>NW_027206290.1:21762500-22362500 GCF_024711535.1 Dipodomys merriami
AATATACAAATATACAAATAAAGCCAAATTAACATGAAAAACAAAAGCTGCAATCAGAACCTTTAAGAAACGTTCCTGTGAGGATTTCTGACTTTCTTGGGTGCACACAAGCATTGTTTCCTAAGCTTCGAATAAGCATTTGTGGTTGAGGACTTGTGTGAGGAGAGAGAGTGGTTGGAGTTTGAGGAAGTATTCATTGTGCAGAGCATTGGCAGTGTAGAGGCCACCATGCCTGCCCCGAATGCGAGCTCCAGAACCAATTCTGCCTTATCCAGCAGGGGGTGGCTCCAACTCCGTCCTCTACCCCTCTGCCTGGAACAAACCAGGCCTGCTTCAGCTTCGCAGGCATGGTGGAACAGACCCCCACCCACTCCTGGGCAACCCCTACGCCTTCCGCTGTAAAAGATGACATACCACACAGAAAACACACACACACACACACACACCATACCACACCACACACACCTAATGGCACACATCAAACACACATACCACATCATACCACATACACACCACACAGAAAACACACACACACCACACCATATCACACACATGAGAAAACACAGCAAACACACACCACGTACACCATGTCACAACACACACCCCACACAGCAAACATACACCACACCACACACACACACCACACCACACATACACACACATGCCACACCACCTACACCATATCGTACCACATTGCTCCATACCACATTGCTCTATGTCTTGACACTTGTCAACTACATAGGAAATACCACCTAAACTCTACACACCATCTACCACACACAACACACACGAAATATATAGCACATACATCACCCACAGCACATACGAAATACTGCACACCACACACATACACCACACACATCACACCAACTACACACAGTTCATAACACATATCATAAACATTACACACCATACACTATACATACACACAACAAACATCACACACCACACATACTATATACCTACCACAGACATCACTCACACATACACTGCATACACACAAAAACACATATACCACAAACATAACATATAACACACAGACAACACACAGCACATGTGTAGCATACATATACCACACCCCATTCCACCATATACACAAGAGATACAACACACCACATGCAACAACATGCTTACAGTTACCACAAACAGCACACATCACACACATCACACACATCATGTAAACACACACCATATACAGCACACAATGAACCATATACAATGTGCATGCCACAACACACACATTATAAGAAAACTCACAACACTGACCAAGCCCACACACTATACCATATCCAAGACAACACACATATACCTCAACATACCATACATGTCACATACCCACCACACACAGTACACTCACATACCATACCACAAAACACATTTGATACACACACACACATTATACTCAAAGGTACACATTGTTACAACTCCATAGCACACACACACAAACACACAAAAAACACACGTGCACTTTCAGAGAACTACTTGAGTCCCCTTAGGGCTTTCAGAACATCTCCCTAAGTTGTGATATCTGCTGTCTTCAGCCCCAGGAAAAGAATCTGCACCCACAGATCCCATTCCACGTCCAACATTCTTTAACTGGGGCTCCTCTGTCTTTAGCACTAGTGCAAGATCAAGGGCCTCTTTTCATTTCAGATTTGCGCTGAATTCATGTCAGCATCCCTCTTTTACCAGCCATAACTGCATTCTGTACAGTTTTAAACTGAATAATAACCATCCCATATGGAGAGGGTCTGGCTTCAACATCATTGCTTTCCCTTTTCCTTTTCTTTAGATCCATTACTGTGTTGAATTGCTGTTCTCTCCTGTATCGGCAATGTTGTATAGTTCTCAGGGACAAAACTTTATGGACTTCCATACTTTCCTGCATTATCATCAGGGACAATTGTAACTCATCTAGCTCCTGTGTTACTCTCTTTCCATCTTCTACCTTCAGCACTGTCGGATGGGGTCCTAACATTTACACTTAGTGTGGATGCCTTTGTTTTAATAGAAAACATACTAACCAGGTGCTAATGGTTCACGCCTGTAACCCTAGCTACTCAGGAGGCTGAGATCTGAGGATCCTGATTCAGCCCATGGAGAAAAGTCTGTAAGATTCTTTTCTCCACATTATCAGCCTATCCACATTGTACCTTCAGCACAAAAGCCAAGGAAGAGTATGAGGCTTTGAGTTCAAGCCCCAGGCACTGAAAAACAAAGGGGTGGAGGAGGGAAGAAGGAAGGAAGGAAGAAGGGAAGGAAGGAAGGAAGAAGGGAAGGAAGGAAGGAAGGAAGGAAGGAAGGAAGGAAGGAAGGAAGGAAGGAAGGAAGAAAGGAAGGAAGAAAGGAAGGAAAGAATGATGGAAGAAAGGAAGGAAAAAGAAAAGAAAAATGCTGTGTTGGCTTTTTCCTATAATATAGAGACAAGCACAGCCAGTCCCCAAATTCAGTAAAATAAAATTCTTTCCAAATGCCAAAGAGCTCTTCACTGTCTTTGCAGACAGCTAGTAAGACAAGCATGATCATTTATCTGAAAAGAATAAGAGAACCATTTCTTTTTTAAAAAAAGAAATGAATTGGTTTTTCTAGGGCCTGACTTTTGTTTTCTGTTTTATCACTCATTGGTTGGAGCCAGGACTCCAGAAGAAGGTCTTAATCTCACTGAATTTCTCCCTCTCCTGTCTTTTGCCCCTTTGGAAAAATAGAGATACAGCTATTGGGATTTATTTTTCACTCGGTGATGCTTTAAGTTTGAGCCCAGTGGAGAAAAAAAGAAAAAAAGAAAAAAAAACATGGTACAAATTGTTACTGCTAACAATGGATCTGATCTCCTATCGAGCGAAGATGAGCAAAATGTTCTCTGGGGAAGAGAAAGGTTCACCTGTGTGAGGTAAATGAATTCTTTCACAGCTCTAGGAAACACTGAGATTGTTGTATTGTATACTGATGCTCCAAGAAGGTTTATTATCTTTAGCCGGTTTGTGGATAACTCTCCCTGATGTGATATAGAACCCAGTCAATAATAATGTCTTTTTGGATTTACACAGAAAAATTAGATAATGTGTGTAGCACTTTGTTTTATTTTGGCATCAATAAGCATCTTGCATCAAAGCTACAAAGTAGGGGAAGCTATTTTGTACAAGCAACACCTGTCCTCTGTCTACCCTCCCCTCTGCTCCTCACTAGGCTGTATAGCCTAGATTTGTGGGGGTCAGTTATAGGAGTTGGCACATGAAAATGGAAAAGAGGAGATGAATAGGGAAAGAGAAAGCATAAGAAACATAAGTATTGGGGGCAGCATCTTCCCATTCTCAGTATTTATCTATTTCTTGCTTTCTCTTCACATAGGACATATAAAGGCAGTGGAAAGAAGGAGACCATTAAAATCCATGAGAAAGGACTGGGTCTTATTAACTTGTAATTATTTCTGGGCAGATGACAGAGTTTCAGGTAAATGAGGGAGAGGGGAAGAGAGAAAGTGGAACATGGAATAGATGAGTCATACAACTTCTCTCATACTTAAGTCATAAATAAAGCTGGATGAATCAACCTATACCACAAATAGGTTTTTTTTTTCCTGGAAAACACAGCCATGAGAATCGTTTATCTCTCACTCATATCTGAAATGGACTCTTTGTTTCTACCTCTCCTTTTTCTTGCAACTACTGTATTGAACAAATAACCATATCGTGCTGATAGTAGGCCAAGGGCATTTGGCAAATTATAAATTAGTAACTGGTAGAATGGTTGTTATGAAAGGCAACCAGAGTTTCCAAGACCACTCATTCTTGAACCTGTACATAAATAGCTTTCCTTTTTCCAACTCTGCAATTCCCACAGTAAAATTGAAATTCTAAGAAAAGCAGGATATAGTCTTATAGTTATTTCATGATACTTATTTTCTCAAGAAAAACTTAACTTCTGCTTTTACATGTTGAAATTGTAGATTTCCCACTTCCTGTCACACTTATTTCTGAAGTGTGCCGTTCCCAGATATGTAGAAGTCTTATTCACCCAGAACTCTAAAATTTGAAGTTATGATATTCACTGCACATCCTATGAAGCTAAGAAAATTAAGGGGATGTGTGAAGTTGGGAAGGCCAGGGGAGAATGATGAATTGGTTGATATTGAACAAGATGCATTGTATTTATTAACTGACAGGTTGACGGCAATCCCTTTGTACAACTATTTAAAGATGATAAAGATATAATTTTAAAAAACAAATCATAAATTATAATTTTATGGTGTTAACTTTTAAAAAGTAACATATTAAAATCATGGTGGACACTGAACACTGGGAATCATTTTATTAGCCTATATTACTTATACAGAGGAGAGAGTTCATTGTGACATTTCCATATTTGTATACATTTACCTCAAACAATCTCACCTTCTCTATCACTCTCTCTTACGCCTACTTCTTAAGCCAGTCTCGACAGTATTCATTGTTCTGCTTTCGTCCATACAAACAAACAAATTACTTCAACTGTATTCATTCTCATTCTCCTTTATAGCCCTCCCTCTCCCAGTGGCACCACTTCCAATAAATAGTAGATCACAGTTCAAAGCCATCCCGGACAGAGAAGTCTATGAGACTCCATCTAAATTAATTAGGAAAAAGGTAAGTTATAGATATGGCTCAAGAGGTAAAGCACCAGTCATGAACATACATCTGAATGTAAACATGAGGCCTTGACTTCAAACCCCTATCCTAGAAGAGATTGATGATGATGATGATGATGGTGGTGGTTGAGGTCATTTCAAAAAAGAAGAGCCATGAGCTGTAAAGCTCCTGGGCTAGTCACTGTAGAAGCCATTACCACCCTGAGACCTAAGGGGGTGGGGAAAGAGGAAGGAGGCTGTGAAGTATGGGCAATGCGGCAGGAACCACAGTCTTTCATAAAATAAGGCAGCCAGGACAGCAACCTAAAGGGAGAAGCCAGAGAATGAATACCTTAGCCTCACTTTCCTATCTCCTACCCTCTGGAGTCTTCTGTAGATGCAACACAAAAGAAGCCAAAGACACCAGAGAATCCACTTGCTCCTCTTCCACAGCAGGATGTGGAGTTAAAGAAAGCTAGAAATACAGCCGTGATGCATCCTGGACATTATTCCCTGAGCCTTCTTTTGTGCCAAGCATCATAAGTGAGCTAGATGCATAAAACATGAGTTCCCATGCCAGCAGTAGCAGGAGAAAACACTTACCACCACACACTTAGAAAAGCAATTTCAATGTTGTTGGTAAAGACCCTTGAGAGAAAAGCATAGGGGATGTGCCCAAGTTTGAATGGAGGAAGTATGGAGACATAGAGTCCAGATAACACAGGTGTGTTACATCTGTGGACACTTGGGCCTAAGTTTCCAGCCTTAGCAAAGAGCACCACACCCAGGCTTGACACAGCATCAAATGGATCGCGTGTTTGTGGAGAGTGAACACCTGAATAAGAACTAGAATAGACTGAGCAGTTGAGCCACAATGTGAGACTCCAAGATTCTTAGGTGACATGTCCCTGGGGCTGGAGACAAGGAAGAAAAAAATAATATGAACGTTCTAATAACTGTCTTACCATTTTGATGAATGGCTGATCAAATTAAGATTTTATTTTTTGTTTAGAAAACCCACGTGGCATTTCTTACATCTCAGGGTGGCACAGTTGACACCCTCAAGACTCGCACCATCTGCTTTATGATAAGACATTTAATTTGGAGTTGTTTCCCTGCCTTTATTGGTAGTAAAAGTAACTTGTGAAGATTTCATATAAATTCTGATCATCATTCCCTTTTGTAAATGGCTAGCCTGACCATTGCACCAGGCACAATGTGTCTGTACTACACAGAATTGACCAAGATGGAAATTTAGTCACCTTCTTCATGGGTGTGGTGGATCATTCTGTATATCATACCAGACAGTTCTATTGGATATATCTGCTACTATATTATCTTTTATTCAATAGCAATATGACACAGTTGCTTTGACTCTTTATGACTACAACCCTACTTGATCTTTACATTTGATTTCTTCAAGGTAGCCATCATATTACACCTGCTAGCACAATCTATCATCGTTTTTCTGGTGACAGAACCCATGTTACATACATAAGAAAGAGATTTAGGAGAAAGGAGCGAGGTAGGTCAGGAAACAAAAGGTCATCGAATTTGATGAGAACCAAAACCTTTTGACTCATTACTTGGTCACCCCTCTGTTTTCAACACACCAGATTCTTTAAGGCGTAAAACAAAACATCAGTTTCGCCTTCATTGAGCCCAGACAGTGATTCAGTGTTTGCGCAATGAGACTGAAAAGGCAAAGAGCTCTGTGTGGCTCAGCGAAGAATGCCAACAGACTGCTAATGGAAGCCAGAGAGAATGGGTAAATGTCAGACAAGGATCAGTGACTCTGTGAGGATCACTTACCTTTTCAATACATATCAAAATCCTTAGTACAAACTGTTAATGTGCCACATGTGTCAGATCACGCATCAATCCCATCAACAATATCAATGGGGTGGTAGGTCTTCCTCTCCTACCAGGATGATGCCCTCATCCTTAAATACTGACCTGAGACTTCTCTCTGTGCTATATTATTAGAGAAAGGAAATGCTTTTCTCTCTTCTCTTTCTTCTTGGCTTTCTGATCTCAATCCACATCACATTAAGTCCTTCGGTTTCCCAAGACTAAAATTTGGTTATTCACCCTTGAAACTTATTTTCCATGACCCTCAAAGCCAATCTGCTACTCATAGGTCCATCCCATCTTCAACTGATTCATCAGTTGTGACTTTTGGGAGTGGCACTGTGGCTCAAGTGGTAGAGCTAGTCTTGAGCACAAAGAGGCTCAGGGACAATGCCCAGGCCATGAGTTCAAGCCCCACAACCACACACACACATACTCAAAAAAAAAAATTGTGACTTTGTTATTCTTTCTTCTTCACCATCATTGATACTCCTTTAGTCCATGCTTATATTTTCTCTTGCCTTGTTATATGTACCGTTTCTCATCTCTTCATCAGCAGGGTCTTCAACTACAATTTACTATGCCTGATCCTATAAGAATTACTTTCATAGGAGAAAACTGTGATCACATCTAGCCCTGGCTTACATTTTATTTGGTGACATTCACTTATGTGGTAAACCCTATTCCTTGGCAAGGCTCAAAGGCCCTCTCAGCAATGTGATTCCAGCTTTCCTTAACCAGTTCCCTTTCTTCTCGTTCCTCTTCCTCTGTGTCTCTGCCACTATTGAGCATCTTTTAAGTCCTTCTGTAATCTTACGCTTTTCCAAATTCCATCTGGAAGTATCTTTCCTCTCTGCCTCAAATTCTCCAGTTCACCCTTCGAATTATTAATTATTCCAGGAATCTTTACCTAACTGCTTAGACATAGTTAGTTGAGGTTCTGCCAGGATGGTCTCAGCAATTGATGATGGAACTGGGTTAGATCAGGTTCTTAATTGTGTTCCTGGTGGGATCTATATAGTAGACAGACTGTAAGAAAAATGTAGGAAGACGTTCTTGCTCTAAGAGCCAGGTGACTTGCAAATGGCTGGCTCAGACACTGGCCAGATCTCGTTGTCCTGAACATCTCCCCTTCCAAAGCAACTCAAAATTCTTGCCAGAATCCTTGGGAATGAGGAACTGTAAAAAAGAAAACACTGAAAGAGTTTCACCTTTGATAGTTCTAAAGGTCATTGAAAAGAGATTCACATGTTGTTTGGCCTCAGCCATGATCAACCAAAGGGCACCTTCCTTAGGACTATTGCAAGTAGCTCCACATGGCTCTGGATATATTGAAGCAGCTCTGAAAGGCTAGAGGCAGCTTTAGAAATGGCAATGTTGTATGTAGGCACTAGGTCTAACGAGATCTAAAATACTAGGACATAAGAAATTATACAAGTCTCTAGGCATTCATGTACCATGAGATCAAAGGAGGACCCTCTTAGGAGGGGAACAGAAGGGCACATTACCTATGTGCACCTGATCATACAAAACAATATTTATCTAAATAAACCCCAGGGAATTAAAAAACATTTTTTCTTTTTTGCTGTTTTTGTTCTCTTCCCCTTTTTTGTTTTTAAATATGTCCTTGGGAGTGTAAAAGGAAGCACAGAAATGGAATGGAGGGACAAAGGGGGAACAAATGCAGCAAGAGTACATATTGGACACAATATTGAAAATGAATGGGTAGGAATGGGAGGGAAAAACTAGGAGAAAGCAAGGTAAGGAGTGACATTGTCCAAAAAGAAAAGTACTCTTTACCTGACTTGTGTAACCCATCTAGACATCAACTTTATAATAACAATAAAAAATTTTAAAAAGAAATAGCAATGTTGGGAGTTTTCCTCTTTGACCCTCTGTGAAGGGAATGGGAGAAAAGAGAAGTACTACAGGAACCTATCCCTCCTGGCTAAGGGACAGTAAGAGGTTTTAGCAGCAGGTATCTCTAAAAGAGACCAGATCAGTGAAAAGAAATGTAAAGACTGCCACTTGATCATTCAGAAAACCGAAATAATATGGTTCTTGTGGACTTTCACCCATGCATTCAATACTTATTTGTGAGGGGTTCACTGTATACATGCCCCACATCTGGTGCCAATAACATGATACCAAATAAGATAAAGCATAAGAAAGTGAAGGTAGATGATAAACCAGCCCACAAATCAAAGGAAAAAGCCATATAAGATGGGAATAAATGTAGCTGCTTCCCCCCCAATATGTTTACTTGGTGGAGAGCTAGGTGTCTCACTGAGATGATGTCACTTGAACTTACACTGAAACCATGCAGGGGAAAGATACTCCAGAAAAAGTGAAGAGCTCCCACATGAGCCTCAAGACAGGAATGAACTGGGCATTTCAAGGGCTCAAAAGAAATTCATATTAGAAACCACAGTGACATCTCATTGTTGCAATGGGTCATGTCGAAAAAAGTACTTTACAACTTTAGTGGCGGGGGAGGATTGGGTAGGGTGGGCAGGAGGTATGGGAAGGTGAAACAAAGGAGGAGGCAACAATGCTTGATAAGAAATGTACTCGTTGTCTTGCCCATGTAATTGTAACCCCTCTGTACAGTATTTTCACAATAAAAAAGAAAAAGAAAAAGAAACCACAGTGAGTGAGCAACTAAAAGAATGGCAGAAGATGATTGGTGAATGGAAATAGGTGTGGCATCCCAGGAACTTGTAGATCATGTTCAGGCACTTAGACCCTATGCTCCATATCATGGTAAAATACTGGGAGGCTTTTAGCTTTGACTTTGGCTTTGGGGTTTCATGAAGCCTGCTTTGTGGAGAACAAGATGAGTAGGGAAGGGGAAGCTGTAGAAGGAACAGAAAGATCAGTGCAGAAGGTAGATCAGTGCAGCAGATCCAGGCAGGTGATGGTGAATGCTGTCACTAAACCAGAAGGGGGAAAAGTCAAAACCTTGCCTGACTGGAAATGCATTTTGCCAGTGCAGTAGTTTGAAGGCTTGAGTGGAATAGAAAACAAAATTGGGTTTCTGGTTAGAGCAACTCCAAGAAAAGGCAAAATATATTACAAAGAAAGAGCTAGGATAGAGTGGAAAGCTATTAATTATGAGACATTCAGGTAAAGGCAGAGGTCAGTCAATGGGAACAGTTCTAGAAATAAGGGAGAGAGGCTGGAGATGAAAATTGAGATTCTACAACCTGGTGAGACACTGTGATTTGTTAGAGAGTATTCATGTTTCTTAGAGATGATTGATTAATATGATTTTCAAAAATAGGTGAAGCACTAAGCTTGAATGATAAAAGTCTGAAGCTAGAAAAACCTGTCAATCCTGCATTGACCTGTTTCTTTTTGTCACTTTCTTAATTTGTGATCTGATGACTTCAAAATATCACCATTCCTCCCCTAAACTTCTGTGTCATCTCCTTTTATGACAACAGACATATTCTTGAGATAGAACTGGTAAACTTCTAGCATTTCTTTATTTAATGAATAATATTTATAAGATTGCAGAACACATGTATAGGACAGCTCAATAATTCTTTAAGTGAGTAAAATTTCAATGATAAAAGTTACCTTTGTAAATCTAATTGCCTCTAGAAGACAGAATGCATAGCTTTCTGGGACTGGACACATCAGCTCTATGCAAACACAAAGTTCTCATCAAGTCCATAGTAGCTTGACTTTGCTCCTGCCAGAAGAAACTGTGGACTGTGTTTTTTTAAAAGTACTTGCTGGTAGAACTACATTTGTGAATGATCCAAGGACATATGAACTAACTCTACATCACAGCTGATATTAGTCTAACCATCCTAGAGGCCAGATACCTAGATGATAAAGGAACTTTTCTACTAGTGCTGAAGAGGAAGCCTTATGCACTAGATATCACAGAGACCTCTGAGAATATGTATCTCTAACTCAGGAGCAAAATTTATTACTAACATGGGTAGGATAATGCATAGGGATTCATAAATGGAAAAGGAGGAATAATGTCACAAATGTTTTAATTTCCTAAAATTGACCTGCATGGCCAAGCCGAAAGTTCTAGGAGAGTCATGTCATCATCTGGGTTTCTGTTCATGGAATTCCTGCCGCCCCCCCACCACTCTTCCCCCCCCTCCCCACCCATGAGAGAAAGTGTACAGTTTGTCTTTCTAAAACCCAAACTATATCACAGGGGATTCAGTGTCTGCTGTCAGGGATTCTGCAGTGACCTCAAGCAGGTACAGTGTCCAATTCTTTTAGAAAATGGAAAGCCCATCGTAGATGCCTTAGCCTCTAACCCCACCCTCAGCTTCACCTGTGTTAAGGCCTCTTCCAGGACAGGTGCAGCACAGCCTTGAGACTGGGCTTTGTTTGGTAGTTGTTGTTTGGTTGGTTGTTGCTGCAATACTTGGCTTGAACTCCAAGACCTCACATTTACTAGTCAGGTATTCTACCACTTGAGCAATGCCTCCCATATTTTTGTCTTCTGTTAAATTTTTTTTATTGTTAAGGTGATGCAGGGGATTGGAGTTACAGAAGTCAGGTCGTGAGTACATTTCTTTTTGAAGTGTCACCTCTTTCCTTGTTTTCCCCTTCCCCTGCAAGTTATCTAGTTCATTTTCAACAGAGTGTCTTATGAGTATCTCTGGTGAAGGAGTTTGCTATTTACCCCATCATTTCTGTGTTCCCTTTACTCTCCCCAAATTGGATAAAGTTAAATACAAGATAAAAGGTACAGAAATCAAAAACAGTGACAAAGCGGGGGCAGAGGGAGGAACAAAACAGAAAAAAACACAAAAAGTAAAATAAAAAACCTCATTTCTACTTCTTGGAGTTCATTTTGATAAGCATCACTTTATGATCTTATACACATAGCTATTGAGCCCTTGTGATCCTTTCCTAAGAATATCCTATTTTGGTCTCACTGTGTGAATGTTTAGAGTCCTATTTAATTTTACCATGTCCAAGTGTAATTTTTTGTCTTTACTATCCATTGTGTCTACTTGTAGATTTATAGGCACATTCTAATGACTAAAAATAAGGGAACCTATACAATCTATGAGTCAAATACCTTAATGTAAGGCCAGATACCATGAAAATATTATAGGTAGAGATAGGGGAAACACTAGGGCTCCTAGGCATGGGTCAACACTTCTTAAGAAAAGATCCAGAATCACAACAAACCAAAAAAAAAAAGGAGTGGATAAGTGGGATTGCATCATACTGAAGAGTTCCTGCCTGGCAAAGGACATAGCAAGCAAGATAAACAGAAAGCCCACAGAATGGGAGAAGATTTTTACTAGCTATTCATCTGACAAGGGCCTCATATCTAAAATATACTTAGAGCTCAAAAACAAAACAAAACAAAACAAATCCTCAAAGAAGCAACAACTCAAGACTTAAAGAGAGACTTCTCAGAAGAAGTAAGAATGGCCAATTGACACATGAAGAGATGTTCATCATCTGTGGGCATAAAAGAAATGCAAATCAAAACAACATTGAGATCCCATCTCACCCTTTAGAATGCCATTATCAAGAATACTAACAATAACAGATGCTGGCAGGGACGTGGCTACTACACTGTTGGTGAACTTGTTCAACCACTTTGGAAAACAGTATGGAGGTTCCTCAAAAGACTAAACATAGTTTCCCTATGACCCAGCAATCCCACTCCTGGGCATTTATCCAAATGAAAACAAACAAGTCCACATTAAAGCCACAAACACAACTGTGTTCATTGCAGCATTGTTTACCATATCCAAGATATGGAATCAACCCAGATAACCTTCAGTGGACAAATGGATCAAGAAAATGTGATATGTGTGTGTGTGTGCGTGCACAAATTTTATGCTTCCATCAGAAAGAATGATATTGCTACATTCAAAAGGAAATGGAAAGATTTGGGAAAAACTATATTAAGCAAAGTAAGCCAGACCTACCTAAGAAACACAGATTGCATGTATTTCCTCATTCATTAATTTTTGAGTGGGATCTCTTTATTTTGCCTGTGGTAACCTGGAAGGCAATTCTCTTATATATGATCCTCATAAAGCTTGGATGACAGGTGCGTTCTACTACATCCGGCTTTTATTGGTTGAGATGGTGTCTCACAAACGTTTTGCCTGAGCTAGCCTCACACAGTGATCTTGCACATGTCTGCCTCTAGAGTAAGTAGGATTTCAGGAATGAGTCATTGGGCCTGGCTGAGATTTGGTTTTTAAAAAACACATTCACTTCTTGTCTTTTTGCTCTTCAAATTCCTCAGACAAGCAATCAGAAAGCACTGCTCTCTAAGGAAAACCCCCTAGTCCCTCAAATTTGTATTTTCACAAATTATCCTGCTACTGCTTTTGTTATAAAGGAAAACAGCTTTGCTAGGTGAGGGTTGCACAGTATCTTATAAATGTGGTGGATGGATATAACCTGTGAAAAACACAAGCAAAGATGCAGTGAGTTTCTTCAAATACAATCCTTTGATCTCAGCTTATGCTGAGATTAATTATGCTGAAATTAAATTGCTTCTTCTTCTCAACTCTAAGGAATACCCAAGTCACAAAGTCTTCTCAGATCAGGTGGGACAGCTTTGTGCGGGCTCTGTTAAGGCTGGAAATGCAAGAGGCCCACCTGTCTTTACCACTCATGCTGGCATGATTTAACCACGTTATCATGCTGAGCTTGCTGTAAGCTGGGTGCAGCCTTTTCTGGGTGTAGTCAGGAGGAAGGTATGGACTTACCAATCATACATACAGTGTTGAGGTGTAATGGATCTCTCTGAAGATCTACTGGTCTGAGTAGTCCTTGGGAGAAGAAGATTCTTGCCATGTGGGAAAATCTGTGGGGAACACGGGTAGCAAAGATGGCCCTGAGAGGAAGTTGAGTGGGCGGAACCGGATTTGTTTAGGTTCAGTGTGTAAACATCTCATGGAAGCTTGGGTGCATGATAAGGTGTGGCCTTTCAGTGATTGGTTGATCCCATTTCCTCCCCTCCCACGCAGTCTTTTGCTTTAAAAAGGGGATGCTCCCTGTTAATAAACAAGTTCCTCCCCGCTGCCTGCTGCCTCTGATTGTCTCCCGGGCTAAGGGAGGCTGGGGAATGGGCAAGCAGCTGCGCTTCGCACTTACCTCTCCTCAGACCCCGGCCGTCCAAAGACAGACGAAGACCCAACAGACTTACCAATCATACATACAGTGTTGAGGTGTAATGGATCTCTCTGAAGATCTACTGGTCTGAGTAGTCCTTGGGAGAAGATTCTTGCCTTCCTTGTCCTTATGATTGCACCTGGCATAGAAGGACACTCCATAAGGCTCTCTCTACTTATTTCTGCTTGTTCATCAGGGCAGCCTTCCTGCCACTTCCTGCTCCCTTACTCCTTCTCCATTGTGATCCATTTCCTGGCTGGTGTGCTGAGCCAATTTCTTTGGTGCTGTCTATGGAGAGTCAGTTCCTCATGCTTCAGTCCCTGGCCCTTCTCCTTGCAGCACTGTTTCAGAGATTGCAGTAGATACTTTCTATCTCAGGCCTACTACTGCTGTCTGGTTGGCTCTGGTGAAAGGATGCTCCTAGAATCCCATTCCAATCAGCTTTTATTGGTCTGTTTCTCATCACAAATCACTATTAGATAGAAGACAAGAAATCCCATCACTTTGGTTAACTGGGTCACTAAGAGCTGTATCATTCCTGTGGTCCTGTTCTGAAAGCATAATTAAAGCCCTGACTAATTACTATTAAAGTAACCTTAATTAACTAACCTAACTTACCACTAATCAAGGGAATGGCTCTTCTGAGAAATCCTGGATCATTTTCTAGTCAGTATACAATATAAGTTAATATACATACATACCCCTCCGGATGCATTCATTTAAAAAAAATTAAAACTCTTCTTTCTTGGGAGCATAAGTTGGAGGTTACTTGCTTACTGGCTTATTTATTTATACTCTGCCTCTTCCCACAAAGGATTGGACTCAGAGGACATTATCTTGCATTTATCTTGCAGAGCTCTTGCTATGATTATGAAACAAGAAGGTATTTAGCATGCTCCTTCCTGGCCCTGGATCATTAGTAAGCCCATGATAATTACTCTAGCCAAGAAATGCACAAGCTGCTGTATCTGACTTCCACAGTATAGATAGTCGCTGGTCACCTGTGTGACTTAGCATGTGTCACTTCTAAAATGAGGCCACCACTATTATATTATTTCCCTCCCTAACTTTAACATGTTTTGTGGTGTCATAACAGGAAAGTTTTTCTTGACTCCTAAGTCCTCGGTCTTGCAAACCTAGTAGAAATGCTATGTAAAGAAATAGACTCTGTAATATTCCCCCCTCCATTTTCATGTTGGTTCTTGGGCTTGAACTCAGAGCCTGGACCTAGATCTTGTCCCTTAGGGGTACTTTTGTTCAAGGCTGGCTCTCTATGACTTCAGAGAATGGACGGGCTCTCAGACTTTTCCTTCTCCAGGCTGGCTTTGAAACATAGTCCTCAGATCTCAGCCTCATAAGTAGCTAGGATTATTAGCATGAGCCACCAGCACCCAGCAATTGATGCTTTACTGAGAATGTTTGTCCTACTGTCTCCAAGGTTACCCAATGACAAGGCACAATAACTTCTAGTAACTAACTCTAGGAGCACTGGCACAAACCTGACTTCTTCAGCTCTGTTGTCTGAAGCTACATACTGTACATTTTCAGCATACGGTGCTGTGCTCAGTCTGTCATTCATCACTAAGGTGAGTATATTTCCATGACCTTTTCCTTGGTACGATTTGGCATTAGAGTAGATCAAAGACAAACATGACTATGCTCTGGTGAACACAGCACTGAAGAAACTTAAGTGAAGACCAGAAGAACTGGCTTCATCAGCTTCCAGAGTCTTCTCAAACAGGCCCTGTAGGAACCCCTGGGCAATCCTGGCCTTTTCATGATAAAGATACTGTATCTATGGTGACTATTGAACTGAGGCTGAAAATATACAATGAAGCCTCAGAACCAATGTTTGAAGGAAACTAGAAAATCTGCTGTCCCAAACAGGCTTAAGAATGAGTTAGCTTTCTTTTTGATCGAGATTGTTGAAAAGGAATAGACAACGGGCCTTGGGGCGGGGATGCCTGTGGGCTTCCCTTCCAGCACAGAGTTGCTCTGTTCCCAGATTGCTGGGAGCTTCAGCGTGGGATTGATTCATCATCTGACAGCTGTAAATAATACCTGAGGAACTTAGCCAGTTTTTGTCGACAGATCCCTCACATCTTCGAGTGGCTCCTTTGTGTTTTGCTCTTCCTTGTCTGGTCTTAGTGTGTGAATGAATGAATGAAAAACTTGAGTCCATAAATGAATGAACCAATCATAAATATTGTTTCCTTCTACCTAGTAAGTATATTTCTTATTCTTCTGTACTCTGAGAAAAACAAATCCCCCACTGAAAAAAAATGTTTCTTGCAGACATTTTCTGCAAGCAATTATCAAACATGTACATTTGTAAAACTCATGCAGGAAATTAATTGAATATCTAAGTTAATTGACCAAATACCTATTGATTCTTGTTCAGCAGATTAAGCAGAAGTGTAGTAACACACACACACACACACACACACACACACACACAAGTTAATTCTAATATAAGTGGTCCAGGGTCACATTTTTAGAAAAAGTGCAGCTTAAAGCATTTTTATCATTGAGTCTGTCTCTCTGATATTGGAATCTTTAGGACTTGTAAATCATCCCACTTTGAAGCTCATGATCACCTAAATGGAAGCAAGTATCACCCAAGTAAGAGAACCTCAGATAGTTGACAGAGCAGGAAAGGGCATTGCAGTCTGACTTCAAGATTTATTACAATAATAACAAAATAGTATTGTATTGGCACAAAGACAGACTATTGATCAATAGGAGCAAATGAAGAGTCAAAAGAAATAGATCCATACACATATGATTTCCAGCAAAGGTGATAAGCAATTCATTGGCAAATGAATAGTTATTTCAACACCCGGTGCTAGAACAATTGGATTTCCACACATGAAAACATGTCCCCAATATCAGCCATATTTAAACAGTAACTCAAAATGAGTAATCCAAGCATTAAAGCAAATGCTATTGCATTTCTAGGAGAAAAGACTGAAGAAAATCTTAGCCATCTTATTTTAGGAAAAAACATCCTTAGATACACCACCAAAACCACCATCCCCAGAAGGAAAGTTTGATACACTGGATTTTGTCAAAATTAAGATCTCATCTCTGAAAAATACAATCTCATCTAACAAAAGGAAAAGTTAAGCTGTAGACTGATAGATGAAACTTGCAAGTCACTTAAAGGCAATATTTATACATCTCTTACCTAATGCAGGACACATGTCTTCATTGCATAAGTAGGTCATAAGACTGAAAAAAGAAATATTTTAAAGAATTGGTAAAATATTTAAATAGACATCCAGACACACACACACACACACACACACACACACACACACACACACACACACACACACACAAACAGAGCCAATAAGCATAAGTAAATATGCTCAATGTAATTTTTCATTACAGAAATGAAAGTTAATCACAAATGAAACATCTACATACCTGTTAGAATAATTATAACTCTTGCTGGGCACCAGTGGCTCATACCTGTAATCCCAGCTCCTCAAGAGGCTGAGATCTGAAGATCTCAGTTCAAAGCCAGCCTGGGCAGACTCTTATCTCCAATAAACCACCAGAAAACTGGAAGTGGCACTGTGGCTCAAGTGGTAGAGCACTAGCCTTGAAGAGCTGAGGGACAGTGCCCAGACCTGGAGTTCAAGCCCCACGGCCAACAACAACAACAACAACAAAATATATATATAATTGTATATAATTATATATAACATATATATAATTATATATAATTATATATAATATATATAGTATAAATTATATATTTATATATACTTATATTTATATATAAATATATTATATTATATATTATATATAACATATATTATAAGTTATATATAATATATATAATTATATATACATATATATATATATATATATTTGAAGACCTGAGGCTCAGGGGTAGTGCTCTACCACTTGAACCACAACTCAATTTCTGGCTTTTTGGTGGTGAGCTGGAAATTAGAGCCTCATGGGCTATAATTTTTGAGTAATCATACTACAGACATATAATGCTGGAGATACTGAAATGCTTCTTCAACAATAAAAGCAATGCATTAGTATGTGCAATATGAATGGATTACAAAATAATTTTTGGCGTATGATAAAAGCCAAAGAGGACACATTTTAAGGTTCCATTAGCACAGACTCTAGATAATGAATTCCAATCTATACTGATTAAAAAAGTAGGTCAGTAGTTTCTTAGGAACTGGAGAGCCAGAAGAGAAGGGAAAAGGTATTTAAAAGGATCCTAAACAACACTTTGAAGTTTCTAGTTACAGTCGTTATCGTTTTATGTGGAAATACTTTCCTACATCTATGACATATAGGACAAAACTCAGCAAAGTAGATATTTTACATGAAAATAACTTTGCTTCAATTAGATCTTAAAAATAGTGTAAGATGGATCCTTACTAAAAATATTAAGAGATAAGGAAATAGTAACCTCCAAATACTCAGAAATAAAACAAGAAAGAAAATATTGACACATTCTCCTGTCTGACTCCTCAGCAATGATGTCCAGTTATGGAAGTACACATTCCAAGTTTTGATTGACCTCCAAGTATGACATGACTTCATCCAAAAGGAGGAAAATGGACACATACATGGAGGAAAAGAACGTGGAAGCAGGTGAATAGCTTGCATCGACGACAGCCTGACATCACAACTGTTGTGTTATGATAAAATTGAAAAATTAACAAATGCAGAGCACACTTCTAGAGATAGGAAGGCAGTGTATTTAGAGATGAGGATAAATATGAGATATAAATAGAGGCATAAATGTGTTTGTGACTTTAACTAAGCATCACTATCCCACCACACTGTGGAATTTGGGAAATTATGTAATCACTTAATCACAATAAAGAATTTGAAAAAATGGAGGCATGGTTGAAAGCACTTAGGAACAGGACTGGGGAACAGGAAATAGGAAGGTAAAGACCGGTCACTCAAATGTACACACAGCCTACACATGGGCGCATATGCCTAATTTACGGCACCATTTCATCATTTGACTTAACAAACAATTGTTGGCAGGCAATGTTCCATGCACACTTTCATATTTCTTTAGAGCCCAGACTTTATGACTGATTGGCAAACATGCCTCACAAGTTAGGGAAAGTAAATTACTCTGGATAAGGTTTAGAGATTGATCCCCTTAGAGCCATTTGTTGATAGGCTAAAGGCAATAAAACCCAGAAATAGCTTTCCCCTGTCTTCCAAAGACATTTGCTTACAAACTAAGATAATCCCCTTCCCTCCTCTTAGAACAAGTGTTTACACTAGAGAGCAAAGTTCTGCCTCCTGCTCCAGAGAGAGGAGAGGTAGATGTGCAAATGTCTAGTAAGCAGGCTCTTTCCTTGGGATGCAAAAGCCCTGCACACACAGGTAAATAGCTGGGCTGCAGCAAAGTTATCTTCATGGGGAATTGATGCATAGATAATCCCACAGTTTGGATCATAAGTGTATTCAGTGCTGAAAGAAAACAAGTTATTTCGATGTGATGATATAATGTTTGCCGATCTTGAAAAGGTAGGTAGGGGCAAGCAGCATGTGGGAAATTTCCTTTCCCACTTGTCAATTTTGCCATGAATATAAAAATGCTCTAAAAAGGCAAGTCTATTAACAAGAGGCATCATGTCTGTCTCATTTGTCTTATTTATGGATATACAATATTTTTATAATATCTTTGTTATTGTTGTTGTTGGTAGTGGTGGTGGTGGTGGTCATGGGGTTTGAACTCTGGGTCTGGGCACTATCTCTGAGCTTTTCAGCTCAAGGGTAGCTCTACCACTTGAGCCACAGCTCCTCTTCCAGTTTTCTGGTGGTTCATTGGAGATAAGAATCTCATGGACTTTTCTGCCTGGGCTGGCTTTGAACCATGATCCTCAGATCTCAGCCTCCTGAGTCAGCTAGGATTACAGGCATGAGCCACTGGTGCCGGGCTCATTATAATATCATTTTATAGTTTGTATTCTGATTCTTTTATCTGAGCCTGGGTGTGGGGGGTAATTTTTGCTGAGTGTGAAGGGTCTGTCCCTACTAGAGCTAGCCAATTGTTAGCAATAGTCAGCTTCACTGTGAGTATAACTTTTATGCATACCCCAACTCCCAACCAACCTAGAACCTAATCTCACCCACTTCCAGTATTTGTTTCTTCTTCAATCACTCCCAAGATCATGCATTGGGCAATGGCGGATGGCTTCTGTCTCCTTGACCCAACAGATAAAAGTATTTAAACTTCGTTTTCGACATAAGGACTTGTACATCTCATTAGGATTGGGTAGGGGAATGGGGGGAGGATGGGAAGGGATGGGAAGGGGAAACAAAGGAGGAGGCTACAATGCTTGATAAGAAATGTACTCATTATCTTGCCCATGTAATCATGTAATTGTAACCCCTCTGTATAGTATTTTCACAATAAAAAAAAGTATTTAAACTTTCCAAGCCTAAACCTGTTTTATCTTGCCTCTTTGCTCACTTTGTTTGTTGGATAGGGAGGTTTAGACTCAAGGCCTGACAACATACTACTCCAGCCATGTTTCGAACCCTCTTTTGGCTGGTTATCATTATTATTTTTAGATAAAGTCTTGTTTCTACCCAGGCACCGGAGTGGAAACTGCTTACTTTAAGCTCTAGGCTGTTTACTTTAGTGGTGGCATGCACCACTGCCTTCTGCTTCTTTCCATGGAGATGGGGCTCATGGATTGTTTTGCCCCCGCTAGCCTTGAACCAAGATCCTTCAGATCTCAGTTTCCCAAGTAGCAAATATAACAGGAGTAAGCCACAGGTGCTCACTTGCCTTGCCTGTTCTTTCCCCTGAATCCACAATAAAGATTTATTTTTTGCCCATACTTTCTTCTTACAAGCTCTGATTCCTGACTTCTTGCTATGCAATGCAGCCTTGGTACCATTGTCATGCATATGTGTTATGCAAAGAGATGTACAAACATCTATCTATCTATCTATCTATCTATCTATCTATCTATCTATCTATCTATCTATCTATCTATCTATCTATCTATCTATTTACATAAAACAGCAATAAGATAGATTCTAAATTGATTGGGTAGCAAAGTCACATTACTGATAGTAGCATACTGAAGTTAAATAGGAAACCCTGATGTCACAAAATGTCAAAAACCATGGGGCTGGGAAGGTGGCTCAGTGGTAGAGCACTTGCCTTGCATGCTTGAGGCCCTGGGTTCGATTCCTCAGCACCACATAAGAAAAAAGCCGGAAGTGGCACTGTGGCTCAAGTGGTAGAGTGCTAGCCTTGAGCTGAAGAGCTGAGGGAGAGCGCCCAGGCCCAGAGTTCCGGCCCCACAACCGGACCCCAAAAAAAAAATGTCAAAAACCAAACTCCCCATTATATAGTGAGACAAGAGTGTTTATAGCATCAGTTCATTTTTTATACTTCTCAAATTAAAAATTCATTTCAGAAAGGATCCTTGACCTTTGATATTCAAACTATGTAGTAAAAAATAGCACACTGTGCAAAACAAAACTTGTCTCCAACAGATTCCTATGAGAACGAGAACTGGATGAAATTTGCAAGACAAACCTAGGCAAGACACTCAAGAGAGAAGATGCTTGCAGGGAAGTAACAACACAACAGGCATTCAGATTCCTTTACTTTCAACCCTTCCAGCATCCATGCTCAGACAGCTTAGTAGACCAGTTACCTTGTACCATAGTTATGCTGTGTAACAAATGCAATAGAAAACACCAACAAGAAGCATTTGCAGCCTACAAGTCTTTAGGTTGACCAAGCTGTTTTAATGTATTTTAATGTAGTTCTTGTATTTATTTATTTGGGTAGTAATGAAGTTATTGTCAGTTGTTGGTTAATTTAATAGCTGAGCTTGGCTAGATTCTCTCACAAGCGTTCGTCAGCTTTGGTCTATTGCACATGATCGTTCTCCAACAGGCTAGCCCAAGCTTACCCACCTGGGCAGGGCAGAGGAGCAGGGGAGAAACTCCTAGGCTTCTTGATGTCCAAGGTTCAGTCCCTTACAACACGCATTCCGAGGCAAGTAAATCCAGATGGTAGGTACGACAGTCAATCTTCCACTGCTAGATAAGAAGCTGCTGGTGTGTAATTTCTCCACTTTACTTCTTTCACCGAGAGAAGGAAGGAGGACAGGGCAAGGATTAGCTCTCGTGAGATTTTCTTGGTTTTCAATGAAACTTACTTAGCCCTGCTTGAGTTAATCCCTTAATCTGTCAAAGCCTTTAACAGCCGACTTATAAATCCTCAGAGTACTGCAATCTAACAACAGAAAGCCAGTCCAAAGAAGACTAACTTTTTCTGGTTATTTCTCCAAGAAAGAACAGGGGGATACATGGGATAGATTAGCGTCTGTGAAGGACCACCTTCAGATAATGGTGACAATTGTATTCTAGCCAGGGTACCTGTAAAGTTTTCCCAAAAGATCTCCATGGAAAATGTGGTAGGAGAATTTCACATACGACTATATTCTTCTCTTAGGGAGCCATAATTCATATTAATTTGGGATGTTGCCAGTTGTCAGCCTAATAACATTCATTGCTCCTCTTATTGTTCTTCCCAATGAATTGTGCTTTAGGACAACAATACACCAGATAAGAATGGTCCTTAATCCAGATTCACAGTCCATCCATCACCTACTTCATACCAAAGAGACATAGTGTCAGTTCACTAGGTGGACCACTGAGGAGGGATGCATTTTGTGATCACACACCTTCTCCTGGACTTTCACCATTCTTTCTTCCCAGAATGCAAACCAGAGGTACCACAGCCACTGCGTAGTACCTGGGTGAAGCCTGGCCACTTCTGGCTTCCTGGATCTTCCATATACCAGGCCTACTCTGCATATATTCTTTCAACATGAGAAAAATAAGCTTCTACTTACTTAAATTCCCACCATAATGTTCCTATTACATGGTACTGGATACAAATCTAAGTACTACATGGATTCAAAAAGAACTCTTCAGGAAGTTCGTGGCTAGGTTTATTCATTCTACAATATAGAAGCACTTCAAAACATACCATCATACATAATAAATACAATTTTAGGGCTGGGAAGGTGGCTCAGTGGTACAGCGCTTGCCTTGCATGCATGAGGCCCTGGGTTTGATTCCTCAGCACCACATAAGCAGAAAAAAAAAAGCCAGAAGTGGCACTGTGGCTCAAGTATAACCAGAGAAAAATAACCAGAGCAAAAAGGGCTAGAGGCATGGTACAAATGGTAGGGCACTTGCTTAGTTAGCTCAAAGCCATAGAATCAACCCCCAGTATTAAAAAATACTAATAATTAAACTCAAATTCTCTCCTTGGTGGGCAGAATTGTATAATGTAATCTGACAAAAGGAAAAGTTTGTAGAACTTTCTCAGAGGATGATTTTTTTGAGATTTTATTTTAGCACTCTCATTTTCTATAATGAAATGAGATAATAAATCCCTACTTATTTCTGAGTATTCCAAAATAGCTCATAAGAATAGAAAAATCTGACAGTGGTAAAGAAAAAAAAATAAAACATGAACATCGAAAATAGCTCAATCTGTCCAATCTTGTATTTATCCATTTAGGCTACAAATGGTGTTCTTGTTGAAAAGAAGTGAAGAGGTTTTCTTCAGAGAAGAAAGTTTCAGTGGAGGAAAAATAGAACTTTTTTCCATGGTGGAAGATGAATTTGATTCCCTTTGTGTTGGCCACTGGTAAAACATATTCACTCTGCCTATTCATGTTCACAAGGTCCAACCTAGTCCACACCAGGGTGTGACTGAACTCCAGCTGGGATAAAACATGCTCCTGTCTCTAAGAACTTGGTAATCTTTACTGTGAGATGGAGAACAGATCAAGAACGCTGCCATCTAAAGAGATGATTGCTGTAAGAAAAATGTGTTGCAGTTGTCTACAAAAAGCTGGAAGTGAATCCAATATCCGATCTCCCTCCCCCACCCCCTCGTCTTTTTTATTAATTTTCATATATTGTCCAGGTGTTGTACAGAGGGGTTACAGTTACATAAGGAAGATAGTGATTGCATTTCTCATCTAACTTGTTACCCCTTCCCTCATTTTTCTCCTTCCATCCCCCTACAATGCCCTCCCCAACTTGTACAATTCATTTCCAACATAAGCAACTCAATTCTTTTCAAAATTTTCAATACATTATTTTTGATGGGTATATTATTGGGGCTTACACAATTAACGTTTCTCCTCCAGATTACCTCGTACCTGTTTGCAAAATTACCTCTGCAGTTTCCAGTAAGATCATAGTGTGATTAGTGAATATGGTACCAAATGACTGCTCATGTTTTCTGGTCCTCTGCCCTATTGACTTCTCTATTTGTGTGTGTGTGTGTGTGTGTGTGTGTGTGTGTGTGTGTGTGTGCCAGTCCTGGACCTTGAACTCAGGGCCTGGGTGCTATCCCTGAACTTCTTTGGCTCAAGTCTAGCATTCTATCACTTGAGCCATAGCACCACTTCCATCTTTCTCATGGTTAAATCTCACAGCCTTTCCTGGCCCAGGCTGGCTTTGAACTTTGATCCTCAGATCTCAGTCTCCTAAGTAGCTAGGATGACAGGCATGAAACTCTAGTGCCTGGCTTTTTGTTTTTTCTTCAAGAAAGTCTGTCAGCTAGAAGAGTGGCGTGTGAGTGTGGAGGGGAGAGGAGATGTGGAGAGGAGGGGCCTCTCCCTTACTGGACCCCTCTGCCATATCATAGGACCCCTGCAAAGAGAGAATCTGGATGGTGAGAGCCATGCTGGTAAACAGCATGACAGCCAAGGTCTTGCTCCTTTCAAAGTAATCTCCCCTGCGCAGTCCAAGACAGACCAGCGTAGGTGGGCTCAATCCAATTTAATGACTGATTTGACGATGGAAGCTTGAGGGGAAGAGGAAAATGATACATGCTAGATATCAGCCCTAATGAAACTCAAAGCACACCTGCCATTCATTTACCAAGGGAAAATGTCCAACACTCAGTTCCAATTCCCAGTGGATAATTCCCAGGTTGCCTTGGGAATAAACAATGTCTATTTTGACGCCTTGGTAACTTCTGGGTTCATGAAGACTTCTCCCAGGTTCCCTGTGTCTATCCTGTTTACACACTGGCTGGTATCCCAGCTTTCCCAAGTGGATTGGTCTGAGGAAGGAAATGAATGCGCTAGATGTAGTTGAAATGTTCTTTGTCATTTTTGTGGTATTGCTTCCTGCAGCTCCACGAGGCTAGAACAGATGTTAGTGTTTGCTTTTAGAAGCTGGGTCTCTCAGAGAAGGTCAGCGTGGCCTCCTGGGAAGCCTGAAGATTCATTGTAGAGGTCCTCCTGATGCTGCTCATGGTGCTGTAAAATTACTCATCTCAAATGTATCATTAAACACCTTTTGCTTTCATGAAAGTATCTATCGGAAGTCCTCTTGACATTTTGCTTCAATAGCATCAACAGGAAGAGGATTCAATTGCCATCAGGAAAGGCGATCATCTCTCTGCCCTTGTGTCTGGGACAACTGCCTTCTGTATGTACAGCTCTGATGCTGCCTTAGAAAAAGACCATCCCACCATCTACCTAAAAATACATTTAAAAAAAAGTTACCCATTCTTTTTTAGAGAATAGGTAATAACTATATCACTACTGAGAACTTACATTATTCCAGATCCAGATGCTTTGCATAGAATAATTCATTGAATCCTCATAATTAAATAAATCAGTTGACATTGTAAATAAGAGATAACTTTTTTCCCTCTCTGTGTCCATGGTAGGCAAGACCGGGTACTCTTTAATTTACATATAAAGGAAGAGAGTAATGATGTAATTTTCCCAAGGACATGCAGCAAATAAGCCCTAGAATCAAGTCTCTAAATTAAGTCCTGGCTGTTGCAGAGTTTCAGTTATATGTCCAGCGGTACCCTCCCTGCTGCAGGAGGTGGAAATTTTTGCACCTGAGTCTTTGCCTGTCTTTGCAAGCGCCCACGACCATCCTTCACTTGGCATTCCTGATTTCTGACTCAAGAAAGTCTCTAGAATTCTCCCAGTGCCCCCAATGCCTAAGACAGGAGATGTTTTGCGTGATTCTTAAGAATTGTCTATTATACTGAAACATCAGACTTTTCAATAAGGTTACTAGCTGCCCCAAAGCATGAATTAGACTCTGAAATAATGGAAAACAACCTCATGTTATCCTCCTTGGTCACCAAGGAAACAATTTTCTTTTTTTTTTTTTTTCACCACATTTTACTTATAAACCTGTGACCTCAAAGAAGGAAAGTACTTTTGATTATTTCTTTTTTGTTACCTAGAGTCTGGGGAAGAGGACAAAAGTTAAAAAATAATTTTAAGGTCAAATTTGGTAGAATTAAATTTAGCTTTTGTTTTGTCCCTATGTCTAAGATAGGCGGCCTGAGCAGAAAAGTCTGAGAGACTCTATCTGCAAAGTAATTGGCAAAGAGTTAGACTGGAGGCATGGCTCAAATGGTAGAGCACCAATTGAGTGAGTGCAATGCCCTGAGTTCAAATCCCAGTAGCATCAACAGTGAAATGGGATCAAAGCTGAACATTAGAGTTTACAATTGACTTTTCAAATAACCAGCATTCAGTTTCTAATGGAAACTCTGTAGTCTAATTAAGCAAACACAAAGGCCTGTACAGTCAGAATCTTCAATGTACACATGTGAAAATGAAGCAAGGTAGCTCAAGGGAATGGATGGGTTTGAGATAGATTGGGGAGAAGGGGTGACATGGACCAAGATGCAATGCACTCATAAATCAGAATGTTGAAGTGAAAATCCCTGTACATTAATTCATTACAGAAAATTCTATTTGATCACTTTTTTTACTTTTTTTACATTTTGTACTAATGACCAATTCTGTTTATTGAGCTATTTTGTGAGTGGTCATGATAATTTGACTGCTGAACACCTGTTTTACAAGAAACGCCACATTCCGACACTCTGTGTTACAGTGTTGCATTTGTAATTGTGATATTTGATTGTTTTAGGGTACTTTAGAAAATATGTGTACCTGAAAATTATTAAATTGGCTTGAACCTGAACTATGATTAATTTCAGAAGCCGTGAATATATTGTGAGATCAATCCTTTATACATTGTAACCTTTTACATAATTATATTTATAAATTAGGTGATAGAAGACTTTGCTACCTAGAAAGATATGGAATAATCCCAAGGCATAGCATTAAGAGACTAAATAATATATGCAATGTTCTATAGTATGCTACTACTATTATAACCAAAGAATATAGATACATGATTAGAGAACTATAAATAAATATATGCATATACTATATATATGTATTTTCTTTCATGGCAATGAGTGAGATTTTTACTTGTAAGTTGTTTCTGTGTTTCTAGGAACTTCACCATAAACCAAGGTTCTTCTGCTTCAATTAGCACCTGTCCTTTGTCTCTAGCTTTAGGGGGATTTTCAAGCCTTTGCTTCGTGTCTTTCATCAGGAGACATCTGCTAAGCCTTAGCTCCAAGGAATGAAACACTTTGCCAGCTGAGAAGTGTCCCTTGCAACAACTCAGAACCCAGAGTCAGTGCTGGAAAGCTCTCTCACGTCGCTCTTCAGAACCTTAAGAAATACTTCAGGGCAATCACACAAACAGCAGAAGGTGCCAAAGGATATTTGGCTGTTTACCCTCCACATCCGTGATCTCCACTCCACTGGCTCATTATTATGGGTCCTAGAGAAGACAAACGGAGAGGAGAGGGCAAGTGTTGCTTTAGGTACCTGGAGGACAAAGATTGCTATCACTTGCTTTTGCTGAAAAATTTAAAGGATTAGGTTATCTTCTCCTGACTAGAATCATCTTCCACTCTGACAATTCCATAGTGATGGAGAAAGAGGCAGGTGGAAGCCTGGCTTCAACAAGCCCCAGTGGGGGAGGGACAGCCAAATGAGCAAGAAGAGACCATTTTCTGTGTCTGTGTCTGTGTCTGTGTCTGTGTCTGTGTGTGTGTGCGCGCGCGCGCACGTGCGTGCATGCACACATGACCTGGTGGAGCTTGAACTCTGGACCTCACACTCTAGTTTGCTTTTTTTATTCAAGGCTGGCACTCTACCACTTGAGCCATGACTCTATTTTTGACATTTTACTGATTAGTTAGAGAGAAGAATCTCACAGACTTTTTTTCCAGAGCTGGCTTTGAACCCTGATCCTCAGATATCAGCCTTCTGTGTAGCTGGGATTACAACCATGAGCCACCAGCTCCTGGTTTAGGAAGAACAAACACATTGAAAGATCAGACACCCTGAGAAGACCATAAAACCAAGATAAGACTAACTCCTGGCACTCACTCCTGCTGTGGCTCTACATGTCCTGAGAGCTGAGACAGCTCCATAATTATGGTAGAGAGAAATGGGAAAATAAATTTGAACTGGAACTATAGTGTCCCACAAGCCCAGTCATGGTGCTTAGCTTTTATGTAGAATTATTTTTGTAGTTTTACTGAATAGTTTGAAGATACACCATTCTAGTAAGCACTCAATTGTTACTAAGATTGTAAAATTATTTTTGTATTTAGGATTAAGGCAATTAATAGAGATTGGAGGAAGGCTAAAAGCCCTATCCAGACATATTATTGCACAAAATGTACAGGTGGGAAGATATCAGAGCTTAGTTGGCAGCAAAAGTCACTATTTCCAGGGCAAATGCCAGGTTAATGCATCTGTCAGGTGCAGGAGACTCAGTCTTCAACTGGAAATGCTCAGCCCCAAGTATAGACTGCCATCATAGCCTTAGGTGACCTATCCAGAAAAACATACTTGACTCCAGGAAAGAAGAAGGAAAAGAAAGAAGGAAGGAAAAGAAGAGAGAAAGGAAGGTAGAGAGGGAGGGAGAGAGAAAGGGAGGAAAGAAAGAAGGAAGGAAGGAAGGAAGGAAGGAAGGAAGGAAGGAAGGAAGGAAGGAAGGAAGGAAGGAAGGAAGGAAGGAAGGAAAGAAGGAAGGCGGGCGGGCAGGCAGGCAAGCAGACAGGAAGGAAACTACTTTCAACTCAACCTGCCTTCTTAGTGAGGGAGGGAGGGAGAGAGGAAGGAAGAAAGGGAGAAAGGGAGGAACAGAGGGAGGGAGGGATGGAGGGGAGAGAGGAAATGGAATTGAGTAGGACAGAGAAGTAGATTTCAATTAGATAAAATGGATTGGTGGCTTTGGCTCTTGTAGTATCAAAATACACCAAAAAACTTGTTCTAGAAATAATTGTCCTATTTGGCTTTAAAGCAGTATATCAATTTACATATTATATTTATATAATATATATTATATGTTGTATATAATTATATATTATATTTATATATTATCAATGTATATATATATACAATCAATTTAATTTGTGCTTTGCAAAGTGTTTAATTCATTATATGACAGATGGGCCGATGGTACACATCAATTGACATGAAGTTCAAAATTCAGCCGACATCAAAATCCTAAAATGAAGCCAGGCCATATTTTTTGTCAGATTCCCCAAAGCAGATCTTTGGACAGTTTTGAATTTGAAGGCTAGTGGTTAGTTTGGATTCGTTGTTGGGGTGATCCTAAAGAGCCATACTCAGGAGTGAAGAAATAAAACATGGAAGGAGGTCCTATGCTTGAGTGCATACCAAGGCTGTTTTCCCAGGCAAAGGAAGATGGACAATGGGAGACAGACAAAGGCAGACAATGTTGCACATGCCTGGAAGGTATTTCTTGAAAAGGGGTAGGAGGCCTGTTATTTATCCCACCATGTCCATCCATCATGGCGTAAAGTGTGCTATCAAGGGCACTTCATACCTGTCAAGATAAAACCCTCAAGAGAAGAATGGCAGGAGCCCGCAGTGGACAGCAGTGCACACGATGAAATGGTGATCGCAGAAGGAATATGGGAAAGCCACAACAGCAGCTGCCACAGTGGCCCCTAACTGCGTCAGTATGACACACCCAGGACGTAAGGTTAAATAGCATTCAACTTCCTTGGCCAAAGTTTCTACTTTCTCTCAGCCTGGCTAGCTAGGGAGCTGTCTTATTCTCATATAATCTCTTATTATGGTTCAGAGATGAAATGTTCCCCCAAAAGGCTCATGTGTGGAAAACCTGGTCCCCAGTTCATGTACCCCATCATCAGGGGATGCTGACTTTATCTGTAGATTAACCCAAAGATGGATTCATGATTTGATGGCTTTATTGGGTGATGATGACAGGAGATAGGGCCTGATTGGAGGATGTAGGTCACTGGGCTTGTGTCTTTCAAGGATATAATACCTTGGCCCTGGTCCCTCCCTCCTTGTCTTTCCCTACTTCTTGTCCCTCATGAGGTAAGCTGCTTGGCTCCACCTCCTGCTCCTACCTTGATAGTCAGCCTCACCCTAAGGTCCACAGCAACGGAGTCAATTGATTGTGGACTGAAGCCTCTGAAAATGTGAGTCCCTGTTAAGTAGTTTTATCTGAGGTATTTGTCACAGCAGTGGAGAACTAACACAACTTCCTAATGCTAAAGACGGGAAACATTGGAACTAAGAAAGACAAATGGCTTTGGCCAATCTGTCCCAGCCAGAGCTGGAAGCAGGCCAGTGGAGAAAATTCTTACCCACAGGTAAGGCAGAGAGCTAATGATCCCAAACCCAGAAGGACACTCACCTGACAGTCTACCCACATACAAAACCAAAAGTTAAGCAAGTTAGTTCAGAAGCTAGGACACTAAACTAGGTCAGAAGGAGTTATAAAACTAGCTACCTCCTCAACCCAAGTCAAACCAGATCCTGTCACAATCACCCAACGCTTAGTGGCTTTATGTGAAAACTAGTTCTACTTGTTATAAAATCCCCAGCTCTTGATTCAAAACTTTGGCAAAGTAGCAGGTTATAAAATTAACCCCCAAAAATCAATGGCTTTTCTATATGCCAACAATGAGAAAAGTGTGGCTGAAATTAGGAAAGCAACTCCATTTGTAATAGCCCCACAAAAAATAAAATACCTAGGAATTAACTTAACCAAAGAAGTGAAGGACCTCTATGATGAAAACTTTAAAATCTTGAAAAAGGAAATCAACACAGAACTTAAAAAATGGCAAAACCTCCCATGCTCCTGGATTGGCAAGATTAACATCGTGAAAATGGCAATACTTCCCAAGGCTATCTACAAATTCAACGCGATACCTATCAAAATTCCACCCTCATTCTTCAAGGAAATAGAGGAGGCAATCCAAAAATTCATATGGAACAATAAAAGACCCCGAATAGCAAAAACGCTCCTCAACGGAAAGAACATTGCTGGAGGAATATCAATACCAAATTTCAAACTCTACTATAAAGCCATAGTAATCAAAACAGCTTGGTATTGGCATAAGAACAGACCTCAGGACCAATGGAATAGAATTGAAAACCCAGAAATGAACCTACAGACCTATAGCCATCTAATCTTCGATAAGGAAGCTAAAACAATAGAATGGAAGAAAGACAGCCTCTTCAGTAAATGGTGCTGGCAAAATTGGTTAACTACATGTAGAAAACTAAAGCTAGATCCTTATATATCACCCTGCACCAGAATCAACTCCAAATGGATCAAAGACCTTGAACTCAAAGCAGACACTCTGAAAACATTACAGGATGGAATAGGAGAAAACCTAGGTCTCCTTGGCTCAGGTCGAAATTTTCTGAATAGAGACCCGGAAGCACAACAAATCAAAGAAAGGTTGGACAAATGGGATTGCATAAGATTGCAGAGCTTCTGCAGGGCAAATGACATAGCTGGCAAGATCAATAGAAAGCCCACCGATTGGGAGAAGATCTTTACTAGCCATACAACGGACAAGGGTCTCATATCTAAAATATACTTGGAACTCAAAAAATTAAACCACCCAACAACAAATCCTCAAAGAAACAACTGCCCAATAAATAAGTGGGCGAAAGACTTAAAGAGAAGTTCTCTGAAGAAGAAAGAAGGATGGCCAATAGACACATGAAGAAATGTTCAACATCCCTAGCCATAAAAGAAATGCAAATCAAAACAACATTGAGATATCACCTCACTCCAGTTAGAACAGCAAAAATCAAGAACTCTAACAACAACAGATGCTGGAGGGGATGTGGACAGAAAGGAACCTTACTTCATTGTTGGTGGGAATGTAAACTTGTTCAACCACTTTGGAAAGCAGTATGGAGGTTCCTCAAAAGACTTCACATAGATCTCCCCTATGATCCAGCAATCCCACTTTTGGGCATTTACCCAAATGATTACAAACAAGACCACACTAAAGCTACCAGCACAACTATGTTTATTGCAGCATTATTTACCATAGCTAAGACATGGAACCAACCCAGATGCCCCTCAGTAGATGAATGGATCAAGAAAATGTGGTATATATACACAATGGAATTCTATGCCTCCATCAGAAAGAATGACATTTCCCCATTTGTTAGGAAATGGAAAGGTTTGGAAAAAATTATATTAAGTGAAGTAAGCCAGGCCCAAAGAAGCATAGGTCCCATGGTTTCCCTTATTTGCAATATCTAGTATAGGTATGAGTGAAGCGGAAAAGGTCAGATAATGTGATGTTAGGAAAATGAACCCTTAAATATGTATTTTAATGTTTTCGTTTCTTTCATGCATGTGTTTCTAACGCATTTATAAGATTATTTCTTTGTTGCTTTGTATGTCCCTCCCCCACAGTGTAACCCCCGCTTTCACTATATTTGATGTCAGTATAACATGTGGAGGAGATGGGGACAAACAAGTCGTTTAAGGATTCAGGTGGACCTGTTGCAACAATGAGAAGTACAAAATGTCATGTCAAAACCAGCTTTACAATGTCGGTGTGGGGGGGGTAGGGGGGTATAATTGGGTGGGGGGAGGGGGGTAAAATTGGGTGGGGGGAGGGGGGAGGCGGGGAAGGGAAGTGAAGGGTAAACAAAGGAGGAGGCTGCAATGCTTGGTAAGAAATGTATGCATTATCCTGCCCATGTAATTGTAGCCCCTCTGTACAGTATGTTCTCAAATAAAATAAAATACAATTTTAAAAAAAAAATCCCCAGCTCTTCTTGTGTGCACAGTACCTTGTATGTCTTGGGTCCTCTGATTCTGGCTGACAGATAGGGAAAACACCAAGTAGAAGACTAAGTGGGAGAGCGTAATATGGCCGTTCTGGAAGCAGCAGGCCTATTGTGGGCCTACCAGCCATTAGTGAAAACTTAAGTCATCCATTTCTCACCTCAATGTAGGGAGATGGGAAAATACAGTGTCTGACTGAGAAGGAACTTTCCAGCAAACTCTCCACTGAGGAAGGGCATGACTCTTTGGTAGAGAAGCTACCATCTCTACCACACCAGCCAAATCTAAACAGCTCAATAAGACAATGCATTATTGGATAAAACAGATCATGTGCCAAATCCAAAGCCAGCCAGAGACCAGATGCCCCTGGCATAGTCAAGTCTGCCAGCTGGGCTCCACCCAGTTAATTAAAGTACCAGGATGGAATAAGCAATGTGCAAAAACTGATCTGTGAGAGATTAATTCCTAACATGTAACCCAGAACTTTCTCCTGTTCTCTTTCTCTCATTCAAAGATAGACTGCCTGGCACTAAATGCAATCAAAATTTGAATTCTACTTAATATCACCAATAGAATTTTCCATTGGGTTTGTTCTGCATTGGGTGATAAAAGCAGCACACAATTATTTTCGATTGGACCAATAAGATTGTGCTGCGAAGTCTCTGAAGATTGTCTGCTGAGTGCCAGTTGTTAATGAATCTCATTTGTCTTTCTTGATTAAGTCTGCTATTACCCCCGTTTAGTCCTGTCACCAACCCTTTAGCAAGAATTTTCATATCACTGTTTAGATGAGAAATTAGCCTAGGAGAACAGCACTCATCAATCAGCAGGCAGTTTATTTAATACGGTTTACAGTTTATGAGTTCAAAAACTGTAGCCTCATACATTAGAAATGGATCACTGTCCTAGACAGACAATCAAGGGTTCAGTTCACTTGACAGGCATGGAGAAATGACTTTGAGTGTGAGATGTGCACATTCAAACACCAGCTGCGGTATCACCAGACTGCAGTGCTGTATGGGAAGACTCTCTTTTCTGATTAAGAAATCTCTTTGGTTTAAGCAAGCACTTCAGGTACTTCACCATGCCTTCATGCAAACACTGTGACCTGAAAAATCCAAAATGAAATTTTAGAATAAACTCAATCGTGGTGATACCAATTCTTCTCTGCTGCCACCCCCCCCACCGTGTTTTCAACATGTTTAAATCATCTCATGTAGAATACTTATTTGCATCTTGAAATCATGAAAAGCTTTATGTCCTTGAAAATCTTACTTTTGCAAAGATTAAAAGAGTTTCCATTCAGTGGCCACATGGAAATAACACAGAAGAAAATGGAGTATAAGTTGTAGCTTTTTAGCTATATGAATGTACAGGATTATTCTGGCTACCAAGAGAGTTTTAGCAAGCCCCCATTGGTAGGACTTGTGAGCTATTAAATGCTACCAAATATGATGATTATGTTGAGGATTCTATTTCACAATGCAATATATAGAACAATTCAGGCTTGGGCTGGGAAGGTGGCTCAGTGGTAGAGCCCTTACCTTACATGCCTGAGGCCCTGGGTTCGATTCCTCAGCACCACATAAGCAAAAAGAAAAAAAGCAGGAAGTGGCACTGTGGCTCAAGTGGTAGAATGCTAGCCTTGAGCTGAAGAACTGAAGGACAGCGCCCAGGCCCAGAGTTCAGGACCCATGACCGGACCCCCCCCCCAAAAAAAGAACAATTCAGGCTTATAGGAAAATCTTCTGATGCTATTATTCTATTAGTCTTCTCATGCTAAAGTCATTTTTCTTATGATTCATCTTATTTTCTTCCTTCCTTCCTTGCTTGTTTCCTTTCTTTTGTGTCAGTAGGGAGATTTGAACTCAGGGTCTTATACTTACTCAGCTTGCTTACTTAGCTGGCATGCTTTAACTATGTCTTGGCATGGTGTTTTGCTGGTTATTCTGAAATGGAATCTGACAAACTTTTCTATCAAGGCTGGCTTTGAACATCAATCCTCCTGCTCTCAGCCTCCTGAATAGTTAGTATTAAAAGTATGAGCCACCAGCACTTTGCTCTAATAGTTGTGTGTGTGTGTGTGTGTCATGGGGCCTGAACTCTGGGCCAGAGCGCTGTCCCTCAGCTCTTCAGCTCAAGGCTAGTGCTCTACCACTTGAGCCACAGTACCACTCTGGCTATTTCTGCTTATGTGGTGCTGAGGAATCAAACCCAGGCCTTCATACATGCAAGGCAAGCACTCTACCACTGAGCCACCTTCCCAGCCCTTGGTTTAATAGTTCTTAAATATTATGTTTGAAAATTATACATGTGGTCAGTCTTAAGTCATAGAGCCTGTTACAATATTAGGTAATTGATCTATTTAAAAGCCTGACACAGATGTGAGATCCATGATCAGATAAAGTCAAACAATTGACGGCTGAATAAAGATTTATTGCTTTTAAACGAAAGAATTATCCTTTAAACAAAGCTAGAAACTTTAAATTTTTAAAAATTGTGAAACCTACTTAACAGTAGGTTAAAATAAATATAACTTTCATCCAAGTAAGAAATTCCTAGAAATTCTTGTTGTTGGCCAAGTTCTGGTGCATGCATCCAGATTTATCATAGAGGTTCTTAAAACAAATACCAAGCCAGCCACTTGTGGCTTGAGCCTGTAATCCTAGCTCCTCAGCAGGCTGAGATTTGAGGATTGCAGTTCAAAACCAACCCCGGGCAGAAAAGCCTATAAGACTATCTCCAATTAATGAGGCTGGAGGTGTGTCTCAAGTGGTAGAGTGCCAGCTGTGCAAACAAACCAAGCCAATGCAAACTCTGAGTTCAAACCCCAACACTGAATAAAAACACAAAGAAGCAATAAAACAGATTCCAAAGTATTGTAGGAAATTGCATTTCCCAGACATTTATTCAAAGATTGTTCTTGTAAGATATTTAGATATCTCCATCATATTTAGATATCCTGTTTTAGCCATCAAAAAATACTAGAATGTGTAACGATTACCTTCAAGAAGCTCATACTTGTTTGGAAAAACAACTCCAGTGAACTTGTTAAAATTTGAAGAAAAAAAAAGGAAAAGAAAACTATAAAAAGTCAAAAGGAATCGATCTCCAAGAGTAAGTCCTGACCTTTTTAATGCTACTTCTGTGGCAGGTATCCTTCAAGCTGTGAAGGTTGATATTGATCAGTATGAGAACTTGGCTCTAAATACAGGTCAATGGCAGAATGTGTGGCTACATCAGGAAATAAATGACTTTCTGGACAGGACTTGATGGAGGTAGAATCATACTGGCATGCACACAAGTTTCTGAGCCTAGACAGCAGCTAAAATGAGGCCGCAGGAAGACCCAGAGGGGCGGGCACTACACAGCAGGCATCTAGCCAATGAGCTGAGAGCAACTGCAATGTTCCATAAGCAGTGAGAAGATTTCAGTGGGGTTAGGGGCCCTGTGGGTCTTTCTCACTATGGGAGAAATGTGGGTTAAAGTTTAAGATTTCAAAATGATCCAGAAACCAGTTAGAGAAGATTCACAGTGTGGACTCTAACCAAGGCAGAGAATTCAGTTATTGAGAATCTCACCTATGTAACTTCCGTCTTTTTCTTCCTTTCCTTGTAGGAACTTCCACAGTGGTTTTATCTAACAAGATCTGGCCAGGAGCTTACTCAGGGACAAACAGCCCAGTTGGGGAGGGGGGGGGCGAGTAAAAGACAGAAGTGAAAAAAATTGAAAAAATTGGTACTGATCTGAAGCTGTTTGGAATAAGCAATATAATGAAAACAACATCAACTTTACATTTTGAGGGCTCTACTTTTTTTTATCTGTAACCTGTGGGTCTCTAAGACCTCTCCCAGGATTAATATTCTGCTAGTTTCTGAGGTTTTATTTGACCTATTTTACCTTTCCCTGAGTAAAAGCAAATCTCGCGTGCTGGCACTGTTGCATTATTAGTAGTTACATTTCCCAAATATGTGTGACTATGGTACGAGAGTTATTGCTGGAGTTGGTGGCATATCTTTACTAAATCTACAATTCTTATCAAAGCAAACCATGACAACCGCTCCCATAACTTCCTTTTGAAGTCACTTACAATTGAACAGATTTTTTTTAATAGAAAACAAGAACATTTTAATTGCCTGAGCCAGATACTTTTATTTTCTTTTATGTGTACAATCAGAACCAGACCCTAGTGGATAAGGTTAAAAGATAGATATGCTTTTCCATGAGCTTTTTCCTTTTTTGTGTGTAAATTATAACAATTGCTTCAGGGATTGAACATTTGGACATGTCACAAAATAATCAAAATTTTACTGCTGTTTGGTGGCAGCCTAGGACTCTTTGAATTAGTGGCTCTATTAGCCATTCATAGGTAAAAGCATCTTTTCCTAACTAGATTTAATAGTTCTGATCATTGGGGGAAACAAATTTTCCTGGTTGGTTTGAAGGCTTTTCAAAATCATTCCTTGAATGTGAGTCCAGCACTCATAATTAGATTTTCTTATGTCTAATGACATTTCTACACCCTTCCAAAATAATGATGGAAATTAACTTATTTTTCATCATTTACTATAAAAAATGATTTCAACCTCAAGCGTTATAGTTGAATTTGCCATATTATATGTGAGGGTTTAAAAATGCTTCAAACATTTAAGTCCCAGGTCTGTTTATGCTGTAAACTGCTCCAATCAGGTTTAATAGCCACCCTCTCAAACATAGCTACAGATAGCTACAGTCCATTGAGACCACAGACATCTCCGACTTGAACTTGGACTTGGGCTGAATCATTGTTCTGGAGTTTCACATGACATGTCAGATAGAATGGGTCCCAGTTCTATTTTAAGTTTGATTCGGGTTGTTTTTTTCTTCTTCTTCCATCATCTCTCTTTTGACTTAATTGTTTTAAATCTATTCTGTCATTAAACATTTCAAACTCAACTGTTCCATGACTGTGAAATATTATCACAATATATTCTGCTAATAGGCCTAATTAATTCCCAAGGAAACTTTCCCATGGGCTGTGATGGAGTATATGATAAAGGCTCTTCTTCACACTGGTGAGTAGAATTTTTTTAAAAACTTCAATGTTTATGACTACTGCAGTATAATTTGTTTTTCTCTGTCAGGAGGCAAGTGAGAATATTTTAATTGTCCCTCTGTGTCTTTGTTCTCCATCAAACTGCTGCTTATCAGAGTGGATGACCTGCTTACAATCTAAGCAAACATGAGAAACTCAGTAATTAAGTGATATGGCTGGCTGAGGAGGTAAAAAGCAGGGGGTGCTGACAAATGGAGGGGGAAGGGTAGGAGAATACATTCATAATATTCAATGGACATCGGAGAAAATGCAACCAAGTAACCTGAAGGGATGGGTGGGGTTGGGAGAGATGGGGGAAGCTAACGAAGGGTTGATACTGATCAAGACGTACTGTGCTCGCAAACTGACCTGTTGAATTAAAATCCCTTTATACAACTACTTAAAGAAAATTAAAATTTTAAAGATGATTAAAGATCTTGGAAAGTTTGCTCACATGAATCTATTTTCCTCCTGCTCTTCTTCTATTTTTCCCTCTTTCGTCCCACAACAGTCTAAAAGTTGACTACCACAACTCTTCCCTCTATAGAACATATTTGTGTAGTGACCTGTGGTTCCTATTTTACTCCTTGATTTAGCTTCAACATGGCTACACCAATGCCATGTTATGTCCCTTATGCAAAACACTTTTTTCTAAAGCCAGAGAGAGAGAGAGAGAGAGAGAGAGAGAGAGAGAGAGAGAGAGAGAGAGAGAGAGAATGATACCAAAATTGAGCAAATAATCACTTTTTGAATAAAGTTCTTTAACCTTAAAAAGGGGGAATATGCTATGAATCCACCTAGATTTCAGGTTGCCTCAAAAGGTAAGTTATTGAGAATAAGAAATTCCCACTTATTATGATTTTCTACTATAAAGGATTCAAAAGGCAAAATTTTTAGAGAGAAAAACAGGCAATCCCCAATATTCAACTTGCCAGTCTTTGTAATAGATGCTTCTTTTCCCAGAAATCTGATACAAACTGAGACTGTAACTATCCTGAGCCTTTCTCTTTCTCTTTTCATTTTTCCCTTTCTTGTATTTTTCTTTTTGCTGATCCTAAGGCTCACACTCACTCAGGGTCTGGGTTCTATTCCCTACCACTTCAACCACAGCTCTACTTCCAACTTTTTGATGGTTAATCGGAGATTAAGTCTTACAGCCTCTCCTACCTGATGGTGGCTTCAAACCACAATCCTTAGATCTCAGCCTCCTGAGTAGCTAGGATTGCAGGAGTGAGCCACCAGCGCCAGCTGTAAATGATTTAAGAAAAAAGGAAACGAAGTTCTAATGCACCATTTCTGTCCTCGGAGGCTTGTTTATACCTGTGTGCAAACTGAGCCTGTGAAACAAACTTCTTAGAGAAAGAAGCCAGTGATAAGCAGTTCTAAAAGCACCAGGAAAGATCTACAGAGGTATCCCAGGGGTGGGGTCCTCCTCTCTCCTTGTGTTCTTTCTACTTGATGAAGTAAACATCCCCTAGCTGCCTTTATAATTTGGGCTTCAGAGTCTGCAAAGTAAATTCTCATTCTTCTATACTCATGCCATAGGGAGAAGGAGTTCTGGAAAACGGCAGAAGACAAATACGGTGAATAATTTTTTCTAAAATCAGATTCTTTCTAAGACACTGATTTTATTACTAGTTCACCAGATGAGTTCCTACTGAATCTATTCACAACTAAAAACAAAAAATTACCCAGCTAGTATTATTGAACTGCGCCTTAATTAGCACAGCTAAGAATGTCACATATAATTAACTGGGCTTTGTTTATAATTATTACTCCTTGTGGTTAGAACTGATTTCCACATGTAAATGGGCCCGTGCTAAGAGCAGTGTTCACCTTTGATTTTCATAGACAATTCATTGAAGGACAGGTAAAGAAAGTCAGAGCCGGAAAACAAAACCAAAAGACATGAAATAATGCATCTCTTTGTCTTCTGTTCATCCAAAGGATGCCTACCTAATCTGTGGCCTGATCTAGTGGAGGCGTGGACATCCGGAGCCCTTTGTTCTTTGGCAAGTGAAACCATTGCTTCATTTGGGAAGGTGGAGCAGCAGCGCCTTTCTTCACTGAGATCTGTGTGTTCTCCTCACTTGTTTGTCACACTCTGCTCTCTTCCCTGGGAGGCTGATCTTTGGGGGCAATATTGATATCATGGATTGTTCCCATTGAGTTTTCCCAGAAGGGAATCATAAGCAAGAGATCTGGAAGGAGGAAGAAAGGGAGTGGGTTGGGGGGATGGGGAGAGGATGACAGGAGAGAAGTAAGAAGAGAGGAATATCTCAGTATATGTTTCCCCAGTTCCCCTGTGAGGTATTATGGGGAAACAGTTCCACTATCTTAGCTCCTATAAAAGTCCTCTCCAAACAGACCCTTCTGTCTGGTAATATTACCCCTCTGGTAATATCTCTCTCATTCTGTCTCTCTTTGTCTCTCTCTGTCTCTCTCCATCTCTGTCTCTCTGTCTCTCTCTGTGTCTCTGTCTCTCTGTCTCTCTCTGTCTCTCTCTCCATCATTAGCCTATAAATTTGGGAACAGAGCATTATTACTCTACCTTCTAAAGGCATAAAAGGAGTTGATGTTGTCAGCCTAGACCTTATCAAATCTTGGGAACAGCCCCTGTTAAATTGTCCTCTATTCCTTGCTAGTCAGACACAGCCTCTCTTTGTCATGGTCACTCATGTACAAGCCCATATTCTAGAAAACAAAATGTATTGTAGGATCTTCACTTGTAACTGTTTAGGAAATTTGCTGAGTGAGTAATTAAGAAATGAAATGTGAGTTCAGAAACTCTGGGGCTGGGCAGCCATTGGCTAATATGACTGTCTCTCCCATGCTACTGGATAAGCAACTCAAGTTATGTAGATATTGACAACGTAGACATCATTTTTTTCCTATAGTTTATGCTAATTGTGAATTGATGTAATATTAGCATAAATAGCTAGGAAACCATCTAAATTCATATCACATTTCTTGAATTCATTCTCTAAGAAAGATTAAGAGAAAAAAGTAGACTAGAAATAAAGATTATTAAACTATATTATTATAGTACTTTTTGGTCTTAACAAGGTATGGGACAATTTGTTATGTACCTGCATTCCTTCTGTTTTATATATCCCACTGACCATGGAGTACGTTTCTTTTCTCTTATCTTTCTTTCTTGTCTCACTTTCTTTCTCTTTGAAAATGGAAAAGTAATTTCAAATGGCTTGAATGATAAAGCAGGCATACAGGTGAGTCTGATAGAAGCATAACAGGCCCATCAAGTGAAAGGTAAGATTTTGAAAAAAGAAAAGTAGCATCAAATGAGATATCAAAAGAAACAATCGGGACCTACTAGAATCATGAGTAGGTTGCTATACATGGAAATTAGCAAAGCAAAGGATTTAAATAGAAGAGCATATAGAAATGAAGCCCAAAAGCTCAAAGCTGGCCAAAGAATAAAGTTATTATCAAATTAGCACAGCATCCTAAAAATTTCAAATATATTTAAATACTATAGACAGCAAGTCTGTGGATGTATTCTTTTAGCAAAAGAATGTATCACTAAATTTGTTTTTAAGAACTATAATTTTAATGGAAAGGGACAGAGTGGTTTCTCACAGATATAATCCCAGCTACTTGAGAGGTGGGCTAGGGTTATAGTTCAAGTACAACCCAGACAAAAGATCAACACTTGCCTAACATCTTCTAATGGCCCAAGTTTTAATACCTGGTACTATTTTAAAAAATTTAAAAGTATATTATTAAAATTTAGGGCCAATATGCTACAATATTTATGAGAAATTGGCAAATTATTTGAAAATACAATTTATAAAACTGACACAAGAAGAAACAGACAATTTTAACAGTCTCATTCTTTTACAAAAACCGATTTCCTATTTGAAATCCTTTAAAAAGGGTAATCAGCAAGCCATTTTTTCCAGACAATTAAAAGAAGAAACAATTTTAAAATTGCAAAAGCAAATTCTGTGATTTAGTAGAATGATAGTGCCTTGTATGAATCAAGCTTCATTTTAAAATGAAGAGTTGACCTCACACCCAAAATATCCAGTATTTTAATTTACTACAGTAAAAAGGAATAAAATCGGGCAATAATTGCATTTGATGCAAAAACAGCATTTCATAAAAAACCCTCATTCATGCTTGAAAAATAACTCTTTGGAAACAATAAATGTTCTGACATTTCTGAAAGTGTATCTAAGGCCACTTAAGCCAATATTCTACTAAATGAAATCAATTAATTACCTTACACTCTTATTTTTTCCTTAGCAGTGCTAGAGTTTGAACTCAGGCTCTCCTGCTAGAGCAGCTAAGAAATACATTCAGCCCTTCAGCTTTAGTCACTTTTGGGGTAGACTCTTCTGTTTTTGCCAAATGTATCCCCAGACTGCAGTCCTTCTACTTATGGCTTCCTGTATGGCTGGGATTGCAGGTAGATGTGTACTAGCATGCTTGAATTATTTATTGAGATGGTGTCTGGCTCACTGATTGCTGCAGCTGGTTTCAAACCTCAGTACTTCTGATTTCTGTCATCTTGAGTAGCTGAGATTGTGAGTGTCAAATTTCATACTTTCATTGCCTCCAAACGGTTAAACAATTGACTTTTATATTAGCTTTATATCCTACAACCTTGCTATATTACTGACTCATTCCAGGAATGTTTAATTGTTCTGAATTTTCTATGCAGATCATCACCTCATGGAAATCAAAGGTAGCTTTATTACTTTCTTCACTTTTCATATATTTTACTCACTTCTCTTCTCTTTCTGCACAGCTAAGAATGCCAGGACAATATTGAAAAACAGTGGTGAGAGGCGCCATCTCTGCCTTGTTAAGAGTAAGAAAACTTTAAGTTTCACATCATTAATTTTGTTATTGACTAGAAATATTTTACAGTTCTCCTATTCCTAGTTTACTAAGAAGTTTTATAATGAATACATGTTGAATTTTTCAAGTACTTCTGCATCTGTTAATATAATAATGTGATTTCTTCATTAGCCTGTCTGTGATATATATGTATATATATATATATATATGCATATACACATATATATATATGCATATACACATACATACATATGTATACGTTATGCACAGGTCTGGGGCTTGAACTCAGGGCCTGAGTGCTAGATGCTATCCCTGAGATTTGTACTCAAGGCTAGGACTCTACCACTTGAGTCACAGCTCAACTCCTGGCATTTTTGGTGCTTAATTGAACATGAGAGTCTCATGGACTTTCCTGCCTAAGCTGGCTTCAAACCACCATCCTCAGATTTTCAGTCTCCTTAGTAGCTAGGATTATAGGTGTGAGCCACTGGCACCCTGTCTGTGTGTTATAGTTTTGAAAATTGAACCAGACTTATATACTTGAAGTAAATTCCATTTGGTCATGATGCATTGTTCTTTTTATTCACTGTTGGATTTGATTTGCTCATATCATATTCAAGAGATATCAAGCTGTATCTTTTCTTTTGATGCCTTTGTCTAGTTTTGGTATCAAGGTAATGCTACTTACATAGTATGAGTTAGGAACTACTGTCTGCTTCCACTCTAATTTTATTCTCAAATATTTAGTAGAAGCTCAAGAGTCCTCCTCTATAGACACAAGAAACAGAAAATATACTTACAGAAAGTAAAAAAGGAGTCATATGCCAGTGGCTGATGCTTATAATCCTAGTTACTCAAGAGGCTGAGACCTGGAGGATTGTCATGTGAAGATAGCTTCCATTTACAATTAATTAGCAAAAAGCAGGAACTCAAGTAACAGAGTACCAGCCTCAGGCAAGATAGTCAAACAAGAAAGTATAGAGCATGAGGCACACACACACACACACACACACACACACACACACACACACACACACACACACACGTGCGCACATGCGTGCATGTGCACGCAAAAGGTAAATATTGCTCACAGGAGAAATTATTGGTTCATTTTTATGAGTAAACTAAAATCAAATGAGAGATTCTTCAAAGGGCTTACACCTTTTGAAATTCAAACAAGGATATATTTCAGTGACTTTTTGTATTTATTCTTCTATTAATAGTGACTCATAATGACACGCTGACAACTTTTCATGGAAAAAAGAGAAAGAAGAAAAGAAGAATGGAAGAGGGGGAGGGAGGGAAAGAGAGAGGAAGAAAGAGAAAGAAAGAAAGAAGGAAGGAAGGAAGGAAGGAAGGAAGGAAGGAAGGAAGGAAGGAAGGAAGGAAGGAAAGAAGGAAAGAAGGAACTGCTTTCAACTCAACCTGGCTTCTTGGTGAGACATGTTGCATTCAATCAGTCTTGTAACGCTCCTTAGAGTCTTGCCTTTCTGATACCTAGGATAGTGTCCATTGCTCAAGAAATGCCCATTTTATGACTATTTTCAGTATTTTCTCATTTTGTTTAGCACAGAAGTTGGCAAGGTAAAACAAGCAGTCTCTAGGTAGAGATGTTGAGGTGCATCCATGTTCATTTTGCTTATTCTCTGTTGCCTTATTGACTTTTGGCCTCAACTTATTTAATTTTACTTTATAATAATATTTACAGGAAGAACATAATAACTATTCTTATTTTAGACTCATATCCAAATGCTGATAAATGTTCATTTTGGATTTTGCAGCTGCTCTTCAAAAAATGAAATAGTCAAGGGATGATTCTGTATTTAAAAGAAATTGATTCCTATACAAAAGAATAAATTTCCTCCATGAATATGCAACATTAGGGGGGAAAACATAATAAGAAACATTAATTGAAGTCTGCTTTGGTACCACTGGGGATTTTAAGTAAAACTAAATCAAATGGTTTGGATAAAACAAAAAAGTTTCTCTATAAATTTGTATAACTTTCTGGAAGTTACTTTATTGGCTGGAGGATGAGCAATCTTAACAGACAACTTCTGATTATGACCAGAAACCACATGTAGTAGCTCAATAAAACTCACTGTTCAAGCCAGGGGCTGTAATAACACACTATTATCCTAGCTACTCAGGAGGATAAGATCTGAGGATCTTGGTTTGAAGTATGCCTTGATAGGAAAATCAGTGAGTTTCTTATCTCCAGTTAAGCAGCAAAAAGCCTTAAGGTGTGCTTCAAGTGGTAGAGCACTCACCTTGAATGAAATAACCATTTCTTACTCAGGGAGGCCCTGAGTTCTAGTCCCAGTACTGGTATAAAGCAATAACAACGACCATATAATCTTGTTGTCTTTTTTCATATTAAATCTGTGTTTCTTCACTAAATTCTGTTCATATTTTTTCCAGATTATTAAAAAATTGTGCCAATAAGAACAGCTTTAAAATTTTAAAATCCCATTAAATGATTATGGTTGTCTACAAGGATTATTCAAAATCTAGTTTGACTGTTTCACTAACGTGACTAATCTGATAGGTATTTCATTATTACATAATAATAGCCTACATGGAGTAGATCGTAATAGCTGATTGTCAAGTCAGTAATCATTTGATAAGAAATTTTTATGAAATTTTTAAGAAACTGCCCTAGTGATCAGGGTCAGATCATTCATTCTTTCATTTTATTCAACAAACATTATTTGCTCTCTGGGTATGCCAGACACTAGGTTATAGGATGAAAACTTGATTTGAAAACTTCTAAAAAGAAAAAAAAACTGTCTGAGTGTATTAGTGAAGGAGATCTTTTGAACAGAATGTCCTGTCCACACTGAGTATCAATTTGTTACTACTTTCCTAAATGCTTATGCTGCTACTAATTTTGATCATATCTAAGACAAGTAGGGAAAATAGTCAAATCTTTATGGTTTGGTGTAATTTGAGAGAATGTGTCTCTAAATGGAGCTCCTAGTCCCAGCAACGAAAAGGTATCCCAATAATGAAAATCTTTTAGACAGCAAGGCTTCACAGAGCATAGGCAATTCCAGTATGTACACTTAAAAGACAAAAAACTATTAGCATCCCATTCTGGAAATACTGCTTTTTTTCCATTATACCAAATCATTTCTGGTTCTTTTAATCACTGCTAAAATGCTAACAGCTCTCTTTAATGCCTAGTCAATAAGCAGATTAAAACATAAATGCCACTAAATATGCCTTAAATATCATCTCCATTGAAATATTTCTAAGTTCTCTATCCTCTTAAAATAATCCCCATTCAAAATTGAGAGGAAATGTCATCCATATGAGTTTCTTCAGAATTTAAGCTCTGATTATACAAGGAATTATGTACTATAGCTTTGGAAATCGGATAATTAAAGAACCACCAGACTCCTTGTTGATGACATTTTTAAGCCCAGAAAGTTTTCATCGATGCTACAGTGGAATTTCCTGTTTAAATAATGTTGCCCATGCTGAGTACATTTGTAACCCCAATTAAAGCTAGCTACCTTAAGAAAGAGCTGTGAAGAAAGCCAAAAATTCGAAAATTTATCAGAGAAGCCAACTATGCCCTGGCCTCAGACCTGCAGAAAAGACATCCGCTTTGACTCGGTCTTTGTAGGACAGGGAAATGAAGTATAAAATGGTAAAGAAATAGCTTCCAAGGAAACAGTGATCCACTCAAGAAACTGAATTACTTCAAAGATGAATTTCCTTCTAATATTATTCCTTTATTATCATTCTCAAATGTGATACCTTCCTAGAAGGCCTTTTATAAGACTTCATAATAAGTCTGATTCCTGCGTGAATGTAGACAAGAGGAACCCAAATATGTATTCCACTTGATGAAGGGTAGAGGGGATGTGCCACCATTTGTTCCCCATTTGCAATGCTCCTGGAAATACTTACAGTAATAAGATCCGTCTTTGTCCCATTATCGGTGGGAGGGAAAAAAAGAAAACACCTTTATTCTCTCTTTTTTTTCTGCTGCTCTCCCAAGGGCTACATGAAGACCTTGAAAATCAAGGTGATGAAAGAAAATTAGTAAGAAGAAGGCAAACAGATTTTACTGACATGTGCGGTGAGGATACATGCAGAGAAACTCAGTGCTCAGTGCTGAGCACTCGAGCTCATACAACACCTTAGCAAGGAACATTACACTTGCAGAGAAATGTTAATACAAAGGAAAAAAAAGTCTAGGCTTGAAGAAGTTGCAAATACATGGGAAAAGCTAATTGTGTTAGTCAGCTTTGAGCTACTGTCAGGAAATATTCAGGATAATTAATCAAGAGGGAAGTTGCCTCGGGATTTGAGGTTTCAGCTTGTCACCCATTGGCTTTGTGGCTTTGCACCTTGGGGCTCCAAGTTTATCACACTGGGAGCACACAGTGGAAGAATCAATTACTTCATGACCAGAGAAAGGGAGAAGACTGATGTCCCATAATCCCCAGAGACAGCATGCTTTCCCATGACCTAATCCCTCCCCCTTACCCCCACCCCCACCCCTTGGAAGATTCCTAACACTTCCCAATAGTTCCAAGCTGAGGGTCAGTGGGAGCCATTTCAGATCCAAGCAATAGCCCTAATGGAAGAGAAGGAAAGGTTTGCCAAGTTTCCATCTCTTGCATGATTTTCAAACTTCTCTAAAAGGGGAATTATAGCAGTCCTCACTTCTTAGAAGATTCTTGCTTTTAACCACATAAGGGAAGGTTCAGGGACGTTGTCTTCCAGGATCTTTTCATCTCATTTTACTCCCGCTTAAAATAGTTAAGACAGAATAGTATATTTGGAGATGGCATTTGGGGTGTCTCGCTACATAGTGTAATCATTAAAAAAAAAAAAACTTTAATTGCAGTCAGAAGAAACTGGGTGACCATTTTCTTTAAAAAATATATTTTACCAAATTCTTGGTTATTGTTTGGATGGTAAATGTCCTTACAAGCTTAAAGATTGGATGCCTGGACTCTAGACAATGGTGCAATTGAGAAATGGATCGAACTTCAGGAAATGGGGCCCGGCTGAAGGAAGCAGGTGGTTGGAGATATGCCCTTGAATGGACCATTGGCATTCCAGCCCCTCCCTTTCTGTCTCTACTTCCTGGCTGCCATGTTATGAGCAGTGTTGCTATACTATATATTTTCTTAGATGACATCCTGCTTCACAACCAGTCCAATGTGAGGGGGCTAGATGATGATGAACTGGAGCATCTGAAACCATGAGCCAAAATAAACTTCCTCTACTCATCTGAGATAGTTTGTTACAGCAATGGAAATCTGCATCTTTCAAATGTTGTAGTAAGCTAAATAATCAACCAGCTGATACTTGCCAAAAATCGGTATATTTTAGATGTGTACCAAACCTATTCTAGTAACTTCTTAATCAAGAAGGCAAGTAATCTCCAGATAATCCTACTGAACTCAGAATACAGAATCAAATATCTAAGTCTCCTACCTTGCTTCTTTCCCAAGCCTATATTTTTTCCCTCACATTAGTCTCTCCTCAATCAAATGCAGAAACTCATTTCTCCTGTTGAAGCAGTGAAGAGCTTTGTCATTGTACATCACAGATGACAGCATACAGAGTAGAAGGTCATCAGAGGTCATCTCTGCTTCCATTCTGCAAATGAGGAAACCAGCTTCAACTCACCATAAGCCGCCATTGAGATGGTGCTGAAGTTTAGCAAACACTCTCCCAGGTGTGCTGCTTCTGTATGCTGAGCACTTCTGAATCAAAGAAATTGGAAGATCCTAGAAGTTATCATCTCAGAACCAAGGACTTTCTAACCTTCCCTTGTTCTTCTTCCCTAGCCCCCAAACACAGAGGGTTTCTTTCTAGAATTATCTTAGAATTGTTTTAAAAAAAATGCAATTGTCTTCTACTTCCTTACCTACCTTAATAAACAACCAGGAAAGATTAATCTTAGGGGAAGAGAAGGGAAAAAAATGTTGTCACCTTGTTCTGACAGACTTTTAATCTATTCTAGGAATTTATCTATATCTAAGAATTTATTGTGAGACTTTATCTGCACAATATCACATTTGTTTCCAGAGACATTCTACTCTCCACTTCCCATAAGTTGTCTATACCTAAGAATTTTGTTCCAACCTGTTGTCTGTTCTTTGGGCTTATTAATTTCTCCAAAAAGTCTTTTTCTTCTACCCTTTAAACACTGCCTAACACTGCCTATATTTCTCCATTGTCATTAAAAAGAGCTCTCTCTCTCTCTCTCACTTTCTCTCTCTCTCATGTGAGTGAGTGTGTGTGTGTGTGTGAGAATGTAAGAGAAAGAGCAGAGAGAGAGAGAGAGAGAGATGCAGGTACTGGAGTTTGACCTCAAGACCAGGGCAGTCTCACTTAGCTTCTTATCTCAAAGCTGTCACTCTATTCCTTGGGTCATAATTCTTTTGCTGGTTAATTGGAGTCTCACAGACTTTCCTGGCCAACCTGGCTTCAAACTGCGCTCCTCACATCTCAGCATCCAGGCATAAGCCATTGGCATCCAACTTTTATTATCTTACCCACTTTGCTGGGATGTTCCATCCCATCAGAAACACATTTTGTGCTTTCTTCTCTCGTTATTCTGTTATCAGTCAACCTTTTAAAAATAGAGGAGGAAAAGTTTTCCATGAAACTTCCCTACACAGAGATGTCTCCAAAACAAGACAAAATGTAGTGGAATTGCACCCCCAGAAAGATTATGAGTGGACAAGAGGAAAGAGAAGCCCCTTCTACTCCCACTCGCTACCACTTACTGCCACCACCTACCAAGTCTATTATCACCTACTTCCTAGAGACACCATTATGCTTCACCAAACAGACACCTTTAGCTAAACTGCATGAAGGCACCAGACAGTCTGGCAGGGTCCCTGATCATCACCAAGGTCCCTTTTGGAGCTACTTGATTGAAAGGATGAAAAGCAATTTTAGACATCCCCGGAGAGCGTTGACATCTGGGATCCCCAAGACTGAATTATTTGAACCTGGTAGAGGAAAGGTCATACAGGTTTGGGTGAAAAATTCATGATTTCCAAATGTCAGCTAAGATTTGGATAAGCATCTGGCTTTTGGTTATATATTTGAAAATGAATAAACAGGGAAATCTGGAGGATTCGTACTCACTGGAGCTAATCCACACAGGATTTAACAGCCAGGAAAGCAATGCTAGTTATGGCATAGATTCCATAAAACGCTCAAGTCATTTACACACAAAAACAAAGCAGCACATATGTATATGTCTGTATACATATGTAAACATGTCTATACATAACCCGCCCACACAAATATGCATCACATCTCTATGTATTTCATGTAAATGCATGTGGGTTTGTGTATGTGTGTGCGCGCTTGTTGAAATATTCCAAAACATTGGGCCAGTTGGCTATGCATCCAGCTTCTCTTGGAAAAGATTTGCTCCATATCTAATAGAAATATACAATCTGGTTAAATGTTGCTGGTAAAATGTCTAACACATGGGTGGATTGAGCTCGTGAACAAGTGGAGAATACAAAATCAGCTTGATGGAGATGGAGAGTCTTTGAAGACAGGCCAGAAAGCATTCCATTCCACAGAGAGGGGAGATGCATCTATTGTTTCTCCAGCTGGCTAAGCAATGGCAGGGATGTTTCCTACTAAACAGCCTCATTAACATAAGCATAACTACAGGGTAAGTTTTCAAGCTCATTCCAAGTGAATTCAAAGGGGTGGGGGAAGAAAGATGCAGTTAATATGCACAACTCATGCAGACAATGATATGAAGCTAATTCATTTCGTGGTATTATCACCATAGCATATTAACTTAAAAGAAATAATAAGACAACATGGAAATGTTTGCATATTAGAGAGAATTCTCATTGTACCCTATTAGCACCATATCCTATTAGTATTGCATTAGGCTACCAGGCCGCAATGCTAAAATGATGAAATCCCACTGTGAAAACTGATATTGAATTCTTGTAATGTTTCAGAATCATTTTTAGCACTGCCTATAAATAATTCATGGTGAGCAGATCTAATGAATTGATGGAAGAAAAAAAAATCCCTTGGCGTCGTGAGCATATTTATGAATGTGAAGTCACGAGCAAGACAATTCTTGTCGTGGAAGGTGGGCAAAAGCTGTGGTGTCACTTCTATCTCAGAGCCGGTTATTAATATAATGAGGAATTCTAGGTCAAGCCCAATAGAATTAACCCTGAGAGCACATTTCCTTCTAGGTAAAGGTGGCACAGATCTTCCTTAGCCCTCTTCTGTCCTTTTTGAATTTCTTTTGTAGAACCACAGGAAAGATACCAACTTTGCAGCATCAAAATGGTGACAAACAAAACCTCAAGTGAAGTAAGGGAGCTTTACACTCCTGATAACTGGTTAGCCTTTGTCCTAGTGTTATACAATGATCTGACTTCCCGTCGGCCTTCCCCCATTCATTCCACTTCATTCCTTGAAGTCAGGGATCATAATGTATTCACATTTGTCATTCTAACCCCCAACACAAGGCATGGTCCTGAATTGGGTACTTGATAAATATAAAATGAAGGGATGGATTGATGAATATATTTATTTAGTCAATTCTAAAAATTTCGATTAAAAAGTCAGAATAAAAGTGGCACAGAGTCATTTACATTTAAACCTGAGTTATTAAATTACACCTTTATTGCGACGATTGGACTGGTTTAGAGAGGCATTCTAATGAAGGAAATGCATCCAGGAGTGGACACAATTGCTTAACTTGCTGCTTGAGACAAATGGCTTTTTTGTTCCTCATCCCACATCATGCATATTGGTGTCAGTGTGCTTGCAGGGAAGTAATCCTAATGCAATTTTAACTCCCCAGGGTGGAGATTTCCTGCAAGGAGAGCTGTCGTGTACAGCATGTTCCCCTATGTAGAAATCTCGCTGGCGGTTACCGTGAATTGCAAGGCAGAAGCCGATGACCTGTTTTCGGTGCTCTGTGTAGCTGGCTGTGGGCACTGGGATTCTTCGCTACTACTCTCCGGAGTTCACTACACTTAAGCTCCAGACCCCTCATGGCCTATTTCTCACTTTCTGCTCAGCCAACAGATCACACACGTAGCTCTTCGTCCCAGGCTTTCTTTTCCACGGGGTTACTTGTTTCAAAGCTGAAGAAACTTGGAAAGAATAATTAATAGATTGCCCTGGAAGAAAATTAAGCCATGCTATTTTTTCCCCTCTCCTCTATAAAAGAAAATATTTAAACAGGATGGAAGGAGACCATGTCACCATTCACCCAGAAAAAAAAAAAATTACTGCATGAATGTGCCTGCTCACAAACAACACACACAGAGGCATGTGTATCACCCGCAGTTCTCAATGGTAGACATAGTCATATCTCAGAAAAGGACACAAAGCTCAGATGGCGCCCCAGTAGACATGTTCCATGCCCCTTCCTCCTCCTCTTCCACCCCTCCAAAACAAGTACCTCTTTTCATGAGGCTGAAGGTCCAGAGGGTAAGTTGAAAGTATGAACCTCCTATTCAACAGCAATGTGACTAAATGGAAGGTCATTTGTCCTCCAGTATAGAGATTGACACAGCAGGGGTAGGGTGTGTGCAACACTAGCAAGGTACCCCTGGGTGCTTTTCTATGCTTTCCTAACCTTTCACATCCTCAGGGTCTCTCTCTCTCTTACACACACTCTCTCTCTCTCTCTCTCTCTCTCTCACACACACACATAGAATGAGTTCTTTCCACAGTCATCTCTCAGGTAAAGACAAGCTTCCTTGAGCAAGATGGCAGTCATTGCCAGAAGCAGAGTCTACGGAAAAGTGTTGCTACCCCTCTCAGACCAGTACACCAAGCTGAGCTTTTCTCCCTCTCTCCCTTCTCAGACACAGAGAATGTGTACAAGTTGACAGAGGTGGGTGATGTTAAAATCTGTCAATAGGAAATAGAAAACAAAAGGAAACTCGACAAGCTTGGTGTCACCACTAAGAGCCATTTTTTCACCACATACCTCAAAGTTAAATTACAAAGAGTTTGAATGAAGGAGATGACCAATGAGACTAATAATGGTATGCTTAAGCTGATGATACACCAACGGCATGTGCATGTGCTAGCAATTATTTTGGCACAGGGAGACCGGTCCTAGAGCCCTGAAGAATAAAGGATATGGGGGAATATGGTGGTGGTTCAAGTACCATCTTAGGGACAAACAGGTACCTAAATCCTGCTAGAAATTCAAGTTAGCTTCATTCACTCTTTTTTTCTTATTAATTTGTGTGCTAGTACTGGGGCTCTAACTGCTCCTTACCTTTTATACTCTAGTCTCATGCTCTACCACTTGAGCCACAACTCCACTTCTGGCATTTGATGGCTAATTGGAGATAAGAGTCTAATAGACTTTTCTGCCCAGACTGGCTCCAAACGGAGACCTTCAGATCTCAGAGTCCCGAGTTGATGCGTGTGAGGCACGGGTGCCCAGCTAGCTTCATCCTCCAAAGTATTCTCAGGCAGGCTCAACATGCCCCACTTTCACTGTCTGAGCCAGGTTTCAAAGACAGGCAAGGGCTGAATACATAGTTCAGCGCGAGTGTGAGTGTGATCTATCACCATGCTCAACAAAAATTAGCTAAAAAAAAAGAAAGAAATAGAGCAATAGAGGTGAGACTTCCTGGAATACCTTGCATATGCAAGTGGGAATATTGCAATGAGACACTTTCCTATACAACTAATGTATGCTAATTTTACAGAGAGAACATCCACAAAGTCTATAGGACAGTGGGTAGTATAAGTCTCTTTCCTCAATTTCTAGTTCAGTCCAAACTGAATCCAAAACCACACACTAACTCTTACACCAAGACTACCTGAGAGTTATTAGCTATGACATAATTCCAGACTCTGAGGCAACCACCAAGCTTCAAAATGTATTCTTTAGAGGCTTATTAAATCTCTCTTTTAATTAAGCCTTTCCTTAAAGGAGATTGGTAGCTTCCATTGTTTCTCCAAGCTAATAAAATATTCAGAGTAATTTTCTTATGAAATCAGGTATAGCAAGGTGACCCTAACCACCATCACAGCTTCTCAAGATATTTCACCTCTCAGTTAATCAAGACAGATCTATTTTATCCCAGCAAGAAATTCTGGTTTTAATTGGATTAATGAGTAATATAGTAACTGCAATATGGAGTTATTGCCGTAGATTGCTTACAATGGCTTCAAATAAATGTCTTCATGAAAATGTCAAATTTATTTCTGAGGTAACAGAACATAATTCAATAGCTAATAATATATTCATTAATATCTTATATTGCCACCATGGCTTTATTGGTTCTAATAATACCTAATTGCAATAATAAATACCTAATTTGGGGGATTTGTTTGTTTTCCAATTAGACATTTTTCACATTTCTATTCTGTAATTATTCACAAATAATTGTTGTTAGTCACAAAGTAGAATTATCATTAAGCTTGGAAAAACTGCAGCTAGCTTCTTATTGAAAGAAAGGAATTAAACTTTTTTCTTGTTTTATGTTCTAATTAACTTTTCCCTCTATTTTGTAGAATTGCTCAAAACAATGTTGGAGGAAACTGTAAAATAGAGGCTGATAACTGAAGACATTTTTATAATTATAAATTTGCTGTGGGGAAATTTAAAGAATCATATGATTTATTCCCATACTCTCACTTGGAACCAAATAAGCTTTACACAAAACATTTGTTTTTATTTAGGTGTCAGTCACTCAGGCCTGTAATCAATCCTGAAATGTAGGGGATCTCAGATGGAAACCAGACTGGGTAGAGAAGTTTTTAAGACATCTTCTCCAAAATAACCAGGAAAAAAGTTGGGCTGGAAGTATGATTCAAGTGGGAGCGCGTGCAAAGAGCAAGGAAGACTAGTGATTATGAGATGTTGAGTTCAAACTTCAAATATAATACATACATGTGTACGTATTATATGACACATATATACATATATGTATACATGGGGTGTGGTCAGGATTCCCTACTAGAGTCCTAAAGCAGCACTCATATGGTGTGGGCACCCAACAATACAAAATCCTTTCTGTACCTGGCTTCAGTCTCACTTCCTTTATCTTGTTCACACTGGGCCAAATAAACATGCCACCTCAACCACATACAACTCATACCCACTTCCAACAAGCCTTTCTACTTCCCTGCCTTGTGTGCATGTTGTTCTTTTTTTCTGGAATGATCTTCCTTGTTGTCAATGGACTTACATTCATTTATTCAAGTATCAATTCAACGTGGGACCTCCCTGATATCTGCATGAGGACTTTCTTCGATTCTTCATACACTTCAAATGAAATGTTAGCATTGACATTTACCACACTATGTTGGATGATATTTCTTAACTACATCTCCCACTGAGTTTTAAGTATCCCAATGGTACATATGTACAATTAACTACATACTATTAAATATGTATACATCATATATATCATATATGATACATACATATGTAATATATTTTATAAATAACATATACCTTACACAATTTGATGTGTATATAAATTATACTATATATGTATTTTATGTATATATATATATATATATACACATACATAAAATTTCAAAAGCTGCATCTAAAGGAGAGTGGTAAAAATAAGGCCCATTTTCAAGGCTTAGCCAATAAGAGGTGGAGCCATTGTGGTGAAGCACTTTCCCCTTTTGTATGTTGAGCAAACATGGTATCATAGGTGACTTCTCTTTAGCAGTGAGCCCCAGTTGCCACAGAAACAACCAGTCCAACAGCACTTCATAGTCCCCTTCCCTGTTTCCATCCCCCTGATGGATGAGTTTCCCATTGCTGCTGTAACAAACTGCCACAGATTTAGTGGTGATATCAACTGCGTTTCTCTCTGCTCTGGACGTCAGAAGGTTCAAATACACTCCTCTGGGCTGAAATGTCAACAGGGCTGCCTCCTTCAGGAGACTCTTGGGAGAGTTTACTTCCTTGCCCTTTTGTGGTTTGTTTGTTTATTCTGCCACAACTAGGGCTTGAACTCAGGGCCTGAGTACTTTCACTGAGCTTTTCTGCTCAAGGGCAGTGCTCTACTGCTTGAGCCATTGCTCTACTTTTGGCTTTTTGGTGCTTAATTAGATATCAGAGACCAATGACTTTGAACTCAGATTCTCAGATCTCAGCCTCTCAAGTAGCTAGGATTACAAGCATGAGCCACGAGCATCTGGCTACTTCCTTGCCTTTTATGCTTCTAGAAACCAGCTGATTCCTTGGTTTATGATCCTTTCTCACATCCTTCCAATCTTTTACTTTTATTATGACACTTCCTACTTCTTCTTTGACCTTCTTACTTCCCTCTAATAAAGACCTTGTAAATGCATTTAATGTTTACCTATATGATCTGGAATGTCTACCTACATGATCTGGAATAATCTCTTCATTTTAAAAACTCTTAAATTACTGACATTGTCCTATCGGTTTGGGGAAATAGGATGTGTCTGCCTCATTGAGGATATGGGACAGAGTGCGTATTGCAACTACCACACCTAGAATCACTTTAAAAATTCTGTATCCTGTTCTGTGTATGAGGGAAAGCCAGGCTATGACAACATCTAAAGGAAATGGACCACTTAAGAGGAAAGCAGTTCTTATTATTATAAGAGCTCCAGATCAACAAGATATGATTAAGAAAAATAATACCAGACTCTCAAAGAGGAGGTCATGGGTAGAGTTACTGGGAACACATTCAAAGGCTAATTGTTAAATTGCAATGAATTCAGAGTTAATTCTCAATGTTACCCAAAGATATAATAAATGCAAACAGGGTTCAACATCAGCTGGTGCTCTTCTAGAAACGAAGGCATCTATGAATATAAAACTAGCTCTGCATTGTCACAGGGCACACTAGTTATAAAGCCTTCACTGTATTTTTTAAGGAAGACCTTCCCCGACAGAGTAGAGCACATTCTGCCCACTGCCTGCCTTCAGAACTCCCTTTATTTTCTCTATCCTTGAGCACTTAATCAGATATGGTTATTTAACCAGGCTCTTTCTTCGTCCAGGATGGTGGTAAACATCTCATTCTTCCCTGCTTTTCATCCCTATCCCTTCACATGGTTCCTTCTATAAACTAAACGTTCAAGAACTAATTATCATATAGAAGAAAGAGCCAATAATATCTGTAAAAGTGACTGAAATAAAAAATCACACTCCATAAATTACGAATCCAAGCTGGAAGGGAGATTAGAGACGTTGTTTTATGGGTTTGAATGTGCATATGAGTCAGCAAGGGAGGTTACTGAAATGAACATTCGGTTGCTGTGAGCGAGGCCCTGATCTCTGAGAGCTACTTCCTGTGCTCCCAGAAGATATTGATGCTGCAGGACCTCAAACACTCTTTTGATATAGATCCTGTATCCTTCTCTACACCCTTCATGCTCATTACAAAGGATTGTGGGAGAACATAAAGCCACACACTGATGCTAAATAGAGTTACACTGACTTAAATGATGCTGGGTAGAAATGGATCTCCTGGACTCATTTTTGGTGGTTGTTGGTATAGCTGTTGTTGTTATGGTTTGGATCTGAAGCTGATTTAAAAAAAATAAAAGATCATATATTGATATATTGGGAGCTTGATTCCCTGAGAGGTCTGAGAAATTTCAAGTGGGACTTAGGTTTTTAAAAGTAAGTCGTGCCCTGCATCTTGTATATATCCTTCTCTAATTTGGGGAGGGGAAGGGAAAGAAAAACAAATGCTCAAATAGGGATACAGGTTGACCCACTGTAACTTTACAACTTAAGTGTGGGGTGGGGAGAAGTGTAGTTGTAGAGGTGGGAGGGAAGGGATGGTAGGGGAAAAACAAAGGAGGAGGCAACAATGCTTGATAGGAATGTACTCATTACCTTGCTCATGTAACTGTAACCCCTCTATACTGTATTTTTTACAATAAAAAACATATTAAAAAAAGAAAGAAAGAAATTGAAATAACAAAAAAAGACAGTATGTTGAAAATGAATATTAAAACTTTGTGGGAGGGGTAGGGTGTGGGGGGGAGTTGGGGAAGTGGGGAGGAAAGGGATGGTAGGGGAAAAATAAAGGAGGAGGTAACAATGCTCCATAGGAAATAGACTCATTACCTGGCTTATGTAACTGTAACATCTCCAAAAAGTACCTTTACAATAAGAAAAAAATATATTTAAAAAGTAAAAATAAAAATAAAGCCAAAATGTTAACACACTGGCACAAAAAAGTAGGTAATTGGGGGTTCAACCTTAAATATATCTTGTCTTTGGTGTTCTCTGTCTCTGTCTCTGTCTCTGTCTCTCTCTCTCTCTCTCTCTCTCTCTCTCTCTCTCTCTCTCACACACACACACACACACACACACACACACACACACACACACACACACACACTTATACTGGTTCTTTCTCTTTCCTGTCCTCCATGAGGTGAAGAATCTTCTCCTCTACCTTCCAGAACATGGGGGGCCAAGCTATCAATGAATGAATCTTCTGAAATGATGAGCAAAATAAATCATTCTTCCTTTCATTTGTCCACAGGAGTATTTGGGTCACAGCAATAGGGAAGGAACTAATACAATTGTTCTATTATTGAAAAGTTCCTAAATGATACTTACAGTCTTCTGGCTAACTAAGGTTATGAACTATTGCCTAGTACACAACGTATTGAACACATGAAGAAAGTGAAGGAGGAGGTTGAAACCCAAGGCCAAGCAGTAAGGACCTGGCCAAGTATGGCCTAGGAGCCTAAGTCCTAACACTCATTGTAATGCTGCCTGCTGAATGGTGGATTCAGGAAAAGTCAGAGAGAGATGTCTGCATTTGGTGGCAGTCTGGGTGATCCCAGGGAGCTGGTGGTGAGAGATGACTCAGATGTGAATTCCCCGCTGGCTCCCATTTTCATCCCCTTGGGCAGTGTGTAGGAGAGGGATAACCGCACGAAGAGAGCATTGTCAAAGAAAATATCCTGGCTGATCTATTTTAGTTAAAACAGCTTCCTTTCCCCTAGGTACTGTGAGATTGCTTGTCTGTCAGGGTGTTGGCCTTGAGTGGGGAGCTGGGCACCAGGGAAGGTGTTTTTAGTGGAGAGAGAAAATAGAAATAAAAAAGAGGGCTGAGCCACAGGGTGCTGGGAGAGGAGGGAGGGAATTCTTTCTGCTCAGTGGTGTGTTCTTCATTACAAATATCTCTGGGCAAAAGCAGATTCTCTGCGTTCACAGTGCCAGTTAAAATTAGCATTTCTCATGTCCCAGGACTTGTCCACTGTTCTTCAAACTATCACAGTAAATGCATCCAGTTGTTCTTAATTTTGTGATGGGTTTATGATCATTTTTCCCCCTGAAAGTCAGGCTGTTCTCTGGAAGGAGTAGATGAATCTGAATTAGAAATCACGCGGCAGGAATCTACATGTCAAGATCCAGCCCATCCCTAAAGAACAAAGGCTGGCTGATGGTGCTGAGCAGGATTCACAGAAACATACATCGGGGAGCACATTAAGGTCTCAGGGGTGTGAGGTAAGAAGGAAGACATTCTTGTGAGGAAAACCGTCAGAGAAAAATATTGGGAAAAGCCAAATGGCTACTGATCTGTGTCAAGGGAGTGAGTTTCCCCTCAAATGGATTCAGAATTTTTCACCGGAGGAAGATGATTCTCCTCAAGTTTTATTAACATAAACGTGAGCATCTCAAGGATGAACATTTCTCTGAAAGACATTTCTCAATTAATGGTAGGTGTTGTGGAGGGTGAACAGAATCTTTTATTGCAAAAATTCCAACATACCCATGAACTACTTAGGGATTTGATTGTTAGGAGGGTCCTGATTTGCTAGGTCTGGGATGAGGCTGAACGTTTCCGTGTCCATCACCACTGATGGCTGATGCTGTAGTACAAGTAGCAGGCTGTTGTTTTGTTGAGGCCTGTCTAGTTTTGCCCCAATGCCAGAAGACTGGACATCCCTGTGTTTTGTCACAGAGGAGGAGTGGCAGATATAACTCAGGGAGCCAGCAAGAAGAAATATGAGAGGTACAGGAAGAATGAAGCCAGCCCCGAGAGGATTTGGATTTGTGTAGTCTTCACCAAGACATTCCCCCCCCCCGTCTGATCACCCTTTATTTACCTCAGCACCCAGAGAAAGTTAGTGGAGTCAAAGTTCAGAAGGACAAAAGCATTTGATTTTGTCCATAATTTTCCTTCCTACCCACACAGTGACCTTTTCTATTCACCCCTTCCTTCCACACAGTGACCAGGATCTTAGTGTCCCCTTGAGCTTCAATAAACTTTTGACAGCTACATTCCACACTTCTGACCTCCCTTTCTTAGAGCAATTACTCCATAAAACTTGACAATTCTTTCCTCACCTCTTTGACACATAACTCTTTTTTGGGGGAAAAAATCCTCTCACCAGGTTTAGAATTCAAGATATCTTTCTCCAAGGATCCAAGAACCATCTCTTTGAAATAAAAACATCAAAGCAAATAATTCCCCTATTCCCTAAATTCTGTGGTGCTCACCCTAAGTTGTAAAACTCTCTCTTCTCACAAGGTTTGAGAAAGTTTATGTTTCCTTTTGGTATGACCAATTAGCAAACACTGATGCCCAACTTTGCCCTAAAATGTCATCTTTTTCTTTCTTTTAGGATAGAGTTCAGACTACATTCTGATCTTTCTCTCCCTATAGCAATAGCTTTGAGCCAAATTTTCTTTAACTGCTTGATTGTCTTTGTGTGATTGTTAGCATGGACAACACACACAATATATTTAATGTATATATGTGTGTACTTGGGTCAATGTCTTGTCTATTTTTTCCAGTTCTTATGGCTTTGGTGATAGATCATCTGCTATGTGTGCTATTTTTTTTGCCATTTGGTTCTTTGGAATAAGGTGGTTGGACGACTATTTTCCTATTATATTACTCAATGAAAACTTGTAGAAAGACAGTCTGTCTTTTCTCAAGGAGTTTAAGACTGAAACAAGTAGACACTATATAAGCCCATATGCTCTAATCAAAAGATACTGGCATGATGTGAAATCCATTTCCATCTTCTCTGCACCAATGACTACTCCCCATATCACAGGCCTTTGCTTCTTCCCTTGTTCTTGGTTGCCTTCTAGGAAACCTTCAGTTTCTCTAAAAGTGTGTGAAAAAATGATTCTTGGGAATGAGCCTGAGAAGGGTGACCACTCCAGTCATGTGTCTCCAGTCATGGGGGAAACATATTGTTATTGATGTGTTAGAAAAGATAAAAGAGAATGGGGGGAGGGGCGCTGAGTCTGATTTAAAGGAAGAAGCTGAAGATCCATATACTGGTTAGAAAGACCACTGAGGACCAACTGACATCCTCATGCATCTGGAGATTGACTCTAGACTTGGAAGGGATCATAATAACCACAGGAAATGTGTACTTGGGGAAACCAGTATGTTGATACAGGGAGATGTAACTATTTAAAAGGGCTGGGAAGGTGGCTCAGTGGTAAGTGGTAACTATGTGTCGTCATGCTAGACTATACATTGTTACCTGAGTTTAGATAGTATACAAACAAAAGGCCACAGCACATCAGAGAACTATTTAATGCCTTGCCAAGCCAATATTCAGCTGATCAGAAATAGCACCACACTTTCAGGAAAGGTATTTTTCATGATGCGGTTTCCAAACTTTTTGACTCAAAGTAAAAAAAGCAAAACAATAAACCTGTTAGAATATATATGTGAGACATTTAGTTTTTAGGACTCTTGCTCTCTTGACTATTATAATAGACCTAGCTCCCTCTTGGAAAGTATTTTTGTCATGTTGTTTCATTTAAATCACTGCTACCAGTTCTTTTTTTAATTTACTTTTGTTGTCAAGGTGATGTACAGAGGGGTTACAGTTACATATATAAGGTAGTGAGTAGATTTCTTGTTGAACTTGTTATCTTCTTCCTCCTTTTTCTAAAAGAATCAGTTACTCCCTGCTTGTCTGTAAGCTTCAAGATTTTCCAAATATGGATGTCTGGATCTTGACTCACACATTAGCAGATTTCTTTTTGAAAGGTAAACCGTCAAGGTTTATCTATGTAGATACAAATATAGATATAGATATAGATATAGATATACACACATATGTGTGTGTGTGCTGTTCTGTTTGCTCTGCTCATGTTAACTATCAAATAGAAAGATAAAAGCAATGATGGGTTCAAAATATGGCATTCCCAAACCTGGAGGTAGAAAACCAGAAAATGTAACAGGACAGTTCTTGTGGGAAATTGTCCTAGAGTGTTACTTCTCCTTCTTCAATGTTTTTACACCCACTCCACCTTATGTCCATTCTAAATTCTGAAGATAAACCCCACCCATAGGATTTATTTGTTAAATTGCTAACATCCAAGAGATCTGATGACCTATGCAAAGCTCCTCTTTGGTTTTTAATACTATCACCAAGTAGGCAGGTGATATAGGGGTTAATGTAAACCTTTCTGTTTTAAGAAAATACTAGGACTTAGCACAAGAGGTTGGGGTCAATTGCAATGATGTAGCTAGAGAAGAACAAGGAAAAAAGTTTCATGTTAGGCATGCCAAAAAGTTTGACTTAAGGGCTGGGAAGGTGGCTCAGTGGTAGAGCTCTTGCCTTGCATGCCTGAGGCCCTGGGTTCGATTCCTTAGCACCACATAAGCAAAAAGAAAAAAACCGGAAGTGGCACTGTGGCTCAAGGGGTAGAGCACTAGCCTTGAGCTGAAGAGCTAAGGGACAGCGCCCAGGCCCAGAGTTCAGGCCTCACGACTGGACCCCCCCCCCAAAAAAAAAAGTTTGACTTAAATGTGTACAAAATTGAAAACAATGGCAAATTAGACACCATAACTAACCAGTTGCTTTCTGGACATTTCAGGGGCAAATAAGAATTTTTTCACTCAACATATGTTAGATTAATACACATATAAACAAAGTATGCAAATTTGGAGTACTCACAGAGACTTTCAGCCATAGATTAATTGCAATCCTCTCTAGTAGATAACAAGTAGCCTTTGCTTCTTCAACCCTTCTGTCTACTGGTATTTTGCTCCCATCATGCCTCCTTATGGGGAAAACTTTTGTCCACAGTGTAGATAGATAGGTAGATATTAATATATAATAACTGTATATAGATATTGAGCTCTCTCTCTATATGTGTATATATATATATATATATATATATATATCTTATTACTCTGTGTTTGTGTTGTTTGTCTGTCTTTTGTTACTGGGACACAAGGGATAAAGAAGAAAGGAGAAAATCATTTTCCTTTGTAACAGCATCATCTCCTGTAAGTGTCATATGAAGTCTGTGCTGTCCCTAGGAATTTCACTCTGCTCTCCAGAACTGGAGCTATGAAGGTTCAGCATTCTCCATCCTCTCTAGCTCGATGTCAGCGTAATCATCAGTTCAAGGAATTCTTTTTTGCTTGCTAAGCTGAGTCAGTTACTGAACCTAGGACCATTGTTTTACCAGTAAATGATTCAACTAACCATGTGAGAGACAAGGTTTGCATTAATATACTGCTGTAATCAAGTGCTTGGCGAAGCTGAAAGTATAATGTTGTTGCCTGAGTTTCACTATTCACTGACTGTGGAAGAGCCACACTTGGTACACTGAATCACTGGCTCAATATAGGAATAAGTCTGAACACAGGGACCACCGGCCCATGTTTAAGTGCTCAATAAATGGATATTGTAAATGCAAAGTGGAATAACATTTGAGACTAGAGCCAATCTACGCCCTTACCTCAACCTACTGAAATGAAGTGTGAACTGCATTGTCCTTTGGCTTTACAGTGTTGTCAACCTTCTTGGATGGACTCTAGCACAGCAATGAGATTCCAGGGTGAAAGTATCTAGAAGCTATAACACCCTGGAGGGCAGAGGGAGTCAGTTACAATAAGCATCTTTGTCAGCACAGGCCGTATCCCTGTCTCACACATCTGCCTAGTGGGGGGAAGGTCCAGACAGCATTAGACAAGTATCATTTTGTCAATTAACCTTTTTCCATTCTTAGCTTATTAGGACTCCAGCAAATGCATTTACTGAGCAGAGAGGAGCTTTTAGGGTTTGGGGATTTTTTTTTATATAATGGCTACAGTTTTAAATACAGCTCACCTGCACTTTACCCTGACAACAGACCAGGCAGCACCTTTCTGGCAAATTGGATAACCTTGTGTCATGCTAGATAAGCAACTCATTTTAATTTATGTAAGACCTGGGTTGATTTAACATAAAGAACAGTAGGTGTCATGGTGTTTAACTCATATCCATCATTTCTCCATATCCATCAGGTACGAGGAAAGAGGGGGTGTAGATGTGGCTTATGATCATGACCGCTCACTCCTCTCTACCACCCCCTCCTAAGAGCCTAACACAGGTGCCACGATGCACCCAAGATGCTGTCTGGTGTATAAAATATTATAAGCGGTCATTTCCTACCTGTTTCTTCTATCCCACTGTAACCCTTACCTCACATATTTTCCCATGTAGTATAGTATAATATACTAATATTATATATAATGTTATATACTGTAATTCAAATAACAATGGGTAGTTTTATTTCCACTGATCCTTTGCAATGTAGAAAATTACACTCAGCACTTTGGATCCACTGTGACATTTTTCATCTTCAGAAGAGTTTTATTGGGGAGGTACTATGATCTCCAAATTATAGATGAGGGAAGAGAATTCTTGTCAGGTACCAGTGGCTCCTGCCTTTAATCCTATCTACTCATGAGGCTGAAATCTGAGGATCAAATTTCAACATCAGCCTAGACAGGAAAGTCCATGAGACTCTTTTACCTCCAATTAACCACAGAAAGCCAGAAGTAGATCTATGGATCAAGTGGTAGAGTGCCAAATAGCTCCCAGGCTCTGAATTCTAGCCCCAGTACACACACACACACACACACACACACACACACACACACACACACTAACTAGTCAACAATCAAGCCAAGGCTGGAGTAGATTGTCCTAATCATAACACCCTACACATTTCATGCCTTTGATTCAAGCCTTGACTCATATCTCTCATCTTTGAGAAGGATCATGATCTTTCAACTTAATAATCCAAATTTCAATTGATTGTGGCACCATCTAAGAAGAAAAGCCTACTAAGTAATTAAGAATAAATCTGGCTTTCAGTCTATATGTACTTAGGAAACAAAATTGAAATTATATTTATGTACACACATACATAATCAAAGAGGGGAAATAACCTTGAATGAAATAAGCAAGTATTTACTGCTTCAGCCCCCTTGTTATGAAACATGGAATAAGCTTAAAGCTCTTTTACTGGCATGACACAAAATCACATTTCTCTCTTCTTCTTTCTTCTCTCCCTACTTGGACCTCTCCACCTCATTATCATGGTCTATTTTTCTCCCCGTTTCTGTCCCCTTCTTTCTCCCTGGATTGGTACTTGGATTATCTATGCTTTTTGTCTGAGGCCAGAGTGAAATTCTCCTTCCCTTTCCTGCTGTCACATTTATCCCCTGGGAATCCCTACCTTCCCACTAGTAAGTGTCACTTCTCTCCTTCCTTTGTGTTCGGAATACTATTGAGGTAAAGTTTCAATTTGAAACTATACATTCAGTGGTATGGAATGAAAGTGCACAGATTTTTTTTACACCTCTCTCTCCTTTCTTTCCTTCTTTCTTTCTTTCTTTCTTTCTTTCTTTCTTTCTTTCTTTCTTTCTTTCTTTCTTTCTTTCTTTCTCTTCCTTTTTTAGTTTTTTGTTTTTGTTTATTTGTTTTTTGTCAGTTGTAAAGCTTGAACTCAGGGCTTGGGAACTGTCCCTGGGCACTTTTGCTCAAGGTTTGTGCTCTACTACTTTGAGCCACAGCTCCACTTCCAGTTTTTCAGTGGCTAATTGGAGATAAGAGTCTCACAGGGACTTTTCTGCCTGTTTTGGTTTTGAACCACAATCCTCAGATCTCAGCCTTCTGATTAACTAGGATTACAGGTATAAACCACCAACACCTGTTTATTTCTTAATTTTTAAAAAGTAAATTTAAATTTTGGAAAATTAAGATCAATTATGTGGTTGCTATATAAGGAACAACAAAAAATCATATTCTTATGCTCAAATGACTCACATTGTTCTAACTATGTTGACCTCACCAGTGATTCTAGCTAGACCAACTTGGAGATAAATGGAAAAGTATTTAATTTTGAGTTCCATAAGGGAAACAAAAATCACACAAACAATTTTTGCCAAATAGACCAAGTCAAAAGGGGAGTATGTAATGTACTATTGTTCTAATGTTGGAAAAGTATGAACTACAAAGGATAAAAATGAAAACTGAAGGAAGAGAATTTTTAGAATCCTAGCTTTTGTTGTTACTGCAAATGATTCTAATCACCGAGTTATCATTATTAGTATTATTATTGTTATTACTGATAATAAACATGTGCCGGCTGCCAACAGGGTACCAGACTCTGCACAAGAGAGAATTAAGCTCAGTCCCTGCAGTGCAGGCTTGCAACAGATTATAATTGCAATAGAAAATCATATTAATAGCCATTCAATATTTTATTAGAAAAACAACATTGCTTTCCTAATCTCTCTGGGTTTTCTACCAGCAAATAGAATAGTGACTCGAACAATGATGGTCCAAGGACTAGAAAGATTATAAATCTCTCCCTAAGAATTCCTTCTCTGCACTTTGCCAGCATCAAATACTCCTTTGTCGCTGCTTTCATTTGATCAGGTGAAGTCATCTGACATTCATTTGGGTTTCTTCTACCTTCTGGATCAAATAGACTTACTGATTTAAGTCGACTTGACTGATTTTACAATGGTTATCTTAAAGAGTAAGTTCCAAACTGCTGCTTTTAGCTCATTAGTGGGTCTTGAAATCCATTTATAGGTTTCTATGAGGATTTAATTAAGATGATAGAAAATAAATGAAAAGAGTGAAAAAAGAATCCAAGGATATGACATCTAGTAAGAGTATCGATTGGTCCTTCACACTTTTCTTTCACTTTTATGTGTGTACATTTGTGTAGTTTTAATGGGCTTTGACAGTAAGTGTATTTATTGCTATCAAGAAATGTAAAGAAGTTTTAAAAGCACTAAAAGTATAAAGACATACTTTCTATTTAATTTGAAATTTAGAGTCTACCCAAACCACAGACATGACAGGATGTTTCTACATTTTTTCTAGGAATCCAATCCTCCTAGTAAAACATATAAAACCAACTAATATTTACTACTGTTACATTATACTTATATCCAAGAGTAAGTTCTAAACTCAAATATATTCTTTTATTCCCACCATAAACACATCTCAACATTTAGACTGCAAATTCTGACTATTGGCCTATTAAACAGCTTCACAAATTGATGATGTTTATAAAGATAATTGTTTTTTCTATATGACCTATATAACCTTGCAATGGTCCCCAAAATTTTGGAATCATATATAAAAAAGTTAACTCTGACAGTCCATATAGAAAATTCACAATTGGCTACTTTCATGAAAGCTATTTTCCAAATTTTGTACTGTGTAGTGGCTAATAGAGCTCATTGTTAAAAATATCCTCAAATGGCAAGAACCAGTTTATAAATAACCTATGGCCATGGTTAGTTCTATCACCACTCCCTCCAGTCTGCACACAACCACAAGAGAAAACTTTCCAAGCTCAATTCTAGAGGTTAGCATGAATCTAATATGTAACAAGAGAAGTTCTCACCTGACTTCAACAGATAAGTCAGATCATTTAATCACAGTTTCTTCAAAAGATTATTCTTTTACTTTTAATAGAGTTCAATTTTTTATGCTTTTCTTGTTATTATGTTAATAGGTTTCGGGGGTTGGGTATTTTCTTTGTGTGTGGGGTGTGTGTGTGTGTATGTGTGTGTGTGTGTGTGTGTGTGTGTGTGTGTGTGTTGCTGATATTTAAACCAAATACATCATGCCTACTAGACAAGAACTCTACCATTGAGTTACAGCACTTGCTATCTTAGTGGATTTTTTTTTACTATAGAGCATTTTAAGGATTAAGTTCATATGTGTTCATAACTTTCCTCTGCATTTTTACTTAATCCAAGCAAAAACATTTGGGCTGAGGTGGAGAGAAGTATGCATGACTGAATTATTAAGATAATCTTTCCACAAAGACTCTGCAGGCAATTGCAAACACCAAGGTAGCAAAGTATGTACCAAGTGCCATTCCTGTAAAGAGGCTTGCCTAGTGATACTTCAAACAAACACAAACACAGCTTTGGGAGCATTTTTACAGATCCATAACTCCAGGAATGCTTCTAATTGTTCATCCTAAATAGAAATTATTTAAGGTTCATGGAAAAGTCCCTGGGAAATTTTGTATTCTACCCTGACAAAATGCTCATGATTATTCTGGTGTTAACCACAAATACAAAATACAATTATATTGCTAGAGAGAAGGAAACTAATTCTTCTTAAATGTATTTATTTATAATTTATACTCCCACCAAATATGCAGAGGGACATAAGGGTGGCCAGTGATGAAATGCAATGCAAAATAAAATAGAGCAAAACTCCTCACACACAAGAGAGATTGGATGCTTTTGTTAAACCAAATTGAACAAATTGGGATACTTGAATAATAAATCTGGATGTATGTTTTCTAGCAATGTGGGCCAAAGAGAAAACACAAAAATGCCCTAAGTAGACATCATTTTTCCTGGAATCATTTTTCCTGAAGCAGAAATGCACCGTATGGTCGTTGTTTAAGGAACCCTGATTGCAGCCCGGTGTCCAGTCACCTGCTCTTGTCATGTCTCTGTGTCTAGTTTATTATGTTGCTTGTATCAAGTAGATTCTCTTGTAAATTATTAATCTATGCGATGGGTTGAGATTAGAGAATTGCCAAGGTTCTGTTATGCATTAAAATTCTGAGTCCGTGAGATGTGGATAGATTTGAAGAAATATAGCTTAAGCAGCAGCTGTAGTATCCACGATTGAGTACAAGAGCTGAAAAGAAAATAACCTTGGTGTAAAATTAGCCGTGTTATTTTTCTATACGTGGTATCAAAGTTATCTTCTAGGCACACTAGCAAAAAGCTATTGCTGTTTTTCAAAGTATGTGCCAGCCCCCATCTACAATAGACTTCCCCTTGTCCATTGACGGGCTTGATTCTCCATCTTTACCCAGCATTCACTGCTGGGTACAGTTCCCTAACTTGTCTCTTGCCTGCCGCTTCCGCCCCCTTCCTCATATGCTATTCTGCTTCAAGGACCATTTGTAAAAGGTGAGTATCTTTCATGGTCTCCTCAGGGGCTACTCAGTATCAGCAGGATGCAGTTCAAATTCTCAACCCTCCCATTTAAAGCATTGCTGACCTCAGCCCCGCTTACTTCCCTAGGGTGACATTGCTCCACTAGTCTCCTTGACTCCTACCACGCCTTCATTCAGCCATTCAAAAACACTTATAAACCCCAGTGGTTCCTGTCCTGCCTTTGTACACCCTGTTTCCTCTTCCAAATATCCTTGTTCCATCTCACCTCCCAGACCAGTTGGCAAAAGCTCTCCTATTCTTCATGATTTTATTAACTTGTTGTCTTGTCTATAAAGACGTAATTGACATTCCTTCTTTTGAATTTTAACTGCTCTCCCCCTTTTGATGTGTGCTGGTATTGGGATTTGAACTCAGAACTTTGATGCTCTCATTTAGGTTTGGGTTTTTTCCCCCTGGGTTTTTTGTTGTTGATGTTGTTGTTCAAGGCTGGCATTCTGCCACTTGAGCCACAGCTCCATTTTCAGCTTTTGATAGTCAACTGCAGATAATAGTCTCATGGACTTTTCTGCCCAGACTGTCTTTGAGCCATGATCCGCAGACCTCAACCTCCTGAGTAGCTCTACCAGCACTTTTGCCTCAAGATACCTTGTTCAAGTTCTGTCACACACCATCACAGTTTACTGCCTATTTGTTTTTCTTCTTAGATCTCTGTTTATTAATTGTATCCCTGGTACTGAAGGAATATTTGTGGGATGAAAAAATGTCAAAATGTTGGAATCTTTCCTCAATTTTTAACCAGACAAAACCCATCTTTGTGTGTTACTGATTCCATCCGGGTTACCCAACTGACCCCTCTCCTGGCAACACCTCTGGCTGCCCTTCCTCTCTCATGGTGTAACATCCCACGTGCCCTACTTTCTTTGGTCCTTATTTCACATCACCTTCATTAGACTTAATCCTTTCTCAAACTCATTCCTACGCCCTAATTCTACTTCTCACATTTCTTTTCAGCCATATTCCTCATAGCAATTGGTTATTTATCTATTTAAATACTTTGCCCACTTGTAGCTCTCTGTAAATACTAACTGAACTTGTAAAGAATATTGATTGTCGAATTGATTTTTTGCTACTGGATCATACTTATTATAGTATCTTCTTTTTTTTTCTGTGCTGGTAGTGTAGCTTGAACTCAGGATCTTGAGACTTTACCATTTCTACTCCAAACTGTTGCTCTGCCACATTACCACTTCCATCTATTTGCTGGTTCATTGGAGATAAGTCTCTCAGATTTGTCTTCCTAGGTTGGCTTTGAACCGTGATACTTAGGTCTCAGTTTCTTGAGTAGCTGGGATTGAAAGTGGGAGCCACTGCTGCCAGGCTTAAAGTTATCTTCTTAAATAAAATTGAAAGACAAGCCGGGCACCAGTGGCTCACACCTGTCATCCTAGCTACTCAGGAGGCTGAGATCTGAAGATTATGGTCAAAGCCAGCCTGGGCAGGAAAGTCCATGAGACTCTTACCTCCAATAAACCACAAGAAAACTGGAAGTGGCACTGTGGCTCAAGCAGTAGAGCGTTTGCCTTGAGCTGAAGAGTGCAGGGACAGAGACCAAGCCCCACGACTGACAAAAAATAAAATAAAATAAAAAATTAAAAAATTGAAAAACAAGAAAAAACCAGTGGCTCATTCCTGTATTCCTAGCTACTCTGGAAGCTGATACTTGAGGTTGGAAGCCATCCCAGGTAGGAAAGTTCATTAGAATTATCTCTAATTAACTATCCCCCAAAAAGCCAGAAGTGGAGCTGTGGCTCAAGTGGTAAAGTGCTAACTTTAAGCAAAATAAGCACCGGGAAACAAGCAGGCCCTGAGCTCATGCTCCACAACCAGCACAAAAATAAACAAACAAATAAATAAATAACAAAAGCAGCATAATATAATTTAGCAAAGACAATGCACCAATAGTTTAGGTTCTGTAGGCTCCACAGATAGTTTAGGATCTGAGTCCTGTCTCCAGGCCTGAGGTATTGTGTAAACCTTGAAGAACTTGCTTAATTTCCAAATGTGAATGTTCATCTGTGTAAGAGAATAACCACCGCTACAAGTTGGCCTTGGTGTGAGGACTAAACACGATCACTAAATATGAGGTGTTACTATTACTGATCACTAACAAATGCTCATGGTTTATGATTAGTGTGCCTCTGGAAGAAATCATTTTTGTCTCTGGGGTTATGGTATGGCCCAACGTGTTTGTAAAACCTTTCTCTTTTTTTTTTCATATTAAGATCTGAGTTTCCCTGAGAATCTTTGCTGTGGGTTTGTTTATCCACATGATCTTATGCTAAGGGATTATTATTCCCTCTGAGGTGGCTCCTGGGCCAGCCCACAAGTGGAGACCTCCGTATCACCCTTCATCTCAAATAAGCCAAGCCTCCCACAGCCATGCCAATGTAGAAAGCGGTACAAGGGGCCCCGTGCTGTTGTATTAGTGTTGTGGTTGATTATTATTATTATTATTATTCTCCTTTCTTTTCAATAAAGAGCTGAGAACCACCAAAGGGCAAAAAAAAAAGAAAGAAAAGAAGACCCTGTCGCCTCAATAATATGATAAAGTGCCATTGGTTGCCAGAATTTGCAGGATCTCACTGTCGACCCAGGTAACAGCTTGTGACTTTGTCTTGGACAAAGGAAATCACTTTCTTTCATGAACACTCAGGGATGATTTTCAGCTTCTGATATTCTCTTCCTCTTCGACAGCTACCATAACAAAGCCTGTAGGGAGAGCTCAAGCTTCGCCTATTTATAATACCTACGTGTAGAGTTTTAATTTTGAAAAAAAAAACAAAAACACAAACTCATAGCTTTGATCATGCTCATATTTAATAATCTCTTAAAGGAGTTCTCTTTTGCTTCTAAAAATTAAAACATAGCTTTATAAGATGGACAAAGAGGAAGAGAGAGAGAGGAGAGAAAAACAGAGAGAGAGATGTACAGGGCAGAGATAGTTTTAAAAGCAGAAGCTTATACCCTTCCCTTTTTGATGCAAAGGTGTGACCATTGCTAAAACACTGCTTTTCCTTGCATCCCAGCTACTATATCTCAGAACTATATGCCAGTGATTTCAATAATTCCTGTGCATTTTTAGCACCCACAAGAACACATGCACACACACACACACACACACACACACACACACACACAGAGTCACACTTAAAACTGGATTCCACAGTGAGTGAGACACCTGTCTGTTTCATATGATAACGCAAATACAATTTCGAACGTGTACTTAGTTCTCCTTAATGGAGACAAATTAGAAGCTACCTACAGCTTCCAGGCCATGCTGTGACTTTTCTGTGGCTTCTATTCACACTCAAAATCATTGGTATAATTACCAGCCTGGGTTCTAGCTTTTCTCCAGAATAATAACTGACCATAAAAACAGTACCAAAATTTGTATCCGCAAATCACATAACTTGATCAAATCACTTCAAAATCTCTGGCTTTTTGCATACTGCCGAGGCAGCACGCTGTTGTGTTGATCCATTATGCAATGATGCCAGGTGTTGCCAGTAAACCGTGGCTTTATGCCACGTTCAGTAGAGAAGTTCCATTTAGCTTCGTTTATTGGATTTTTAAACCCTCTTGTACAGTAGGTGTTGCTCTCTCCTGAAGTTGTAATTACAGCTCTAACTATTGGCTCTCCAATCACCAGCAAGCCTCTAGCTCTTTAAGCTCTGCCGACAAGAAATGCAAGTTCTTCACCTCTGCAGCCTCTGAGTTCTGAACCCCAGTTGCGCACATTTTGCGACATGACCATAATAAGGATTCATTCATTTCCTCAGTATTTTAGGATCTTCCAGGGACCTTAATCTACCAGATGGATGTTTCCTTTGAGGACTCTGAGAAATGGTGAAGAAATTCTGGCTTCTGCATTGAAAGGGAGCTAAGAACCATTTGCATGGAACATGCCGTCTCTTTCTCATTCAAGAATTTGGTTTCCATCGTCAGCCAACCTGGGACACTGTCTCTCGAGTGATCAGCATCTGTGTCCATGAACACTTATTTAGATAAGATTCTACCCTTCTGTTTGTTGCCTGTGATCACAGACACACTATACAGCTTCTGGTAATTGAGGTATATGGGCAAAGAACCTTCGGTGAAAATCAAAACACTCCAGTTTGAATAACCTCGGCTCTCTCATTTACAAACGGGGAGAACCATGACCTCCCTCACATCACAGCCTGATTCTGAGATTTAAGTGGGAAGATGTGTGCAGAAGTGTCTGACACAGAGTGATGGCCAGTCAGTTTTCATTTCACTTCCAATGCTGCCCTTTGTGGTCTCAGGTTCACCAGACCAATTATTGCCCATGAAAGACGAGACAATCATTCTGTCATATTTTTTTCACCCAAGTGTAGGTCAGATTAAGGAGTTTGATCTTATCACTCTGTTGTTCTGACTTGTGCTTTCCTTACTGGCCTTTCCAGGGTGCCTGAAATTCTTCCACTAACTTACTGCTTTTTGTAGAAACAGAGATACAGTGACAAAATGAGTCAATCAATTTCTGACCTCTTGCTGAGTTGATCGAGTAACTTTGGATTGTAGCACAGACTTATATTGGGTTTAAAACTATTTTTGGATAATAAAATAATAAGAATAAATAAAACATATTTTATAGGTGGAAAGTTTGTGTATAAAGCATTCTGTTTTATTCAATACAACACTGTTTCAAGAAAATACCAAGAAAAGGGAGAGATGTGTGGTAGCTTCATTCCCTTTGAAGAGTTATATTGCAGCCAGGTGCCAGTGATTCAAGTTTATAATCCTAGCTACTTGGGAGGCTGAGATCTGAGAGTTGAGGTTGAAGGCCAACTCTGACAGTAAAGCCTATTAAACTTATTTTGTCTCCAATTAGCCCACAAAAAAAATGGGGTATGGACTTGTGCCTTAAGAGGTAAAGTACCAGCCTTGAAAATAGAAAGCTATAGGGCAAAAGTGGGAGAAAACAAGGGAAGGGGGTAACAATGTTCAGCAAGAAATATACCCATATCCTTACTTATGTAACTGTAACCCCTTTGACACCAACCTTACCATAAGATAAAATAAACAAAATAAAATAAAATAAACATAGCAAAAGAAAAGGCTAAGGGACAATGCCCAGGTTCTGAGTTCAACCTCCAGTACACATACACAGAGAGAGAGAGAGAGAGAGAGAGAGAGAGAGAGAGAGAGAGAGAGAGAGAGAGAGAGAGAGAGAGAGAGAGAGAGAGAGAGAGAGAGAGAGAGAGTTAAGTTTCTCATTGTCTCTCACTTTGAGCAGATCTGTTCATTGGGGGCCAGCTTGTTGTCTAAAGGCCTACATATGTTGCCTTTCTTTTTGTTTTTGAAATGTGTAGAAGAAGAACAAGAAACTATAAGAAACCTATAAGAAATTAGATAACAGCACACTTTCCTATAAACAAAGCCAAAGTTTTATGGAAAAGATCCTACAGGATGTATTAATGTTTACTATATAAGGAATGGGGATTATGTGTAGGAATAAGATGAGGTACTTAGTATTTTGTGATCAAATATCTAAGATCAAATTAAGCAAATGTTTGCTACAGGACTTCTAAGAATCTTCTAATATGATGTGAAATACCAAATCAGTCAAGAGTTCCAGTTGTACAAAATGAACTGTTTGTAGAGAACGTAAAGTGCTTTCTACATTGAGGAAGTATGCTATAATATAAAATATCTATTCTATATCTATATCTAAGATTTTAAACCATTCTAACAAAAAAACTAGCCCAAATTCCTAAACTCTGTAAGATTCAGATATCTTTTCTCCAAGCTAGGAGCTGGAGTGAGCCCTTAAAAACCCAGAAATTTCTCGATGCTGGTGGCTGACGCCTGTAATCCTAGCCACTCTAGAAGTGGAGATCTGAGGATATGTAGTTCAAAGCCAGCTCAGGCAAGAAAATACTTGAAACTCTTATCTCCAATTACCCACCAGAAAACAGGACAGGGCCCAGGCCCTGAGTTCAAGCCTTAGGACCAGCACAGAGAGAGAGACAGACAGACAGACACACAGACAGACACACAGACAGACAGACAGACAGAGACAGAGAGATAGAGAGGCAAAGAGAGACAGAGAGACAGAGAGTCAGAGCAAGAGAGAGGGAGGGAGGGAGAAAGAGAGAGAAGAGAGGAAGAAGAGGAGGGAGAGGGAGAGAGAGGGAGAGACATGGAAGGGAAGGAGAGAGAGAAACAGGGAAGGAGGGATGGAGAGAGAGAAGAAAAGGGAGAAACAGGGAGGGAGAGGGAGAGTGGAAAATAAAGAGATGGATGAGAGATAGAGGAAGACAGAGAATTCAGGCCAAAAGAAGGACAGAGAAAATGACTGCATAATTCTCCCAGAGGAAACAAAAACATTAAGTACCTAGACTGAGATCCCGCCACCAAGATGTGGTAGAACTGGGGTGCAAAGTCCCCTGATACCCAGTGCCAGCCTCTAATTGCTTAACTAGACAACTCTTCCAGTAGCCTGTGCTCATCTCACCAAAAATAAAGGCTGGACTCGATGGGATTCAAGTGGAGGAGCTGTTCAGAAGCAAGTAGAAGAGGGTGGCTTCTTCCACAAGACAGTGGCTATGGAGCTGGCGGGTCTCTAATGCTGAAGTAAGTAAGTCAACCTGTGTTAAAGTCTGTGATGAAGTCTATACTCAGGTCCTGCACTAGGCACAATGGTATGCATGCAAGTCCTGTCCTCCATGAGCTCAAAGTCCACTGTGGGAAGCTATTTATAAACGCATAGCTATATATAAACACTCTGAGTAGACGATGGCAAATAAAGCATATGATGAGATGCTTATGTGCAAGGAGCCATGAAAACCTCAGATGGAATGATGATCAAGAACTTCTTGGCATTCATTGGAAGACTATAAGTATTGTAAATCTTAGATAAGCAAAATAACCAAAACAATCCCAAAAACGCAAAAAAATCTCCTGGATAGAACATACCTTACTTTTTCCTAGTTGTAATAATTCATCATATAGTAGTTTTAGGGATATGTTGGTTCTATAAGAGTGATTCATTTTAATGATGATCAAATTATGTTCCTAAGGAAAACTACTCAGATAGAAAAGAGAGAATACTTTTATTCTAACTTTAATTTTCCTTTGATTTTTTTTCTTAAATCTGTTGGCTTAAATATGTCTGCTGGCTATTCAGAAATAGCAAATTGTTATTTAGGAAACCAGGAAATCCAGATGTCTGAGCCTGAAATAATATGTTGGATAGTAAAAGTAACCCTATATTTCTTTTATCAATGAATTCAGGTAAATCAGTTTCCATAGTGATACCAAACAACAAAGTTTTCAGGGACTATGCTGTAAGAACATGTGTGTTTGGTTGGCTAGGAATTATTCAGTTCACCTGTTTTGATTCAACACACCCATTAAGTTTTATGTTTTAAAAGTTGTGTTTGTGGTCTGGGAAGGTGGTTCAGTGGTAGAGCACTTGCCTTGCATGCCTGAGGCCCTGGGTTCGATTCCTCAGCACCACATAAGCAAAAAGAAAAAAGCCAGAAGTGGCGTGGTGGCTCAAGTGGTAGAGCGCTAGCCTTGAGCTGAAGAGCTGAGGGACGGCGCCCAGGCCCAGAGTTCAGGCCCCATGACCAGAACCCCCCCCCTCAAAAAAAGTTGCATTTTTGGAAGTGGCACTGTGGCTCAAGTGGTACAGCACTAGCCTTGAGCTGAAGAGCTCAGGGACAGCACCCAGGCCCAGAGTTTAAACCCCATGACTGACAAAAAAAAAAGTTGTGCTTGTGTGTTGGTTGACAGATAACATAGTTAAACTTGACCTATACATCATAATGCCAGCAAATTTACCTCTTTTAATTTTTCTGGAGCATATACAAGCATAAATGAAAACAAGAGAACAAAATGAATCATCTAGGATTCCCATGTGGATTTCAGGCACAGCCTATGGTTTGTGGTTTGTACACTGTGGCCAAAACATTTCCACATGTTGTTACCACTATAGCCAGTTGGGAACAAGTAATAAAAATAGTCCAGGAATAGAAGAAATCCTTCCAGTGCTGGAAACTCTATAGTACTTATTTTGCTGAGATGTGGCCAATGCCCTGTCAATAGAAAATGTGTATCAAAAGAAGGGAGAATAAAGAATTAAAGGAGATAAGACTCAAACAGAAAGGATGACAAATACTGCACACCCATTTTCGGCCACAGCATCCTCCACCTTTCTTTTATGGTGTGCTTCATTACAATCACATGATACCCAAGTAGAATTCACTGTACTGATCATCACTCTGGTGCCTGCTGGAAAAGAGAGAGGGAGAAACACCAAGAAAGAGTGAATAAAAGCACTGTTTTCTGAGTAGAGGTGGCAAAGGAAAGCCAAAAGGAAAGGCAAGAAATGACAAGTTGGACTGGAGCTAAGCTCAAGTTAGTCACAGACAGTCTACTGGAAAGGAGACACCAAGACACTTTAAGTATGAGTTTCAGGGCTGGGAAGGTGGCTCAGTGGTAGAGCACTTGACTTGCATGCATGAGGTCCTGGGTTCGATTCCTCAGCACCACATAATGCAAAAAGAAAAAAGCCGGAAGTAGTGCTGTGGCTCAAGTGGTAGAGCACTAGCCTTGAGCTGAAGAGCTGAGGGACAACGCCCAGGCCCAGAGTTCAGGCCCCACGACCGGACCCAAAAAAAATGATTTTAATTTTTAAAAAAATTTAAAAAATTTTTTTAAAAGACTTCCAAGCTCACTTAGGGTACATCAGTGGTGAGACGATATAAATACATCCCCAGGATACCTATCAAAATGTGCAAATTTCCACTATTGACCCTGGTAGGAGCATCTTTCAAATTAAAGAGAGACGTTGATTAGAAAAAGATATAGTGAGTGGAAAAGGCAGGATGCGCAGGTAACAAAGGGGGTGAAATTAACTGGGGTGCATTATATGCTTTTGTGTGGCACTTTCCATGATTAATGTATGCTAATAAAAAGTCTTTTAAAATAAAGAAAATAGATTTAGTATATCATTTTTTCCTAAGTTCTATATTTGGATGACCCTCTATGTTCTCTGACCTATACAATTAGGTACTATATGTTACTTTATTATGGTGCATTATTCTAATGTTTCCTTCTATTTGGGGCGTGACAATCCCTTTGGAAACAGCCTGGAAAAAAATTATTAGGCAAAGCACTGAAAAGATAAATGGTTTGTGAAGGAAAATGTAATTAACAGGTTACACTGTATATGTTTGCAAAATTCCTATGATGCATGAAAGTGTTTTTGTGTACTTAATTTTCCTAAGATTGTGTGCCTATATTTAAATTAATTAAATGCAAACAGCCTGGTGCACTAAATAATTTTGTGGTAACTGATAAGCACAGCTGAATCAATGGACTGTAGTGGGAAATAGTTAAGTCAGAAGTTAGTGGTCCAAGAAGCTGCTCAGGCTGCTGTAGACCTGTGGACAACTTATTTCAATGAGTGAGCTATGGCTTTACGGGAAAGGAATCCAGAAGTCTCCATGGGCTGTAACCACAGCCTTCCTTGCAAGGGGAGGTGCACACTATATCAAGACAACAGATATCTGTATTACTCAACAAGTATTTGCTTAACTAATCATCGAATTAATTAATAAATCAATTACTAATTAATTAATTGCCCCAGCAGCTTAACAGCATGATAGAAGAATGAAGATTTAACATCCACACACCTGGATGGATTTTAACACTTCTTGGCAGCGTGAGACTGACTTTTGAAACTTACGTTTTCTTATCAGTAAAAGAGGGGCAGTAGTTACAAACATAAGCCTACAACAAATAGTGCATAAGAAAGCACGTTATAAATATTTAAAGACCAATGTGTCTATTTTACTTGTCGCTCTGAGTGTGTGTGTGTGTGTGTGTGTGTGTGTGTGTGTGTGTGTTTGTGTGTGTGTGTCCTAGGGCTTGAACTTGGGGACTGAGTACTGTCCCTCAGCTTTTTCTTTTTTCTTTTTTTTTATTCATCAAGGCTAGTGCTCTAACACTTGAGCCACAGCTCCACTTACAGCTTTCTTGGTAGTTAATTGTAGATAAAAGTCTCACAAACTTTTCTTCCTGGGCTGGCTTCCTTGAGATCTGATCCTCAGATCTCAGCCTCCTGAGTAGCTAGGATTCCAGGCATGATCCACCAGTGCCACTTTAAATTCTTATAGACAGAGATTCTGCTTATGCATTACTAATTAGTTTTCAACCATGAGTGCTCAGGTGTTATTTATTCCCCAGTCCCTTGATACAAGACAGGTTCATAATAAATGTTCTTCTAGTCACAATGGCTAGTACATCTTATGTTGGGGAGCAGTAGAAAAGGCAGGTGGTGTGAATGGCAAGTATCTGAGATTGTAACCTTATGTAATAAGATGACATAAAAATGATAAAGAGTGAAAAATAACTCCTTTAAATCATGCTGAGAGAGTTTGCAGATGGATGAGGAAGAAACCCAAGTCTTCAGTGAACCATTCTCAAAGTGACTTCATCTATTGTCTCTTTGCAGTACCGAACCATTCCTGCCCAAACAGTACCTCATTTGAAAGGGTCCAAGTTTACTAATTTCATATATAAATATAGCCATACATGTAAGTTAAGCCCAAGAAATTTTATCTTTCCATTTATGGACAAATTAGCTTTCCAAATTCCCCTTGTAAGAATTGTTTGTTTGTTTGTTTGTTTGTTTGTTTTTATTGAGAATACTGTAGAGAGGAGTTACAATTACATGGGCAAGATAACGAGTACATTTCTTATCAAGCATGTTGCCTCCTCTTTGTTTCCCCTTCCCATACGTTCCCATACTCCTCCTCTCCTCCCACCCGATCCTCCCCCCCCCCCACCAAAGTTGCAAAGTTCGTTTTCGACATAACAACTTGTACATGTCATTGTTGCAATGGGTCCACTTGTATCCCTAGTTAAACGATTTGTTTTTTCCCTTCCCCTCCACAAATTATACCAACATCAAATACAGTGAAAGCCTGGGTTATATCGTGGGGTAGGGACATACAAATCAACATAGAAATCATCTTATAAATATGTTAGAAACAATGGCATGAAAGGAAGAAAGAAAACATTTGATACTTATCTTGGGGTTCATTCCCCTAACATCAACTTCTCTGACCATTTTTGGTTGACTCAGACATATACTAGTTATTGCAAATAAGGGAAACCATGGGACCTATGTTCCTTTGGGTCTGGCTTGCTTCACTTAATATAATTTTTTTCCAAGTCTTTCCATTTCCTAACAAATGGGGCAATGCCATTCTTTCTGATGGAGGCATAGAATTCCATTGTGTATATATACTACATTTTCTTGATCGATTCATCTACTGCGGGGCATCTGGGTTGGTTCCATATCTTAGCTATAGTAAATAATGCTGCAATAAACATAGTTGTGCTGGTAGTTTTTAGTATGGTCTTTTTTGTGATCATTTGGGTAAATGCCCAAAAGTGGGATTGCTGGGTCATAGGGGAGCTCTATGTGGAGTCTTTTGAGGAACCTCCATACTACTTTCCAAAGTGGTTGAACAAGTTTACACTCCCACCAACAATGCAGTAAGGTTCCCTTCTGTCCACCTCCCCTCTAGCATCTGTTGTTATTAGAGTTCTTGATTATAGCCATTCTAACTGGGGTGAGGTAATATCTCAATGTTGTTTTGATTTGCCTTTCTTTTATAGCTAGAGAGGTTGAGCATTTCTTCATGTGTCTATTGGCCATCCTTCTTTCCTCTTCAGAGAAGTTTATCTTTAAGTCTTTAACCCACTTATTTTTTTGGGAGGGGGGTCCAGTCGTGAGGCCTGAACTCTGGGCCTGGGCACTGTCCCTCAGCTCTTCAGCTCAAGGCTAGTGCTCTACCACTTGAACCACAGCGCCACTTCTGGCTTTTTTACTTTTTGCTTATGTGGTGCTGAGGAATCGAACCCAGGGCCTCAGGCATGCAAGGCAAGCACTCTACCACTGGGCCACCTTCCCAGCCCCAGCCCACTTATTTATTGAGCAGTTGTTTCTTTGAAGATTTGTTTGGGGGGGATTTAATTTTTTAAGTCCCAGGTATATTTTAGATATGAGACCCTTGTCTGTTGTATGACTAGTGAAGATCTTTTCCCAATCCATGGGATTGAACTTAGAAAGTGGCAGAAACTCCCATGCTCCTGGATTGGAAAGATCAACATATTGAAAATGGCAATACTTCCCAAGGCTAACTACAAATTCAATGCGATACCTATCAATATTCCAATCTCATTCTTCAAGGAAATAGAAGAGGCAATCCAAAAATTCATATGGAACAATAAAAAGACCCTGAATAGCAAAAACGATCCTTAACAGAAAGAACAGTGCTGAAAGAATATCAATACCAAATTTCAAACTCTACTACAAAGCCATAGTAATCAAAACAGCTTGGTACTGGCACAAGAACAGACCCCAGGACCAATGGAATAGAATTGAAAACCCAGAAATGAAACTAAAGACCTATAGCCATCTAATCTTTGATAAGGGAGTTAAAAAAAATAGAAAGGAAGAAAGACACCCTCTTCAGTTAATGGTGCTGGCAAAAGTGGTTAACTACTTGTAGAAAACTAAAGCTAGATCCTTATATATCACCCTGCACCAGAATCAACTCCAAATGGATCAAAGACCTCGGAATCAAAGCAGACACTCTGAAAACATTACAGGATGGAATAGGAGAAACCATAGGTCTCCTTGGCACAGGCCAAAATTTTCTTAATAGAGACCCAGAAACACAACAAATCAAAGAAAGGTTGGACAAATGGGATTGCATGAAATTGCAGAGCTTCTGCATGGCAAAGGACATAACTAGCAAAATCAAAAGAATTGTTTTTAAGAATTTCTTTAACCAAGGGCTGTAGATGTGGTTCAAGTAATAAAGAGCTCAATGTTCTGAGTCCAAACCCCAGTAAAACACAGACAAGAAGTTCTTATCCTTCTGGCCTCTGTGAATGGCACATCGGGAGATGAAGATGCCCTGTCTAGTTGCTGCTGCTCATTTTCTAGGAACAGAGAGACTACTGCCATGAATGTCTTGGTGAAAATGCAGATTTGGAAGCATAAAATATTTGAAAGGCAGAAGCAACAGGACGGCGTGACTGGACGTGAAAATTGAGGAGGCAGGTGTAACCTAAGAGGGCTCTGTATTTTATGGTGTCTATCAATGGGTGGGATGTCTTGTTAAAAGAGAAATGCTATAAAGATAATCACTATTAAGGCAGGAAATAATCATGCAAACTATGCATGTGGAGCTGAGTGCATTGTACTTCACCTCCACCTTCCACGTTATCACCCAACTCTTAGTAAATACATTAATCAGTCTTACCCTGCCATTTACTAGCTGTTTGAATGGAGCTTCTTAATGTAAGGAGGAGGTACTACTGCTAACTTCATAAAGCAATGCCTCATTTCTTCAAATTAGAAGGAAAGGTTCTATGTAAAGTGTTTAGCATCTGTATTACCAGGCAGATACCATGTGTACAATAAGGTGACCGCAGAGTAATTCTTGTTTCTCAGGGATTCTTTCTTTCATATGGGACAGAGGGGGCAGAGGGTGAGGAAAGCTGATGGGAACACTCATTTTACTTATAGAGAACATGTCTTCCAATTGTTGATAGAGCCTCTCACTGTCACAGAAAATACAGATTTACAAGATCTTCTGGAAATATCCCAAGCTCATATCTGACTTAAATCCCAGTCAGCACTTTCCACTCTGCCAGCCAGGCTCCTGCATACCTTTTCTGGGCCTCTCCCCCTGGATGGACACATCCATGGCAGGGGATGAGTGACAAAGAGTCAAGGCAAGAGCTCCAAGTTACCCACTTCAACTTTATTGCTGTGTGTCAGGGTAGAATCATACAGATAACATAATTATATGCACAGCACATGTGCATATGCAAAAACATGTAAATTGTCCCACTTTAAATGCAAATATATGCACAATCTTTTTTATTATCTCTGCCACTTGGATATGACCCTCCAGATAACCTTAGTGAAAACTACTGCCCTAGGTACTATTTTTTAACTGAATCACTGATCTGAGATGTTTTTTAAAAAGAATCTCAAGAATTGAGAAAGAAATATGTTTTACGGTTCACATCTGCGTGGGTTACACCACCTGCTGTCATTCTGTAGACCATATTCCTTTTACAACTTTTCATTATTAGCTAATTTTTTTATGTGTACATGTTTTCTCTCCCACCACCTCCAGCCCCAGATTGCAAGTTCCTTGAAAGAAGGCACCATGTATTATAATCTGTTATGTTCTATTACAACCCTGAAAAAACAAGTCTTCACAATTGGAAACATTGCTACAGCTTCCCACAACACACCAACACTGATCACTTGCCCCAAGAAGAATTAAAAAAGCATGGAGGACTGTTGGTGAAATAGGAAGGGGATGTATTTCAGTATGGGATGACCAACTCTGAAAAGGACAATGGACTAGTGCCTTTAATGCTTGCTACCTTCGAGGTAGTGACAATGGCTCCAAGGTTACACAGAAGAATAGCACACTGTCCCTTCTGAGACCACACCCTTGTGACCTAAATCCTCCTATAAGGTCCTCCTAACAGTTTAACCACCCTCAGTTATGGTCAAGATGTGGGCCAAGTCTTTAAAACAGGGGGCAAAGAGGACCTAAAAGATATAAATGATGGCAAAGTCCTAACCCATCCCCCCTATGACTAGGTGGACACAGGGCACTGAAGAAGTAATTGAGGTTATAAGAGGTCGTAAGGGTGAGGACCCAATTTCATAGGTGTACTGCACCTCTCCTGGAGCACACAAGGAAAAGATCATGTCAGGTTACCAGAGGTAGGGGCTGTCTGCAAACCAGGAAGAGAAGGCCTGTCAGCACTTTGATTTGGGACATCTAGGCCCCAAAATGTGAGAAAATAACACTGATTATATAACTCAAACATCCTGCGGCATTTTGCTGTGGCAGCGGGAGCATACACAATTCATGTGCTTCCTTCTTTCTTCTCTTCCCTTCTCTTCCACTCTCCTCCCCTTTCCTCCCCTCCACTGTCCTCTCCTCCCCTCTCCTCTCCTTTCCCTCCCTTCTTTCTCTTTTTCTTTTATATTACTTTACAGGACTCATCTCTCTTCTTTATTTCCCTTAATCTCTTTTCCACACTCCCACTTCCTTTCCTTTCCCAAGTAATAGTCTTCACTTGTTTTGTATATCTTTTTGGAATAGTTCAATGTTTTATGAAATGATTGGTTATATGCCTGTACTAATTTATAATAAACATCAACTATGTATAAAAAACTTTGTTCTGCTTCTTGATTTCTTTTTTACTCCATCCACATAAGGCTTTTATATTTATGTGTACCACTGAGAGTAGATGCACACATTACCCATGTTTAGCTGATACAGGTTTCTGTAACACACAGTCACATTTATGTGTCATTCCATCAGCAAAGGACAGTCTCCAACTTCCTGCCACTGACAACACCTCAAAGAACATCCTCATTTCTTTTTTTAATCATGGTTTTGTATACAATTAAATCCTTGGTCATGAGAAATGTTTTTATTTAATTTTGTTAGACATTGCCAGTTTGTTTTAGAATAGCTAAGTTATTCTTTAATACAGCCAGAAGGGTCAGAGTTTATTATGTTATTGTGACTTTAATTTGATTTCATCTAGCTACTAATGATTTTTAACATAGACAAAGTACTACAATATGAAATGTATTATATAATACATAGAAATATATAATATAGAAAATATTATATAACATACAAATACATATATGTTATATAGAAATATAGGGAGAAATATGTCTATGTTATATAAAAATATATCTTAAAATGTAAGATTTTGCTTCAAAACTTTAGATCTTATATATTTCTGGGACTACTATTAGACACTATTTGTGAATTTTCAGTCTATTAAACTAATCATTAACTTCTATTTCACAATCCAGTTATTCGTTTAATTCAGATTGTAGGTTACAGTCTGGATTTTCTTTCATGAAATATTCTAGTGCCTTTGAAAGTTTTCCTTTTCTCTCCTTGTCTTCTAGAAGTATGTCCGAAAATTGTGGCCCTATTTTGTTGATTTGAAAAGTTGCAGATTACTTTGTAGACATTTGCTTAGTTTTTAACCGGACCTCCAATTTCCAAATCTATAACCTTTGTTCTAGATTTTCCAACTCCTGCTTTTATCTTATTAGGTTCTTTCTCCTGTTTCCATATTTTCTTCCCTTCATGAATTGAATGTTGGAATCAACTATTCATTCATTCTTACTTAATAATGGATGGGTGTAAACTGGTAAGATGTCTGTGATGGGGGCTGTGCCTGAATCCCACATGTGTTGATATGAGCTGTTCTCACTCCCTCTGTTTCCTAAGTATTGAAATTGCAGTTTTGACTCCTGCTTTAGCCCAGTAATTATTCAGGAAAATTGTGGTGGTGTTCAATGCAGCAAAGGAATTTCTTCATAGGTTTATTATCACTTTCTTACAGCATGGTCAGACAATGAACCCAACATACATTTTTGCCACTTTGTACATTTATTTAAGATGATTTTTGATCAAATATACTTTGAAAATGTTTTAAATATCCATTGCCATGTGGTTTATTTTGTTGCTTTGTATGTCCCTCCCCCACGGTATAACCCATCTTCACTGTATTTGATGTTGGTATAATTTGGGGAGGGGAAGGGAAAAAACAAATTGTTTAAATAGAGATACAGATTGAGCCATTGCAACAATGAGATGTACAAGACGCTATGTTGAAAAACGAGCTTTACAATTTAGGCAGGGAGTGGGGGTGTAGCTGAGGAGGTGGGAGGGAGGGGATGGTAGGGAAAAAGCAAAGGAGGAGGCAACAATGCTGGATAAGAAATGAACTGATGGGCTGGGAAGGTGGCTCAGTGGTAGAGCACTTGCCTTGCATGCATGAGGCCCTGGGTTTGATTCCTCAGCACCAAATAAGCAAAAAGAAAAAAAGCCGGAAGTGGCGCTGTGGCTCAAGTGGTAGAGCGCTAGCCTTGAGCTGAAGACCTGAGGGACAGCGCCCAGGCCCAGAGTTCAGGCCCCACGACCGGACCCAAAAAAAAAGAAAGAAAGAAAGAAATGAACTGATTACCTTGCTCATGTAACTTTTTTTAATTTTCACAATAAAAAACTTAATTAAAATTAAAAATTAAAAAAATAAAATATCCATTGCCTACCTGAATAAAATATTCTATCAGTGATAAGGAAATAGAGTATTAAACAGATAGGTTAGAACCTCTGCTTTCAGACCATTTACATCTTTTATATCTCTGTTTTGGGCCTGGAAATATTTCAGATAAAGAAAGACATATTTGTCTACCACAGTTGTCAGCTTGAGGTGTTGCTCCCATTTTTCCATATGAGATAATGCTTTATTCCATTTAAGGCTCTTTTACTGAAATTCACTTCAAAAGTAGTATTTACACCTTTGGGTTTTTTTGGTTCTCATTTTCCTTAAATTTTTTTCCTATTCTCCAACTTTTAAATTTTCTCAGTTTACTTGGGTTATAAGCAAGGTGACACTTATAGAGAATTCTGAGTTTTTGTTTCCTATTCATTTTGTTGTTGTTGTTTACTTGATGTGAGCCTTTTCTTAAAAAGGATAATTAAATTAATTCTTTATATTGTCATAATTAAGATATTTAATCTTAATCACATTAGTTTAACATGTGGGTGTCTTTTATGATTCCTTTTCTTTGATTTCTGGTATTATTTTTTTATTTGCTTTTTTCAATTAGCTTTTATGTTTGGTGACTCATGAACACTTTATTCATTCCTATTTTTAAAAGGGAAACTTTTATTATCTTTAATTAGTTGAAAAAAGCTTTCAATTTAATAAACTAGTTTATAAGTACCATGCATCCATCTTAATCTAAGTCACCCCTTTAATCATTCTCCCCTGTCCATACCCTCAAGTAACATGATTCCATTTTCACACATGGACATTGAAAAAAAGGACTATATTAGTCCACCTCTCCTTTATCTGGTTATCTGCCCCCTCTCTCCTGGGCCCTCCCAGAGAAGACATATTTCAGCTTCCTGGTATTCATGTTGATAAATTGCTCTTTAGATTGTGCAGAGGACTTATACCATTAGATTCCTCCTCTGAGTATACCATACTTTAGTCAATTTGATTATTTATATAGGCATATGATCCTGTATATGTTTTCATATGTAAGTATTATTAGATCTAACTTCCATATATGAGAGAAAACATGTGCTGTTTTTCTCTCTGAGCTTGATCTACTTTACTGATCTGTCCATTATCTTTATTGAAAATATTATTGTATAAGAGGAGATGAAAAGTGCCTCTTTCATAGATTTGCTATGAGGTTTCCAATCAGCTGTTATATACAGAGCACACTTGACAGTTAACTTATGTATTACCTATATTCAGGAATGGGCTGTGAATTTCCTTTATCATTCATCCTCATCATCGTCACAATTATTCTGCCATTTGGAGATACCAAAGAATATTCAGAGGCTTGCTCAACTTTTGTGCTTTACCGGGTGATTGCAGAAATTGTTTCTGAAATTTCATAAATTTCCCAATCATGTGTTGACTTTCTCTTCTAATTCATTTTGTGAGGGACATACTTCCTGCTGAACTCTCAAAAGACACTGCCATTTTAACCTTTGTTTCCTTTTGCATCAAGCATGTAGCATTATTTATGTGTCAGAACTGCTTACACTTCACCAAATGAATGATTCCACATCACCATCACCCCCTGACTTTTGACAGGACTAAGGCTTGAACTCAGGGTATTTTTCCCCAACCTTTCTCCGTTTGGGGAGTTTGCTGTCCGTGGATACCTTGATTTTCTTAATATCATTCCTTCTCACCTTTATTGAACACATACACTAGTCTGTGGTAATACTGTCACATGGCCTCTCCTCTCCATCGCCTCTTCCATGTCTTGTGTTTCATCTATCTTTCTTCTTTTCTTTCCTTAAAGTCTATGTTTTCTAGAACTTTTGTAATGTATTTATTGAAATAGATATTGTACATGTCTGCTTCATTACAGAGATTATTTATTTTTAACTTCAGAGTAAGGATGTAACTGAGTGGTGCAGCACTTGCTGAATGGGTGCCAGCTTGGGTTCAATTCTCTCTCCTCCTTCCCCATTCCCACCACCACATGGCAAAAGAAATTGCTTGAAAAAAACCTTCTCTCAAAGAGGCTAGTAATCATATTCAATGTCCATATGTAAAAATGGAACTAGAAAACTGGAGGGGATAGATAGTTTGGGATAGATGGGGAGGAGAGAACAGTATAAGGGGTGACTCTGATCAAGACGCCTTGTGTACACAAATTGACAAGCTGAATTGAAACTCCTTTGTACAACAATTCAAGATATAAAAAATGAATATGTTTCTTTTTTAGTTTTATTTATTTTTGGTACATTTCTTTTTTTAAAGTAAGTTTTTTTATTGTGAAAATACTGTACAGAGGGGTTACAGTTATATGAGCAGGGTAATGAGTACATTTCTACATTTCTTTACTCTTTGTTTGTAGGGAAAAATAATTTACTTTGTTATTATTTATCTTAGAGTAAAAATTTGGTTCTCATGACCTTGTGATTTACCTAGGCCTACATGCATATATATCCACTCCAACTCCACTTGGCCAGAAACTTTTTGCAGACTTTTTGCTGGAGTGTGGACTACATATTAAAATACAACCTCCAATGGAACAATAAGAAACATACTAGGCTTTAACAGTTCATGCAAATCTCTAAGTAGATGTTTAATTAAGCTGCCATGCTTTGAATACTGTTTTCTATTTGTCCTCTTCTTTGTACTATGTACCATGTCTGGCTATCCACCATTTTTTTTCAGGAACTGTTATACACATCAAGATAAATTGTCACTGGTATTCAGCTAGAGTCCCTGTATTTCTTTATTTCATAGTTGAATGTTGTTTTTATTAAGGGTTTTATTTTTAATACAAACATTTTGAAAAATTAATGGGATTGGTGAAGCTTGACTATGGCAAGAAGAAGGGGGTCTTTGTAATTAATAAATTTCCAGTAACATGCGTGTTCATATCTTGAAGGTAGTAAGCCCACTGCTTCCCACATAGACAGGGGGGAGAACAGGATTGATTTCATACCCCATGTAAGCTGTAAGTACAGCACCATTTGGATTTCTCTATTTGTTTGGAAAGTTTATTTGGGGAATCTTTTTTCAGTTGGGAAATTTTTCTCTCTGAACACATTGATTGTGGTCAGCTGAAGACTTGAGAAGACCCTCTGCAGACCTTCAAAACTTCAACTAGAACACTGTGGCATGAGTCTAAAGATACCAAAATTATCAGTACCACATGGGTAGGATAATATAAACCAATTTCAGCAGTTTATAATTCTATATGTATAATATAATCCAGTCATTCCATAAAAATCAAACATACGTATGCTAGCTGACTCTACTATTGCGGTATTTTTTAGTATTTAACCCAAGGATGTATTAACATGTGTTTGCAGAAATCCCTTGCTCATGCTACCATCACCAAATTATTTCATTTGTATTCTCTTTAAATCTTCAATTTTAGTTTTATATTTAGGCCTAGCTGAATTTTCAGCTTATATTTATAGAAGTATGAGTTTTGGATTACATTTCTTAACCTATAAATATCTAACTTTAATATGTCATTTGTTGAATAAACCACCAAGATACAAATTTTTATTAAAACCTTGAACACCCATACACTAGGTCTAATTTCAATATTCCAATTTCAATACTTGAAATACTTTCTCAATTCAATAGAATAGTTAGTACTCTGTTTCACTAACTTATTTATCACATACTGAATTGATTATTGTGAGAGCCGCCCCTGTATTTCTATAGTCGATAATGTAATGCTTCTGGCCACCCTTGTGCATAAACCACCAAGTCTATCTGTATTTCTATAGTCGATAATGTAATGTTTCTGTTCGCCCTTGTGCATAAACCACCAAGTCTATCTGTATTTCTATAGTCGATAATGTAATGTTTCTGGTCACCCTTGTGCATAAACCACCAAGTCTATCTGTATTTCTATAGCCGATAATGTAATGTTTCTGGTCACCCTTGTGCATAAACCACCAAGTCTATTACAACAAGCCGCATCTGAATAAGCCAGGAACATGTTCCTTCTCCCACCTGGTGTGGTTGGGTTCCATCAGATTCCTTCAGTCTTCTGCACACCAATTTCTTGCTGTATCATCGAGGAGACTTGAGTGCCAACCCATGGTGACTTCCTCCCATTCCATTCCATTTTATTGTTCATTCACTGGAAGTACTTTACCAAGAAATAGTAAGACTCTCTAGTTTCCAATACTGATAGAGATGTCCCAGTTTTAATTACATTTTTTGGTCTTTTGTTAGCAGGCTTCTTGGATGGAATTGTGAGGACACCTAGAGAAGAAAGTAAAAAAATAAAAAATAAAAATAAAGCATGTTCTGGAGTTGTGAGAGCCTGAAAGTACAGAGATACAAATAGATGCTGTCTGTGTTGTAAACCTCTGAAGGTTCTTGGCAATAATGGAAGAAGCTTACCAACCCCCCAATTCATGTCCATGAACTCTTCATTTCCCTTCACAGATACCTGTTCAGTACATGAAAAGTGATGCTATCTTAAAAGGGGTTTTCAGAAACCAATATCAATCTCGTGAAAGGATATGGCAAATCAGATCATCAGGTGTTGGAGAGTTTTTCCTTACACTCCTGAGTCCGAAACTTAATGATGAAGTTCTATTCAGTCTGCTCCTGGGAAAATATTTGAAGACACAACAGGCTTTTGGACAGAGTCAGGACACAGCCAGGAGTGGCAGATGGGCCTCAGTGCCCGCTCTGTCTCGTCAGTCAGTCAAAAAATCAATTCAGAAAAGTTTTGCCACTGTGTAGAGACCACCATGCACTTCTCAAGATGATAATGATCCCACAGATGGCATCGCCAGAAGCTACAAACTTCATGTGTTGCACATAGCCTTTGGAGAGGAGACTTCCATCAACTCTGAACCATTTAAAAAGCTCTTTGGGAAGGAGCTAGATGCTGCCACAGAAGCTGCCTGTACAGCCTGAGTGTCACTGTAGCAATCTACAGACTACAAAGCTGTATAACAGGCCACTGGAGCTATCCACCACGAGCTCCCACTTACAGTCCTTCACTTTAAAGTTCTCCTGGCTCTTGCGTGTATAATCCCACAAAGAGATTCTTGAGAAAGTCATAATCAGATGATTTGAAGGGAGTATAGATGCTTTTGGCTACAATGGGGGGAAGGGTGTGATACAGATCAAGATGCATTGTCTTTGTAAACTGTCTTATTAAAGAGCAAAACAAATTCAACACATAGCTACAAAATTAAGAAAAGTGAGGGGAGGGAAGGGTCAAGAAGGGCGGGTGAGAAGGTTGGAAGGGGTAACATTGGTCAAGAGGCACTATATTCATAAACTGCTTTGTGGAGTGGCAACTCCTTGGTACAACTACTTAAAAATAATAAAAAAGTTAAAGACAATTAATTTTTTAAAGAAAACTAAAAAAGATGGGTAACATATTCAAAACTTAAAAAAAGTTTGCCTCTTTCCAAAAGGCCTACTTCATATTGAGGAAGGAATTTTCTCCCTCAGTAGAGACTGGCCCTGGCCATTTTAGACAGATACTGGAGTGGTCTAATATGTGGAATTGTTGGGCACCAACCATTCTAATTTTCCACAAAAAGCTTTTGCATTGGGAAGGGAACAAGCTAAATGATACGTGACAATCTTACAAATAGACCCATGACTCTAAACTATATCCATGGCTGAATACCTCAGATGGTCAAGCTCTCATTTATCACTCTCCTTGGCACCACAAGTGCATTATTCCTCATAATTCTTCTAGTTCCATCTATTATCTTACTTATCATTGACATGCAATTACCTTTGCAGAACTCAACACAGGAACATTCTAGTTTCCTGTCTAGTAAAATATGTGTTCTGAATGCATTATGCAATGTCATGTCTACCTTAAACTTTTGCATAAAGTTGTTGTATTCAACAAGTTGAGCAGATGATGATTCTACAATTTGGCTGCTTGGCCTGGGAGGGGGAGGGGGGAAACAAATCAAGATAATCCACACTGAAGAGCTTAGCAGAACTGTTGGCTCTCCCATTAGCAAGGGAATAATGAACTCCTTTGCATCCGGCCATGAAACTGAGTGCCGAAACAATCGCACTCCAAAAGCAAGGGCAGAAAGCAAATGTAAGTCATGACCTCCCATGAAATTTCCCATAAGCAATTGCTCCCCATTGGCCAGTTACCTGCTAACACATCCAGAGGATAAAGAAAGAATACACTGCTCTTCCTTCTTGGCAGACTACTTATACTATTCATAAAAGGCATCCTTTGTATTGTTAGCAACATTATTTCACTGAATCCTCACAGAAATTCTGTAAGGGAGATTCCACTACTATTACAATTCCACAAGAGAAGAAACTGAGGTCTGGAGAGCTCGAATAACTTGTTTGAGGTCACACAGCTCAGACATGGTAGGGATTGGAAAATTCATACCAAAGCCTTTAAAAGAGCCCTCACTCTTAAGCCGCTCGACTTGACTCTGCTATTATTTATTAAGCGTCGGCACACAGGTGATACTGGTTTCCCAGTGCATAGTGAATGAACACGGTACCAGTCCAAGCAGGAGACACTGAAATCCAGTTACAAACATAAGCTTCTATTTCTATTGCATTACATATTTATTCTGGTCTGAAAGTTGATCTGTCTCTCCTGCAGGGCTCTCTCTCTCTCTCTCTCTCTCTCTCTCTCTCTCTCTCTCTCTCTCTCTCTCTCTCTCTCTCTCTCTCTCTCTCTCTCTCTCTCTCTCTCTCTCTCTCTCTCTCTCTCCCCCCTCCCCCCCATCCCCATCCCTAAGATCTACTCCTGGCTTTTCCTTATCTTACCAAGAGCTCTGCATACCCAAGTCAATGAATGAAGCTTTACTTTCTTGTCTGGGCCTTTGGGAGAGGCCCATGTTCATTGGTGTCCATCACAGATTCAGGGGGAAGCCCTTCTGGCTCAGACACGTAGTCTTTTCCTTAACTCTGCACCATCTAAATCCAGTCTTTCTAAACTGAATTCCAATGTAATCTGCTCTGTCTGTTGTCTCTCCACCTCCTGTACTCCAACCTTCTGCCCTTAACTGTCACCACCTAATCTTGTTTCTTTTCTTTTTGTCTTTCTTGTCCTTCCCTCCTAATCCTTTTCAAATTGCTGTTTTCTCAAGCCCTTAACCCAGGCTCCACGCCTCCCTGTTCCTTGAAACCTCTTTCTCGTTTCTCTCTGTTAACATTTGGGTTTACTGAAAGCCTTCTTTGCTTTCTAACTTTGCTTCAGCAACCCCCTGACACCCGGCCACTGGAGCCCTCCACTGCTGCTCCCTTTGCCCTAGCAGGAGCCATCATAGCTCCCTTACAGGGATTTCTGTCACTTAATAAATATCCCTGGGTATGTTGAAAGACAGCCACCATCTGGCTCGGGTAATGTCTATCAACAATCATCCTTAGAACTAGTCAAAAAATCATTTAGATTTAATAACATTCATTTCACCTTTTCAGAACTTTCAGTACACACTCACTTTTTTAGATGCCCATGCTGTTCTATTGGTTCACTTGTGGCAGAACATGTCTATGGGGAAATCAGCTGATACGTCTTGAACCATTTCATACAAAACATCTCAGTGTTATCATGCCTCACAAGCAATCTATCTCACAGCTAAAGCATGGCTGAGAAAGGGCAAATAAAGCATATATCCTGGTTTTGGAAGGTTCTGCTTATTTGTTGTTAGCCAACTTTGCCCTAATCATTGTTACAGATATGGAAGACAGGACACATTCCCAGGAAATAATTCAGAGAAAGTCCAGGCAGATGGTAAATCTGCAACAGGGGACAGTCAGTAGCAAGCAACAGGTGTGCTGGCAGAGAAGTTGAGTTGGCAGCAGGCATAGTTAATATCAGGGAAATCTGGCAACAGGAAAAGAGAGCCAACCACAAGAAAGTGAAGTTCAGATCGATCAAATGATTCCAGTGGCCAAACAGGAGAATGTGGGGCTCTAGGCAGGGGCATCTGGGTATCTTATGGGTCATTAGAAGTAGGATTCATAGCAGCATTTCATTCCTAAAGAAGTTTGAAGCAGAAAGCCAGTAAGACTGACCAGAACATGAATTGATATGTCTTCTAAACAAGTTCTACTTGCCTCAAACCAGGCTTGGCCCAAGAGTTGAATTTCCAGATGGGGACCAGCTACAACAGCTCTTTCCAGTTCAAGGTAAAACGGGTCTATCAGCTAGGTGCTAAGTAAACAATAGGTGATCAAAGGAAGAATACACAGCATGTGGAGCTTTTTGAGTTGCTGGACTGGCAAAAAAAATCCTTATTCCTGATGGGAGTTGGTCTGCTACAGAGTCTAGCCTGCCAGAAGAGACCACTGTGTGCCATTATGTAACAACTCCTATGGAATCCCTAGAAAGAAGCGAATTAAAGCCAGAAATCTTAAGAGGAGATATCATGGCTACAATTTGCCTTACAAGGATCACGTCATGTACATTTGACAGTAAAGACAAGTTAAGCATGTGGACCGCTGTGAAGTATAGGCCAGAGAGTATAGTGTATCTTCTAGAATGTTCTTTGCTCAGAGTAGTCAGAGGTACTTGAAGACTGATGGATGTTGCCATTATCTTTCACTTCCCAAAGACTGGAAAGTTGATTTTAACCATTTACCTTCATAGCCATTCTCCTTCATCCAATAGCCAAAATATGAGTAAACGTGACCTCAACATATTCTTCACAGATTTTCAAGCGTTGGATAGAACCATAAGGGAATAATTCCCCGACAGCAGTCAGACTTGCTTTGGAGATTTTATGACTATAATATCTACAACTCAAAATGCAAAATATCTACTGTCTGGGAAATTGTCCAAATTTGCAAAGCTGGCAAGTTGCTGGGTTACCCAGGAAAGAAGAAGAAAAAAAAACAAAAACCCCAACTTTTGTTTAAATACGAAGAGTGTTGTGTATAGGTGTGTACCCTCTATCTGAATGTGAATTGTCTGAGAATCTCAATGGACTTTTAATGGCTTATTTTTTTTGATGGTGAGTGAAGTCACTTAGGCCAAACAAAATGGCACCTTATTGGAGCATAGCCATAATGTGTCCTTTCAGAGCTTTTTTTGGGGGGGGGGGGAGAACCTTCATTTCCACCTCTAGATAGCAAATTCTGATGCCATTTTGCCATGCATGAAAATACAGGGTGATAAATAAATGCTTGACAGGCCTCTCCCTTGACTGTCTAAGCAGTTGGTAGGAAGAGCTCTACCTTCCTGGCATCAAAGTGACAAGCGATCCTTCTCCGTGTGTGAAGCATGTTGGAGCTAGTGGGATATGTACCAGGGCTATAAAAACTTGGAAATGTCAACGGCATTTCTAAGCATCTGTTCTCTCTTAGCCCCACATTTCTGAGCAACTGCAAAAAAAAAAAATCCTTCAGGATGATGCATTCAAGTCCCAGCCCTCCAACATAATCTGCCAGGAGAAATTTGAGATTTACATCAAAGAAATTAGGTGAATCATTCTCCTCTCCACTGTTACGGCTCCATGGGGGTCTCTGGGCTGAAATGAGATGGTGGTTACATTTCCAAATGGGTTATAAACCCAATACAGCTCTCCTTAGAGACTCACAACTTACACTTCCTTATTTTCTGATATGATATCGCATCTCTACAGCTACTTCACACACACTTGGTAAAGTAGTGAGCCTTGGGGAACAGGCAAAAATGGGGTAGAGAATTCTGACAATGGATGATTGATGATCAATGGACCTTATGAAACTCAGGCACATGTACATGTGCGTGTGCACACATACGCACGCACATGCGCACACACACACACACACACACACACACACACACACACATACACACACACACATGATCTCTAGCCTTGCATCACTGATCACCATTTCCTAGATAACTGTCCCATTATATGCTGATGTAATAACATACCAGCAATAACTAAATAACAGTTCTGTACCTCTGACAGGGAATTTACACTGGTTGAAGTCTTCATTTTTGTGACTACTATGCTTTCAATGGAGCTCCCTTTTCACATCGTACAAAAAAGTGATTTATGTTTATTTATGAACTCACTCATTCAGGTGGAACACCTAAATATGATTTGACTTTGTGTGTGTGTGTGTGTGTGTGTGTGTGTGTGTGTGTGTGTGTGTGTGTGTGTGTGCGTGCACGTGCACGAGGTCCAGTCCTGGGGCTTGAACTCAACGCCTGGGCAGCTGTCTCTGAGCTTTATAGCTCAAGGCTGGCACTCTAACACTGGAGCTACAGCATAGTGTCTAGTGAGTACCATTTGTTCACCCTGTGTCCCACCATTTCTGTGCCCCAGCTACCCTCCTGAAGACAGATAAACAAACAAATAAAGCAAAAGGAAGAGAAAATAAAAATAGCATCAAAGGGAAAAAAACTTTTGTTTCTATTGCCTAGAGTTCATTTCAATAAATATTACTTTATATGCTCAGAAACACATAGGCATTGTACCTTTCTGTTCCTCATCAAAGAATATCTTCCTTTGGTTTCACTGTCTGTGAATGCCCAGAGACTTGTATAATTTATTATGTCCCAGTGCTGACCATACCATATGGTTTTGTGAGCCAGAGGAGGCTTTCCCATGGGAGTCACAGCCAGTTCATCCTGGTGAGACCTATTCTTTTCCTGATCCCAGAAACAACAGTAAGAACCTCCAAATGGCAAGTTCTGGCAAGTCTTGGTGACACACAGGGAATTACTAAGATACACTTTGGCTGTGTCTGGGTATTTTTAGAAAAACGCAATAACCAAGAAATAAACACATTGACTAAGCACACACATCACTGAGATGATTGCTAATTTAGAAATACTCTTCTAGACACTCCTCTTCTCCTACAGTTTCCAGGCATAGTACCAGCACGAAATTAATCGTCTAGGAGAAGCGTTGAGGGGAGGAGGCGGGCAGGGATGGAGGGGGGGAGAGGGGGAATGGGGAGAAGGAATGTAAGTACAATAAAATCAAATAAACTTCTCTTTAGAAATAATAGCATATATGGATTTTTAAGAACAGTTCAAGATTGCCCTGTTACCAGGAAGTCAGACGGCACCGCAGCAGTCAATACAGCAAGCGCACAGTGCAGTAGCTTCTCTCCAGCCATTTCCAAGATGTATATTTACACTTCTACTTGTGATGAAGTTTTTGATTAATATACAGTTAATCTTTCTTCTCACGGATCGACCAAAATATTTCTCATCAAGGAATAAATGATCAGACTACGGATACAAGTGGTTTTTGAGAAGTCTATCTATAATACAGGACCTTCGGCAAGAAGTTCCTGATTTTAAAAAAAAAGGAAGAAAGAAAGAAAGGAAAATTGATGTGTTAATACTTTTATAGCTCACTCCTACTCTTTCTCTTAGGATAGAGTTTGGGGGTCTGTAAAATAAAAGGCAAAAGAAAAAAAAAGATGTGAAGTAACATTTGCAGGGGATTCACAAAGTTCCAGACTTTATAATCTACACCAAACTATTATGCTTCTCTCATTTGATGCCCATAGCAATATTTCAGAGCTGGCAACATTATCCTCATCTTACTGATGAGTTAACTGGAATTTATTGATGTAGCCTAAGGCCATTCAACTAGCAAGGATAAAAACTAGTTCCACCCATAATCTACCTTACCATGCTATTAACAGTGATCCCGAACCTCTTCATACTGAGCCCAGAGCCATCATTTGATTCTATTTGTTATTATAGATGTTCATTGCAAAGCTACTCCTAAAAAAATTTATTATCTGTTTCCTGATTAGCCAAATAAAGAGTGTGCACATATACTTTAAAAAGAAAATAATCAACCACCCAAGGCTTATCTTTTCATAAAAGGATTAGAGTACCAATGAGGCAGAAAGGCCATCAGCCAGGGTCCAGTCTTAACTCATAGGACCAACTTTGAATTACATTGATGCCCTAGAAAAAAAAAAAACAAAAAACATTGCTCATGTTGACCTCACAAAAGGAGCAATCGTGAAGTCTGGCTCAGCTAATGTAAATAACCAATAGGAATGTAGGAGCCAAATTGGGGAAGGTAAATTTGTAGCTCACAGGTGTTCTATAATCCTAGCCACTCACGATGTTGAGATCTGAGGACCCCAGTTCAAAGCCAGCCCAGACAGAAAAGTTCATGGGATTCTCATCTCTAATTTACCAGCAAAAACAAAAAATTCAAACAAAAAACTGAAAGTGGAGCTGTGGCTCAAGCGATTAATAGAGTACCAATCTTGACAAAAATGCTAAAAGACAGAGCCCAGGTATTGAGTTTAATCCTAGTCCTCCCCCCCCCCCCCCCACACACAGAGTCTTAGGAATGGTACGGCACATTGAAAACAGTTGCACCTTGGGACACTGAAGTGACCCAGGACTAAGAGTGGAGTCCTAACTCTTATTGGCGTTATTATCCTGGTCATGTCACTTAATTTCTCAGTGTTTTCCTTCCTCATCTCCTAAATAAAGATCCCAAATTAAAAACCTCCAAGTCTCTGTTGAGCATTTTATGCCTTTTAAGTCTGAGTTCAAGAAAGCAGAGCTAGGAGAGAGTTTGTAGTTAAAGCAATACTTGAATGAAGCTCAAAGCTGTACTCCAACAGAAAACAAGCCTGAAACAGAAGACTCTTTTTTTTTCTAGCCAAGGGATCTAGGCAAAAAGGAAGCAAAGTCCAAACACAGCGGAACAAGGTGAGCACTAAGATCAAAGGCAAAGATCACTATGTTTTTATCTCAGACCTTCTTCCTGAAGAAAAGAATACACTTTAATGACTACTATATTGAGATGCCCAGGACAGGTAATCAGTCTACCTGATTGGAAGAAGTTTCTCCACATCTGTGTGCTTATGCACAGCTTTCATTGTTTCTAAATACAATTTTGACAAGCATTTCCCAACACTTAGTGCTAATATCTGTTCTGTTAGCTATTCCCATATTCTTAAAGAAGCGGGACCAAAGAAATCAATAAACCAGAGAGACATTTTTAATAACATCCTCCTAAAATAAAGGAATTTGGGTTCTCACTTTTTCCCCCTAGGGAGATTGGTTTAATAGACTCACAGTAATAATGACTGGATCCACATTTTTTTTAATTTGCACTATATTTTAAATCCATTTCACTAATACTGCTACTCTCACTTGCCCAGCTTTAAATAAACATAGCCTCATCACATGGTTGTTTTGATTTCATAATTGCAAGGAAAATGGGTAGGTAACTGAGAAATTTTGGACCAATACTCACAATGCTCACTGCCTTCAACATCAAGTTGGGTAGTTCTTTTAAAAAGAGATAAGTGTCTATCTAAAAAACATTGCCTAAAAGAAATATCAATGCATATATGTGTCTGTCTATATACATACAATTGTTCATATTCGTGTGTTTATTATATGTAGCATATATACACAAAGTATGTGGATATATATTTGTGCATATACATGCATGTATATGTGTATATGTGCATAGATTTATATGCTTTGATGTTTGTAATCTGAGTAAAGCAGAATATTTGCCTCTGTTCTGGCTAGAGATCATTAATAAATATGCAAATTAACTCTATAGCTTTGATTTTCATAGAAGGATAGGAATAGTATAGATTGCTTAAACTACTATTCAGTCCTGTAACGGGTCTAATGAAGCTGTTTGAAATAAAGTAGATTTAAATGTATAGGCATGAACAGAATACCAAACTATGGTTGAGTGACGAAGGTGTCACAGACAGTGCTGTAGTTGTGTCTGGTGTTAGCACATAGACAAGAAAGCTAGAAGGCTACTTACTATTCTTATGGTTTGTCTCTAGGAATAGGACTTGCATTCCCTCTACGGTGCATTTTGTTTCCTGCCATTGTGGGCCACTTTATAGTATACCTAGAAGGTGCCAGAAAGCTTCCCCTAGTCCCATGTGCTTCACTCTCATTATTTTAATCTAAGTTAAGCACTAAGGTACAGCTTGGCCATGTGTCATTTAAATCTTATTTCCAGGGGACTCATCTTGTTTGGAATTTTTATGTATAGTATCCAAAACAAGTGTCACCTGTGGTAATCTGACATTGATGATGATGATTGATGATAGACTGAGCTTTGGGATAAAAATAACCCTTATAAGCCCTTTAAGGGCTTTTTAAAAAATCCTATGCTGAATATACTCCTCCAGAGGAAAGCCGTGATTGATAACATCTTATCAGTCTCATAGCAACTTATGTTTAAAGCTTTAGCAGTAGCAAATATTTCAGTGCTCATAACTCAAATCAACACAATCTTGATTTTATTAATAAATACAAAAAGGACACTGGAACTTTTAGAAACACATGTGTTCACGTGAAATGATGTTGTGTTTAAACCAACAACTTCACATAGGGTTTCATGGTCCATAACTATATATATATGATCCAGGCCCTGGGCTAGGTGCTTCCAATCATAAACTTTGGGTGATGTTGTTGCTTTTCAAATAGTCCATGAATAGGAAAGAATAATACAGAGTAAGAAGAGGCTATCCTAGAACTCTTGGATACAAGCCTGCCTGCCTCTGACAGACAAGTCAGGTGACCAGGGCCAACCCGCTAGCCTCTACCACTTGAGCCACAGAGTCATTTCCGGCTTTTTCTGCTCATGTGGTACAGAGGAACTGAACTCAGGGCCTCATGCATGCAAGGCAAGCGCTCTACCACTGAGCCACCTTCCCAGCTCCAGTATACTTCCTTTTGACTCCATCCATCCTCTTCTTGCCACAAATAACCAGTGTGAATTTCCTGTGTGGTGGATGATAATACCTCCACATTTTATGTTTTGATGCATATGATGCTTAATAAATATTATTTCGCAATGTCCAACTCCTCAGTAGAGCTTTCTGAACTTCCATATGTATGCTTTGGGTATAACTTGAAGTAAAATTGAGACAGCAGAAAATAAACACCAAGCTCCCTTTATTGGACATGAAAAGTTCTTTGCCTAAAACCTGAAAGCAAATTAACAAAACAAACAAATAAAGATGGGGGAATAAAGCTCAGTGGCAAAGCCATCCCTATGTCTCATTCTGCTTCCAAATCTTTCTACCAGCCTGGTAGAGTAACTACTGGGAAAATTACACACACACACACATATACACACACACATACACACACACACACACACACACACACACACACACACACACACACACAGCGGGACCCACTCACATAGTCCCATTCTGAGCTCAAATAATTGGCTCCTACCCCTCCGCTTTCCTTTCCTGCCTCTTTTACTGTCGCTGAAGCCTGCCCAATAAATCAGATTTAATTATCTATAAAATTTGGTATAGAAAAGGATTTACTCATTAAAAATGTTCATCAACTTGCTAACCACGTTTCAGACTAATAGAAGCGGGAAAGGAACACCATGGAAACACCAGACAGGCTGGGGAGATAAGCAAGCTTTGAAATACCTGAACCTCAATTAAATAGCAACTTCCAGTTTCTGTATTTGCCTTTTCAAATATCATGTCGGAATAAGTAAATGTCACCCAATAACTGACCTGTGTCCTCCACTTCCTTTTCTTTTTTCTTTTTCTTTTCCATTTTTGGTTACTTCAACAGGTTTTTTAAAAGATGGGTTTTCTTCATTTTCCCTCCCTTTGACTGTAGGTGATGCAAAATATTCTCTCATTATGTGTGTGTGTGTGTGTGTGTGTGTGTGTGTGTGTGTGTGTGTGTTTGTATGTGTTTGCAAAATGTCCTAATCCTTTCTACAGCCAAACACAACAGCTCACATTTAGTCACAGCATGAAGAACAGATAATTAATGAGAGCCAGGGGAAGGAGAAAAGGAAACATTGGAGACCAGTGTAGACAGTGGAAGAGCAGAGGGGAAATGTCTGAAGTCCATCCAAGATAAATCTTCCGTCCTTAGAGAAAGCCTCAGGGTAGATGATGCTGGCTGCTGGCTAAGTTGTGTTTGGAGGCACCAGGGAGGAGAGATTGTTTGTTTTTTCTGCTTGTTTGTTAAAAAGGCACAAGCAGAGAGTGTGGGATCTTGAGGAGAATGTTAGACCTACTTCAGTAAAGCAGAATTCTTCTCGAAAATTACACATCTGCCATGAAAGTATTCATCTGAGAAACTGCAAAGATCTAAAACTTTTTCTCCTCTTCCAGCACACAAGGGGATTTTTTTGTCATGATTTTCCTAAATTTGCACTGTGCCAAGAAAGACAGGACCCACAGGAGTGGGAGGATGCGACACATGGAGCGGCAGCGAGAAAACCTGCCTGAGGAGCCAGGATTCCCTTCTGTCCCTCACTGCTTTCCTTGACAGCGCCTGCCTTCCTACGTTTCATCCCAACTCTCTACCCAACCTTGCAAATCAAGATTTTTATTTTTAAAGAAAGATGTCTGGAGAGAAAAAGAGACAAGGAGCCACCACCATTAGACATGATAACAGAGCTTGGTTATAGGAAATGTTTTAGGGTTTATAGGGTTAATGGAGATGTTTTCAAGTGTTAGTGGTGGCAAGGCCAATTTTTTATTCTAGGACCTACTCCATCCTTGGGCATTACACACACACACACACACACACACACACACACACACACACACACACACACACACACACTTATATCACTGATGTCCACATTATTTTTGTTCTTTGTCCCTAGATCTCCTGCGGAGCCTTCTTTCCAGTGTCTGCCTCGTTCATGAACTCAAAGCAAACCTTACCCAACTGAGGGTTTAGAACGCCATGAGTAAATTTCAGTAAAAACAAGTGCTTTGACATCCACTCATTAAGAGCATGAGCCCGAATTCTCGGCTCAAGTAAGGTTTTTGAAGACTCACCTTGTGGCCCATACCACTGTAGGAAGTAAGTCTCTGTAGTCCCACCCCCCCACACACCCAGGCAGATGCTGTGGGGAGAGGATGGAGACCTGATCTTGGCCCACTATTTACCCCCAGGAAACTGTGGAGTCAAAAAACGAATGATAAGGTAGCGTTGGATATTTACTGTTTTCCTGTATCACTGTTCTGTTCATGAACTGCAACTGTTTGAATACATAATCCAGCTAGATTGAGGAGCTACTTGTGGACAAGAATCTTGTCTCTTTCATCATCACCAATGGCTAAGAGCACCTTGCATATGGAGAGGCTGAAACAATTGTGAATGAGCAAATGAACAAACAGCCTTTTTGATGTTAGAGCTACAGTACCATCTGATTCTGATGTAAAAGCTAAAATTTCAAAGCCCACAGAATGTTCACCTTCTAGAGTCACCCAGTTACCCAGGACAGTACTGGTGAAGACTTTGGTGTTTTCCAAGAACACCATGTTATTTAAGCCCTAGCTGTTTCTTTTTTTGTCATTATCTTTGTCCCTTTCCCAAATAGCCATAAAAGTATACCTATTCAAATCACTGTGCTATCAGTAAAGAGACTCTTTGAATTTTGTTCATAGGAATATATACCACATCTGAAATTCTGTGCCACTCAGTTTTTACTGGCAGTGTAAGGGCATGTATTAGAAGAAGGGGTAGAGCAAACGATTGTGAACAGGAAGAGGAAGAACCAAAGAGAGTGGGGAAAGAGACCTTTGTTGTTTAATCAACCACCATTTCTTATTTACTTACTCCAAACCAGGATCTGAGCTATGTTGCTGCAAAACAATAGTAAACAAAAGCTCCCATTTGCTCTCCAAGAGTTAAAATTCCAGTGGGAGCAGTTGTGCATAAACATGGTAGCCTTATGATTTCACTGCCTAGAAACATCATATCAGACAAGTGGTTGTGAGGCCTCGGGCTGTTCTCGTGTTCTGGGTAACTGATAGTGGATGAAATCCCCCAGCACTTAGCTCTATTATTAGCTATGCACTGTTGAACACTCTGATCATTCTTCCATGCCAATAGGCTGCTCCCACTGTCCAAGTACAAACTGAATTTTCCTTAGGCCATGGGAGAATCTAATGAGATCCAACACATGGCCAGTTAGAGAGAGAAGGCAGTCACCAGTGACTTTCCAAATCGTGCAAGTATGGTCACTAACACTGATAGGCAGAGAAGCTGGACACAACAATATGCATAAACTTCATAAACTATTTTGTTAAATGGCAACTCCTTTGTATGACTATTTAAAGATCATTTGGATAAATAAATGAATAAATGAATGAATGAGTGGATAAACAAACAAATAAATAAATAAACAAATACATAAGAGGAACCCCAAAGCCCACCTGTCCTGGAAATATCCCCCTCAAAGGAAATCCAAAATTTTCCAGGGCCTCTCTAGAAAATAGTACTTTCCTCAAGTGAAGTCATTAGATCTTGCCCATTAATTAATTCATTGTCTTCTCTTCTTTATCCCCTCTCTTTTATCCCCAACTTATTCTCACCTCCATCTCTTCTCATGTAGCTGTAGATGTAGGCCCAGGGGACTAGTGATCCATCCTTCAGGAAGGAAGAACATTTGTTTTCTTCACAAGGCTTCCTGGTAACTCAGTGTAGAATACTGCTCTGGTTGTTAGGATCTGGAAAGAAAGTTTTCCCCTATATCCCAATTTTGTGAGCTTTCTAATCTGCAAGTGGTAGTTCTTCTCCCACTCAGATCTTAACTCTGGTTCACAGAGAGCTCTCTTGAATGTTTGCTGCAGGCAGCAAACACTCAACATCTTCCCCCACCTCCTTAAGACACTTGACAATCTAACCCATGCCATTCTTCTCTCAGTAGCAGCTATGCTAAGTGACATGCAAACGTTGCTAATGAGGAGACATCTGCATACACACTAGCTTTGGAACATAAAGCACTGGAGGAGCTTGGCGCTGTCAATCACTCTAGCTGTCCTTGGTCCTGTGTTTATTCAAAAGTAATTTTCAAGGCTGTGGAAAGTGTTGTTACTGGCTGATGAGCGAGTCTGAACACTGAAAATGAGGAATGATTGATGTTCTTGCAGGTGAGCTGAGAAAACTCTTCATCCACTAGAGGCAGCCACTGCTCAGGATGCTGATAAGGTTCTGACACAGAGAGTGAGCGATGAGTGGTGTGCGATGTCTGCTGAAAGCAAGAAGCTGTGACAATTGATGAGGACTCCCCTGGACACAAATCTTGTGGCTCCAGACAGCAAGTTAATAGTCGTGATGTTTTGACTTGATCCATGGCACCAACCCCCATTAGGCTCACTTTGCTGGTAGAAGAAACGACAAAAGCCAAGACTCATTAATGGATATCAAAATCCTCTTTGACTTTATTAATTAATTGATAATCTCATGATTTTCTAATCTGATTGTTTCATTCAGCATCCTGTCATGTCACTGAGTTAAAAGTTAAAGGATAGAAACTATTCAAAATATTAAAACATGTAGAATCTATTAGATTCCTGCCATGATATCAACAACCTTACAATATTCCCCAGTGTTGATTTTCCTTACCCTAGCCTTAGATTCAGATGCTAATCCAGTGTAAGATTACACCATCCAGCAATGTCAGAGGCTGATCACTGTATACAGGCTCTGATTCCCAAGCCATGGACCAGCTATTGCTCTGCTCAAACTTTACACACCGCAGCTCTGTGGAAGCACACATTCCATGGGAGAACGTTTTATGTAGGCAGGGTCCTGGCTCTGAGTATACAATGGTGGACAAAATCAAAATGTTCTCTTCATCTAGCAGAAGCCAGAGTCACCGAATGCCAAATCTGTATTTAAATTAGAGCCATCCAAGGCAAGTGCCCAGTGTTATAAGAGAGAATAATGACTGGAACCTAAAGGAGTCCTTGAGGGACTCTCAGAGGAAGTCATAGTTAAGCTGAAATATGAAGATGGAATGGAAGGCTAGTCCAAGGCTAGACATGAGGGAATAGGAATGCATCCTGTGCAGATAGAACAGTATATACTAAGACCCTGTTGCAGAATGGAAGAAGTCTGATGACATGACCTATTTTCCTTAGACAACAGAGGAAATTCTAACTCAGTGACTACCTTCTTTATCTTAAAGTTTCAGCCTCCAAACTCACATTTCTAAACCCTGATCTATTATAAATCCTGCTCAGTCTCACTTATTCTGAATTTTCAGTCCCATACTTGCTCACTAATGTCTTTGGACTCTTTTCTCTGACATTATCTTTATTACTTCAATTTGGGGTTTTGGGGTTTTTTGTTTTTGGTGTTTGTGTGTGTGTGTGTGTGTGTGTGTGTGTGTGTGTGTGAATTGTAGGACTTGAACTTAGTCTGGATGCTGTCCCTGAGCTCTTTTGCTCAAGGTTAGTGTTCTACCACTTTGAACCACAACTCCACTTCTGGTTTTCTGGTGGTTAATTGGAGACAAGGGTCTCATGGACTTTCCTGCCTGGGCTGGCTTTGAACTATGATCTGCAGATCTCAGCCTTTTGAGTAGCTAGGATTATAGGCGTGAGCCACCAGTGCCCAGCTCAAAACATCTTACATTGTTTTCAGCACAGCATTGATAGCTCGAAAGATAATCTGTCAGAATATTAATACTTGCCAGCAATGTGGAAAGCTTGAAGGACTGGAAAGACTCTTTTCTCCCTATCTGGGAAAAACAGACCGGGTGCCATCTTGTAAAATCCCTTTTATGTTCTATTTTCTGACAATTAATAGCTTTCTTTTGTACTAAAGACCCTTTCGTGTCTGCCATTGTTGAAATGCTTGCACTCCAAGAAGAAGGTATTACACTAGGGCTTTTGGTTAAACAAGGTGCATCATTTGTATTGCTGGAAACTTATTAATGTCTTTGCCATTCTATTCAGGAATCTGGAACTTGGCATTGTTGCTTATTGAACTCAGTCCAAATTTCAGCTCAGCAGAGATGGCATACCATGTGGGATCCCAAACCTCCCCCCAACATCCTTCTCCATTGCCTAAGTAGTAAGCCCTGCCTTACCAACTCTGTCTGTCCTATAATTCATCTCACCTCCTTGTCTCCATGTTGTTTCCAATATCCAGTTTCTTACTTCACCCTTCTTTTCATCTCTCATTTCCCACATGTTCCCATTTCTTGCCTCTACAATACATGCAGCCATGAATTACTTCCTTCCTTGTACAAAACAGCGAGAGAACAACGTGTGTAGTACTTTTTCTCTCCATCTAAATTATAGAACAGTTGATGGTAGAGGTACAGTCTTAAGCTGCTTTGAACCTCCTCCAATTCCCAGTGAAAAGCGAGGCTAAATCAAAGAAAATCATTTGATAATGCATTCTGAGTTCTATAAGGACTTATAAAGGACAAGCCAGCCTGATGAACTCCTTATCATCTTCCCAGCCTTGGTTCACATGTGTAGTTTTTCTCTTCTTAGCTTATTGACTCTGTTCTAAGTACCAACTACCTGTTCCTTCATGTGCTGCTAAAATAAGCTGTATTCCCACAGTCTATAGCTCTCTATAAAAGATTAGCTGTTGGGGAGGGGAAGGGAAATAACAAAATGCTGAAACAAGGATACAGGTTGACCCATTGTAACAATGAGATGTACAAGACACTATGTTGGAAATGACTTTTACAACTTCGGGCGGGGGAGGAGTTGGGGAGGCAGTGAGGGAAGGGATAGTAGAGGAAAAACAAAAGAAGGGGTAACAATGCTCCATAGGAAATGTACTCGTTCCCTTACTCATGTAACTGTAACCCTCTGTAAAGCATCTTTTCCTTTCCCCAGGATGTAAGATCCTTGAGGACAGTATCACAGTTTCCTTATTTATCACTTGGCCCCGATGCCTGGCTGTCCCATGGTAGACACACAGTAAATGTTTGCTGAATAAATGGATGAAAATTTTACTGACCTCAAGGCAGAAATGATCTAATTATCAAAACAAATGCAATGCTCAAGCAGATATATATATATAATGCATATATATTTGTGTGTGTTCATATTTTATTCATTTGTTTAATCATTTACCTCAAAGGCTAACTTGTGATTTGGGTATACTTTTCATATGGTAAGAACTCCTTATAATGGCACATAATAAATTGGAAGGCTGGAAACAATCATTATTAGTACAAGATACCAGGACACAATTGTGTTGCTTCACCATAGATAATCACAGGTCCCAAAACTTGGGCAGATAGCCACCACTTCAGATACCCACCTCATTCCCTCACACAAACACTCATCCTCTTAGTTCCTGACTCCTTGATCAGTCCTTCTCCTTACACCCATCTCTTGAGTGAAACACGTTCACTCTTCAGTCAATATTCTTATGAGACTAGTTTTCATCCCTGTATTTCTGTAGTCTGAAGAGACTAAAATTAAGTTAAAGGGGAGTTTTCTGAGCTCCCACATACTTTCCTTCACTGCTAAATCACACTGCATAAAAATGCTCATTCTGAGCATGTAGTTTTTATTAATTGTTGTTGAAGAGTTGATATACAGAGGGTTTACAGTTACATGGATCAAGTAATGAATACAGTTCTTTTTGAACCATTTCTCCCTTTCAGTCACTTTCTCTCAGTCTTTCCCTCCCATCCCCACTCTTCAGTCATCCAGTCCATTTTCTACATAGTGGCTAGTGAGTATCATTGTTGTATTTGTTTATCCTTGTTCTGTCTTTCCTGAACTTCTATCTTAAAATATTTGTAGTGATTTACGCTCTTGAAAATCCTGCCACCATCTAACGTTAGGGTCTCCCCTTCTTTATGTCTAGATTCTAGGTGTCAACTCATACTGAATCCCACCAAGTACTTTGGTGTTGTCGGCCAAGAATAGATACCATCTAAAACTTACCAACTGTGGGGTTTTCAAGGCAAATAGCACATTTTGCCAGACCAGACAGTTCATTCATGTATTCTCCCTTTATGTGAATATTTAAGGTGCATCTGCTATGTACTAGGTACCAAGGATTTAACAGTGGGCTTAAAACTATATATCCTTCCCCAAGCTTTATTCTCTAAAACTTAGAGACAAACTAAGAGTCCAGTTCCTTCTGGGTTAGCATTTTCTATTATTTGCCCAGGTTCTTCAGTACCTATGATCATGAATGTAAATATGAGGCTCTATGTACTAAATAAATCTTTATTTTATATGTAAATTCTACTAACTGACTTTCCATGTCATTAACTTGGATTTTGTCTCATATTACTGTATTTATTCATAATAATTTATATACATTTGATTTATCCACCTGACAAGATTATAAACCCCTGCTACACTGTATCACCAAAGGCATTGAGAAGAAAACACTTGTTTTTTTTTTTAATTTTAACTCTAATTGTGAAGACAAATGTTGCAAGTAATTAATCAATAGAGTTCACTGATTGAATGAATTTATCTATGTGTGTGAACCATAAAAATTAGAATGAGGAACCATATTTCCAACTGATACTAGTAAGTACCATTCTGGAGACTACAGAGCTTTTTCAACACTAAACAAAAAGTATACATTACATGATTACCACAGAAGATTCACCAAAAAGAAAACAGACAACAAAAAGTATTCATACCCCAGGAGAAAACAACATCATGGGTAAGGAAATGTGTAACCCAGATATAAAAACCCCAGAAGTTCATTAGCTCATTCAATAATGGTCGATGCTTAGCCAAGAGTTCCATGATTTTTCCAGGCTGTAAGGGAAATGAGGAATTATACATATCTGACACCATGGTAAACTACACCTAAATGTTTTCAATTAGGGTTTTAAAATTCTATTCCTGGAAGCCTTAAGATTTTGAAAATGTGATCCTACCTTTACCTCACCAAATCACACCCCTGGAGCCTCTCTGTAGTGTCAAGAAGGTCTCTACGGCATTCTAGCATCTTTTCCTACCCTCTTCTATTTGATACGTTTTTATTTTTTTTATTTTTCCATGCCAGTACAGGGGCTTGAACTCAGAGCCAGCATGTTCTCCCTTAGCTTTTTCACTCAAGGCTGGTGCTCTATCACTTGAGCCACACCTCCATTTCCAGTTCTTGGCTGATTCATTAGAAATAAGAAGCTTGTAGATTTTTCTGCCTGGGCTGGCTTTATACCAGGATCCTCAGAAGTCAGCCTCCTGAGTATCTATGATTACAGATATGAGCCACTGGTTCTCAGCTTGAAGACCTTTATGTAATGTTGTCATAGCTTGAATTTTAGAATTTAGTATGGAGTGGGTTTTTTTGTGGAGAGGGGGTATTCTACTGCTTTATAAGTGTATGAACCAGTGGCTTAAGAACTAGATATAAGCCTGTGATTTTTGTCTTTTTTGTTTGTTTGAGAGGTATACTGAATTTCAATGAACTTCAGCACTGGGTGCAAAGGAAAGTTGTTCTTCATTTTTAATTTTAGGATTTTCTTGGCCTTTATGTATGCAAGTTAGTGCATTGAAGATTACTTCTTTAATAGGTCAGGATACTGAGTGATACCATGGGTAAACATTTAGGAAATGCAAAGCTACTTGTCAACACAACTTAATATCTTTACATAGATTTCTCCATGAAAAACCAATGGAAATGGACATCTCTGTCAAATACTGTTTCTTAGCCCTGGAAGCAAGGCCCAAATCGAAGGAAAACATACACCAATTTTGACAGGAAGCCTAAATATATAGTGTTGGTATAAGATACATATCTGTTCATTTTAAGATCCAACCAAACTGAGAGAACATTCAATAAATTATTTAAATTCCAACTTCAGCTTATTTTCTGATTGACAGCTAAGAATGTAGGGATGAATTGTGTACACTATAATATTTTTTTTTTTGCCAGTCATGGGGCCTGAACTCTGGGCCTGGGCACTGTCCCTCAGCTCTTCAGCTCAAGGTTAGCACTCTACCACTTGAGCCACAGTGCCACTTCCGGCTTTTTCTGCTTATGTGGTGCTGAGGTGAGGAATCGAACTCAGGGTCTCATGCATGCAAGGCAAGCACTCTACCGCTGAGCCACCTTTCCAGCCCCAACTACGATATTTTAAAGTATGTATGCAATGCAGATCGAGTATATCTAAGCTAGTTAATGTGCATAGCTGTAATTTTTGGTCAGGAGAACACTGGTCATTTGTTCTCTTGGCCTTTTTCAAGAACAGAATATATTATTATTAACTGTAGTCTCCATTTTGGGCACTTGTTTAAACTCTCCCGTGTCTTTCACTTCCTCCCAGTGCCCATTACAAGCGATGGCTACAGAGAGCTTTTAGAGGTGTAATTCCCATGCACTATATGACAGAAACAGCCACCATACAACTAATTCCCCAACCTCTTCCATGCCTTCTTCGCACACTACATTGAACACAGGTCCCTCATGAGTCTGAAAGGAAGCAAGCACCACATCATTTCCCCTTTGAAAAGAAGAGCAAATTCAGAAGTTCTTTTTGATGGTGTTGGGTACCAGTAACAGAGTTGAAGTCTTAGATATTATGAGTGCCACAGGCCATTATCTCTCTGTGTGTTCAGAGTACTAACGCTGGCATCTAATTAGCATTACGAAACTGATTACCTCTCAATAAGATCAGCACAAAGCAGAAAGGAAAAAAAAACTACATCTTGATGCAATGTATTAGGTCATTTATTCAATAAATTAAAATACTTGAGGAAGGCAAATCAGCCTGGCATTTTCTCCCGTCTATTCTCTTTGGCAAATGACTGAATTGCAGAGAAAATTCAAAGAGTGGAAACAACACTACATTAAAAGCTCCGTAATCAAAACAGAGAGCATAAAAAACACTTGAGCATTGTCTAATGGACAATTTATCATCCAAACAGATGCATTCATTAAGGGTAAAATTACCTTCAAATATCAGTAAAAAATAAATTGGGTCTGTTCTGATTTCTTATTTCTGCAACAAGAATGTTCCAAACTAGGGAAATAAGTATATAAAATACACTTCCGCACCATAGCAGGACATTTGAGGCATTAAAGTTTATTGAGGAAAGCTGTTTGAACTACTTGAAGATGGTAAATCAAGCAAATATGGAACATTCCAGCTGATAATGTCTTTCTGGGCCAATTACTTCTCTCCTATATTTCAAAGACAGAGACTGTTTTGTTACTTCATAGCTATTGTTATTATTAATGTTACAATGACTGCTAATAAGAAATCATTTTTTTGCCCTGGCTGAGCAGTGTGGATTCCAATCGCTCACCATAGTCTCCCCTTCTGCCATAAGGAAACATCTCTCTCCAGCACAGAGCTAGAAGACTGGCCCCTGGTACTGTGTCTCCTGTGAATCATTTGGTGTTGAGCTGGCTCACAGTCGGATGGCAGGAAGCATCACTGGGTGGCTTGGGCTGCTGTTTCTCCAGTTGTCTGCATGGCTCTGAAATTAACACTGAGAAATAATGCTGTTGCCCTAAGGCTGCAATCCAAGCCACTAAAATGGAAAAAAAAAGAACTTTCATAAATAAACAGGCTAAGCAGTAGCTCACTGGGCTGTGGCCTTCGGGTACAAGGAAAGCTCTTTCCTCAGTGAGTGAACTTACAGGGAGCTAAGCTGTAGACTCTTTGGTGCCTCTAACAATGATGATGACCTTGGTTGTAATTTTCCATGTGCCTGCCCACACACTCACTGCTGCACTTGTCTGATAATCACAACACTCTTCTGTTTTTCTTTTTTTGTATCAGTCCTAGGGCTGAAACTCAGGGCATGGGTACTGTCTCTTAGGCCTCTTCCCTTAAAGCTGGTGCTCTAGCACTTGAGCCACAGCTCTGCTCTGGCTTTTTTTGGACATAATTAGTATATGTCTAGGATAATCTTAGCAGATGAGCAGAATAGCTCAGTGGCTATGTACATACGACCATAGAAGATGATGCTAAGTGAAATGAACTCCAAGACATGGACACAAGAGGTTTTTCTTTGATGTTATTGTTTTTAATGTACTATGTGATTTCTTGTTTCTTTTGTATGTTCTTCCCCCTATGGTATATCCCCTGCTGTCACTGTATTTGATTTTGGTACCCTGGTATTGTATACACATTTATCTGAATTAGGGAAGGGACAGGGCACAACAGAATGGTGAGACAAAGGACAAGGGGGAACCAATGCAACAGTGATATACACAAGACAGTAGGTTGGAAATGATCTGTACAACTTGGGGAGGGAATTGGGGGGAAAGGAGAGAAAAAGGAGGGAAGGAGTAACAAGTTTGATAAGAAATGTACTTATTATCTTACCTATATAACTGTAACCCCTCTCTGCATCACCTTGACCCCACCCAAAAAGATGTCTCATGGACTTTTCTGCTTGTGCTGCCTTGGAACCATGATCCTCAGAGCTTAGCCTCTTGAGTAGCCAGGATGACAGGTGTTTCTTGGCTTCTCTCACAACAGACTGCAGTGAACATTACCCTCAATGTCCAGATAAGGAAATTGAGATTCAGCAGCAGACATCAAAGACTTCTCTACATACCCTGCACCTAACCACAGACTTTTTCTCACTGCTACACTAGATGAATGAAATACATAAGTAAAATAATCTGTCATGGTCTTACTTTTCTTTTACATAGCATAAAATGAAGGTAGCAATAGGTGACATACAAACCATTCATTTGACACTGACCAAGCTATAGTGTGAAGATCTCACGTGTGGCTTAATGCATGGAGCCAGTCTGCCTCCACCCCAAAGAGGAGGCATGAAGTGACAAGTGCATCTCAGTCTGACCTCAGCTGCCGATGTGATCTTTGGGAAGCTACTTAATTTGTCTGATCTTTATTTGTAGAAAAAAAAAATCTTGGCAATATTAAAAAATGAGCCCTTACTATGTATGAGGAATAAGGAAACTCCAATAAGAGCAACTGCATTATTAACTCCTAAGGATGAAACTGGGTTATAGAAGGTTATACGAAACTGGTTATATAGAAGGTTATATAATTTGCCCAGGGTGATACAGTTAGTAAATACCAGACCTCAACTCCTGCCTCCAAATCTTGTGATATAATGATTGTCTCATTCTTGCTGACTTCATGTGGCTGTTTTAAAGATCAGAGATCATACACAGTATCTGAAATATGGGTTTATATGCAATATGGCTTATTGCATATTAACTATGGACATATGTTAAATGGCAGTTTATAGCACACAATAATAATAGTTCCATGGATTTGTTTAGTAAACATTGACTTTGTGAGTGAAGTATGTTGTGGAAAGTTGCTAAGTTGTTAAAGGAATAGTCAGTCTAAGCTCCTTAAAAGAAGTGTGATTTACATACACACACACACACACACACACACACACACACACACACATATATATATATATACAGACAGACATATATATAGATGTATCTATATATCTCTCTACATATGTATACAATATATGTATGCATCTATACCTATATAAATACATGTGTGTATAGAGATGATGAATACAGTCTCATCTATATACATGAGACTAGAAAGCATATCTTTGCATTTGGGAAGCACTTATCTAATGGACTCAGATTATATTATAATACAGAAAAAGGAAGCAAAACCATTATGATTGTATTTCAGTCATCTTTTCATTCAATTATGTAGCAAGTCCTAGTTGAAGTTCTTTGAATGCAAAGAGAAATTTCACTTGACTCCTGTTGCCTGGGAATCCATAATCTGGGAATAGTAGAGATGTGACTAAGGAATTAAAGCATGAATGTAAGTGATGTCATTGTGATATACGTGAAAGAATAGAACATAGGAGAGAGTGCTTACTCAGCCTAAGGATGTTGAAAAAAGTACTGTTTAAGGAAGAAACTTTCTTTCTTTCTTTCTTTCTTTTCTTTCTTTCTTTCTTTCTTTCTTTCTTTCTTTCTTTCTTTCTTTCTTTCTTTCTTTCTTTCTTTATTACATTTAAGTAGTTGTACAAAGAGACTATCATTCAACATGTTAGTTTATAAGTACAACGCATCTTGTTGGTACCATCAGGGAGGAAATTTTCTTTAGTATAGTTTTATTGTTACAATTAAGCTGTACAGAGGGGTTACCATTTCACGACTACATTTCTTTTTTGGACAATATCAGCCCTTCCTTTGCTTTCCCCCTGTTAAGGAGGAAACTTTTAAGAATTGTCATGAAGGATGATTAGAAAACATCTAGCTAGAATTAACTCTATGTAAGAGCCATGTGAGTACAAATCAACGTATCAAAAATTTAGAAGGTAGTAATAAGTGGTATTTAAGATAATTGGAATATAATCTGTCTTTATCTTCCTATTCCTCTCTCCCACCTATTCCTTTTCCCCTTCTTTTCTTTTTTTATAATTTTGTTTGTTTAACGTATTTTTTGTGGAATAAAGCAAAATTGATCTTCAAATTCTTTCTTTTTTATTGTGAGAATACCATACAGAGGAGTTACAATTACATGGGCAAGCTAACGAGTACATTTCTTATCAAGCATTGTTGCCTCCTCCTCTTCTTTTCTTCTTCTATCTTTTCCTCTTTCTTCTTTTCTTTTTCTTTTTCTATTTATACTTCTCTTTTTCTCTATCCCATCTCTATTTCTATCTCTCTATTTTTTTTCATTTTTTACTGAAGTAGAAGATATATACTGATCAATGGGGAGTTAGTATGATTTTCCAGATGTGGAGCTAAAGAAGTCAACCATGGGGAGTCTTGAAGAAGCCCCCATGCTGTGCTAAGGAGCTTATACTCCAATTAAAGGCATTAAGGAGCCATTAACTGTTTCTAATCAAAGGACAGGAATCATGAGATTTATAGTATATCAAATACTTTTGCCAAATAATTTACAAGAAGATCAAATGGAATGGGAACTGAGAAAGAAATCAGAATTGACCTATGTCAAAGCATGAAGAGGGTCATAGCTAGATGTGGAAGACATAGGAACTAGAGGAGTCTAAAATGGCTGTGAAGTCATCAGTTAGAAACATGGCTGATGGTGACACCATGAATGAAAGTAGAACAGAGGGGAGGAAGAGCAGTGGGGGCTGGCTAGATTAAGGCTTGGCTTTCACCATGCTCATTTTGATGTCTTTATGGAATATTCAGCTGGAATATTCCAGCTGAGCTCGGGAAGAGGTGATGAAGGAGCTGTTGATGAAGTCGATGGTGTTCACTCACCATCAATATGTTGAAGACAGAACTATGGAACTCAGAAACAACGGTGACTTGAACAAGAAATTTGGAAGTCTAAATTCTGTTCTGCCACTCTTGGATGTTCCTCTACACTCCCCTCAAAGCTAACAATACTAATTTTACTTCAGTGTTTCTAAGTTTTGCATATATTTGTTTATATTTCAAGTTTAAGTTGAGCAATGTGAGGAATCACTACCACCTTCTGCAAAACTCTTGTAATTCAAGCCTTCTTAACCAGATTCTTTAGCACAGGTATCTTGTGGATGGGGACCGGTAGAGACGTGATATGATATCCTTTGATATAAGAGCAAGAATTGACTTGGAAATGAGATTAGGGGTCATGATCAAAACAGAAGTTCCTCATAATAATTTCATAGGAAAAATGACTTAATGATTAGTCTTGTTTCTTCACACAAACAGAAGTAGAGTCTTGGTTTATACAATATATATATATATATACATATGTATATATGTATACATATATATGTATTTATATATATATATATGTCTATATATATTCTATGTCTACATAATTAGGAGTTGAGTTGTATTATTTCTAAACTGAGTCTGTTTTCTGTTACTCTAACAAAATAACTGAGGTGAGAGACATATTAAGAATAGAAGGTCCTTTGGTTCATGGTTCTAAAAACCAGCAAGATCAAGAACATGGAGCTAGGATGTGCTTGGCTTTTGATGAAGAAGAGCTTCTAGATCATAACAGGGCAGGAGGCATGGTAAGGCAAACAGAGCAAGGGCAGTAGCTGGAGTTTCAGATCCTATTGTCATAAATACACAAATCCCACATTCAGGCCCTCATCTAACCTTAGATATTTCCCAAACATTTACCCTCCACATTTTGGTAACCTGTGAGTTTAAACTTCAGTCTTCCAACACATAAACTTGTGATCAAGAGGTACATTGAAAGGACAGCTCACATTTTCCAAAGTATGCCATCATTTCCAAATCATCCACCTTAACAAATACACAGGAAGCTTACTTATTTCTCACACTTAGTTCTGTGTTTTGTCACAGGTTGGCTTTAAAGATTTTGCCCAGTATGACCACAGGGACCCACAATGATAGAGACTTCACTCTTTGAGGTTTTGCCAGAACAGGGAGGGAGTCTCTGAAGGATTTGGCTCAGCTAACAAAATGCCGAGGCCTGGCAATGATATTGGCCATCTCTGCACACAGCCCACAGTCCTTAACTAGACACTCATACCTTCTTTGCTGAAACAGAGTAGGGAGAAAATGCTATCCTTCTATATTCACAAATAGATGAGCACTTGAATTCTCTCATATCTGGGGCAAGCAGAAAAAAAAAATCATAGTATCTAGAACATTCTGTGCTCCTAGAATTTCTGGCAGACATTCTGTGCAGTGGGTGAACAATGGTAGCTGGCAAAGCAAAATGAAAAGAATCTGTTTACTCTTCATTTCTCCAAAGTCCACTTAAGGGAAAGAAAAAAATCTCAACCCTCTGAAATAATTATAGCTCTCCCTCTTAGTCTAAATAACAGACTGGCGGTCTTTACTGGGTTTGTTTTAGAGGATTTATTCTTTAAAACAAGTAGGTTATTTCCACAAAGCAAGGATTTGTTGCTGTTTTTGTTACTGTTATTGTTTAGGTTCCTTATACCTTACGTCCGTTTCAGAACTCAAACGTTTTATTCCATGTAAGAGCCAAATCACATTTTAGCAATAGCTACATTGCATAACATGGACTGCTTTGATTTTTCCCATCTTTGTTGAAAAAGTTGTCACAAAACACCAACAGATTCAAAACAGCTCTCGAAATGACTTTTGTTAAAGGCAGATTCCTGAACTATTCATCTGTGTTAAAATGCTTTTTGCCTTGAATCATATGTCATATTGCCAGCAAAGAGTTGTTTCCATGCCAACTCGTTTGCAACACAGGGGGAAAAAAAATCAAAGCTACTAACATCTGGAAGATGTCAGTGCTGATATAAGCCACTTACAATGAAAAGCACGGGTCTGCAAGTGTCTGCCGAAGGAACCCTCTACATGAGGGTGAAATTTTATAATATAATTTCCTCACAGTACATTAGTCTTTGTTTTTTCTCTTATAAATAACTTCTGTTTTAGAAAAGGTTCACAAAGAGAAAAAATTAATGTGCTTCTTATGCCATGTTTTTCTTACAAAGCTGGCATGTGTTTCTTATATACACCTTTTTAACAGGCCACTTCATTTCTCTTTTTTGTATGCTTTTTATTGTTAAGAATACTGTACAGAGGGGTTACAGTTTCATGAGCAAGATGATGGGTACATTTCCTATTGAACATTGTTGCCTCCTCTTTTGTTTTCCCCCTACCATCCCTTCCCTCCCACCTCCACAACTCCCCCCCCCAACTCCCCTGAAGTTGTGAAGTTTGTTTGCAACATAGTGCTTTGTACATCTCATTGTTACAATGGGTCAACCTGTATCCCTATTTAAGTATTTTGTTTTTTCCCTTCCTCTCCCTGAATTAGAGAAGTGTATATACTAGATGCAGGGCATCAAATACAGTGAAAACAGGGGTTATACCGTGGGGGAGGAACATACAAAGAAACCAAAAAAATCACATGGTACATTATAAAATACATTAGAAACAATAACAAGAAAGAAAAGATATTTGTGTCCCTATCTTGGGGTTCATTTTGCTTAACATCATCTTATATGGTCATATGTACATAGCTTTTGACCTTTTCTGCTTATCCTACATCTGTCCTAGTTATTGCAAATAAGGGAAACCATGGGACCTATGTTTCTTTGGGCCTGGCTTACATCACTTAATATAACTTTTTTCGGGCTGGGAAGGTGGCTCAGTGGTAGAGCGCTTGCCTTGCATGCATGAGGCCCTGGGTTCAATTCCTCAGTACCACATAAGCAAAACCAAAAAAGCTGGAAGTGGCGCTGTGGCTCAAGTGGTAGAGCGCTAGCCTTGAGCTGAAGAGCTGAGGGACAGCGCCCAGGCCCAAAGTTCAGGCCCCACGACCAGACCAAAAAAAAAAAAAATATATATATATATATATATAACTTATATATATATATATATATATATATATATATATATATAACTTATATATATATATATATATAACTTTTTCCAAGTCTTTCCAATTACTAACAAATGGGGGCGGTATCATTCTTTCTAATGGAGGCATAGAATTCCATTGTGTATATATACTACATTTTCTTGATCCATTCATCTACTGAGGGGCATCTGGGTTGGTTCCATATCTTAGTTATGGTAAATAATGCTGCGATAAACATAGTTGTGCTAGTAGCCTTAGTGTGGCCTTGTTTGTGATTGTTTGGGTAAATACCCAAAAGTGGGATTGTTGGGTCATAGGGGAGCTCTATGTATAGGCCACTTCATTTCAGGAATTGTTCTAAACACAGGACAAGAAAAATTTAATCCATTTCCTCTACCCTTCCTCTCCTTCTATGATCTGGCACATTCTTATTTTAAAAGGAAAAAAAAGACTTCATCAGTGAGGTAATGAGACCTAGCATTGAAACAGCAGATTCTATGATGAATAATTCTCATGCACTTACTTCTTTTCCATATATTGCTGTGTTTCTTTTTTTTGGGGGGGGGAGGGGGAGGAAGGAATGGTCCAGTCGTGGGACCTGAACTCTGGGCCTGGGCACTGTCCCTCAGCTCTTCAGCTCAAGGCTAGCGCTCTACCACTTGAACCACAGAGCCACGTCTGGCTTTTTTCTTTCTTTCTTTTCTTTTTTTTGCTTATGTGGTGCTGAGGAATCGAATCCAGGGCCTCAGGCATGCAAGGCGAGAGCTCTACCACTGAGCCACCTTCCCAGCCCCTTGCTGTGTTTCTTTATGTGCGTGTTTATAATCATATATGCAAGTAGGTGCACACTGATATATATCTGTCCATGGGTCTTTTTACTTTTTATATTTATTTTGTGAGACCAGAGACTCATTAAGTAGTTCAAACTGGTCTCAAACTTGCTATATAGCCTAGGCTGGCTTGGGACTCAAAACCTTCCTATATTAGCCTCCAGGTATATTCTACTCCCCCTGGATTATAGGTCTTTAAGTAAGGACCAGCAACAGCACTTCATTGCTCATGGAAACACAGGTATTCCGTGTCTCAACTTACAAACAAGCTCTTACTGAGTGTCAGATAAGCAGGGAGATGGTCAAGTGAGGAATGTACATTGGTGTTTCTTACTATGATTTAGGACTTTAGAGTCTCATTTTATCCTGTGAGTATATCCAAGTATTTATTTTTGTTCGTTTGTTTGTTGGTTTGTGCAAGTTCTGAGGCTTGATTGAACTCAGAGCCTGGGCACTCTTCCTCAGCTTTTGCTGTTGTTGTTCAAGGCTAGTGTTCTACCACTTGAGCCACAGCTCCACTTCTGGCTTTTTGGTGGTTAATTGTAGATAAGAGTCTCATGAACTTTCATGTCCAGACTGGCTTCAAAGCTTGATCTTCAGAACTTAGCCTCCTGAGTAGCTAAGGTTATTGCCAAGAATCCCTGGTACCCAACCCAAGTATTCCTATCCATAGAAGATGCCTTATTTATGAATCGGGAAAACTTCACTCCACTGTGCTGTCCACTGTAACCCTTGTGATGCTGCTGCTCCTTTGTCCTCACTTTCACCCCCAGTGAGTACACTCTCCTGCCAGACACCCTTGTCTACCACCAGCCCTTCTTGTTTCTCAGCAACAAGTTAGAATTCCAATATGTCAAATGGTCACTGAATCCCTATGAAGTAGGGAAGACTCCAGCATGTCCCTGAGCTCCATTCAAAATATTTCAAGAAATCATTTGAAGGAATTAATTATTTTTTCTTTATCTTCAATGGAATTGATGAATGACCTCATTGGGAGCTAAGCCAGTTCCAGTCATTCTATCATACCTTTTCCCCAGCCCTCTCTATACTGACAGTCAGATTTCCTTCCTGGGTCAACCCTCTCTTTGCTCACTCTTTTTTGTTTGAAATAAGTTCCTTTTTGTGATGTTCACCCATCCCCCTAGCGAAGAGGGGCCTGGCAGTCCCATCTCAGAGTTCATTAGACATCTCAAGTCATTCTAAGGGATGCTTACATGCTAGGATGGAATCAGCTCAGCAGTGAGTAGCACAATTCATGTTTTTCAAAGGACTAAGGTCTTTGGAATCATTCTTAGAAAAAAAAATTTTTTCCTTAAGAGCAGCCCAGACTATTCCTCCAGGCTCCAGACCCCAGGATTTCACCATCACTGCAAATGGACAGTACACACCGTTCTGAGCACTCAGCATGTGAATGTACTCTTCTCTTGCTGAAAAGATAGATCAGTAGCCTCTCAAGCTATTCTGTCCTCTTGGTGCATTCACTTGCCTGTTCTCTTGCTCACAGCTGAATTCTACCCAGAGCCACACATTGCTTGTTCTAGTTCCTTCCCAGATTCACAGGTTTTATCTCCATCTTTGGAACTAAGGCTGCTCTTCTCATGTGTGTCTTGTTGTCTTATGCATGTGCAATGTATGTCTGTATGTCTTGTTGAACTCCTACATGCCCTGCATGAGTCTTTTTGTCTCAGATGCTGCTTACACACACACACACACACACACACACACACACACACACACACACACACAAACACACACACACTGCCCATCTCATGTTCGGAGCTGTACCTTGTTTTTCTCCCTAGTCTCTATAGCCAACTTTCCCACTGCTTACTGAGCTCAAGAACAAAGTCTCTCTGATGCCAACCTAGTTGTTCTCTTAATCTCAGCCAGTGATGTGGCTGAATGCTTCAGAAAAGGCAGTTCTAGATCACACAAACCCCTGGACAACATGGAGCAGGAAGATAGGTTTTATTCATCTATAAGGTATTTTAAGTAGTTGCCTCATCTTGAAATTAGATAATTTTCATTCAAGACTCCTGCTTTCTAGCTACTCTTGAGAACCTGACTCTTGAGATACACTCAAATTCTGTCACAGTAGCCATCAGCTATCTCTGAGCATTCTTCCCCTAGAGTACACGTGTCCCCAATAACACCACAGGCTTCAGTGATATCCATAAAAGAAAGATTATTTCACATTACTGACATGTTCTAATGTGTTTTTATACCCCTATCTTTATAAAAAAGTAGAAGAATGGACAAAAGAAAAACAAGTCTAAGCAAGAGTGTTTGGGTATATGTAAAGAAGAACAGTCTTCAGTAGAATGTATCAACATCGATGTTTTTAATCCACTGCTCATATCGTCTATTTATAATTGTCTTGATTCAGCCCCTGACCTGGGAGGCTGATAGTTTATCTACAACCGAGCCTAGCTCCATAAATACTTCAAGTAAATAGCTACCTATCCACTGTGATTTAAGAACCAATAAAAGTTGTCATCTTCATCAAGAGTATCCCGAATAGCTGGGTCATGCCTTGCGCACACCTTCAACCAAGACACAGGCACAGTTGACACTATTAAAGCCATACTAAAAAAAAAATAGTAAAACTAAAAATAGAAAAGGAAGCACAGAGCCAAAACCGAAACCCACATTTCTGGCTTAAGGACAGTTTCTAGCCTTTCATTTTTTTCATTAAAGCCATTCAAGCAATATGCACAGAACTCCTCTACATGCTGGGCATGGCGTTGTGTTCTTCATGTGATTAGATTGGCTGTCATTCATGGAGAGCCTATTATGGACTTGGGGTCCTACCAATCCCTTTCCAGATGCCTATTATTTACCATCCTCCAAGGTAGCAATTATCCTCATTCTACAACAAAGGAGAGTAATGCTGTGGAAGCAAAACAAGTTGGGCCCACCAATACCCATTGTAAAGGAGCACACACTGTCAGGCTCAAGCTGGTCTAAGAAGTCTTAGACAACTGGTTGCTTAAATTGCTAAGTCTCTTCCTATTACTCATGGCTGGATGTTGTACACTGTGAAAAACAGAGATGGCGGGGTGTGTGCAACTATCCACCATTCCCCTCAGGATCCAGCAACTGATAAAAGAAACAACTGACTCAGCAACAGAATCTAACCTTTATTTTTTGTTTTTAATTTCCAAAAAATTCTTGGGTGTTTACCATCCTGAAAAGCAAGCTGGTGTTTTGTGAGAATCTAACTTCAAACCCCATGCTCCATTTGCTGGTGCCAGTTAGATTTCTATAACATGAAGGTCAACGTCTCACAGAAACTTTAACCTCTGTGTATCAATGGATAGTGCAGAAACCTATATGTAGTAATAAAGTAAAAACAAGTCCTAAGAAAGTAAAACGAAAATACACTAACAGACCTGTTCTTTACCTTTGACTGTTTTCATTTCTGATATAATATATACTTGCTTCAAAATAGACAAAAGAACGATGTCTACCTTCAGTTTTGTGACTTAAGAAGACTCATTTTGTATATTGAGGTGCATATTATTACTGAGCATGGTGTGCATAACTGTAATCTCATGTTCAAAGCCAGTCCAGGCTGGATAACAAACCCCTTTTCCAAAAACAAAAACACTAAATATAGTCTTTCAGAATGCCATTTCTAAATGTTTTTTTTATAAATACCTGGAATTTATATTTATTTACTTTAGCTTGCTTTTTTCTTTCTCATTTGCAATATTATGGAAGTTATTATATGTCAATAATTTTAAGTGTGTTATTCATTTTACTGAAGACCTAATGATGAATATTTTGACTGCTTGCATGTTCTCAAACATAGGCACAATTACTGGCACATCCCTCCTTATTCTTACGTACTTCTGCATTTATCTCTTTCTCATACTTTTAATAAATGTGTACATGTGGTCAAAGGTTTGCTAGAAAGGCTGCACCACCTTACATTGTTAGCAAGAATACATGCCTTATATTTCTACTGTGGGTGATTCATGCCTATAATCCTAGCTACTCAAAAGGCTGAGATGTGAGGATTGCAGATTGAAGCCAGTGTTGGCAGGAAAGACCATGAGACTCATCTGCCATGAATCACCAAAAAGCCAGAAGTGGAACTGTGGCTCAAGTGGTAGAGTACTAGCCTTGAGAGAGAAAAAAAAGATCAAGGAGAAGGAGAGAGAAGGGAGAAGGAGTGAGAAGTAGAGGGGTAGAACCATAGGAATTATGTTTCCAGTCCATTTCCTAAATCCTGTTTACCTAGATGACCATCATATACTTGCACAAGTCAGCCATCCTATCATATTTTCTTAATTAGTGTGTTAGTCACAAGTTTATTGCTGTGCCCAAAGTGGCTGAAAGAATGACTTAAAAAAGAAAGATAAACGTTGATTCATAGTTTCAGAGGGCTTCTGGGTAATTGCTTGACTCCAACACTCCTGAGGCTATATTACAATAGAGCCTTCTGACAGTAAATGAAGCACAGCTTCCTGACAGTAGAAGCATGTGCATAGTATAGTCATTATGTGATGAACAGGAAGCAGAAAGGAAGGGCGTGAGACAAGGTATAACTTTTCACTTCCTCCAGTTAGGTACCAACTAAACTTTCCACCAGATAGTGCAACCATCTGTAGGACCAACATTTAACCTATGAGCCTGTGAGTTATTCCGTGAGTGTTTGCCTCCGAGGACAAACAGCACAGAGGAAGAGTCGTAGCCCTGAGTAAAGCTGACATGGTTGTGAATTCTACCCTGAACATTATAGCTTCATTTTTCTTTCTGTGCTGCACTCTTCCGATGTCTCTCTCAGCATATTGCAGCCATGAAGAGGGCTTTATAACCAGCATTGGCTTTTTTGATGGATAGAGAAAACCTTCTAAGCTGAATTTGAACTGAAATTGTTTGCTCACTGTGCAAAAGTCATTGATTCTCTGTGCTTCCTGTATAGCCATATTAAAGAACCTTCAGAGGTTAAGGTTTTGCACTGTAACTATTCCAAGTATATGTTCATTGGGATAATAAATATGCAACCTAGAAATTGCTCTCATATTTACAGACATTAGGAATAAGCTAAAGATAGATGGATAGGTAATAGACAGGGACATAGACAGACAGACAGCTGAATAGGTGGTGGTTGATGTTAGACAGGTGGAAAGATGGATGATTGATGGATGGATGGATAGATGGAAGATGGATGGATGAGGGATGAATGGATGGATGGGATAGGTAGAGATGGTGGTTATTGTTCACAAATAGATTTTTTTTGTTCAACATGCATGAAACACATAAACTAGTTTGGTTGCAGACTACTATTTCATGGCCACCAAGTGAACTGATTCACTTGTCCCTTATATTGGTAGTTTGTTCACTAAAAACTAAATGTTCTCTAAGGACTCGAGTTTGAACTTTTTTCACTTACCAATGTATTTTTTAATCCCCCTCAGCACCAGGAGAAGAGTTGATGAATGAGCATGTGGAGGCGTAGATAAAGAGGCCGGTCCTTCTCCAGATAGTCTCTAAATCTGAACGAGTCATTTTTTAAAGGAAGCCCATATCTCACAGAATCATTTTTCTCCTTTGTTTGACAAATTTCAAATGTTTCAGGACATGATTCAGTGTCCCAGCATTCAATCAAGCTTTGATGGATAGAGGAAGGCCAGAATATATATATATATATATATATATATATATATATATATATATATATATATATATATATATACACATAATATATATACGCATATATACGTATATATAAATACATGTATATATACACATATATATATATATATGGAACAGAAACACTTGTAATTAAATTGAATGTCATGATATGGCTTGTAAGGGTTCTTTGGCCTGAACAGTAAAGAAAACAAATGCAAGTCAAAAATTAGCATCAGTGTGTCATTTGAAGGTATTTTTTTTCTGAACACTTTTCTGAGAAGAGGAAGCCTTACTATTTTCCCCACTAGGGGAACTGAAGTAGTACTTACACTTCCACTCTTATCAATCATTACTTTCTTGATCATACTTATATTTCTTAACATAGCACTTGGTTTATGGCCTCAAGGGTACACTTTGTCGGGTTTATATTGAGCTAATTGGCAATTTTAGTCTGTGTTGACCTTATTTCTCATCTGCAGTCATTATTTTCCACTAAGTCTCTTTGAACTCTAAGCTGTTCGGGTAGTAACCCCGATTTTGTCTATTACCCTTTCACATAGAGAAGAATTGACATTCTTGTGCTGGAGTGAGTGTAACTGCTCTCTGCCCGCTGTCATTCCTGTGGGCCTCACGGAATGCACTTGATTCATTTTCTGTTCTTGCTTTGCCTCTCCAGAGTGAACCCATAAAAGCTGGCTTGCCCTGAGCTGATTGAGCACCAACACTAACTGCTAGGAACTTTCATACCTTCCATTTAATTTAGCTTTGGACCCTTACTAGGCGCTAAGTCTTTTTCTTTGTTGTTCTTCTTTATGTATACTGCAGCCATACTGATGAATTTCTTCCAAAATACCCTAATAGAGTAAGCAATTTCGCCAAGATAATAACTAACATTAATAAGTGCCGATCATAGTCAAGCACCATTTCTGGATTACTCCGTTAATCCTTGCACAGCCCAGAGGAAGGAGTAGTAATATTATTATCCCAATTTTACACATGACAGACCATGCTCTTAACCACTACCATGCTTCGTGGGCTCCTATTTTGAGTCATCTCACCTTTACTTACATTCTTGGGTCTACATCAGCAGGCCAACTCAACTCCCAAACTTCTACTTTACCCTTCCAGAGCCATTTTAATTTCTTTGTGAGCATGTTAAATCCATCCCACTGATGTTGATTATTACCTTTACTTGAGGCAAGCTATATGAAATATGAAGCTTGAGTATTGTTCAGTTTGTCCATCAAGACATTATTTAAGGTATACCTGCTGTGCATAAGTAGCTCACACCTAGCTACTCAGGTGGTTGAGATTGGAGGGTAGCAGTTTGAAACCAACCCAAGCAGGAAAGTCCACATGACTCTTATCTCCAATTAACTACTAAAAGACCACAAGTGGAGCAGTGGCTCAAGTGATAGAGCACCAGCATTGTGTAAGAAGCCACGCAAGAGTGGGAGGCCCTGAATCCTAGCCCCAGCACCAATGTACATAAAATAAATACGTAAACAAATAGGCAAATAAATGAATTTAAAACACGCCTGCTCCTCTTACTAAATTCCTATGGCCATGACAACAAGAGCTTGCATTTTATACCTTTATAGCCTGTCCTTTGGGTCTGATACCTAGCCCATCAGTGTTGACTTTTATCTACCACTTGACTTCTTCACTAAGAATAATAATTTCCTGTTTCTTTGTTCATCTAACACAATTTGTTATTAAATAATACATTATTTCCGGTGTGTAGAGACTCAATTCTCTCCTCTTATGAAAACTAGCTTTTTGCATGAGCAGACAGGTCTACAACGAGTGGATGATCACAAAATAGAGGAAGCCTGGTTTTGCACTTTTTTAGTCCATGCAAAGCCTAGAGAGTATCCCAAAGTGTCTTTAACTTGCTAAGGCAGATCATCATCAAACCCTCTCCGCTAGATGTTCGAAGGCCTTGGTAGGGACAGCCTACTTCTAAAACAATGCCTTTTCTGGGTTTCAGTGGGCTTATTGGATTTATAGGTATTATCAAGGAATTAAGGGAGTCTTTACTGTGGCAAAGATAGAATTCCATGTTTTTGAGCACAACTGTCCTGACATAATTCCACAAACACACACACACACACACACACACACACACACCTATTTAACACTCACATGATCCCAGGGTGGCTTGTGAGCCACATGCTGCACAGTAATTCTGAGCTTGTAATGTCTCATTCTATAGTTACAGGACATCTCCTTATCAGCTGACCCAGACTTGGATCTTGGTCACCTCAGCTTATTGAGAACACTATGCCCTTATTCAGACTCAAGCTCTGGATACCAGGATCAGCAGTGGCAGAGATGTAAAATTATGAGGCTCATCTCTTGCTTTCTCTGTCCTGGAGGTTCCATTCCTGTCCTGATCATTTTCCAATGCCTCAAAGAAGGGATTCCTCTATAATATATAGTTTTATAACTGCTGATGGCAAGAGACAGAGATGCATATCTATTGAAACAGCATGAAGAAATCTTACATTTAGCTTTATAGCTCCAGCAATTATAAGTGTTAACAAACAGAAAGTCCCTGATGATTTTTATTAAAAATCTTTATTTATGGAAGAATTGAATAAATGATGCTTTTTGATGAGTTATATGCTGTTCTAACTAATTAATACTTTTATTATCCCATGAGATAACCAAAATAGATTTTATTCTGACATGAAATTAGTTTATGGAAATTAATGGAGGGATGAGGAGAGAATTTTCTTGACTACTTTCCAGTTGCTTTCATTTATTTATAACTAACACAATTTTCTATTCCTTTGATGGTACATAGATAAATACTGACAAATTAAAGTAAAAATCTAGGTTAACAGAAGTGCCTCCAAGAATGGAATTTTTCTGTTAATATAATTTTCCCCACCCAGTGACAGTTAATAGAAAATCCTTTCCATTTTGATACTTATTATTGAAAATTGCTATGAAATAAAGAAATACGCTTTCCTTTAGAAGGTGTAGCATTTGACCATATAATAAATGGATTTTCCTTCCATGCCTCCAAATGTGTTCAGTCCAGATACTCCCAAACACCTCAGAGCTCAGTTAGGAAGAAGAAAATATTCAGAAAATACCCCTAAATTATGACAACCCCAAATTCTGACCATTTCCAGCATGTAAATGAGTATGATTCTCCCTTGAGTTTATGAGAACTCAAAAGTCAAATGACCTTTCACAACATCTCGGGCTGTCAAAATGATACCCAACCCCAGCCACTTGTAAGACCATACCTATAACATAAATGCCTTTGTCCTGTTTTCTACCCTAACCAGAGGAGAAACATCCAAGTACTCCAATATTAATTCCCTAACCATGTAAAACTGCAGTTGAAGGAATCTAGGACCAACATTTTTGCAGGCTGGTGGACTAAACTGGTGTCTTTCTTTCTTGCTTGCTTCCTTCTTTTTTCCCTTCCTTTTCTTTCTTTCTTCCTTATTTCCTTTCTTCCTTCTTAAACTTCCTAAACACCTATCTTTCTGTTTTTAATTTTCTATTTAGAGCTTCGTGACTTGTGTATCTATAAAAGTAAACTTTTTGCCACTTCCAAAAGTTTTTTATCATCTTTTTTTTCAAATATGACTTTTACTACACAGTGCTTGCTTCTCCAGATTCTTTCTCTTTCTCTAGGTTACTAATCCCAGAATATTTCTTCTGATCTACCTTCTAGGATATTCTTCTTCCTTAGCTGATTTAAATGATTATCAATCCCATTTATTGAAGTTTTTTTTTTGGAATAGTGTTGCTCAAAGGGTAATCTACACACCAGCAGCACTAGTATCATTCGCACACAAACACACACACACACACACACACACACACACACACACACATATTTATCCTTTAAGTCTAGCTTCCACAAATGGGTGGAAATAGATAATACTTGGCTATTTGAGCTTGGTTAATGTTACTCAAATTGATGATCTCCAATTCTGCAGCTTCATCCATTCTTTATGTTAGCATAATAATTTATGATATATATGTACCAAAGTTTCTTGATCTATTCATCTGTTATTGGGCACTTAGTTAATTCTACAGTTTGGCTATTGTGAACAAAACTCAAGAAAGTGGGTTTGCAGATATTTTGTACATATAGATTTATATTCCTTCACATAGATGCCCAATCATGATATACCAGGGTAATATAATAGGTCTATTTTCAGTGTTTTTAGGAACCACCATACTGAGTTCAACAGTGGTTACACTAGTTTACACTTCCACCAACAGTGTAAAAGGAAAGTGAGTTTTAAAGCAGGACCATGGCTTGTACCTGGGTGTTAGAGGTTTGGTTCCCAATGTGGTGGTGCTGAGGAGAAAGGAAATGAAGTCACAAGATTGCCACTTCTAGCAGGGATTAATGCAGGGCTTAAAGACTGGCTCAGCTCCTGTGAGAACAGGGTGCTGTAAACAGGGAGACTCCCTTCCTTGCTTGTGTATCTCTGTCACACAACCCTGGTGCAGTCTTTTTAAGCCCTCACCAGCACAGGGCAAATGGCTGTGGCATGTTCTTGAACCTTCAGAACTGTGAGCAAGGGCTGAGAAGGTGGCTCAGTGGTAGAGCGCTTGCCTTGCATGCATGAGGCCCTGGGTTCGATTCCTCAGCACCACATAAGCAAAAAGAAAAAAGCCGGAAGTGGCGCTGTGGCTCAAGTGGTAGAGTGCTAGCCTTGAGCTGAAGAGCTGAGGGACAGGGCCCAGGCCCAGAGTTCAGGCCCCATGACCGGACCCAAAATAAAACAAAAAAAAAAACAACAAAAAAAAAAAACAAAAAAAGAACTGTGAGCAAAATAAGCCTCTCTATAAAATGCCCCATGAGTAAATGTTGTGGTTTAAATGCTGTTTTCTGTCGCATTCAGCCTCAGGTGTTTAGTGACAGCAACATAAGATGAACGATGACAAATAGCTTGGGAATGGAAAGAAAGTCATTAGATCTTTGTCCCGGTTACTGGTGTAAACTTTCTAAAACCCTTGAAACTTTTAAGGTGGTAAGAACATCTTTTGTCACTCATAACAATCTCCTTTTCTATCATACCTGAGTTTATGCTGATGTGGTGACCTAAGGGGTAGCTCCTATGGAGACTTAGGGGAGCTGATCTCCACAAAGACCAAATTACTAAGGAATAGGAACTCTTAGACCTCACTTTGACCTCAAGGAGATGGGATAGGCTATGGATTAAGCACAGTAGATGTTCTTGGACAAAGAGATTAAGACAACATCCAGGTCCATGACTATATCAAAATGTTGTGAGGGTGCTACCATCACAGAGAGCATAAGAGCTCGCTGCTACCCCCTCCACCCAATTCTTGCCTTACAGATTTCTTCTATTTTGTTGCTACTGAGTTATATCCTTTAGAACACATCGGAAAATATAAGCATTTTAATGACCCAGATTCTTCTAGCAAGTCCTCAAACATGAGTGCGAGGTCATAGTAACTCCCTGTTTAGAGAAAGTTGTTAGAAGTACAAGTGGTCCAGGACTTGTGACAAGAATCTGACACAGATTCAACTCCTCCTAACTTAGGGGATTTGGCACTAACTCTAAATAAATAGTGTCAAAGCTTAACTAAATTATTATGCACATTGTTTATATCTTGAGAATTGGTTGGTGGTGAGGGAAACGCTCTATGAATAATATTAGTTTCCATGTTGTATTCTTATTGGAGGATTTATCATCAAAGAAATTGTTAGCCATAAACAGTAACCTTTGCTAAAATCCATGATACCAAAATAAGATGTCAGAGAATTTCAGTGTATTACAGATGTAATATGTATTTGAAGGAACAGCTTTATATTATGAAGAGAACTTAGATCTGATAAAATCTGTGATCTTGCTGTCTCATAAATTTGATCTGAAACTAATATTCTGTCCTAGTTAACATGATTAAACCTTGAATCTTTGCCTTCTAGTATGGATGTTGGTTAAAAAAACAAAATTAATCACAAATTAGTTGTATGGTAATATGTTAACTCAAAGAGTTCAGAATTGCCTTTCCCTAATCAAATTAACTTAGTACTATAACTCTATACTTTTCTCTCTTTTGTTATCAGTGTGTAGGATAATAAGTGTGTTCTGGTCTATTATATGCCTGATGTGCAAACCAACAATTATTATGATACTACCAGAAAAAAATACAACCTTCTGGATCATTTGGAAGATGAATTTGTGGGATATAATCTGGAGTTCCCAATACCAGATGAAGGGGAAATTGATCGCATACTGAAATCAAGAGCTATATATAGTTAGCCATAAATATTCTGGCATAAACTTGTTTACTTAAAAGCTGTCCATTTCTTCTCAAAGTCTACCTGGAGATGATAGAAAATTTCTGGTTAGCTGAAATTACTGCTCCATCAAGATGTTACTGTTCTTAAAATACTGTTACTAAATTACCATTTTAAAAAAGCTATACTAAGATTATTTACTTTTCATTCTTCAGATTCATGCATAATTTTCCTATCTGTGTTTCAATTATTTGTCCTTTGTTAGGTAATAACCTAATTAACATAGTGCTGTCAACTGAGTCTAGACTTGCCTTGACTTGAAAATTCATCAGCTGTCTTGTCAGTTTATAAGAATTTCTGCCAAAGAAAGGCATCCTGTTAATGGTTTCCTAGAAGATTTTACCTAGATTTGAAACAGTTCTTTTTCAAAATTGTGTCACATCCTTAGAATTTAGGAGAATTTCTTTTATCTCTATCAGTCTACTTACTTCGAGAGTTTACTCCATTTTAAAAGATAAACAGATGGAATTCAATATACTTTCTCCTGTTTTGACTCCAGAGTTATATTTTTGGATCTTTCTCTTCTTCTTTTTTTGTGTGTGTCTTTTCCATTTGTTCTTTCCCTGTGGTCTCCGAGGATACTGTCTTTGTTCTTATCGTTGGGGTCTGACCTTGTCGCTCTGGGTCTTCTTCATAGACATCTTTCTTTCTCCTTTCTCATCTCACAGCTAATAATATTTCATCTCCCCTGCTGATTGAGGCCCAGCTCATGGATGATGGTATAAGGCCAGTAGCAGCCCCCAGCTCCATAGGCACGTGCCTTCTTAAAGTTGAGGTTTTTTTGACAATACAACCCCAAACAAGTAATAAACTCTATTTAAGGCTAAATACCAGCACAAGACTGATATTCATCTCCCCTGCTTTCTTGAAAATGTCTTACAGTTTTAAATATCTATCCGTCACCCATACAATATGCAAAGAAAAAAATAACATAAGAAAATACAAAATATATTTTATTGCCCTCCTCAGTTATTGTCTGATGCATTCAAAATGTAGATTCTGTGCTCTCTCTACTCATAATCACAATTTGATGGACACAGGGTCAGCCAGATATAGGGCTCAGACGGCATGCATCATGAAGTCGAGAGAAAATGCAGTCACAAAATTAATCATTTATCATCAGTTACCATCCGGATTCTTATAATGAAAGGACTGAAGTTTTCATCCTAGCAGCATACTTTCTTTCCATCAATTGATCACCCTTAAATTTTAAAATTAAACACACATAAAATATCCATCATAGTTCTAATAGGTAGTTTCCTATTCCTTATTTTAGTTCAACTGTTGGTATGATCTTTCATTAGGGTTTCTCACTGCGAAGAGTTGCATCTTTTAAGCTAGGCAAAAAGTTTATGAAATCCTGGGACTGGGAAGGTGGCTCAGGTATAGAGTGCTTGTCTCGCATGCATGAGGCCCTGGGTTTGATTCCTCAGTGCCACATAAACAGAAAAGGCTGGAAGTGGCACTGTGGCTCAAGTGGTAGAACACTAGCCTTGAGCTGAAGAGCTGAGGGACAGTGCCCAGGCCTAGAATTCAAGCCCCAGGACCAATAAAAAAGATAATAATAGTACAAATAAAAGTTTAAAAAATCCAATTTCAATAAATAACAACCTGAATATGCTGGTATATACCTGTCTTCTCCACTATGTGGAAAGCATAAATAAGATTGTGGCTCAGGCTTGGGCCTGGCAAAAAGAAAGACAGTATTCAAAAAGTAGCAAAAACAAAACAGGACTGCAGGTGTGATTCAAGTGGTATTGTACCTGCCTGGTGAGTACAGGCTTGAGTTCAAACCTCAGAACCATGTTAACTGCTTTAAAAAAAAGAGTTTATACCTATTAGATCCTTGGGTAACTTTTAATTTGTTCTTTTAAGTATTACTGACATAATGATCATCTCAAATATAAATTGACTCCTCCATTTTTACATAAACATATACTATCAGTCTTGTTATGAAATGTTACTTTTTTACCACTGCCTACATGTTATTCCTGACCTTTTGATTCTGGGCAATTTCCTTATCCTTTAAGTACAACTTTAGATATGACTAATGGATGTTTAACCAAGCCACCTAGAAAGCCATATGATTAATAGCCAGATCTTGAAGTACTTTAAATACTCAGCAAATTGCTAAAGATTGTTTTATATGTTATTTATGATTTAATTATTAAAATTTTGACCCTGAGGGATTCTAACTGAAGTAAATATGATATGTCAATACCTCAATACAATGTCTGAATTACATTAATATTAATGATAAGTCTTATTGAATGCTTTTTTTTTTAAACACAGAAACTTTTTATTTTTTAAAAAAGGGATCTTGGCACCAACTGTTAAATTACACTCTCTCCCTTCCCTATACTCTTGTGTGCCAGTCATCTTATTACCTTGTCTAGCTCTGTTTTCCCTCATTTGTAAATGAGTGTCATTATTTCTACCTTCCCATCTCAGAAGCCCTAATTTGGTAGGGGCTTCAAACAGAATAATGCACAAGGAAGCAAAAGGACCAAACCAAACAATAAGGATCCGAAGCCTTGTTGTAATAAATATTCCATGATGATAAAAATGGCACTGTAAAACTTTGCAAGAACTTTGGTTTCTTTAGATTGGATCTCGAAGTAGGAAGTTTTTGACCTTACTAGCATAGTAGCTAGCAAAGTAGCTGTTTGCTCTCCTCACTGCTAAGATTTGCCAAACACAAGAAGGATGGGATAGGACATCCACAGTTCCTTATTAGAGGAGGAGAAAGACGGCTGCTGTCTTTCATTCCATCCCTCTGTGGGGCTGGGGTCTGTCTTCTTCTATTTTTTCTTTCTTCCTTTTTATAACCATATGCAAATCTCTTCTTGGCTTCCCTCACAGCTTGATAGATGATTGGTTCTCACTTTCAACATCAATAGCGAGACATCTTTTTTTTTAATTTATTTTATTTTATTTGAGAACATACTGTACAGAGGGGTTACAATTACATGGGCAGGATAATGCATACATTTCTTACCAAGCATTGCAGCCTCCTCCTTTGTTTACCCTTCACCTCCCTTCCCAGCCTCCCCCCTCCCCCCCCACACCGACATTGTAAAGCTGGTTTTGACATGACATTTTGTACTTCTCATTGTTGCAACAGGTCCACCTGAATCCTTAAACGACTTGTTTGTCCCCATCTCCTCCACATGTTATACTGACATCAAATATAGTGAAAGCGGGGGTTACACTGTGGGGAAGGGACATACAAAGCAACAAAGAAATAATCTTATAAATGCGTTAGAAACACATGCATGAAAGAAACGAAAACATTAAAATACATATTTAAGGGTTCATTTTCCTAACATCACATTATCTGACTTTTTCCGCTTGACTCATACCTATACTAGATATTGCAAATAAGGGAAACCATGGGACCTATGTTTCTTTGGGCCTGGCTTACTTCACTTAATATAATTTTTTCCAAACCTTTCCATTTCCTAACAAATGGGGAAATGACATTCTTTCTGATGGAGGCATAGAATTCCATTGTGTATATATACCACATTTTCTTGATTATTGAATGCTTTTCATGTGATAGCAAACTCTATATATACTTCATCCTTCATGAAAAAGTAGTTATTTTTTAACAGATCAAATGACTAATACTCATAGAGATTATTTAACTTGCTCAATACGGCTTATGTGTACAAGATTCATGAGATGACATAGGCACTGTTGGCTCACACCTGTATCCTTGGCTGCTCAGAAGGCTGAGAACTGAGAATCAAGGGTCAAATCCAGCCCTTGACAGAAAAATCTCTGAGATTCTCCTCCCTCCCTCTTCTCTCTCTCTCTCTCTCTCTCTCTCTCTCTCTCTCTCTCTCTCTCTCTCTCTCTCTCTCTCTCTCTCTCTCTCTTTCTTTCTCTCTCTCCCTCTCTCTCTCTTTCTCCCTCTCTCTCTCTCTCTCTTTCTTTCTCTCTCTCCCTCTCTCTCTCTTTCTCCCTCTCTTTCTCTTTCTCTTTCTCTCTCTCTCGCTCTCTCTCTCCAGTCTCATCCCATGCACATACACCCAAAGATTTCTAAGCTGAATTTCCAAAATTCTAAAGCCTATGCCCTTTTCCATCCTGCCTCCTCAATGATCAGATCATCCAATCACCATCTCCAACTTCTATCCTATTTAGGTTGCTAAAATACAGAACTAATTCATGTGGCACGACAATTCATTTATCTACCTTCTATATGACTGATTTATTTTAGATCACTTAATAGTACCTCCATGGCCATTGATATGAGGAGTGAAATGAAAAAGTCATTTCTGAGATGGGAACCCAAGATATGATGTTGTTCAGCCCAGAAGGATGATGAAATTCAAAGCACTGGAAAGGGAGTCATAAGCTTGCCTTGAGATTCTGCATTACTACTTCTTAGGCAAGTGAGGTCTCAGAGCCTTGACCTCTCCAAACCTCTTTGGTCACATTTGCTAAATAGAACCATAGAGATGCTGACATCATCATGCAGTCAAGAAGATTAAATAAGGTAATGTGAGTAAAAGGGCATTACCTTTTGAAGAACATTTCATAACTTCAAGTCATGGTCATTTTATATTAGAGCAGGCTTCACTAACAAATTCTTATGAGGCTAAGATTATTTGGGGTGCGGGGAAGAGAAAATATGTTGCATATTACTGTTGTATTATTTAAATCTCTTCACACTTGGACTCCTACATTGCTTCACAGTCTGGATCGTGCTTAACTTTCTGTTTGCAACTTAACATTCTGCAAATGATTTATCACTTGCTTCTACCATCTGTGTCTTCTGAAAAAAATGTAGGTTACATTCTATGATATTTTTTGTGTGTGTATGCTGTGTCCTACTAAGATTTGACTAAATATTTGAGGGATCTTCTAGTGTATGTCCAAGCCTTAATTTTTCATTATATGATACCCCTTTATAGCTACATGTGAATGGGTTGTATATGAATTAATCAATAATAATTAATAAGCTTTTGACTCTGGCATATGCTGAATACAATCCAGTCCCGAGGGCAACACATACAGCATGTTATAAATCTGTCACAATATGTGTGATTTATGTACATAAACACTAAATCATAATCAATCTTCATTTAAAGAAATCACATATTTATAAAAACAAAATAAGTCAGTATTTAAAACCACTTCAGTCATCAGCTACAGCATTTAAAAGTTCCCTAATCTACTGCATCATTAGAATGCTATAATTCACTATTGCATTTACCCCTTCCCTCCAAAGGGGAGGGAAAAATGTTTCAGACAGGAAATTTCAAAGGAAGATGAAGATTGAATTGTGTATTGCTTTTTTCTAATTGTGTATTGCTGTTTTATAACATTTTTTAAAAAAAATTCCAAGCTAAATATACCATGAACAGTAATTAAGAGGTAATCAGATGTCCTATTGACATGTTTAGTGGGTCCATTTCCCTTTGAAAATACACCTAGTTGAGCTGTACCCCCTCCACCCCCCAAAACCTCTCTGTGTGTTTTAATTACTGAGATTTGATTGTACTCATTATAATAAATTATTTCAGCTATAATGTTAAAACAAAGATGTAGTACGCAAAGCAAAATTAAACAGAGGTCCAAATGGGATATTATTAAAATGTCAAAGTGAGAAGGCAGATGGGGTCTGTATGGCTCAGTGGATTAGTCACCAAGCGCCAGTACCTCGGAGAGTTGAGTGAAATCTAGTCTCAGTAGGATGATCACAAAGTAAAATAAAGGATATGCGCAGAAGCAAATAACTAATATTGTTGGTTCTCCCATCCAAAGCCCAGGGGGTACTTAACTTGTTTATTATTTCTTTTTTTTTCTTTTCTCTCTTCAATCACAAGACTACAAGATTACAATACTGCTACATTTGTTTTTATCTGAAGTTTATTTCCCCCCACCCGCCAAGGTTGTGTAAGGAAAATGAAAGATCGGAAACTACACAGATTTATTTTTATATACTCGTCACATAAATAATGGAGTCCAGACTAGATCAAAGTGTGGGCTCCTTAATGGAGTTTCAGCACAAAAGTATGACTTTGTAGCAATTCCATAAAAAAGAAATTAATATGTGTGGTCTTTTTTTTCTTTTTTTTTTTTTACTGTCTTTCATCCTGGTCCGTTCCTCAAAGAAATTACTATTACCTCCCCTTTTCAGAAATAAATTGAAATGGAAACATTTACATTTCCCCTAAATAGTAACAAATCAACCTGACTTTTACCGAGGCTCTAGAGTTTAGCCCATGTTAAGACTCAGAATCTATACTAACCAGCAAGTAAAGATTTAGCACATGAATCTTACATCAGGCAGGAAAATTTAGAATTGGTAGATCAGTTGACAATTAAAATTGGTAGGTCAAATAAAAAGTATTGGTCGGGTATTTCATGATTTTTTTAAAATGGTGTGTGAAGTGTGCTTTCCAGTTGAGGTTGACTTTTTGGTGAGATATCCAAGTGTTATGAGTGGCATTCCACTACATAAAATAAACATTTGCCAAACGCAGATCTGCTTTCCCTCCACCTGCCTTGCTGAGCTCTTGAAACAACAGCTCTGTGTAATTGTGGACCAGTTTTTATTCTAGTGACAGACATCACTGCAAGCTAAACCTGTAGAAACTGCAACTGCATTGTTGTACATTGTTTTTGCTTTGCTCTGCTTTGTTTGAGGGGTGGATATTTGGTTTTATTATTATTATTATCATTATTATTCTTGGTAACATTAACATTAAAATTTAATTCAAGATAGAAGTATAATTTCAGCAGGATCAAGAGTTTAAAACCAACCTGGGCTACATAATGAGTTCCTGGAGAGTCTGTGCAACACAGGGACACTTCGGCCTCAAAAAACAAACAAACATCAAATTCAGTCTGCTCTTGGAAGAACTTATTTGAGTAGCCCATTTTTAAATGTGCTTGTGCCTGCAAGTTCCTGTGCCTACATACTCATACATACAAATGGATAATAAAGTTTTCTGTTTTCCAAGGCCACACTAAAGCTACCAGCACGAGTATATTAATTGCAGCATTATTTACTATAGCTAAGATATGGAACCAACCCAGATGCCCCTCAGTAGATGAATGGATCAAGAAAATGTGGTATATATACACAATGGAATTCTATGCCTCCATCAGAAAGAATGACATTGCCCCATTTGTTAGGAAATGGAAAGTTGTGGAAAAAATTATATTAAGTGAAGTAAGCCAGGCCCAAAGAAACACAGGTCCCATGGTTTCCCTTATTTGCAATATCTAGTATATGTCTGAGTCAAGCAGAAAAGGTCAGTTAAGTTGATGTTAGGGAAATGAACCCTAAGGTATATATTCAAATGTTTTTTTTCATTCATGCTATTGTTTCTAACACATTTATAAGATTATTTCTTTGTTGCTTTGTATGTCCCTCCCCTACAGTAAAACTTCTGCATTCACTGTATTTGATGTCGGTGTAATTTGTCGAGGGGAAGGGGAAAAACAAATCGTTTAAATAGGGATACAGGTGGCCCCATTGCAACAATGAGACGAACAAGTCCTTATGTCAAAAACGAACTTTACAACTTTGGTGGGGGGCAGGGAGGATTGGGTAGGGGAGCGGGGGCGGGGGGGGGGGGGGGGGGGAAGATGGGAAGGGATGGGAAGGGGAAACAAAGGAGGAGGCTACAATGCTTGATAAGAAATGTACTCATTATCTTGCCCATGTAATTGTAACCCCTCTGTACAGTATTTTCACAATAAAAAAGGCAAAAAAAGTTTTCTTTTTTTATTTTTATTTTTTTGTTTTCCCCTTCCCATCCCTTCCCATCCTCCCCCGCCCCCCCCACCCAATCCTCCCTGCCCCTTCCTCCCCAACCAGAGTTCTAAAGTTCGTTTTCAACATAATGACTTGTACATCTTATTGTTGTAATGGGTCTACCTGTATCCCTATTTAAACGATTTGTTTTTCCCCTTCCCCTCCACAAATTATACTGACATCAAATACAGTGGAAGCAGGGGTTATACTATGGGGGAGGGACATACAAAGCAACAAAGAAGTAATCTTATAAATGTGTTAGAAACAATCGCATAAAAGGAAAAAAACATTTGAATAAAAAATAAAGTTTTCTGTTTTCTTTTTTTTTTTTTCTTTTTGCTGTCTCTAGAGCTTGAACTCAGAGCTTTGTACACTCAGCTTCATCACTCATAGCTGACACTCTAAAGCTTGAGCCATGCCCCCAGGTCTGGATTTTTGCTGATCAATTGGGAGATAAGCATGTGAAAAATTGGTCTACTATGATTGGCTTCAACCAACAATTTTCACATCTCAGTTTCTTGAGTAGCTAGGATGACAGACCTAAGCCACCGGTACTCAGCATTTTTTCTTCTTCTTTTTTTTGGTGGTCGTAAGGCTTGAACTCTAGGCCTGGGCACTGTCCCTGAGCTCTTCAGGTCAAGTCTAGCACTCTATCACTTGAGCCACGGTGCCACTTCTAGTTTTCTGGTGGTTCATTGGAGGTAAGAATCTCACAGGCGTTTCTGCCTGAGCTGGCTTTGAACCATGATCCTCAGATCTCAGCCTCCTGGGTAGCTAGGATTACAGGCATGAACCATCAGCATCCAGCTTCAGCATAATTTTTAATATGTAATATGAATGTAATCAAAATAGTGCAATGAAGGACTAACTTGAAAGTAGAGCAGGAATTTTTTGTTGCTGTACTGGGCCAATTATACTATCACATTGTTTCCTTTCTGCAAGCCCAGGAAGAACCTCAAACATACTCAGAACTCAAAGGATTTAAACATGGCTTGTGAAACTTAGAAATAGGTAAGAGTCTATCATCACAAGCAGACAGCAGAAATGACAGAAAGAGCTTGTACAAGAACTGTTGGACATGAAAGCAAATGATACCTTCTCTCCATGGTGTATTTTAAGAATTCTAGATAGGAAATAACTGTCGGATTTATTATATTATTATTATTAATTATTATTATATTATTGGCTAGTTGGTTGATAGTTTTGTGACACAACTTTTAGCTACTAAAGAAAAGCAAATCATTCCTTAATATTAGACCATGAAAAAATGACATATCCTGGATCAAGAAAATGTGGTATATATACACAATGGAATTCTATGCCTCCATCAGAAAGAATGACATTGCCTCATTTGTTAGGAAATGGAAAGTTGTGGAAAAAATTATATTAAGTGAAGTAAGCTAGGCCCAAGGAAACATAGGCCCCATGGTTTCCCTTATTTGCAATAACTAGTATATGTCTGAGTCAAGCAGAAAAGGTCAGATAAGTTGATGTTAAGGAAATGAACCCTAAGATATGTATTCAAATGTTTTTTTTTCTTTCATGCTATTGTTTCTAACACATTTATAAGATTATTTCTTTGTTGCTTTGTATGTTCCTTCCTCATGGTATAACCCCTGCTTTCACTGTATTTGATGTTATAATTTGTGGAGGGGAAGGGAAAAAATAAGTCTTTTAAATAGGGATACAGGTGGACCCATTGCAACAATGAGACAACTTGTTATGTCCACAAGGAACTTTACAACTTTGGTAGGGTGGAGGGAGGAGGATTAGGTGTGGTGGGGGGGGCTGGGGGAGGATGGAAAGGGGAAACAAAGGAGGAGGCTACAATCCTTGATAAGAAATGTACTCATTATCTTGCCCATGTAATTGTAACCCCTCTGTACAGTATTTTCACAATAAAAAAAAAAAGAATGACAAATCCTTAGACCACAAAAGAATGACAAACATGTATACTCTATTTGTACTCATTAGAGAATTTCTTTCCTTTTTCTTTCTGAATTTATCTGGACTAGGTGCAAATTGTTCTCTTCACTTGACATCTGTGTATATCCACTCTAGGTATGAAGTGTGAGAATATTTCCAGGAATTCTGTCAACCCACCACAAATTGATCTCACATGTGGCTTGGGGTGAACTTCATTGTCAAAACTCAGTGGCACTTATGTACAGTCATTATGAAAGACACAAATCCCTGGTCCCAAAAGAAAGGAGGTACAGTCTTCACTGACAACCTCCCCTAACCGTCACAAGAAATGTCACCTTTCAGACAATTGTGCCTTTCAAGCACTTTCAAAAATGCAAGCAAAACTTGGCTTCAAAATATCCTTGGCTCTCATGTTCACTTTTTGAGCAAAGGAAAGGACGAATGGCATGGGTCATTGGTCAGTTTTCAAAAGATAACAGCCAATCAAATGTCAGTCAATTCATTTTTGATAGTGTAAAATACAATTTGATGATGTCATATTTTAAGAAGAGAATAAATAAAAATAGTCAATGTTGCCCCTACAGGATGACCCGGCTACCCTTGAGTATCTTTCAAGTTGGAGGGTTCTAACTCACAGGTTCTATAGCATTAATGGTTTTCTGAGAAAGCAGGAATGAATTGGTTAATTTTAGGTGGCTTTTGAAAAAAATACCATACATATATTTTTGTTTGTTAATGATGAACAGAAAAAAATGTAGAGTTCAAAACAATTAAATTTTTAAAAGATAGCATGCCCTAACAGGTAGGAAAGAGGCGGTTTCACTGTTTTTAAGTAGCTGTTTTTGTATGACAATGAGTACTGAAAACTTTTTTTTTGTCAGTCATAGGGCTTTACTTCTGGGCCTAGGTGCTATCCCTGAGCTCTTCAGCTCAAGGTGAGCGCTCTACCACTTGAACCACAGCGCCACTTCCAGTTTTCTGGTGGTTCATTGGAGATCAGAGTCTCATGGATTTTTCTTGCCAGGCTGGCTTTGGCCCTTGATCCTCAGATCTCAGCTCACAGGCATGAGCCACCAGTGCCCAGCGAAAACTGTCTCTGCCTACACTGTTCCTGAACACACAAATTCTTCCAAAAGGCAATCATATCTGCAAACATGCTCTAAACTCCCATGAAACTGCATAATAGTGTGGTTTTACCAAAACCTTTCCATTTTCTAGGGATAAAGGGTTATAAGCATTCAAGTATTGACGAGGGTATGTTGGGAGGGATAGGTGAGAATATTGAAAGGAGAGACATTCGTTGTATTAAAAAACTACTCGGTTGCATGGCAACTCCTTTGTACAACAACTTAAAGATAATAAAACTAGTGCAAAGAAATCACCTGTGATCCAAGATCAGCCATGTAGCATTATAAAACTAGATCTTGTTATAAATACATATACCTTTGTATTTGTGCTTTAGGCAAAAAAAATTGTTATCTTTTATAAAGTGCACATATTTTAAACAAATTATTCTAGGAAAGTATGCTAAGTAAGTTCTTGTTTAAACACTATACAAAAGATAACCAAAAAATCACCAATGTTTGATATCTGAAAATAAGTTATGGCTTTTAAATGTAAAAAGTCTGTCTACACTTAAAATAGATCTATGATGATCAGACTTGTGAACTTGCTGACTTTTCTCTATAAGCATGATAACTGGACTTATATACTAAAGAAAGAAAAAGAAAAGAACACAAGTGCTTACTATTACAATGACAGTACAGAAATGAAAATGAGTAGCAGTCCCTGATACTTAATTATATACTCTGGAGCTACCTAGTAATTTGTGGTCTGGGTTACAAATTCTTGAGTTGTCGTCCATGGGAGAAGTTCATATTCAGGTATTGAAATAATCGGGACAGGTTCCAAACACAGAATTGATTTCCTTGCATTTCCCAGACTCCAGGGTCTCCTCTGCTCCTACCTTTTCTCCTCCCTAGGAAAATTCTCCCGTGTCTATACACTCTTTCCTGAGACAACAACACACCATGCAGTAATGCATAAGACATGCTACAGCTTGCAAGGAGGTGTAATTAAAAGGTGTCACATATTTACCAACTGACTCACCTGTAAACCCAGCATATGGGACTAGAAAAATCCTTCACTCTGCTAACAGATTCCAGCCGCCTGCTGAGAAATCCGTGTCAGCCTGACAGTGCCTGGCTTAATTACTTCAAACTTAAAATAATTAATAAGTTCCTCATTTTCCAACAGAAAAGCACTTAACGCTGCTCAATAAAATAATTCCATGCTGCAGCAAGGTGGGTTTGGGGTTCTTTTTGTTGTTGTTGTTTCCCTTTTTTCCTCTGTAACTTTAGTAATTTATCAGCTGCACATTAGAAATGATGTTTTCCTGCTGAGTCTCCCACAGGAGGATGAGTTGTGATCATTACAGCTCTTCCAAATGCATTGGGGGAGCCTCGTTTCTCCCCATCACTCCCAGCCCCAGCCCCCCAACCCCCACTTCATAATTTTTCTAAGTTATGGGCTCCATAGCAATGGTGTGAAAGTCTTTGGGCTCAGGCCCTAAATAGTTGTTGAAAACTACATGAAGGGACAAGGTGTGTGTTGGGGAGGGGGTGGGGATTAAAAGAAAAAAAATTGTGCCATGGTCCAGAAAAAGAGAGCAGAATAATACCACATCACTGAGAGATGTATTAAACAATGAGCTGAATTTCACCCTCCTCTGCTGGGCTTTCCAGTGGGGTATCTCATGGGTGTCTACGCAGGCAAAGAATCTAATTTCTTTTCATCGTCTCTTTAAGAGAGTTTGTCTTGGTAAATATTTTAGTTAAAAATGAATATGGAAAACGGCAGAGGAAGCCATAGTTTCTCAGCAGCCTTGTTTGGGATACCTGTCCTAAAAAAGAAGTGTTTATTCTACCATGAGAAGGCTAGGCTTTTGTTTTGCTTTGTTTTGTGCAAGTCCTTGTACTTGAACCCAGGGCCTAGTTCCTGTCCCTGAGGTGTTTTACTCAAGGCTGACACATTACCACTTGGAGATAAGAGTCTCATGGACTTTCTGATGTGGGCTGGCTTTGTCCTGTGATTCTCAGATCTCAGCCTCCTGAGTAGATAGGATGACAGGCATGAGGAGGTTATTTTTTTAAGTTAATTTTATTGTTGTTGTTGGTTGTGGAGCCTGAACTCTGGGCCTGGGCGCTGTCCCTCAGCTCTTCAGCTCAAGGCTAGCACTCTACCACTTGAGCCACAGCACCACTTCTGGCTTTTTCTGCTTATGTGGTGCTGAGGAATCAAACCCAGAGCCTCATGCATGCAAGGCAAGCACTCCACTACTGAGCCACCTTCCCAGCCCGCAGGAGGTTATTTTTTTTTTTTACATCAGACTTGTTAGAAGTTCTATCAGGCTGTTAGAAATAAGAGAGGGAAAAGAGACAGGGATAAAAGGCTAACATGTTTGCCCTTGGGGGCAGTCAGGTCCTCAAGAGACAAAAGAAAGGAAGACTCTAGGTCTTGATGTGCCAATAGCGGTGCTCACACTTTACTGAATACCTGAAAACCACTCACAGCTTGTTAAAGGGCTCAGTGTTGGGGTTCCATTTCCATGGGGTCTGACTCACTGAATCTCCCATGGGACTTGGAATCTACACCTTGAACATAGACACCAGTGCTCTTGTTCTGATCAAGGGATAGGTGCCCCTCTCCCTGGAGACACACTGTTCTCAAGACTGCCAAAGGGAGGTGCTCTTCAGAATGACTCCATGTCAGAATGAAGGGAAAGCAAATGAGATGAATGGACCTGTGGACCTAATGCGGAGCAACGAGAAGAGCCATCCATCAGTGGGAACAGAAGGCAAAGGCACTGGATGAAACTTGATGTTTCACAACCCCAGCAAGATCCTTTAGAGACAAAAGTAATTAGGGGAAAAGCTCTCTCCTTACATTCTAAATAACAGTCTTTGAAGTTGTGATATAGAAATCATCAGAGACCCACAGATCATCCCCCAAGGAAAAGGGGATTTTACTGCTCCTTCTCTTCGTAAAAATATGGAGGTTTGACAAGGACTGAGAGAGAAATGTCTCTGAGCCTCCAGCATCTCCCCAGAAGCTACCTTGGGGATCCATTGGGGCCTGCCACAGAGATGAAGATCTTCACCTCCCACAGAGGATGCAAGTCCTTGATGGCAGTAGTGGCCAGGACATTTGCTGGTTCACATTGTGAATAAGAGAGCCAAACTCAGTCCTAGTCTCTTTTCATTATGACCACTGTCTCTGGGCACCTATCTTGCCCAGAGAGAAGAAAGAAATCTCCAATTCTGACCCATCTATGTATGAGTAGTAAGAGTAATAGTAATAATGAATTTGTGTCCAACACTCAATGGAGTTAGCTGCACAACCAATTCTCTGAACTTAGTCAATATCCAAATCTGGTGGAAATAAACCAAATATAAATCCACTCAAAGCTCATCACAACTTTGTTTTACCATTTCAAGTGTGCAGGATTTTTGGACTAGAATTAGTTCTTTCTGATCTGACTGGTGCATCACAACATTTAGTGCCATAGAATGAATGTGCCTTACTTTTTTCTTTTTTTTTTTTTTTTTGTCAGTCATGGGTCTTAAACTCTGGGCCTGGGCACTGTCCCTGAGCTCCTCAGTTCAAAGCTAGTGATCTACCACTTGAGCCACAGCTCTACTTCTAGTTTTCTGGTGGTTAATTGGAGATAAGAGTCTCACGAATGTTCCTGCCTGGGCTGGCTGTGTCCTGGCTTCTCAGATCTCAGCTTCCTGAGTAGCTAGGATTCCAGGCCTGAGACACCCGGCAAAGGTGCCTTACTTACTCTTAATACATGCAAAGGATTTTAGCTAGGCTCACTACAGCAGAAAAAGTAACTTCAGAAATCTCACTTAAACACATAATATATTAGCAATTAAAGTCATCTGTTAAAGCTCTGTCCATTCTTCCCCTTCCAGAACTCAGATTGGGGTTAGGGTTATATTGTGGATTTGGGGCAGCTTTTTGTTGAGACCTACCATTCTCACAGTTCAGATAGAAGAAACAGGGAGCCAAGAGCCATGCCCAGTATTTAAATCTTCTGCTCAGATGTAGCCATTCATAAGCCAAAGTTGATCATGAGGCCTAGAACAGAGATTCCCACTGTAGTCTCATGGGATATATGGGAGGTATATGGCCACAGGTGGGAAGGTATAAACCTCTCCTAGGAAGCAGAGTGACTATTTAAGAACAAAACACTTGATCACAGTAAGTAACCAAAACTGAATCGTTCTCATCTTAATATCCCCAGGGCCAAGCACAGGTGTCCAATGAATATTTATTAAATTACATTGAATATTCATTGTATTGAATGAATTTATATCATTTCACTATAAGTCAGTCATCTGAAAGAGTAGTTTGTCATGATACCCATCACCTCTATTATCATCAAATGGTATGTTTTTTAATTAGCCACATACAACTAGTACTTATCTGAACATTCTCCATATAACAATAGTTTTTTTTTGTTGATTACTTTTAGTAGTTTAACAGTCTGAAAGGGGAAAATAATAGCAAATATTTTTTTTAAAAGTGTTCACTTATTAACATATAAATTACACTTTTCTTTTTAAAAACACTGCTGATAATGCCAGTCAAACTCTGAAAATGGTGGAATTTGTTTTTCTGAAACTGTCCCTGAGATATAAAATTGTATTTCCTTCAACTAGAAACACTCTTAGAGAAAACACCAGAAATAATAGGTAAGCATAGGAATGATTTCCTTTCATAATGAACTCAGAAATTAGAACTTGGATTTGTTTATTTCAAAGGCAGTCACTGAAATAGTTACAAGGTTGAAGAACAAAATGAAAATTGCCGTGTTCCACCTGAATGAACTCAAAATACAAGAAAAGTTGGGGATACATTTGGACAAGGATTGGCTATGCTGCTTTTGGATAAGAGTTCGGGCTAAATGAAATTCTAAGGCTCTGCCAGCCCCCATTTGGGGACCTGGGGCTAGCGGCATGCTACAGCAACTTCACTATCAGAGAAATCACTCATTTTCATTTGCATCCCTTTCCTGGGTTGGTCACGGGCAGATTCACACATCTAGAAACTGGCTTTTCCTCCAAGATACCAGTATGCTACACATTACATTACAAGACTGGGGACTAATACCTTTATCCTGTAAAACAATGCAGTCCCCTCCTAATTGCAACTGGAAATTATACCAAAGTTATCATTTGTGCTCAGTGAGTTTGTGAATTAATTCATTATGCTGTTTAAAAAAAAAAATCCCAGCGTCTCTTATCACCTGCCACTGTGAAGACCCAGGCTGCATTCTCGGGAGCTACCCCATCAGCTGCCAACTCTATGAGCTGGAGGCAGCTAAGAAGTGAATCCTTGAAGTGAGAAATTCCACCTAGGGGGAGAAGATGCAGCTTTGACTTGCAAACAGGGCCCAGGAACCCAACAGAGCTATCTGAAGAACCACCTGAATCATCCATCCATAAAACCATCATGAAAGTCAATGCCTTCTCCAACACAGATCAGAGTCAGGCTTAGATAAAATGCTGTCGGTAATGATAACCCTGCGCTTGAGGACCAGGCTAAAGTGATCAGTGGAGCCTTACTTTGAGGACACCTGGTGTAAATGCTAACCTGAAAATAGTCATCACAGAACCCAACTCAGCCCTCTTTGTTTCAAATTTCTTCCTAAATACGTGTGCCTCTGACGTTTCAAGTTTGATGTTACCTTGGAGGAAAGAAATCTGGGTAGCTGATTAAAAGAATATTTATTTTCTGTGCCACCCTAAGCCTCACACATTTGCCTGACTGCCAAGCTATAATTAATTTGCTAGTATGCCCTGCCTGTCCCGAGATTTCCCACCCAGCCGAGCTGCGCGGGTATTTCTCATTAAAATGAATCCTGAAGGCACTTTGTTATTGTTTAGTCTCCAAGAAATATTGACAGTGGGTTTTTTTCCTCCCTTCATCAACATCATTGTTTTATAAATACTCCCAAAGTAAAAGAAATTTCTGCACACCTTTGAAGTATTTCTTATCAATAATTCATTTAAAAATCACACAAGAACAAAATGGCTGGGTAGCAGAAACCAGCAGTGCTAGGGAAATCACATTTGTTTTTACATCGTCACATTACTGAGGCAGGGGTGGGGGGAAACCAGTAAAATCCACAAATCCATGTGTTTCTCTTTGTGCTCAGCTTAGCAGTGTCTTTCAAGTGACACCACTGGGTGTGGGCCCTCTTAGCTCCATTTTTGTTTACTGAGATGCTTTGTGAAAGTGAAAGGCACTTTGCCTTGAGAGTCAAGGATAATTATCTCTTACTATTGAGGTTGGTTTTGCCTTATTTTTATACCAGGCCCATTAGAAAGGATTATTCCTCCTCTGAAATTCAATGCACAGCCTCGATCCATTACTGCTACCAAATAAACATTAAATTATAAGAATGATAACATCCCTGCCCTGAAGAATATCTGTTTAAGGAAAGGAGAATAAAATTGAATTATATGCCCAAGATATCCTCTACAGAAGTCAGCTATAAAACGTTACTCTTTCTGTTCGCCTGACTGTCAGATTATTCCAGCCATAGGTTAAAGAAAACAGCCATTAGCTCTTTTGTTAAAATAAAAAAAATTCTTCTACTCTTTTTCATTGATTTGAAAGTTAACAACGCCAGTGGCTTTCTGTGTCAAGGCATTGAGTTTTAAAATTTCTACACCCTATTCCTAAAATCTGAAGTATGACTAAGTGTGACAGTATATATGACAAACTAAGATTTATTTCCCTTTTAATTACTAGACGTCTTCAAGCTAATGCTATTTTTGAGGCTACAAAAAAAAAAGAGAGAGAGAAAGTGTTGGTTGAAAAGCCTACATTTAAACTTAACTTTTACATGCTCTCTCTTGGCACACTCAGAAACTCATTTCAGCTTCCTTTGGAATTACATGAAGATCTTTCAAGTGTCTACTCATTACTGTAAAGCAATAAAATCTCATTCAACCTGAAATAAATCTTTAATATCACTTTAACTTCTCATCCACGACAAACCAGAACACCGTGCAGAATTAGTATTATTAAGGAAAAAAGAAAAGCCAATTACTATTTTCATAATTCCCTTTCTTACCTTCAACAAAATCTCTTTCAGTTTATTTGTTTAATTTGTTTTAACCTTTTGGAGAACTTTCAGAAAATGACAGTCAAAAAACTAAAGCCAGAACGGTAAACTTTTTTTTTTTAAATCACCAACTTTACTAAGATCTAATTTTCAAATGTGCCTATGACACAAATCTAAGAAAAAAAGTTAGCTGATATATTGGATTTTTATTTTGGTAAAGGGTTGTGATGACACATAAAAATTTGCCCACAGAAAGCACCCAGGAATTTGCCAGGTAGGAATAATAAAACCAAATCACACACCTTTAGTATAGACAAGTGTCAAGAGTGACCTTGCTTAATCTTAACCCTATTCAGAGCAAGGGAAATGAAATCATCTGGCAATTGACCATAGATAGTCTGGTAATGCTTCCCCAAATTAATAATCAAGTACATTATCCCAGTGGAGGAAAACAGTACCATTCATTGTGCTTCATCATGTAATTTCGACAATATGGAAGGTGTGCAAGATATGAGGTTGCTTGAAAAGATGTATTGATGGGGTGCTCCTGCAGCTTTCACTAGGTAAGGGAAAATACCTGATGCAACTGGAGAAATTATGTAGGACTGAGCTCTTTCCTTCTGAACACCTCAATCCAAATAGATGTATTTTCAAAATGCTTCCCCAGTGATTCTAGTACATTCCTATATACGTTGTAATTCATGTTTCCCCAATTTAAGATTATATTATAACCTGCTTTGTTTATTTCTCAGAACTTTTGTAAGAATAATACCCATCAATAAGTGCAGAAACATTCTACACACTGAAATTGTAACCAAATATTAGCGAGAGTGAGAGCAAGAGAGAGAGGACATAGTGCTTGACCTGGGGCTTGAACTAAGGACCTAGGTGCTGTTCCTGAGCTTTTTTGCTCAAAGTTAGCACTATACCACTTGAGCCATAGCCACTTCTGGCTTTTTTGGTGCTTAATTGGAGACAAGAGTCTCATGGACTTCCCTCCCCCTGCTGGCTTTAAATGGTGATCTTCAGATCTCAGCTTCCTGAGTAGCTAGAATTACAGGTGTGAGCCATCAGCAATATTCCAGCATTATTTTCATTTTTATCACTCAGGGATCTACAAAGCATCTGCATAGATTTAAGCATAGACCCAAATTATATTTCTTGTTAGATGCAGATAAATCATTTATCAAGTGTGTTTGGGGATATGAAAGGAATCTCAAAATGCCTCCCTAAGAATTTTACATAGATATTATAAATGTGTCCGTGTGTTTATTCACATTTGAAGGAAATTTCAGCAAGAGTTTAAAACTTGTGAATTCCAGAACAATCTTTTTGATGAACTTAATTTTCAGGTTGCCATTGGAGAAAGCAAACAATTAGCTTTGTTTTGGTCTTGTTTTTCCACTCTGGAATCATTACTTTCCATTTTTCTCCAAATAGTTGTGCAAAAGAGTTTCAATTTAAAAATGTCAATTTATGTGTATAATGCATTATGATCACTATGTGTACAGTGCTTTATCATATCACCTCATTCATCATCTACCCCTCCATCTATCCCAACCTGTCCATCTCCTTATGCTTCCTACTTCTGATTTCATCTATGTACATTGAATAGAATGACTGTATTGACACCATTCTTATTCTCATTCTTCTATCCTCCTCCTTTTAGTTCCCACCTTGCTGGGTCAAGACAAGCTCAGCTTCCTGGTATTCACTGTGTTGAAAGATTTATTAATTGTTCAAAGGGGTTACACCATGGAATCTGACTCTTTTTTTTTTTTTTTTTGTCGGTCGTGGGGCTTGAACTCTGGGCCTGGGCGCTGTCCCTCAGCTCTTCAGCTCAAGGCAGCTCTTCAGCTCAAGGCGAGCGCTCTACCACTTGAGCTACAGCACCACTTCCGTTTTTGTGGTGGTTTATTTGGAGATAGGAGTCTCACGGTCTTTCCTGCCCCAGGTGGCTTTGAACCGCAATCCTCAGATCTCAGCCTCCTGAGTAGCTAGGATTACAGGCGTGAGCCACCAGTGCCTGGCTTGGAATCTGACTCTTATTTATGCTTTTAGTCAGTTTGACATTGTATCTAATGCATCTGGCTTTATGTGAGTTTTCAAGTATGTTTATATTTTAAATCTAACCTCCATTTGTAAGAGAAAACATGTATCCTTGGTCCTTCACAGCCTGGCTTATTTCAGTCAATATGATTTTTTTTCCAGATCCATCCCTGAAAATGAGATTATATAGTCTTTTTGATGGATGTGTAAAATTCCACTATTTCCAACTGACTTTACTTGCTAATTTTAGAAGAAAGAAGTCATTGGTTCCTAGACAATGACACCTCAGAAGGAGAACTCGAACTGCCATGGGCTTCAGAGATTTTTATATAGTCTCCACTGACAGATCATGTTCTTAAAACTTAAGTTTCAAGTTGCTTTTTCATGTGTGTGCCAGTCCTGAGGCTGGAAATCAGGGCCTGGTTGCTGTCCCTGAGCTTTTAGCTCAAAGTTAGCACTCCACCACCTGAGCCACAGCACTACTTCTGGCTTTTTGTTTGTTTCTTGTTTTTTTTTTCTTGTTTTTTTTTTTTTTTTGTGGTTAATGGGAGATAAAAGTCTTAGGGACTTTCCTGCTTGAGCTAGCTTCAAACTTTGATCCTAAGATCTCAGCCTCCAGAGTAGCTAGGATGACAGGTATGAATGAATCGCCAATGCTTCAAATTGATCTTTTGAAGTACATCTTTTATACTTCCTAAATGTGTTTCCTTGTATCTGTTGTTTAAAAAAATTGTATTTTGAGTTTATGTTTGGTTGTTCTTTAACATTTCAGCAACAAATTGATTTTAGCTTTTGTTTTGCCTTCTCTCCCTCTGCTTCACATACATAACTTAAAAAAAAAAACAACCCTGAAATTCCACTAATACTAGAATGTTTGGAGGTTAATATATTGAAATTATTTTGTGTGTTAGAATGGCTTTTCTGAATGTAGCAAAAGAAAGTCCTGTACCAAAAGCAGCAACATACAAAGACTTTCTTCCATATTTTTTTATCATAGTGTCCAGCCAATGAGAAGTCATGCTGCCTCAAGATTTATTGGATTTACTGGACTGTGTCTTCAAAGAAAAGGTTGTTTTATGGAGGAAAGGAACTAGCTTTTCATTTTTCTGATCAGAAGATGATCTAGTTTGAAGTGAACTGTTATCTCAAAATAAATGAGAAGCAGCAATAGGAGCTAACGGAAAGCCCAGGAGATGGAACTTGCTTTGTACTGAAAGTGGATACGGCCTTACCTAGGGCACAAATGTCTTTACCTAGAGCAAAAATATCCTTACTCTGGGAAGAAATGTCTAGCAACACTATCAGAGAAGGGGGTTCTCCAGTTCTGTGAAGCATGTATAAGTCTCAACCTATTTAGTAGCCATTTAAAAAAAGGGTGTGGGGAACTTTGTTTTTAAATGCTATCTTTAATTACAAAGAATTTTTTAAAGATAGAATTAAATAAAAATTACTGGTGTTGAACTGGATGACAGTGACTCATACTTATAATCTTAGCTACTCAGAAGGCTGAGATCTAAGGATCACAGTTCAAAGCCAGCCCAAGCAAGATAGTCCATGAGACTATTGTTTTCAGAAAAAAAAAAAAAGCCAGAAGTGCTGTGGCTCAAGAAGTAGAGCACTAGCCTTGAGCAAAAGTGCTTAGGGACAATGCCCAGGCCCTGAGTTCAAACCCCAGGACTGGTAAAAGAAAAAAGAAATTGGTTGGTGTCATTTTTCAGCTGCACTTTAATGCAGCTACTTTTCTCACAATCACTTTGAAACAGATTTAAAAAAAAATAATTAACTGGTAATTAGGAAAGAGTAAGTATATAATGACTATTCCTGACAAGGCCTGTTAAATAAACAATTTCACACAAAGAACAATCATGAAATGAAAGGCTATGGGATTTAAGAACAAAAAAAAACCAAAAGGTAGGGATTCAAGATATTTAGTCTACTTTTAAAATAAAGCTCACATAATGACTCTGAGATGCTTTATCTGCAAGGAAATGATAGTTTAGACTCTCTTAGATTGAAACGGAATCGTCATTTATAGTTGGCCTTTTCTATTATAAAACTGAGTCTAGTGATTTCTGCAAAAGAAGAGGGAAAAGAAACCTCGCAGCTTCTCCAAATCCATACTTCTTCCTACAGCCATTCTAAGCACCTACTATTTAAACTGGTGAGGTGCTCCCCAGGAGTGAGATCCTGAGGCTTTAATGACAAAAAAAAAGGTGTTTATAACTGTTTTTTTGTTTTGTTTTGTATGTGTGCCAGTACTAGGCTTAAACTCAGGGCCTTGCACACTAGCTTGGCTCTTTTTCTTTTTCTACTAAAATCTGATGCTTTAACCACACTTGAGCCATACCTCCACTTCCTGCTATTTGCTGGGTACTTGGAAAGATGGCCTTGTGGATTTTTCTGTCCAGGTCAACTTCAAATTGAAATCCTCAGATCTCAGCCTCCTGTGTAGATAGGATTACAGGTGTGAGTCACCAGCACCTGACTGTCTTTTTTGCTTATGAAATAAAAATGCCCATTGAGGGGAAAATATCCTATGCTCCGTCCCCAAATAGAGAAGTATCATAAATACAGGAAATACCCGCTTTGACACCTAAGGAAATAACTGCAAAAATTTCCCCAAATGCTTTATGAAGAAGGAAAATTAGCCTTGTCATCCACACTCCTCTGTAAATAAAAGAATCATCTTTCTGCTTAAGGTAAAAATACTCTGTGATTGGACTCGATTTAAACTTGGACTTCCAACAACATTTTTTGCTCCAGGAAATAATATGTTAAGGAATGGAAAGGGAGCCAATTTAAGACATCAACATTTAATTCTCATTACAAAAATTATAATCATAGAAGGGAGGGCTTCTAAAATTAGAACCCAAAATAGCTATTGAGCTGAACTCATCTTCAAAGGCAGTCCCAAGCATTTAATTAGGCTATTTCTGCAGGAAAGGAGCTGGCAAATCAATATAATCTAATAAGCTTTTGGCCAGGGCAAAAGAAGAATGATCGCAATTGCTTGCCATGTGTTTACTCTTCAGGCCTTTTATTGGGCTAGTTCCACTAAAGAAAAATACAATCAAAGGGAAAGGAACAGAAAGAATTTCTTTTTTTTTTAATGGAAGAATTTTGGCTTCAGGACAGTTATTTTATATATGGAAGATATATAAACCTTCTTTGAAAATTCTCCCTATTTAGTTGGAGCTTCATAAGTTTGATAAATGACTGGTTTTTCTCCAATCTATTAAACAGAAGGAACAGGATGACCTGAACATTCATGGTTTTAAAGTACAGCACATGAATCTGTGCAAGTTAGCAGCTTTTCTGATTTGATTCACTGCAGTACAAAGAGGAATTGGCTTACAGTGCAACAAGAGGAAAATGCCTTCAAATAAGTCACTTTGTTTCTCCAGGTCTCGTTTTTATTGTTTATAAAACAAAACAAAACAAAAAATTAGATGAGATGTTTCATAACCTTGTTTATAAGAAGTTGGAATATATATAGGAATGCAGTCTAAAGAAAAATTATTCTGACAATTGTTAAAACAGGAAGACTTTAGAATTTATGACTGTTGCAGTAGGTGGCAAGACCTTCCATCAAGAAAGAGAGGATTCAAGCTCAGTTCTACTCAAAGGCAACAAAGCCCACTGAAGGCTTAAAGCCACTAAGCAGAATGAGAAGGTCCTTGGATAGATGATTACAGGAAGGAGGCATGGAAGTGGGAGGGGCTGTTTCTGCTCAAACAACTTAACAGCATTTGTGATGAAGGCAATTCAGGGTGATCAAGTACCAATGGTGCAGCTGAGAAACTTGATCAGGTATCTATAAGGTGGGAAAAAACTCCTTCACTCCCAACTAAGATTCTTGCCACAACTTCACTGTCAGATCCAGCAAGGACAGAGTCCAAAAAAAAGAGAGCTTTGTTCCATGAAAGAGTCTTTGTCAATCCTTCTTCTTCAAGGATAGAGAAGAAGTTCTTTATTCTGAACATTGTAAGTTCATTTCTTATTCTTTCTCATTAAAGACCTGCTAAGCCATCTTATGAGACGTCGATGAATATGGAGGGGAGAAGGGCTCTATATATACCATATATAGAGACCCTTATGGAGAGAAATTTTTATACAAATAAAAAGAAACACAAGATGGGAAATTGGAGCAGACTACAAACTGAGTTGAGGTTGGGGTGGAATGGAGGAAGAACTACCAGTTGAGCTGATTTCCAGCTGTTGGGTGGTAGGGTGGTGAGGACAGCCAAGGCAAGCCAACAGGCTTCCTGGGTTGTAGTGTGAGTATCTTCGGTGATGGTTGTAGAGCAGCGTCACAGTCACCATCAATATTCTGGAACAGAAGATGGAAGCGTTCAATGGCAACTCTCAGAACCTCTTGGATAATCCAGCAGGATCTGCACTGTCTAGTTCTCCTTCTGCCACGGTCCTTTTTCAGATGCTTCTGAGGCTATCTCTTTTGGTTGAAGACAAAACACCTTGTAGCTGGTTGCAAACAATTTGAGGAAAGCATCAGGGTAAGATGGTATCTATCTATGGTGATTAAAAACAACAACAACAACAAAATGGCCAAGGTTAAGCATCTAATGGGATTCACTATATATCCATTTAGCAAGTAAATTTGGTTTACTTTGTATCATATAGTATTTTAAAATAAAAGCTGAAATTATAATTAATAACTGTAACAGAGATATCATAAATAGTAAGGATATTGAAATTTTTCTAGTAATTATATAATTTATGAAGTATGAAGTAATACCACTTACTTGTAAAAATATAACATAACAGTGGGTTAACATCTCTTTGTTCAACATTGCGTTCTAGACAAGTTAAAAAAATCAAATAATCTTTTCTTTCCCCACGTTTCTCAGTTTAAAAGCTGAAACAGCAAATCCTTTTAGGTTATCAAGTTCCCTCTGAGACGTCTCAAAATCATTTTAAGATCAAGATTCCATTTTAGGGTTTTATTTAAGGAAGGGAAGTAGTAGTAGTAGTAGTAGTAGTAGTAATAGTAAATAAGACTATAGATCACAGTGAAACAATATTTAGGCACCGATTTAACCCCAGATAACAATCAAAGTTTTCAAAAATGCCTAGCACTGCTAGTTCATGCTTGTAATCCTAGTTACTCAGGAGGCAGAGATCTGAGAATCGTGGTTCAAAGCCAGCCCCACAGGAAAGTCCATCAGATGCTTATCTTCAATTAACCACCAGAAAACCCAAAGTAGAGCTGTGACTCAAAGTTGTAGAACATTAACCTTAAACAAAAGAGCTAAGGCACAGCACCCAGGCTCTGAGTTCAAGCCCTATGACCGACATGAAAAAAAAAAAAGAAAAAAAAAAAGATTTCAAAAGTAACTCTGGAGGTAACATAATTAGAAAAACTCTTAGCTATTTTAAAAATGAGATTTCACTTTCTTAGAATCACAGACCTGATAAAGATTAACCAAAATTACAGAAAACTACTCTGATCGGATACAGAACCTTTGCTTATTTCATTTGTGGATTTATAAAAAGGAAAGATACCTTTTATGCAGTATCTCACAATTGCAGACCAATAATCTAAGAAAATCTTGTCCAAAAATCCCTATCTGATTTTAGATTTGACTACATAAGATTCACTTCCCACAAACTTTCTCTAGCTTTTTATAACCACACAGATTTTGGCTGCTATCTTCTTTCTTTCATTCTAAAACAACTCATTTTATATGAAAATTAAATTATTCTTTGGGGCTAGAGATGTGGCTCTGTGGGACAGTGCCTAAATAGCAAGCATGAAGCCCTGAGTTTATCCCCCAGCACCACCAAAAAATAAAAAATAGTAATAAGCTTTTCTCTTTTCTCCTTTGTTGAGGGAAAATATATTCTATATGTTTTTGTGCTATTTGCACATGCAACTTCCTTTATTACTTTTGAATGTTTATTCACATATATGATGATCACTTTTAATTACTAACAATCTTTTGCAACAGAAGAAAACTAGGAAGTTAACATCTGAGAACTGTCAATCACATATCAGGATTCTGTAGCAAACTTTAAATTAATTTATGCATATACCAGCTTATAATTTATATATATATATATATATATATATGCTGCTTCTTAAAAGTTTTCTTCATATTAAAAAAGAACAGGTCTAGTAACAAACCCAAACATATTTAGCCTCTCTTTACAATATAAAAACAGGATAACAAATCAATCTTCCAGTATTTTACTTTCTCTTGAAATCATTAATGAATATCTATTACCTAATTTAGAAAAAGTCATCTGTCACAACCTGTAAGTTCCTAAGATTTCAAAAAGCATTTTAGAGAGATGTAACAAGACATAATTATTGTTGGAAGGCCCCCGATATAAAACTTGTGTCAACTTACACACTGAATACTTACATCAACTTAATGTATATGTTATTTAACAACTATGCTTTGATTGTGCGTAGAAATTTTATAACGTATGGGTCTTTTTACCACTATTTGTGGAAGAGACTGAAGATTTTTCTTTCCCTTATATTGTGGAGGCTGTGGACTGAGTTTTAGAAAAGAGACATTTTAGAAACTGGAAGCTGTTGGCTATTTCCAAAGGCCTTCTAGGTAGATTAAGTATCTAGCCTATTCCAAATTAGTCTCCTTTGTTTTACAGCTTCAAATGGGGTCTGGAGGTCTCTAAGTATCTTGAAAACTCCCTATGAGTAGAGAAGACCTACAGTGATTATAAGAGCTGAGTGGCTAGAATGGGAAAGGAAAAGTCTGGAAGGGTATCCAGAGGAATGGAGAAGGCAAAACTCTGAATAGGTCATATCAAAACATACTGAAGAGCTAACTTCCAGAAAGAACATCTGGACTCAAGAAGACATCGAGAAGAAGAAGAGAGCCCTTAGGGGCACCAATGTGAGCAGATGATGTTTCCCAAAGAACTGAGTGAAGTCCTTACACATATTTAGTAAAATCATGCTAACAAGAAAGGAAGCAGATAGAGGTGATAGAAGATATAGTCAGTAGATTTTGAAAAGGTAGGAGAGAGTTTTAACAGGCTGGGATATTCTCATGGGAGAAGCAAAGACAGAAAGAACAGAAAATGAATCCATGAAAGTCTGAACTCATGCTTAAACAACCTACAATATAGCAGAGTCAAGGAACAGGAATGTGTGTGTGTGTGTGTGTGTGTACACACACACATATATATGTATATCTCTCTTGTTCTAATCATTTATGCATTCAAGAATAAGAGAGGTGATAAAAGACAAACTCCGGCGTATTGAAACTGTAAAGAGTTTGAGTAGACAGCTATTCATAAATCAGGCAGTTTCTAATGAGGAAGTGATTGACAGATTCCAACACAGGGGTGAAAAGGGGAAGCTTTAATAGGGTGATCATTTTCATAAAGCAAAGAAAATACTTGATGTTTAAAGTAGAGCAGTGATCTATTTGGATTATTCTAGTGGAAACCCCATAGTTAAAACTCGGTTGATTCTCACTGGCTTCTCTTTGATTTCCTTTTCAGAGTCTTTTGCCCTCTACCCTGATTTGGGCTACACTTGCTTACCTGGGAATCCAAGGGCCAGAGATGGCTCAGTCTAATGCCTTCCCACATCATTATTTTAACACTACAATGAAGGAAACATTTTTCCTTTTTTCTCTATTCTATGGAGAAAAGAAAAAAAAAGACTCTGGGAACAAGCTTAAATGAAGATGGAAGACTAAAGAGCTTCATCGCTGTCTCTTGTACTTCTGTTTTCCCAGCTGAATTCCCTCACTTCTCAGATCCCATCGCTCCGTGGGCCTCTAAGGAATACCATCACTGAGAGAGTGTCAGATCAGGTCTGGCATTACTTCATTGGGTGACTGTTGCATGATGACATATGAAGAATGAAGTCTCACTGAATGGTAAATGTGGCATCTTGAGCCGGTCTCACCTTTCCTGACACCGTCCTCCAACTTCATGTCATACCTGATTTGAAAAACAAATTCCAACTTTAGGAGTCTTGAACTTGGACTTGTAGTAGACCTTTGGGGACTGTCTCATCCAGAGATCCTCAAACTCCGTTGTGCATAATAATTGCTAGGCTGCTTTTTGAAAATGCAAATTTTTGTGAGTCTTACTCTCAGAAATTTTGATTAGATCCATCTAGGTGGAGACTGGGGAATGTGCATTTGTAATAAGGGCTCCAGGAATATGACTTTTTAAGAAGGCTTCTCAGGAGAGGTTGTTTGCATTCTTTGAGAATCCCTGTCTAGTCAAAACCTTGAGTGCCCAATATGGCTTTGAATGTTAATAATCTGTTGTCTTGGTCAAATTAAAAGTATTAGACCTATTAGTGGCAGCACAAGTTGAGAAAAATGAGAATAAGTCCACTCAACTATTTTTAAACTGTGGGAATGTGGGAACACAAATTATTTATACACCGTTTTCTGTGCCAGAATTGGGTCTTGAATTTGGGGCCTGGGCATTTTCCCTTTGCTTTGGCATTCAAAGCTAGTGCTTTAACAATCAGCCACGCCTCCACTTCTGGTTGGGGTGGGGGTTCTGGTTAATTGGAGATAAACATCTCACTGCCATTTCTGCCCAGGCAGGCTTTGAACCAAGGTCCTCAAATCTCAGCCTTTTGACTTAAGCTTGTAGGGTGAAACACCAGCTCCCAGCTGATGAAACGCAAAATCTGAGAGATTAAGGGGGAGGAACACTGTTGCAAAGTCAAACATGGAAACCTGGCTAAATATCACCAGAGTAAGGTTCACTACGTTCAGCCAAATGTACTCCCCCAAATTAAGACAATCTATAAAGAAATGTTCATTTATTAGCAACTTGTGTTTGACAGTTTATTTCATGTCAGCCTCCAGCTTTCCTTTGCAAGCTTATTTGCATAATGTGTTATTATGTCTAAATGGAAAACTAAATGCCTCCATGTGGTCTTTAAATGACAAGTGCTTGTCAGCTTCATGCAATATTCAGAAGTAATGGATCCAAACACAACAGCACTCACTGAGATGTTAAGGGAGGGAAAAAAAAAAACTTGTGTATCCTTCCTTGACAAATTTACACTTTGGTACCGAATTGTCAATTAGACATTCCATGTGTTAAACAGTTTAGTTCAACTGTGAAGGAATTTACTGTAGCTTTACTCTGCTGTGTTTCTAAGTAATTACAATTCACATTACGATTTCTTTTATTATTTCTAAGCAGTTCCGTGAATAATCTCCAAATGACCTTGGCAAGATATCTCCAAGAATTTCTGTTTAATTATTTTAGAATACATGGAACTTCATGATGGTGTTTTGAAGGACCCTGGGGAAAAAAAAGCCACGGTGGGAAGGAGAAATTATTTTAGTCTCATACTTGACGCTTCACAATCAGCAAAAGGGTGTGAATTTGGGGTATTGAACAAGAACCACACTATTTTCAAGGGGCGTTTGCTGCATCATGTTTTCTCCTGCATATTATTTAAAGGGAGTCTCATTTTAACATGTTGACTTAATATCCACGTTTAAGTTGGCGCCAACAAACTGAACAGAGGAAACAACTTTGTCCCCAGAGCTCTTTGCAATCATTTGCTCTCAAAGGGCCTTTTCAATTGAGAAGTAACAAAGCAGAGAATGTAGTCCCAAATTAGACATTTATACTGCCTTCCCAACTCCAGGCTCTCCTCCGACCCTTCCACTTGGAAGCTGTTTGAAGTTTAAGTCTGAAGTCCTGGTTGGCCCTCAGTAGGGTGGATCCTGGAAGATCTGTGTAGAAGAAGGACATGAAAAGGTTACAGAGGCCTAAGACCTCTGTTTTGGGAAGCCTCAGACCTTCCACCAAGATAGAGAAGGGAGAAAAGATAGGACTGAGCACCAAGGAAAGGAAAGAAGAGACAACCTGTTTTAATCTATGCACATCAGTCAGACGCCCTCCACACACTGAATGGCCAGGAAAAAAAATGAGAGGACTGCCAGTGTGAGCGATTTCCCCAGTGCATCCCTCAAGATACAGAGGAGATAGGACTTTGAGTGATGAGAGCCGGCACACCAAGTCAGATGGTGGGAAATGTGCTTTTAGGGATGTGTGACCCCCAAGCCTGACCCTAGAGAGTGATGATGTATTCAGGAGGTTTTGTTTGGAAGGGCTGGAGACTGGTGATGGATGGAAAATGAGTGGGCAGAAGCTGACCTCAGAATAACAAGGAGGACCCAGTGAACCCAGATAATGGCCTATTGATGTGAGCTCCTGAGAGATCTCAGAATGTGGGCACAGAGAAGGAATTCAAAACAGTGTGACGGAAAGTAAGCCTTGGAGAATCTCATTTATAAAGCAGGAAAATAACTGATCTAGAACTATGGAAACTATGGAATGCATAGATAAGATGGGCCAGCCTCGCTCCCTCATTTTATCGACAACAAAAGAAAGGCCCATAAATGTGAGTTATGCGATAATTTACTCAGCTGTTTACTGCCAGAACTAGACTTGGATTTAGGTCCTATGGCATTTAGTCATGGTTTCTTTTATTGTGTCTTGGAAAAAAAAATCAGCTTTTCCAGATTCTCTCCAGGGTTTTTAGTAATAAACTACACTTGGTGGATAGATAACAAATATAATCCTATCTTATTTGTTGTCCAATAGAGTCTTTGCAGTTTATTCTTTCTTGTTACTTTCACTAATATTTATAATACTATTATAATCATAGTATCATCCAGAAAAATATTATAGACTGAATGGTGGAGAAATTGCTTTTTGGTAAATCCTATGAAGTTCTTGTGACTATAGTACATAGATGCTCCCTTCTTCCTTTCACTGAACAAGAATGTAACATTCATATGCTTAAAATTTACCTAGTAAACAAGTCTCTGTTGCTTAGCATCTATTCCAGAATTTCATTCAATAAAATATATTTTTATTACTCAGTAGGTACTAAGCATTGTTCCAAAAAAATAGAGGTACAGATATGAATAAAACCCAGTACAGCCAGGCACCAGTGGCTCACACTGTAATCCTAACAACTCAGGAGGCTGAGATCTGAGGAGCATGGTTTAACTCCAACCTGGGCAAAAAATGTCCATGCAACACTTATCTTCAATAAACTACTCAGAAAAACCTGGAAGCAACACTGTGGCTCAAGTGATAGAGCACAAAGAGGCTCAGGGACAGCACCCTAGGCCCTGAGTTAAAGCCTTAGGATGAGCAAAAACAAAAACAAAAAACAAGGGAGGCTGGGAAGGGATGTGAAGGGTAAACAAAGGAGGAGGCTGCAATGGTTGGTAAGAAATGTACGCATTATCCTGCCCATGTAATTGTAACTCCTCTGTACAGTATGTTCACAAATAAAATTAAATTAAATTAAAAAAAAAACAAGAAACAGATACAGCCCTTCATCCATATCACTTGTACTCAAGGAAGAGACAGTGACTACACTAAATAATTGATAATATCATTGTAGAAGAGGAAAATAAGGGCAACTAGATGTGTTGTTCAGGAAAATAAGGGCAACTAGATGTGGGAGCAGTAATCTCATCTAGAATCATCACCAATTTGGGCCACATGTCTGGGTGAACTCATTGTAAAACAAGCTAACTAACACTGCTGTATTTCCTTCTATGTGACAATATACCAGTTCTGCTGATAACAATAATAGTTTTATTAAAAAATAGCAGGATACAGTAAAGCCACCAGCAAAACTATGATTATTGAAGCATTATTCACCAGAGCCAAAGTATGGCATTAGCCCAGTTGACCATCAATGGACAACTTGATTAAGAAAATGTGATATATCTACATAATGGTATTTTGCACATCCATTAGAAAGAAAGAATGTACCATTTGTAAAGAACTGGAAAGATTTGGAAAAAAATTATATTAAGTAAAGTAGGTCAGGCCCAGAGAGACATGTAGAAGCTTATATGTAGAAGCTAGATTTGGCTTACAAATTCATAAGTAAATCTGTTGGGTAGTTTGCAGGTGTATACAAATGTATCAATATGATAGATTCAAGAGAGAACTCAAATAGTATAATTCTTTAGAAAGCTAAAAACCAAAATTCAGGAAAATAAAGCAGGTATTTAAAAGGGTTGGAGTGGGGTCAAGGGAAAAGAGTTAGGTGAATGTAGAGGATAAGAAAGGGTAATTTTTTGTTGCTTTGTATGTTCCTCCCCCACAGTATAACCCCTGTTTTCACTGTATTTGATGTCAGTGCCCTGCATCTTGTATATATATAATTCTCTAATTTGAGGAGGGGAAGGGAAAAAACAAAATGCTTAAATAGGGATACAGGTTGACCCATTGTAACAATGAGATGTACAAGACATTATGTTGAAAAACATACTTTACAATTTAGGCACGGGTTGGGGGGGGGTGTAGTTGTGAAAGTGGGAGGGAAGGGATGGTAGGGGAAAAACAAAGGAGGCAACAATGCTTGATAGGAAATGTACTCATTACCTTGCTCATGTAACTGTAACCCCTCTGTACAGTATTTTTACAATTTAAAAAAAAACATAAAAAGAAGGGGGTAAATGCAGACAAGAATCTAATATATATGCTACAAAATTAAGAAGTGCGAGGAAAGCATTCATTCACCTACCCTTTTCCCCTTCATCCCTTCCTCCACCCCCACACACACACTTTTGAGTACCCAGTTCCTGGTGTTTGTTTTGTTTTGGGTTGGTTTTCTGTTTTAAAGATCACATCTATCTTGAAGACAGTACTATGCTTGGAAGATATAAATATGTAGAAAATATCTGAATGAATCAACAAGTGAACAAGGCATGACACACCTTCCATAGAAGTATTTCATAACTTACTTTAATCTTTACAGTTGACTTGTTGCTATATTGTGTTAATGACAAAGGTTAAATTCATAAAACATCAAATTTACCAGTTTAAAGTCAGCCTATCCGTGGTCTCTAATTTATTCACAACTTTGTACAACCACCATGTGTATAGTTTGAAATCCTGTGCCATTATTCCCTGTTATGATTTGTTGTTGGTGGTGGTGGTGGTCATGGAGCTTGAACTCAGAGCCGGGGCACTGTCCCTGAGTTTTTTCACTCTACCACTTGAGCCACAGTGCCACTTCCAACTTTCTCATGGTTAATTGGAAATAAGATTTTCACAGACTTTCCTGCCCAGGCTGGCTTTAAACTGTGATCTTCAAATCTCAGCCTCCTGAGTAGCTAAGATTACAGGTGTGAACCACCAGGGCCCAGCTTAAATGTTCCCCAAAGGCTCATGTTCTGTGAAAGACTTAACCCAAGTTGATGATGCTATTGAGAGCTAGGTCTCTCACCCTAGCAAACTAGCTCATTAAGGCTGTAACCCTGAAGGGGATCTTGGGCCTTTGACTCTCTTCTCCAGATGACCATAGAATGAAACCATGACACCTGAGCCATAATAAACCTTTCTACTTTATAAGTTATTTTGGGTATTTTGTCATAAAGATAGAAAGCTGAACAGCATCCTTCCCATTTGTGCTCCTATTCAACTTCTCAACCTCTCATATTTTTACCTATTGTAGGTATTTCACAAATGGAAATATACAGTATGTGACCTTTGCTCTTTTCTTATATGTAGCATGTTTTCAAGTTTCAATACTTTGTTCCCTTTTAAGGCCAAAGAGATCCCTTGGGTTTAGCTATCGTAGAGCATCTATCCATTCATCTACTGATGGGCACTTGGTGTATAGCTTCCTTTTGGCTTTTATGAACACACTTTGTGAGTAACAGGTAATTGTAGGTCAACACGTATTTGAATCTTATTTCATTTACTTGGGGGTATCATGTTAGCTAATACATCTCAATACTTGACATAAACACCTTACAGAAGGAAGAATTTGTTCTGTTGTTGGTTTCAAAGATTAGCATCCTCTCCTGGTTGGCAGGGTGTGGGGAAGTTGAGCAGTTCACATCATGACAACTAGAAAGAGGAGAGAGAGGAAGACTGTGCACTAAAGAGTTTTTTCCTTTTCCTTCTTTTGTTCCAGCCAGGTCCCCAGACTGTGTGTTGATGTTCCCTGCTCCCAAATTCAGGGTCCAGCTTCTCTCTTAGCTAATTCTTTCTAGAAGCATCCTCTCAGATACACTATTGGTGTGCTTTACTAATGTCCTACACACTTCTCATTCCAACCAAGTTGATAATCAAGATTAATAAACCAAGTATGTACTTAGGAATGGATTTGCTGGGTCCTGTGGTAATTTTATGTTCAACTGTTGAGCAACCTATCAGTAATATTCTTATTAATGGAACAACAAAAAAGAAAAACTTGCGTACTGAAGCTTACCTAAATTTTTGCTATTACCCATTTTTTATGACAATTTTAAAACAAAGAAACAAAAACCAAAAAAAAGTACAGAGTGAATGAATCTGAGGCAAAATGTTTACCTAAGCCATGGTCACCTTCTCATGAGAAGTTGTTCTACTGTTTATAATGCATTTATTTCAACTTAGTACTCTTAAGTCCAACCACAGCCCCATTAAATCTTTCTCTGATTGTGGAGTTAAGTTCCCATGTTATTTATATGTGTTTTTGCTATCTCACTAGCATGTAAGATTTTTAGCAGCAGTGATTTTTCCTCTTCATTGAAGTGTACCAAGATCTAGAGATTGGTGAGCAGATAGTAAGTGTTCAATAAATATCCATGCTCTATGTGTTATGAAACACAAACAGCTTGTGCTTATTAAAGAACTTCAGACACCAACAAACAGCTGTTGGCATGAATGGAACATGTGTCTTTAAAGGGAAAGGAAAAGAAACTAAAACATGTCTATGTGGGTGAGGGTATACTCTATATGCAGCCAAAGAGACACCACAATCCATTCTCGGCCAGCATAGTCACCCATGTTGTTCCTAGTCTTCTTCAACAATGAGTTACCAAGTTTGGAAACTTCCATATTTGGTTGAAAAAAGAAAATGATGGAGGCTGCTATTCTCGAAAGTGACAGTGATTTATATGTGTCGCTCCCCAGGTTTCAAAGAGAAAATGAACCCCAGGTTGTCTGATAATAACAGAAATAAAAAGGCTTTCTAAGGCATCTGTACATAAGCTCCCAGCCAGATTTAATTACCTGGAGAGATAGCAATCAGTCTGCTTCTTAAGGTAAGAGAAAAGTGAAAGGTAACAGAAAATTGTGTAAATACTGCCATTCGTTGTTGTAATCTATTGTAAAAACTGGGGTGAGAACAAATACAATTCTTCACCCTTGCTAGGCACCCCTCTGGGGGAATAATTACGCCTGGAGGTATTGGTTACACCCTTCAGGGCATTTGGGGTAGATTTCAGTGGTTGATAAGGTCCAGTGGTATTAAAATGAAGCAGGACCCTCAAGACAGCTTGGTGGGGGGCAATTATGACCCATTACTGTGTGAATCACACACTGTGATTAAACTCGTAGGAGGCACTCAGCAGCCACACTTGTTGTGAAAGGGCCTTGATTAGCATTTGTACTATGCATTTTGGTAATCAGAAATCATTATAGAGAATGTGATATTAAATGAAGGAATATGGCAGCCTCCCATGCATTAAATAGGCTAATTTTTAAAAAGAAATGACTTTGTATCTGCTTCAAATAACATCATTTCTTTTCCTGCAAAGCATTAACACTTGGTCAGAGGCTCTGGTTCTGTAAGTAATGCCTCAACGATCATTTGGTTTGAAGAGCAGACATGCCACTCTGCATGGTATAGAGGTTGTGTTTGCTTAAATGTTGAGTTCTCTTTGTGTGTGTGCGTGTGTGTGTGTCTGTCTGTCTGTGTGTCTGTGTGTCTGTGTGTCTGTGTGTCTGTGTGTGTCTTGAGTCGCATAGAGAGTTAAACAATGAATTAAAGTAGCCTGAGACAGAAAGAGCAAGAAGTTTTAAATTCTTAAATCATTCTAACAAATTAGGTCAAGATTCAAGAAGGCTTCTGACAGAGGCATCAGAAATATTTTTCATTATATAAAATATTAACAGGAATGAAAGCTACTGATATAATATTTTTGGCATATTTTGACACCACCTATTGTCATTTCGAGAGACTTGAATCTACCTATCATATTAAAGTTTTAAACAATTGTACCAAACCATTCTGTGTATGAATTTTTAAAAGCTTTTTCACATTCTTGCAAGAAAATACACTCTGTGAAGTCCTTTGAGTAGTAAAATCTCCTGCCTGCAAGTATTCGATTCCATTTGTTTTAATTATATAGATTATTTTGTGAAAGGTTTAGGGGAAAAGGGCATTCTAAAGAGCTGAATAGGACAAACTCTTCATTTACTCAAAAAAAAACTTTAAATACTTCATTGTTAGCAAGTAAAATTTGAACAATTATTAAATGACCATTTACTCATTATTTTATGTCAGATGATTAAAGGAACTTTTAATGTGGACTATAATGTTAGCAAATTAATTGACTTAAGTCTTCATTGCCGCCTTTTAATACCTTTTTGTGGCACTCATTTGGATTGATTAACCAAAGAGCTAATGCTGGCCATAAAGTAATTATCACTTATTTCAAAGTGCATTAGGCAATAGCTAAATAAGGAAAAGTATTAGCATTTATTATAATAAGATCAAAATATGATGATTATCCAACATTTTCCTTTACTTTGTTTTAACTGATAATAGTCTGTGGATAGTGTAAATGAATTTAGTGTTGTACATTTAAACTTTAATAATTTGTGTTTTCCCTGCAAACAGTTGTCCTGATCCATGAGTATACATTACTTTAAGACATTTTCTTGTGTTCTATTCATATTATTTCATGTAGAACAAAATGTTGGCAGCACAGTCTTGAGGTATGCTAATTATGAGGAAAAAAAGTAAGCATAGGAAGGGAAAAGAGAACAACTATTGAGGCTTCAACATCTGCCCTTACATATATTCTTAAACATTATTATAACAATCCAACATATGGTTACGTTTTCGAAGCCAAAATGTGCACTGTATGTGAAAATGCAACATGAAACATATGAATACGATGATGTCACCAACTATGACATCACCCCCTCCATCTTCAACCTTAGCTCCCATGGGAATCCTGTCAATATGAATCCAATAAGGGATGTCACTTTGGCCTCACAATGACAATAGTAAATATAAAAAGTTTATCATGGGGGCGAAAGCCTAACCAATAGAGGAAAACACTAAACCAAGTTTTACTCACAGAGTACTTGACCTAGCTAGCATTATTAGATAATAGAGGCCTCATAGATGATGGATATTTAGGTTAAAATCCTTAGCTGAGGTTTCAAGGAGAAATGTATAGAGATGTGAAATTGTCTGTTAATTTGTGTGAAAAAGAGCTTGAAGAGATTACTTGGTGTTCTTAAGGTAAACAAGAAGGCAAACGAATACAAGCATTGAGTCTGGGTTAAACTAGGAGAGGATCTTTCAAAGTCCATACAGTTTGATCACCTGATGGGATAGATATTAGGTGATGGAGCTCTCCCCGGCCTCTGGGGCAGGGAGATACAATCAACATTTACTTACTGAGACTGTATGGGTACTATAAATTTACCCTCAAATAAGTAAATGTTTTACCTTCAAAGAGTTTGCAGTCTAGTTGGTGAACCACAAAGTATATTCTAAAAATCATTACCTCTTGATCTAGACCAGCATTCTATCCATTCCAACATTGTGCTAAGTGCTTGTGCCAAGATTAATTCGTTTACATTTACTCAGTTCTAGGGTGGAGCTAAGCTTTAAAATCCTAAACTTGCTTCTATTCCAGATGCTAAGAGTACATCTCTAAGCCAATCTCTAATAAATTTGTTAGCCCCTTTCCTTTAAAGCACTAATTGTCCTCAGCTAGTTCTTACCACATGCCATGCAGGGCCTCATGGGAAAAACATTGCGGTGGTTAGGAGGCAGAAAAATGTTTAGACCAGGATCTTTTAGTGAAAACAACCACAGAGTCACACATGGTGGCAAACAATTGTAATCCCAAGCATGGGAAGCTAAGGCAGGAGGATGGGTTGTTCAAAGCCAGCCTGAAGTACATAGCAAGACCCTTTCTCAATATGAGGAAGGAAAGGGAGAAAGACCGGCAGCTGGACACGCAAACGAGTTTCGGCAGGCTCCAAAGGATAGAGGTCGCTCTAGTTGTCCAGTACCACTGCCCAGGATGAGTGAAGCAGAGGAACGCTGGTTCCTGTAGTGTGTGGGCCTGGTGAAGGAGTATGTCTCAGGCCTGGTTATTCTGTATCTCAAAGCCATGCTCCCGGCTGAGATACTTGCTCTCTCTGGGAACCCAATAGCCCCAGAAAAGGCAGTTTTGCCCATCCAGAAAGACTGCTCTTGTCTTTTTTGTTTATTTTTTTCTTTAAAATGCTAATTAACTAGGTAGATATATAAATGATGGATTTGTTTGAAATTAATCTAAGTAGTACATAGAGATTATGTGAAGATACATAATACAATAAGTATTTTAAAATTACATATTCACACACATATATGAAAATAGCCTAGTGTGTGAACATAGATATGTGTATATATACTGTATTGAGCAAGATATCTTGAAGCATTCTTTTCTCCAAACGATACTGACAAGCCTTCAGCTGGTCATTGAGATCATGTAATGAATGAACTCATTTTCAGTGACAAAAAGCTGGGTGATTTTAAGTTCATCCCTCTGTTGAAAAGTTATGAACATTTTCTAATTAGGCCTTATTTACATTTTCCTTACTTTATACATGTCCATCTTTTATTCTGCCTATTACTGCTGTGACCTTGGATGGAGTCAGGCAAAGGAGAGCATAACTTCTCCCTGTGGGGGAGAGGGGAGAGGACCCAAGGCCAGGACAGGGCTCAGCATACCATCTTGCCTGATAACCCTCCATTTTCCTTATTGAGACCCGTTCTGTCAAAGCTGTCACTGTTCAAGCATGACAGAACATGACCTCCACAAAACTCAAGAGAATTCAAGACAAATTGAAATTTCAGGTAATTTATTTCAAGTTAGAAATGTAACAAAAAGCCCTTTCGTGATAAAGAAGTTCTCACAGAGAATCATAGACATTAATCTTCTAAGGCTCAAGTGAACCAAAAGTGTTATTCTCCTAAAATACAATATTCACTTTTGTGAAAATGGTAGATGCAGAAATCATCCAAACTTCAATTACTGCAAATATACTCACTAATGGAATAACTATGAGAGCCAATGTACTGGACTAGGTATTTTATAAGATAGAAACTTACTTAAATTATGGTCTTTATTTTACAATATTTGAAGTCTTGAAAGGCCCAAGTAGACAAGATAAAATGATCTACAGGTTCCTCAATCTAGAAAAAACATGAGTCCCTGCTCAGTTCCATTACCCCTTACTCTACTTCTCTTCCACAAAAACTCCAACTCAGTTTCCAAAATTCTTTTCTTTTATAACCCCAGTTCTTCCAGTCTCACCTTCCTTGGTGAAACTTTCTCTTCAAGCCATGTGTGCACATGTTTCTTTCAAAGAACTCACTGTGTAATGACAGACATTATACTCCTCCAAAGAGAACATGATCTCTGCAAGTCACAGTGACTCTTTGCATGAATATGCAAAGCCTCCTGCAACCCAGTTACCTTCCAGCTCCGTTCCCCTTTAGGAGCTCATAACTACTGGTGAATCAATGAGCACTCCTATTAGCGCATGAGCCCCATGGAACTGCAGAAGGACCATTTCATTTGACCAGAGGACTGGATCTCACTCTTGGGTGTATTCTGCTTATGTATTGGTGGTATTTTGTTTACACCTCAGATTTTCCTATTTCTAAGCACTGGCTGGAGTATGTTTGCTGGCCAAGTGGAGAAGAACATGCCAGCTACCCACCAAAATTTGCATCTGGAACAAAGTTGAAGCAAAAATGACTTTTCACAACTGGAAGGAGTTCATGCTCAAAGAGGCAATTTTCAGATACCTTCAGTGTTTAAATGATTCACATAGCTAGAATAGACAAACAACAACAACCAAAAAAATATATTGGAGACTCCACCAAGGCACTTAGGCTTACAGATTCAAGCCAAAAGAATTAAAGTATTCAAATCTCAACCATTGTTGGCTTGACAACCCGTCAATCCCAATGCTTGGGCTATTCATTGAACAGCTTGTGTAGCCTTTATGGTTACCAGGGAGACTGAATGCCATGTAAATCTTCCAAATCCCTCTGTGGAAAGACTTGATCCTACCTTCTCTGTTCCCCCAACAAAATAAAATCTGAATGGTGGATGTCAAGTAGCTATCTCCCAACAAGCTGTTGATTTTTAATGTCTCAACATAGAAGATAGAAGTGTCCTTTCTTTATTGAGAATCTCACCCGTAGTTTAGATTTTGATGTCTTGTAAAATAGAGTGATTTCCTTAGAATTAAAACAATCCGACTTTTCTCATTTGACAGAAGTTTCTTGTAAAATATCTTTAAAGAAACACACTGATACATTTCTGGTAATTCGGTTAAATGTATAAATTTTAAATGTTTAACTTAAAAATAAAATGACTTAGATAGTAGAACCATTCATTTCCTTCACTCTGGATTAAAAAGGACAGTTTTGTGTTGCTCTGCCTAGTGTCTTTAATTGTCAGTCAACACTTTCTTCAGGGATCTAAGCAACTGCTATTTTTAGTGTGAGAGATTTGTAATTTTTTTCCTCTATAATAAAAAAAATTCACATATACACCAATGAGAAATGCCATATTGGTGAACAACTCAGCTTTACTAGCTGCAGAATTCTGGTCCTAAAAACAGTTTAAACAAATGGTTTGTAGGAGGGTATGTTTACCCTCAATTATGTTAATATCAGAATGCTAAGACATTTCCCTCATAATTCACCAGAAACCTATTTCCTATGCTTGTATTTAAACCTCCTAAAATACATTTTATTTCAACCTACAGGAAGACCCCATATCTGCAATTGTACTTACCATGATCAACCAAAATCAGTAATAAATGACAAAATAGAGAAATCAACAATTCACAAGGTTTAAATTGCTCACCATCCTTAGTCACATGGTAATTCTCAACCCTAATTCCTCTCACCTGTGCCATGAATCATCTCCCTTTTTTAAGCATCTGTGCTGTACATGCTACCCACCATTAGTCACTCCACTGCCATCTTGGTTATCTGATCAGTGGTTACTTGCTGGTTGAAATGACCCTTACAAAGTAGACTAAGGACATGTCACAATGCCTCTGTCCGGTACTTCCCTTTACCACTTAAGATTTTACTTTTCATACCATCACAAGAAGGGGGATTGCAGTGTGCTAAGGCATTTTAAGAGAAAGACTATAAAGTTATGTATGTATAGAAAAAAAAACCATAGCTTCCATTGGTTTTGGTACTATCCACACTTTCAGGCATTCTTTGGAGGTCTTAGAATATGTCTTCCACAACTTAAAGGATGGTGGAAGGATATATCTCCATCATTTATATGTCCAGTATCATTTATATCTAGAATCATTTATTTGTTTTTACATTTTTCTTCTTCTAAAACTCAGAATATGTCACCACTATAGTTTCATAGATACCAGTGAACAAGTCCACATGACTTGTCCTTTTCAGATATTTCAGATTATACATTTTTTTCTTTTTTTTCTTTTTTTCAATTTTTATTTATTTTTTTATTGTGAAAATACTGTACAGAGGGGTTACAATTAGATGGGCAAGATAATGAGTACATTTCTTATCAAGCATTGTAGCCTCCTCCTTTGTTTCCCCTTCCCATCCTTTCCCAGCCTTCCCTCCCACCCAATCTTCCCCCCCCACCAAAGTTGTAAAGTTCATTTTCGACATGACAACTTGTACTTCTCATTGTTGCAACGGGTCCACCTGTATCCTTATTTAAACGACTTGTTTTTCCCCTTCCCCTCCACAAATTATACCGACATCAAATACAGTGAAAGCAGGGGTTATACTGTGGGGGAGGGACATACAAAGTAACAAAGAAATAATCTTATAAATGCGTTAGAAACAAATGCATGAAAGAAAAAAAATTAAATACATGTCTTAGGGTTCATTTTCCTAACATCAACTTATCTGACCTTTTCTGCTTGACTCAGACATATACTAGATATTGCAAATAAGGGAAACCATGGGACCTGTTTCTTTGGGCCTGGCTTACTTCACTTAATATAATTTTTTCCAAGTCTTTCTATTTCCTAACAAATGGGGCAATGTCATTCTTTCTGATGGGGGCATAGAATTCCATTGTGTATATATACCACATTTTCTTGATACATTCATCTACTGAGGAGCATCTGGGTTGGTTCTATATCTTAGCTATAGTAAATAATGCTGCAATAAACATAGTTGTGCTGGTAGCTTTAGTGTGGTCTTGTTTGTAAACATTTGGGTAAATGCCCAAAAGTGGGATTGCTTGGTCATAGGGGAGCTCTATGTGGAGTCTTTTGAGGAAAGATTATACATTTTGATTCAAACTTTTCTTACCTTTGAAGTATTCTGTGTGTTTCTCTGTTTCACAGTCTCTATCGTTGATGACCTCATAAATATTGACCTTAGCCCTTTTCAGTTCCCTTTCTTTACTTCTCCCCACATAGGATATTCTTAATTGTATTCAGTTCCCATTCTTCCCTGCCTTGACTCTGATAACCCAGCAGTGTTTGGACTCCTATTTATTCTTCACTCTGTAAATATTCATTGTGCTTTCTTGGCTGCTCATAAGATCGAAGTCCAGAACTTGACCACCATTTATCTCAGCTTCTGTTCTCTTCCTAAATATGCTTCTGAAAAATGACTCTGGAGTTCCAAATCAAAAAATGAGGAATTTCAGACTAAAATAATGTAGGTATAGGTATATTATGACTTTCCTCCTGTGTCTCTATTGAAAAATAAATAAATACTTCATGGCCTACACCGTAAGTCTTTTCAAAGTTCATTTGCAAGTTTATTTTTCCCTATGTGGGCGAGCTGAGCACTCTGTACAGAATTTGTGATCCTTTTATCACACTCTTTCTCTGGACCATTTACAGATGTGTCCAATAAGTTCCAAACCCAATCTTCAGGAAGTTTAATAACTTACATGGCCCCTAGTTACAGTTTCTCTTTAGACAGGCAATCGTGGCAACATTCAGTGAACTTTATTTGATATTTAATTGATTTTCTTGATCACGTGAACACCTTCATTAAGATACTCTAAACTCACTACACATGCCCACTTCCCTGACAAACAAGACCAAAAATTCTTACCCACAGGAAGCATAAATGATACCATCTTGGGGTCTCCAGGTTTGTTGTCTCAATCCCACAAGAATTGAAGGAAAGGACACAAGAAGATAAGGCTGAGAGCTTTATTACAAGAGCCAAAGTGAAAGTAATAGACTCCTCCAAAGACAAGCAAAACTTATTTGAAAGTAGTAGTGAGGCATCAGGGAAAACTGAGGAAATTACTCTTAGCTGGACTCCCAAACTGGACTGTAGACTGAGAGGGTCAAATTATGCCCTATGAGGTTTCATTCACCTGCTTCCTGGTAAAAAGGAAGACAGGGAATGGGAGGAGAAGGAGAGTTCAGACTTCCTAGTATAAGAGAATGACAACCGGGGCCTGGAAATTGGAAATCAGTATACCCCACTAGAGGCTGGTGGGGTCCCTTTTTCATAGTCCCTTTGGCCAGTCTCAGTTGGCTATGTCATCAGGTTGAGTCACAAGACCCCTAATCCCAATGGGAGGGAGTTCCTATCCCCTGTGTGAGTCTGCTGCAGAGTCACCAAGATCTGTGCTGTCTCAGGTAGAGGAGGTGAATCACCTCCATGGGGTCACTGTCTCCCTCTCTGCCTACATAGTGCTAAATCTCCCTCACACGCGGGCTTGGGCATCCACTGGTTTAACTAACTGCTTTGCACGGTAAGAACTGTTCACAGAGGTGGAGATCCTAGAATTCTGGAAACTCCAACAAAGAATTGAATGAGCATACATGCACACACACACGCACACACGCACACACACACACACACACACACACACACACACACACACACACACACACATACAGGTAATGTGGCCAAGCAAGGAGTTTGAGAGAGAAAGAGACAGAGAGCCAGACAGGGACTGAGAAACATTTACTGTTCCCCATTCAGGAAAAGGGATTTAGTCTAAAACTGGCAGCTGTTATTTGCCTGTTTTATTCTTTATGGTGGGGGGCAGTAATACATGAGATCCTATGGCAACTCCTAACCTTTAGGCAGTGGTTTTGGGTAGCTTTTTTAAATTAAAGTATAGGTGCTTTTTAAAATTAAATTATAGAGATATCGCTGGGCCTACCCACAGCACAAGAACAAAAGGTGAGCTTTAAGGTTCCTTTGCTCAGATAAGCTTTTCTACTTAACAACTCTACTCTTTGCCAAATTGAAAGAAGAGGTTAAGATAAGAATACCAGTCCCTTTTACATCTCTTAGACCTGGTAACTTAGCATTTACATGAAGTGGAATTATGCTCTTTAGTAGCTTCCAGATTTCAACTTCTGAGTGGGGCTCTTTTTATAGGTATCAAAAATAATAAGATCTCCATTCTCCTTACCTATCAGCCCTGTTCCATTTTCCCTCAAAATAACTTTGGTTATAGGGAGGGAGGAGGGATCCACTGGGTATCTTCTAGGCAGTGACTAGGAAAGAGAGTGAGTTTCACAATTCTTTTTTTTTAAATTTTATTGTAAAGATGTTGTACAGAGGGGCTACACAGTTAAACAAATAAGGCAATGAGTATATTTTTTGTCAAACGTTGTCAGAATTATTTCTGTATAGCTAACCTGCCTCACTCTCAGGGGCCTTTGTGTGTTCTCTTCTGGGTTTGCTTGCTTGTTCTTCCCTCTAAGCTCCCACCTGACCCCTGACCCCTATCACTACTGAACACTCATAAGGCAGAAATTATGATTCATTCACTTTTTCAATCTGCATTGCATTTCTAATACATCTTTGGTATTTAACAAATATTTAAGGTAGAAAGAAAGAAGGAATGGACCAAAAGCATGTATAGATGCTGTACACTGATTTGTCTGTTTTCCTGTAAGAAAAAGATCAGGAGAGGCTTTAACTCATATTTTATTTCATTTACTTGAAGCCAGTGGCCTAAAAGACTAAAGTCATGGTTCAAAGCCTGGAGGCAAGAATCTATCTCTGTACAAGTCCTTACATTTTTATCCAGAGAGTTACCGATAACCTTTGATTAGAAGATATGACCTTGTATAATAGAAAGGGCATGTGCTTTTACAGAAACCCATTAATGGCTAGTCTACCTCTGCAGGTGTCTGTGACTTCAGAATATATGGGACACTCGGACATGCATTAAAAAGGTAAAGAGCTGGAGAAACTTACTTAGCTTGTTTTTCTCCAGAATTTCTCTCTGGAAAAATACTGTCATCCTTTGGAAAGAATCCACTCATATATAAATAATTCTTTACATATTAAGGAATGTGAGGATATCACAAACTAGATGATAAAAAAAAAATAACCAACTTCATCAGAAAGAGGAACCTGTAAACTGTCAGACTCTGGTTTAAATGGGGGTCTGGGACTTCAAGGCTAGGAAGAAAAGGTGGGTACTCTTATTAGAGCATTTTTCTCCTCATGGCTTTCTTCCCTCCCTCCTTCCCTGAAATCTCCCACCTTCTCTGTTAAACAGATTTTGGTGGTGTAGATGGAGAACACAGTTAGAATGGTCCAGACTTCGGTTCAAATCTTAATTTGTAGAAAAAGGGCTTAATTTTTCCAAGCAGGGAAAGCTCTGTGAACTGGTAGCCCCAGTGGGAGAAAAGAAAAAAAGGAGCTCCTCATTCAAAAATTAAGGAGTTTTAGTAAAGCAATAGAGGAAGTGTGTGAAGGAGTGAAGGGAGGTCTCTTCTAAGTCTACTGAGGGTAGGGCCCTGATGCCTTGTATTCTTCGTTCACTTTCCATTCCTAGAACACATACTTGAAATATTAACATAGGAAAGGTTTATTTAGCTCACCAGTAGGTTTGAACATTTCAGTCCATAGTCAATTGAGCTCATCACTTTGTGCCTGTAATGGCATGGAACATCCTGGACAGAGTGTGTGGCAAAAGAGGGTCACCTTAGGGTTAAGATATTAAAAAGTAGAAAAGGCCAGGATTCCATAATTCCATGGGAGGAATGCCCACATGATCTTACAACTTCCCACAATCCCATTGGAGGAATGTCCACAATGACCTAAGAACTCCCTGGAGGCTTCACCTCACCTAAGGAGAGGTAGCACTCACCTAAGCACCAAGTCTATAACGCGCCAGCTTTGGAAGAACACTTCAGATTTAAACTTTAGCACCTTGTCTCTAGATTTCTGATTCTTCATGCAAAACTTGTAAAGAAATAGCTCTACCACAAGGCTCTTGTGAAGGTTACCTGAATGAGGAGGTGAGAAGTGCTTCCAACTCTCTAAGTATTCAGTAACTTGTAGCTCCCTTCTTTCCCTCTGCTCTCCTTCTTTTCCTTTTTTCTCACATCCTTTATTATAATAGAGATAATATGTTAAACACACCTCTGCTATTCATTAAATTAACTGTCAAAGAAACAAATATAATGTACATGTGGATAATGTTAGAGATAATTTTCTATAATAACGAAGATGGTACAGGATGATTGAAACCCATGAATTATCTCAAATCACCTTCTAAGCCATAACATAAAACTCTCTCCATCAATTACTTTTTAATGAGAATTAATAGGAATCAATTTTTCTCCTGCCATATTTTACAATTACACATATAATGCTTGAATTAGAATGAAGATCTTTTCTTAGCTCAAGCCCATATACGTTAGGGCACTGTGTTTTAGTTATCTTAAAATTCATGGCACAGTCACAAATGTCATCTCTTTTCTGTACGCTTTTAACAAACTATATATTGTAGGAATTTGTTTTATTTTTATAGTCAGTTCAGACAATAGCAGATATACCCTGCCTGCCAAGTGTTCTGTGTATAGAACTTAAATTTGTTTTTTTTTAAATAATTTTTTTCCTGGAAATATGGAGAAAAATGCCAGTGTCTGTTATGTAAATTAAATGCCAGCCTTGGGCAGCTCTGAGTTATGGGTCATTCACATTATACAGTCAAATGTTTTACTTTCTCTTAACTAGCATGAATTCCCTCTAGAGTCAGGAAAAGAATCACTCACAATCACATTTGAAATACAGAAAATGGAAAGAATGCGCCTGCCATCTATTTATGTCAGAAAAGAACATATATTTGGCAAACATTCCAAATGATAGCTTCACATCAGTCTGCTAATGTCTTTGTTTTAATTATCAGAAAGGTTGATCATGTTTTTATTCTTAAGTGTGTTACAATATAGAATTAAAATCGTAAAGCAATAAGAATATATCCGATACATGAGCATGTCCATTTCTGTTTATAACAGCTCATATCTGAAAGATTAACTCTCTTAGCTTCATAAAACTTAACATGTAGATTTATGTATATATTATAGTGCAGTCTATGTATATCATTAATATTATATATGTTATGGGTTAGCATAACTATATGCATTATATAACTATATCACAGATGTTATCTGTTATATAAATACATTGTGAATGTATAAATATTTAATAAATGTATGTGTTTCCAAGAAAAATGAAAATTCTTTGATATTTATCTTGCTATTGCTTCTTGGACTAAGTGACCCCAAACGTCAGCTTTTCCCAGTAACCTCATCACAAGCAGAAGTGAGTGGCACAAGGGCTTTTCTGCACTATACAACTATGAATGCAATCACTTCACTGTGTGTAACTTAAAATAAGGATAACGATCCCTGTTCTGCCTATGAATGTTGTGAGGAGGATCAATGGAGATAGCATGTCTTCAAGCTCTAAAGCTCTTTACAAGTGTGTGGAATGCAGGTGGAGGATGATATTGCCACTCCTAAGTATTGTCAAACACACTTATTAAATGCATGGTTGCTCAGAAGACTGTGTGAGGTATAAAGTGCCGTACAACAGCTGCACCAACAGTATCTATGCAAGCAAGGGACTGTGAATTCCTAGTAGGACATAACAATCCTTCATCAAACACACAGCAATGTCCAGTTATGTATGTTAAGAACTGAAAGAATTTGTGTTACTTAACACGTAGAGCTACTACTCTACTTTTCTTGAGAACTACTTAATTTAATAATCTTATATTGACAGATGACTGTTAGTTGGGCTCCAGTGGCTCATGCCTATTATCCTAGCTACTCAGAAGGCTGAGAGGTAAGGATGGCAGTTCAAAGCCAGCCTGGACAGAAAGTCTGTGAGACTCTAACTCCAATTAACCAACAAAAAAGCCAGACATAAAGCTATTACTCAAGTGGTAGAGCACTAGCCTTAGGCACAAAAGCTCAGGGACAATGTGCAGGACTAAGTTCAAGACTGGCGCGCGCGCGCACACACACACACACACACACACACACACACACACACAAAGGTCACTGTTATGCAACAAATACCTTGATTTTCTAATATTTCTAAGTGTCCTATGTTATTCTTTCATAAAAACAACTTAGAAATATGTGTCCATACAATGTACATTTTGTTTTAAACTTCTATTTCCTTTCTTTTATCACCACCCCATTTTAAACTTTTTAACTGGGTGCCGGGTACTGATGGCTAAAACCTGTAATCCTAGCTACTCAAGAGGCTGAGGATTACAGTTCAAAGCAAAGTCTGTCAAACTCTTATTTCTATCAAAAAAAAAAAATGAAGTGGAGCTGTGACTCAAGAGGTAGAACACTAGCCTTTAGCATAAGACTTAGGGACAGCGCCCAGGCTCTGAGTTCAAGCCTCAGGACCAGCAAACAACAACAAAAACTCTTTATAATTAGAAATATTAGTTTAAGGGGCTGGGAAGGTGGCTCAGCGGTAGAGCGCTTGCCTTGCATGCATGAGGCCCTAGGTTCGATTCCTCAGCCCCATATAAGCAAAAAGAAAAAAGCCGAAAGTGGTGCTGTGGCTCAAGTGCTAGCCTTGAGCTGAAGAGCTGAGGGACAGCGCCCAGGCCCAGAGTTCAGGCCCCACGACAGGACCCCCCCCAAAAAAAAAGAAATATTAGTTTAAGAGTTTTGAAATATCTCCCAGACCTTCACCAAAGTTTTAAGTCATTTGTCTGAAAATATTAAATATTAGTATTTTAATATTATTAATTGAGAAATGTCTCTCTACCTATACACATACTTACATAAATATATATGTACATATACTTGCTATGTTGCTGCTTGTGTGACTTTTCATGAATTTGTTTTGCTCTTTAAAAATAGTAAAAATGTTGAATTTTATCATATACTACATTTTCTTCTCTGAACGGTGCTTTGGCATTTTGTGATCAAGATGGTCTAAATGTACAAGAAAATTACAGCCATTTTCATGCTATATTTGAGTTTTAGGTCATGCTTAACGTTTTCCTACAGAAGTTTGCATTTTACCAGAAAGCACAGGTTTTTTTTAAGTTTTCAACCTCACCTAATTCCAATGACTAATTAGAAGACATAGATGTGTTCTTATGATATTCTTGATGATATAACTGAACACATGAATAAGTACTCCTGAATTTGGCAAGAGAAATGATATATATTCTGTTTATTGGACAAAATAAAACAACATTCTCAGGTTAATGTATCTGGAATATAAAAAAAGACCTTGAGCAAATTACCAGAGTTCAAGCCCCGTGACCAAAAAAAAAAAAAAAAAAAAAAAAAGATTCAGAAGAGAAATCAAGGTGTGGCAAGTGTTTTGTAAGCACAAAAGGGGACAGAAGATTTGAAGGTGATAGAGGCTGCCGCTGGAGGTAAGTTCAGGAAAATAGACACCAAAATTATCATTTTGTTTAGTGAGATTAAAGTTAAAACTGAAAGTTTTGACATAGAAGTACTATCGCACTCATTTATTGTCCTTTTCTTTCATCTTAATAATCAAACTACTTTAGAATGTAAAGCTCTAGTCCTTTCTCTTTTGTTTTAAAGCATACAGTACTTGACGTTTGAAAAATCATACCATTATTTTTCTCTAAACATTCCTCTTAAAATTCAAAGCATCCTTTTCCAACGGGCAGTATTTATTGCTCTAGTGTCTTTATTCAGTGGAATTTTTGTCAAAGTGTCTTGGCACCTTGGAAGTATAATTGGCTTGAAATTTCAATTGCTTCTCTTATAGTAAGCTCCTCAAGAGTTTCAATAAGGAATAAGGTTGTAATCTCTAAATATTTTTTTTCTCTGAAAAGTGTTCTTTAAAATTCTACATCCTTCTTGTAAATAAAAGGTGAAAGTAATGACGTAAGAAAACTGGATGCTTGTGGTATAGAAGGCAAGGATCGGTTCCTGGTTGAATATTCAATGTACCAGATTATAGACATAGGCGCAGCCACCATCACAGCAAATGGACTGCAACTACATCCTTTGAATTACTGAAGCAGTAGCTTGAATCTATTCCATAGATCAGATGTATTGCTTTCCCTCACACGAAGGATGAGAATTCAGTTCTGCTTGGCACACTCCAGTGCAGAAGACCTGGAGGGCATGCACCATGCTGAGAAACATCAGCTAGGAATTCCAAACTCCTTGCTACCCATGAAAATGAATGAAGAAATACTGTGTTTTTGATGTGTTGCATCCCAAAGATTTTGCTTGAGGCCTAAAGGTAAGAAACTATGGTGCTGAGGCATGAAGAAGCTTGTTTGCTACCTTACAGAGCATAGAAAGGAGCAAAGGGCTGTGTGCTTCTTATCCTAGAAATATTTACTATCTTAAAAGTGATCTGCAGCTTAAGTAATAGAGATTCCCACATAGAAAATACATTAGTGCACTGGGCCCTTCTTTTCAGCAGATGTTCTGAAAAGCAAAACAGCCAAAGGATTTGCTATTCAAATTGAGTGTGAAATGGATTTTTCATGCAAAAGACTGAAGTTAAATTTAACCATAAGCAATAGTCTACACTAATTTTGCAAGATAGTAGGCTTCTGAGAAAACATTTCCACTAGTGACCAAATACACTACACTCAGAAGTTGGATTTTATTCTTTGACTAAGTCACAATAGTTGCAGTTAAATGCGTGAGATAGTGCTTTTGGTCAAGTCTGATAAATGGTTATTCTTCAAGGTCAAATCAGTGTGGATTTGATAAAAAGGGCGACATAGTCAGGCACTGGTGCCTCACACCTGTAATCCTAGCTACTCAGGAGGCTGAGCTCTGAGGATCATGGTTCAAAACCAGCCCAGGCAGGAAAGTCCATGAGACTTATCTCCAAGTGACCACCAGAAAAAATGGAAGTCGTGCTGTGGCTCAAAGTGGTAACATGCTGGCCTTGAGCAAAAGAGCTTGGGAACAGCACCCAGTCTTTGAGTTCAAACCCTATGATTAACAAAACAAAAAAGAAGGAAGACAACCTGCCTCCTGCTTATTGGTTTCTTATTCTCATACCTGATTGAGCAGGACTGTAATTGCACCAGTTCTTTGCACATCTCCCCTACCACCCCTTTTAACCTTTCTGATTCCCTGTAGCAACAGAAATCACAAAGTTTCCCACATCTGTTAAATAATTTTGCTTCTAGACAAAGGAAATGTGATATGAAAGTTGTGCATGTATGTACATACACACATATTAATCACATAATTTCTTCTAGAGTTCATGTCTGACATTCTGACCTCTGTTTTCCAAATTAAATATAAAGTTCAAAATAGAATCTTTATTTAAGAACCAATGATTGGAAGAAGAGAGGAAACCCATATTAATAGGATTAGAGATGCCACGGGAAACATCACCACACGTACCCAAGATATCCAAACAATTCTAACAGACTACTTTCAAAAGCTGTACTCTCTAAAGGAAGAAAATCGGGCAGAAATGGATGCATTTTTAGAGAAATACAAGTTGCCCAAACTGAGCAAAGAAGAAGTTAACCAATTAAATAAGCCAATATCCTATAATGAGATACAGGAAGCTATCAAAAGTCTTCCAACAAAAAAAAAGCCCAGGACCAGATGGATTCACAGCAGAATTCTATAAGACCTTTAAACAAGAACTAATACCCATACTCCTCAAGCTCTTCAGAGAAACAGAGAAGGAAGGAGCTATCCCAAACTCATTCTACGAAGCCAATATCACACTCATCCCCAAACCAGGCAAAGACCCAACCAAAAAGGAGAATTACAGGCCAATCTCCTTGATGAACACAGATGCAAAGATCCTTAACAAGATTCTAGCTAACAGAATCCAGAAACACATAAAAAAAATAATTCATTATGACCAGGTAGGCTTCATCCCAGAGACACAGGGATGGTTTAACATACGTAAGTCAATAAATGTAATCCAACATATCAACAGAGCCAAGGTCAAGAATCACATGATTATCGCTACAGATGCAGAAAAGGCCTTTGACAAAATTCAACATTCATTCATGCTAAAAGCTCTGGAGAAAATAGGAATAGAAGGAACATTTCTAAAAACAATAAAAGCCATTTATGACAGACCAATAGCCAATATTATACTTAATGGGGAAAAGCTACAACCAATTCTCCTAAAATCAGGAACAAGGCAAGGATGCCCACTGTCTCCACTCCTCTTCAATATAGTCCTAGAACCCTTAGCCAGGGCAATAAGGCAAGAAAAAGACATTAAAGGGATCCGCATAGGGAAAGAAGAAGTTAAACTATCCCTTTTTGCAGACGACATGATACTATACCTCCACGATCCCAAAAACTCCATCCCCAAACTCTTAGAAATCATAAATCACTTCGGCAAAATAGCAGGATACAAAATAAACCCACAAAAATCAGTTGCCTTCCTATACACTGATAATGTACAGGAAGAGAGGGAAATAAAGGGAGCAACCCCATTCACAATAACCTCCCCAAAAATAAAATATTTAGGAATTAACCTAACCAAAGATGTAAAAGAACTATTTAATGAGAACTATAAAAAGTTAAAGAAAGAAATTGCAGAAGACACTAGGAAATGGAAAGACCTCCCATGCTCCTGGATAGGCCGACAATATAGTAAAGATGGTAATACTTCCAAAACTAATATACAAATTCAACGCAATTCCTATTAAAATCCCAATGACGTACATCACTGAAATACAGAAAACAGTCCAAAAATTCATATGGAACAACAAAAGACCTAGAATAGCCAAAACAATTCTAGGGGATAAAGACAATATGGGAGGGCTATCCATGCCGAACTTCAAACTCTACTACAGAGCTATAATAACAAAGACAGCATGGTACTGGCACAAAAACAGACCCGAAGACCAATGGAACAGAATAGAAGATCCAGAAATAAACCCACAGGCCTACAGCCAGCTGATATTCGACAAAGGAGCCAAAGACATACAATGGAAGAAACACAGCCTCTTCAACCGCTGGTGCTGGGAAAACTGGGCAGCCACATGCAGAAAACTAAAAGTGGACCCCAGCCTATCACCATGCACCAACATCAACTCAAAATGGATTAAAGACCTTAACATTAAACCTGAATCTCTGAAACTACTGCAGGACAGAGTAGGAGAGACACTTGAACTAATAGGCACAGGAAGGAACTTCCTGAACAGAGTCCCAGGGTCACAACAAATTGGAGAGAGACTCGACAAATGGGACTACCTTAAAATAAAAAGCTTCTGCACAGATAAAGCTATCGCAACCAAGCTAGAAAGACAACCAACTAATTGGGAAAAAATATTTACCAGCAATATATCAGACAAGGGGTTAACATCCTGTATATACAGGGAACTCAAGAAACTAATCCCTCCCAAACCCAACAAACCAATTACTAAATGGGCAAGGGAACTAAAGAGGGACTTCTCAAATGAAGAAATAAAAATGGCAAAGAAACACATGAGGAAATGTTCATCATCCCTGGTGGTGAAGGAAATGCAAATAAAGACAACCCTGAGATACCACCTTACCCCAGTCAGAGTGTCCCACATCCACAAATCAGCCAACGACAAATGCTGGAGGGGATGTGGAGAACAAGGAACGCTATTACACTGCTGGTGGGAATGTACACTCATACAACCACTTTGGAAAGCAGTCTGGAGGGTCCTTAGAAAGCTAAAGATTGACCTCCCTTACGACCCAGTCATACCACTTCTAGTCATCTACCCTGAACAACAGGAACCAATATACAAGGACACGTGCACCTTCATGTTTATTGCAGCACTGTTCGCAATAGCTAGGATATGGAAACAACCTAGATGCCCCACCACAGATGAATGGATCCAAAAATTGTGGTATCTATACACAATGGAATATTATGCAGCCATTAGAAATGACAAAATAATGGCATTTGCAGGGAAATGGATGGAGCTAGAAGGAATCATGTTGAGCGAGGTAAGCCAAGAACGAAGAGACAAACAGTACATGGTCTCCCTGATAAGTGGATGATGAATCCAAAATGTTAGGTGATATGACAAAACTAACAGGACTTAAGAAACAAAGAACTCCCACTCATCTGGTTGAACCACTACTAAATATCCCCATGCTGCTGATCACATATATGGTATATAACATATGAGCACCGTTATATATTACAGACTGTGATAGACAATTTGCTCCAGGAAAGTTAGAATGAACTTGTGACTTTAAATGAGCATCATTATTCCACAATACTGTGAATTTCCGGAAATTAAGTAATCACTTAATCACAATCAAAAAAAAAAAAAAAAAAAAGAACCTTGGGGAAGGGAGGGAGGGAGGGGATGGTAGGGGGAAAACAATGGAGGGGGTAACAATGTTCAAGAGGAAGTGGAAGTGTACTCATTACCTCACTCATGTAACTGTAACCCTCTGTATAGTATCTTTACAATAAAAAAAAAATGAAAAAAAAAAAAAAAAGAACCAATGATTGGGATTCTCCCAGAGAAAGTGAAAAAAGTATTCATTGGAAATGTCCGCAGTAATAAAAAAAGGGCAAGTCAGTGTGGTTTCTCTTGCTTCCTTTTCACTAATTAATATTTGAGACCTACACATGAAAGAGTATCACAAGGTATTTATGAGATGTGAAAACTGAAGTTACCGTATTATAACTGATAAACTTAAGAACTTCATCAATATGATGCATCCACCTGTGTACCTCTTTCCAGTACCATGTCTAGATGTTTCTCTTGCCCCAAGAGGTAACCGTTATTCTGAAGTTTATATCTATACCACTTGAGCCACACTGCCACTTCTGGCTTTTTCTGCTTATGTGATACTGAGGAATCGAACCAGGGCCTCATGCATGCAAGACAAGCACTGTGCCACCTTTCCCACCCCCCTCCTTCTCTTTTGTTTTTTCTAAATACAAGTTTGGTAGTACTGGAGATCCTGCCTCATGTTTACTTTAAATGAACGTGCTCTGCATTTGGGAACCTAGGTGGAGAGATAGTATCCATATTGGACAGTTTTGATCTTGAATTGAATTTAAATCCTGATTACCATTTGAGACTTTTATGGATAATTTAACTTCCTCATCTTTCATATATATATATATATATATACATATAGTCATATATAAGCATATTTATATGCATAGTCACAAGAGTGATGCATTATTAAATATCACAATACATTAATATCTAACTTTCTGCCAGGCACATATAAGGCATGAAAGTGTTCAGGGAATATAAAGATGAAAGAATGAGCAAGCATGAGCATTAGAGGCAACCAAAATATGTTCAAAGCAAAGATGGTACATAAATGTGTGAACCAAGAGTGAGAAAGTACCCAGGTTGTGCAGGTGTAATGAGGAGAGGAGCCCAGGTTCCCATATCTTATACCCAGGTGGTGGTCTCAGATTGCACAGCCTAGTAGCTCCCTGTACACCATTTTCACCTGGGGACCAAGAATGGTCTGGTGTGTGTGAAGACAACGGAATGATTTCCATTGCTTCCACCTTGTGTGCCTACTTCCTGCCATGTACAACCCCCAGTTGAGAATGGAAAGGAAAACACTGATGCACAGACTCGATCCTTTTGCTTAGGAATCTTAAACTTTCACCTGGTCTTTAGGACCATTTCTCCACACAGCTGCTTACTTGGACAGCCGAGGTCAAAGGTCTTCACCATCACAAAGTGTATGTTTCTCCAAAACAGATCTATATTTGATGTTCTTTTCTATTTTTGTTTTAATTTTTATCTACTCTCTACCTAGAACCTTGCTGTATTTTTAATTTTTCTATCTAAAGGCCGATTCCCTAAAACCAAGATATCCTGAGCGTGTCTCTGCCCCATTCCCATTTTCCCACTTTCTAGGAGTTTAATTGAATTAATTGGTATAATACAACTAAACTAATTTTATCCATGTTGCCCATAGCCTTAGTACAATGAAATCTTCCTCTGCTGTGTCATTAAGTCAAGTAAGTTATGAACACTCAGACAGAACAACAAAAGCTGTAGTTTTAAAGACAAGATTTACTGGGGGGAAAAATATATTGGCTATATCCTACCGGGTTTTGACTTAGGAAGTAAACCTTGAAAAAGATTGACCATTCTGGCCTTTTTTTTTTTTTAATCCTCTTTGAAACTTGGTCTTATTTACATTGTTCACTGCTGCTGCCAGATTCTAAGTGTAGGTTTGCTACCAATCTGGCCTGGTTTCCTCTTCTGCCTGAATGGTTTTATTTAATTTTGCCTTAACGACATCATGGGGGGAAAAAATCATACCAGCCTGGCAGTTTCACATAACATTTGTCAATTTTCTCATCACTCCTAAGCCACTCTGATATACAGAGCAGGAGTCATGTAACCTACCAAAATAATACCAGAAATAATCAACAGACACATTGGTGCCATATGATAAATAATATATATATATAAAACTTGTAAAGTTCCTGTCTTTGGGGGCATGCTATGCTTTACTCAGATTGGCTATAAACAAACAGCCCTACTCTGGCTTTCCTGGGCCCACTGTGGCATGCTTTCTTGGGTACCATTCTAGAATTTTCAATTTTTATATGCCAGTTACATCTCCAGTCTTTCTAGAACCACAGACAACTTTCTGATCTATTGGTGATTCTCAGTTCTATGCTTCATTCTCTTGATGACTATGATACCCATCAGGAAAAATTCTGTACCTACAAGGAAGGGATGAAACAAACCCCTTTTCTTTCCTAAGAAATGTATCGTATCTCTGCTCAATAGCATGCTTCAACGGCTTCTATGATCTTGAAAGGAGAAAAGCAAAAGTCACCCTCTGACTGGGGGATTCTAGATCATACATACCAGTTAAAATGAAAAGGAAACATTTCTGATAGTGGTTTAGGAAAATGGGATCTTATTTGATGTAACTATAAATTTAGAATCAGGAAGTCTTGTTGCATCTCTATAATGGCATCCAAGATTAATATTCATTTTATCTTTCTGCTGTGTATTATTATTAAATTAATTTGCCTTATTATTATTATAAAGGTGATCACAATTACATGCTCCAAGTAAGAAGTACATTTTCTTTCATACAGTATCTTCTATTACCTCATTCCCTCCCAGACCTTCCCTCCCATCTCCACCCATGCTTGTATATAGTTCATTTTCATCAAAGTCCAATGAGCTCCACTGCTGTACTTTTAGCAGGTAACTTTTGTTCTCACATTTATAAAATAATCGTGGTGCTTCTATCCATGACATCTGCGTCTCAAATAAGAAGAAAGCAGGAAAGACATGTACCATTTTCTCCCAGAATTTCTACTTGGACTTTCCTTCCTTTTAGATCTCTGTTTGCATTTTCTATTGACCAAAATTGTGTCTTCTGGCGAATCCAGCCTGCAATCATTTTGGGGAAATCAAATATGTTAATGTTCTAGCTCTTAAAATAGAAAAATAAAAACAAATTTTACAGCTCTATTATCCCTTCCAATGAGGTTAAATCAGGGAATTTTCCTAAAAGTTACAGGAAGTGATATTCATGAAATGTATATACTGCTATGTAAATTTGCTACATTTGATTTTGGTTTTGTCTAGGGCCCCTAAGGCATTATTAAGTACAAACATTTCACATAATGACTTTCCTAATGATCATATTGCAGGGTTAAAAGTGTGGAAAATGAGTAGGAGAAAGTAAAATGGATGGGATAATAGGAAAAGAAGCTCGTTTTGCAAAGGAAGAAGAAGGGAATAGTAAGTTAACTAGCATCCTCAGTGCTTGTTCTCAAAATCAAAGTCAACTCACACTTAATCTCATCTTCTCAGGATGCTACCAGCATACCGTGGGGAGAGAGAAAAATCCAGATGTTTCATTACTTCAATTGCAACACATACATAATATTTGTCAATGGGAAAATGAAATTACTGCTTTTATTATAGTACATAAGAGTTCGTAAGAGTATGAGATCACAAACAAAATAAGAAAAAAAAGAAATAAAACCATAACATGATGTTTTCTCCTTTTTTCCCCCATCCAAGGAATTTAAAACAACTAATTGATTTTATACATACAGAAAAATGTGCTAATAGCATATATAGAGAGAGAAATTACAGCATATCGAAGATCCTGTTCCTGTGCTTATTATTATTCATCTCTCTCTCTCTCTCTCTCTCTCTCTCTCTCTCTCTCTCTCTCTCTCTCTCTCTCTCTCTCTCTCTCTCTCTCTCTCTCTCTCTCTCTCTCTCTCTCTCTCTCTCTTTGGTCTGTTGTGGGGCTTGGATGCTGGGCCTGGGTGCTGTCCCTGAGCTCTTCAGCTCAAGGTGAGCACTCTACTACTTGAGCCACAGCGTTTTCTGGTGGTTCATTGGAGATAAGAGTCTCATGGACTTTCCTGCCCAGGCTGGCTTTGAACCACTATCCCTAGATCTCAGTCTCCTGAGTAGCTAAGATTACAGGCATGAGCCACTAGTGCTTGGCTCATTTTTTCTCATTTATCTTTTCTTGGGCCTGTACCAAACTCAGGACCTTACCCTTTTCCTGGGTCACTTCACTCATGGCTAGAGCTTTACCATTTGAGACACACTTGTAATCTGCCATTTTTCTGGTTATTGAAGATAGAGTCTCATGGACTTTTTCTGCCCAGGCTGGCTTTAAACCTTGATTCTCAGATTTTAGACCCCTGGGTAGCTAGGATTACAGACAAGAGCTACAAACACACAGCCCAACACTTCATTTATACCTGAATTCAATTTTTTGGTTTTTTTACACACACACAACACACAAACACAAATCCAAGTCACCTTACATTTCTTATAGTATTTCAATAAGATACGTATACATTTTAAAAACAAATATGTAGATTTCTAAATAAAAGTAAGATACTAAATACTAGATCAAATAGTTAAAGAAATGTTTTCAAATTATTCTCTTTAATTCTTACATTATTTTAAAACTTAGACAAAAATGGCAAAAACATATTCTAGCATCTAGTTACTTCCTTTGTCTTGGTTTATATCCTCACACGTTAAAATATACATATTGTTTGCATATACGTTTTATGCAACCTTGAAATAGTTAGAAAAATAGTCTTTGTTTTCCATTCAAGGTTCATATCTTCACCATCTCTTCCCAATACTATATTAATATTTTTCATTATCACTTTCTTTTTCTTTCTTTCTTTTTTTTTTTTTTTTTTTTTTTTTGGTTGTAGTACTGGGGCTTGTACCCAGGCTTGCTAGGCAAGCTGTCAATCACTAAGCCCAACTCTTAGCACTTTAGTTTATATTTTGTTTTTGAGATAGAGTCTTACTAACTTTGTCCTGTCTAACCAGAAACTCATAAGGGTCTTGCCTTTACCTCTCTTCTAGCTGAGAGTACAAGCCTGCTTTATTATGCTTGACCCTTCCACTTTCAATAACATTTTCAAAATTCACTTGTAATATTTGTACATAGACCACTGATTCCACAACTGCAAATACACTTTCACTGTGCTATTTTAAGCTTACAATATTGCTTACATTATAGCTATATTCTTAGTGTCTAATATTTTCTCACAGTAGGATAGTCACATTTTAAATTCATTTATTCCTCAGACCTTTGGGGTTTTGAATACCTGCTATACAAGTACCTGGTGTTATGACTGACTACTTTTGCTCTTCTCTGTGGCTCCTGCTGAACCATAAGAATAGAGTCTGGCTGAGTGCCAGTGGCTCATACTTATAATCCTAACTACTTGGGAGGCTGAGATCAGAGGATGAGGATTAAAAGCCAACCCAGGCAGAGAAGTCCATGAGATTCCAACTAACTATGAGAAGTCCAAATAACACACACACACACACACACACACACACACACACACACACACACACACACACACACACACACACACACACACACACACACCTTTATTCCTATAGACTTGGAAGGCTGAGAGAAGAACTTAGCAACACCTAACAACTTAGCAAAATCATATCTCAAAATAAAGTAAAATGTTAGGTCAGTGGTAGTGCCCTTGGGCAATAGGTGAAAAACTATGGTTTTAATCCCTGGTAGTGCAAAAATCAAAAGTGAGCCTCAGATCTCAGCCTCTCGAATGGACAAGAACAAGCCAAACCTCAAAAAAGTAGGAAGAAAGAAATAATAAATGACAGGAAGAAATGAGATGGAAATGAAAGAAAGAAAAAGAAAGTAAGGAGAAAGAAAGAAAAAAGAAAGAAAGGAAAGAGAGAGAGAAAGAAAGAAAGAAAAAGAAAGAAAGAAAGAAAGAAAGAAAGAAAGAAAGAAAGAAAGAAAGAAAGAAAGAAAGAAAGAAAGGAAAGAAAGAAAGAAAGAGAAAGAAAGAAAGGAAAGAAAGAAAGAAAGAAAGAAAGAAAGAAAGAAAGAAAGAAAGAAAGAAAGAAAGAAAGAAAGAAAGAAAGAAAGAAAGAAAGAAAGAAAGAAAGAAAGGAAAGAAAGAAAGAAAGAAAGAAAGGAAAGAAAGAAAGAAGGAGAAACAGAATCAGCTGGGCATCAATGGCTCACGCCTATAATCCTAGCTACTCAGGAGACTGAGATCTGAGGATCACAGTTCAAAGCCAGTCTGGGCAGAAAAGTCTGTGATACTCTTATCTCCAATGAACCACCAGAAAACCAGAAATGGTGCTGTGACTCAAGTGGGAGAGGGCTAGCATTGAGCTGAAAAGCTCAGGGACAGCACCCAGGCCCAGAGTTCAAGTTCCACTACCAACCCCCCCCCCAAAAAAAAGACTAAACAGAGCTCCCTTATGATCCATCAATCCCAATCCTGGGCATTTACCCAAATGATCACAAACAAGGCCACATTAAAGCTACAAGCACAACTATGTTCATTGCATCATTATTTACCAAAGCTAAGAGATGGAACCAACCCAGATGCCCCTCAGTAGAATGAATATATATATGGGTGTAGATCTACACAATGGAATTCTATGCTTCCATTAGACTGATACTGCCTCATTCGTAAGGAAATGGAAAGACTTGAAAGAAAATTATATTAAGTGAAGCAAGCCAGACCCACAGAAACATAGGCTCCATGGTTTCCCTAATTTGTAATAATTAGTATATGTCTAGGATAGTCCTAGCAGAGGATCACAATAGCTCAAGTTTAACTGATTTGAGGAAGGGAAGGGAAATCACAGAAAATGTCAGACAAAGGGAGAACCAAAACAAAAGTGATACTCACTAGACACTATGTTGGAAATGAACTTTACAACTTGAGGGGAGGGGAGTCAGGGGAAAAGAACATGGGAGAGAATGAGGAAGGGGGTAACACTGTTTGAAAAGAAATGTAGTAGCTGCGGGTGCTGGTGGCTCACACCTGTAATTCTACCTACTCAGGAGGATGAGATCTGAAGATCACGGTTCAAAGCCACCCTACTCAGGACAATCCATGCATCTCTTACTTCTGATTAACCACCTGAAAACTAGAAGTGGTGTTGTGGCACTAACCTTCAGCAGAAGAGCTCAGGGGCAGCACTCAGGCTCTGAGTGCCAACAAAAAAGAGAAACAAAAGAAAAGAAATGTACTCATTACCTTCCTTATACAACTGTAACTCCTCTGAAGGGATATGAATTATCTGTCATCAGAAAGCCTTCCAGGTCAATTAACTTCTAATATCACCTTCTGCCTCATATAGTTTGTGGGAATCCTATTTTATAAACACCATCAATGTTCTCACACACTGTGAACTTGAATCCTGTCTTATTTCTAACTTGCTTTGCAATCTTTTCTCCCCTGACTTTTCTTCCCTGGATAAAAAAAATTGGATATTCACATCATACAATTCCTCCCTAGGATGCTATGAGGATTAAGTAATCTATGTATGTAGAATATCCTGGGAAACTCAGGGAAGAGATATTATATAAGATTATTGTGTCATGCTAAAGTTTCAAAGCTGACTTTACACGGGAATGTATGTTTTTAAGGTAGAGATCTTAATTCCTTGTTTTCTGTACCGGGACTACAATCTAAAATAATTATAGTTGTTTTGCTTTCTTTTTAAAAGACATATTTTTCCTGAACAACCCAATGCCACTAATTTTCATGGTTAAAATGATAGCCCTAGGAACCAAAAGCCATATGTAACAAATGCAATAGGGATGGGCATAATGGCACAGTGGATTGGGCTCTGGACTTTTTAAATTATATGCTGGCACCATCAGAGATACATTATTGTTCTGGGAGTTTGCTTAACATGGTCTACATAAAGAACCAAACTTGAACTTAAACCAAATGAATGAAGTAACATCTGTGGAGAGAAAAAAAATAAGGCAACAACTTAAATGAGTGGGCAAAACTCTGAATATCTCAATGAGAGCCTTAAATTTTCTTTTGTTTGCTCCACCTAGTTGAAAGCAATAAGAAGCCATCATCCACCTTGCATGTATTCATTCCTAGCACTATAATTGTCCAACTACTTAAATATTTCTAATATGTACCAGCAAGCAATGACAGTGTCAAATTCCCCCAAAGTATAGAATCTATGATCTTAGGATTCAATTCCTTTTCCTACTGACTCTCTCATGCATATATATTTAAAACCTACTTCTAATAGCAGAATTATTTGAACTCATACAACCCATCATCTTTTATTCTCAAAGCATTTTGCTAATAATTGATAACCTATGAAATTTGTCTCTGCTCTAGGTATTACTAGTTCTCTTTCAACATCACATTTCTGATGTAGGTCTTGTCTACTTCTGCTAAAATACCTGATTAGAGGAATTAGGTGTAAAACTGGAAGCCGGAAACAAGGTTATGGTGGGTGGGTGGTGATTCTGGGTTATATAGATATAGATATAGATATAGATATAGATATAGATATAGATATAGATATAGATATAGATATAGATATAGATAGATATATAGATATAGACATAGATAGATATAGATATACAGAGAGAGATTCAACTATGGCTCCAACAGAGATCAAGTATGAAGAATGACTCCACAAGACAGCAGTACCCATGCATTCAATGACACTCAACACACTGCTCTAAAACTGCCCTAGCCCTAATTTCTACCTTTCCATAGCTTAACCTGCACTTGATTTGGTTTTTCTTAATCCAGTGTTTTTAGTTACTTTCACTCAAGAAGTCATTCAAAATGACCATCAATTTGTCAAAAATGGTCAAAGTATATATCATAATAATCTTCGTGTGTTGGCATCAAGGGCAATGTGTTAGTTTTCTTTCACTAAGTAAGTATGTGAGGGCAGTCATGGTTTAGGAAGATTCAGTCTATAATTGATTGTCCATATTCTTACCTCAGACCTCTTTTATTCCACTCAGAGTCATTATGGCCTAATCACCAAAGGCTCCATTCTTAGTACCATGACCTCAAGGGTGCAGGGGTTGGCATCAATGTACAATTGAAGTTGGGGTGAGATCACAGTTCTTCAGACCATAGCAAGTTTCCATACCCTCATCACCCATGTATTCATTACACGTTTTTTTTTAATTTAATTTAATTTTGTTCTAAAGGTGATGTACAGAGGGGTTACAGTTACATAAGAAAGGTAATGAGTACATATCTTGTTGAATATTGGCACCCCCTTTCCCTCATTTTATGCCAATTATCTCCCCATACCCCCTCCAAGTAGTAAAGTTCACTTCCAACCCAGGGTCTTGTGAGTATAGCTGTTGTATTGGTTCACCCTTTGTCCTTGTTTCACCATTTTGTTATTCTCCTTCACTTCCCCAAATCAGATAAATGTATATGCAAGACACAAGGTACCAGAATTAAAAACAGTGAATACAGGGGATAAACCAAAGTGGGTGGGGGGGGGGGGAGAGAAAGAACCTCATACAGTACATTAAAAGCAACAACAAGCCGGGCCCCAGTGGCTCACAACTGTAATCCTAGCTACTCAGGAGGCTGAGATCTCAGGATCACGGTTCAAAGCCAGCCTGGGCAGGAAAATCCATGAGACTCTTATTTCCAATTAACCACTAGAAAACTGGAAGTGGCTCTTTGGCTAAAGTGTAGAGTGCTCACCTTGAGTTGAGATGCTCAGAGACAGCGCACAGGCCCAGAGTCAAGGCCTCATGACCAACCAAAAATCATAAACAAAAACAAAAATCAACAACAACAATAAAAATCCTCTTGTTTCTGTATCTTGGAGTTCATTTCTTTATATATATATATATTTTTTTTTAATTGTGAAAATACTGTACAGAGGGGTTACAATTACATGGGCAAGATAACAAGTACATTTCTTATCAAGCATTGTTGCCTCCTCTTTTGTTTCCTCTTCCCATCCCTTCCCATACCCCCCTGTTCCCCTACCCAATCCTCTCTCCCCCCACCAAAGTTGTAAAGTCCGTTTTGGACATAATGACTTGCACATCTCATTGTTGCAATGGATCCATCTGTATCCCTATTTAAACGATTTGTTTTTTCCTTCGCCTCCACAAATTATACCAACATCAAATACAGTGAAAACAGGGGTTGTACCGTGGGGGAGGGACAAAGCAACAAAGAAATCATCTTATACATATGTTAGAAACAATTGCATGAAAGAAAAAAAACATTTGAATACATATCTCAGGGTTCATTTATTCTAACATCAACTTATCTGACCTTCTCTGCTTGACTCAGACATACACTAGTTATTGCAAATAAGGGAAACCATGGGACCTATGTTTCTTTTTTTTCTTTTTTATTATTGTGAAGATACTGTACAGAGAGGTTACAATTACATGGGCAAGATAATGAGTACATTTCTTATCAAGCATTGTAGCCTCCTCCTTTGTTTCCCCTTCCCATCCCTTCCCAGCCTCCCCCCGCCCCCCCCACCCAATCCTCCCCGCTCCCCACCCCCACCAAAGTTGTACATCTCATTGTTGCAGTGGGTCCACCTGTATTCCTATTTAAACGATTTGTTTTTCCCCTTCCCCTCCACAAATTATACCAACATCAAATACAGTGAAAGCAGGGGTTATACTGTGGGGGAGGGACAGACAAAGCAACAAAGAAATAATCTTATAAATGTGTTAGAAACAATCTCATGAAAGAAAAAAACATTTGAATACATATCTTTGGGTTCATTTCCCTAACTTATCTGACCTTTTCTGCTTGACTCAGACATATACTAGATATTGCAAATAAGGGAAACCATGGGACCTATGTTTCTTTGAGCCTGGCTTACTTCACTTAATATAAATTTTTCCAAGTTTTTCCATTTCCTAATAAATGGGGCAATGGCATTCTTTCTGATGGAGGCATAGAATTCCATTGTGTATATATACCACATTTTCTTGATCCACTCATTTACTGAGGGACATCTGGGTTGGTTCCATATCTTAGCTATGGTAAATAATGCTGCAATAAACATAGCTGCGCTGGTAGCTTTAGTATGGTCTTGTTTGTGATCATTTGGGTAAATGCCCAAAAGTGGGATTGCTAGGTCATAGGGGAGCTCTATGTGGAGTCTTTTGAGGATCCTCCATACTACTTTCCAAAGTGGTTGAACAAGTTTACACTCCCACCAACAATGCAGTAGGATTCCCTTCTGTCCACATCCCCTCCAGCATCTGTTGTTATTAGAGTTCTTGATTTTTGCCATTCTAACTGGGGTGAGGTGGTATCTCAATGTTGTTTTGATTTGCATTTCTTTTATGGCTAGAGAGGTTGAGCATTTCTTCATGTATCTATTGGCCTTCCTTCTTTTGGAGTTCATTTCAATTACCATCATCTTATATGGTCATATGTACATAGCTATTGAGCTCTTGTGATCCTCTGCTAGGACTATTCTAGACATATACTAATTATTACAAATGAGGGAAGCCATGGAGCCTATGTTGCTTTGGGTCTGGCTTACTTCACTTAATATACTCTGGTTTCTCTTCATATCTTACACATGTTTCTTGAACACCTTTTTGGTAATTTGATACATAGAGAAATAGTTCTGACTAAAACCTAGTTTTTGAGGAGGTTACCTTCCATTCTCTAAGAACATTCTATCATCACTCATTGAGAATCTAGAAATTGCCTCCTTATACTTACTTCTACTTCTGTTCTCCCTCCCTTCACAATTGTTCCTTATGCAGCAGAGTGTAGCATGCTGAATAGTGAGGAATACTATCTAACATATTGCTCCTTATCACTTTTATTTCTTAATTTTCTTCATGGCCTTTGTGGCTATCTAAAATATTCTTATGGGTTCATTTGCCTACTATGTGGGGTGACTGTATATGTGTGGTGTTGGAAATCTAATCCATAGCTTCATTCATGGTAGTTAAGTGCTGTAGCACTGAACTATGTGCTCAGACCCTCCTTACCTTTTTTATTACTGCTCTTTCTTACTAGATAATAAACCTTATAATGGTGGGGACTTGGTCTTTTTCATTTCAGTATTCTCAACTTCTTAAGTAGAACCTGACACATAGTATAGAATTAAATGTTTGTAGAGTGCCTATATTACCAAGGATGTCACAACATACACTAGAAAAAAGAACTTAAATCAGGTACAGGTTAATGTCTCCAGGAAGTGCTTATGCAGATATTAAGTATGCAGAGTAAAAGAAGCTATGTGGGGAAGCAAGGCTATTTTTAAAGGGATTGTCTATAGAGTATGAGCCATGGTGGACACTTACCTTTACTTGCCTCATAAACAGCATGGTTTACACCATTCTCATTCCAAAATTACAATAAAGTGTTACCATATAAAGAAAATGAGAACTCCCCTCAGAAATATCTATAATTCTTAATATAAAGAAGGAAATCAGAGACCAGAGTAAATATGGACCTTTGGAACAAGGAGACAGAGAAAGCAACTCCTTCCAAAGGAAATATTCTAGATGAAACAAACTGCTTATTTCTTCCAGTGAGAATAAATTAACTTGCTTCCCTACATTGATTCCACGAAAGATCCATTACAATATAAAAATAAATAAATTCCAAAAAGTATAGCAAGAAGATAAATGCTTTAAAAACAACCAAGTAGTTAACAAACACCAAGAACTTATCCATGTGGTCGTAATTATTAAGAGCTCATGAAAGAAAGGGGGAAGAGAAGGAAAGCAGCAAGGGAAGAAAAAAAATATCAGGAAGAAGGAAGAAAATTGAGACAATATATTTATTAACAGAAAAAATATATTAGGCAACGATAGAACAAATAAAAGCATGAGTTTATATTGAAAAAGCTTAGACTGTAGAAGGATGAAAAAATATTACTTTTTTAAAAAGTGCATGGAGCCAGGCACCTGACACCTGTCATCCTAGCTACTCAGGTGGCTGAGATCTGAGCATTTCTGCTCAAAGCCAGCCCAAGCAAGAAACCTCATGAGACCCTGAAAGTGGCTCTGTGGCTCAAGTGGAACAGTGCTCACCTTGAGCTGAAGAGCTCAGGGACAGCACCCAGGCCCAGAGTTCAAGCCCCACAACTGATAAAAAAAAAAGTGCATGAAGGAAAATTCGCGAAATATAAAAATTCTTGGGTCCCAGGGGAAAAAATACTGAAATAGAAAAGTAGAAGCCCTTCCCCCCCCCCCCCCCGCCAAAAAGTAAGAATTACACTAACTCAAGTATTAGAAAAAAAGAGAAGGCTTAAAAAAAGTTTAAAATCAAAAACTTAACATCTAAATCTAATCAAGGTTTGGATGCATGCAACAATTTTTGTTTAGAAAACTTTTGAAATATGTATGCCACAGAGTCTGGTAGTGGGCTAGTCAGCTTTCTGTCATTGTGACAAAAAATACCTGAGATAAACTACTTACAAAGAGGGAAGATTAGTTTTGCTTTCATAGCTTCAAAGTGCTAAAGGATGTAAAAAAGTGAGAAATCAAGAAACAGAAACAGTCTTTGAAATTATAAGAACCCCTGCAGTCATCAATATAGTAGAGTGGGGAAGGAAAAAAGAGGAAGAATTACGCAGTAATATGATGGTGAGCACTTTTAATTTGAACAAAGATCCAGCCAATATTATGGAAATTTTAAAGTAATGGTCTATCCGTGGAGCTCACCAAAGAATGTTGTAGAGGAGGTGGGAGGAGAGAGTGGTTATGAAGAGAACATGGATGAGGTGAATTTGATCGAAGTACAATATATACAACTTGTAAATATCAAACTCAAACCTCTTTAGAGCATTAATGCATGCTCATATAAAAATATTGAGCTGAGTTCTAGTGGGAATGTCAGTAATCCTAGTTATTCAGGGGATGGAGATCTAAAGAATCAAAATTCAAGGACAACTCAGATAAAAAGTCTGTGGTTTCCAATTCCCACAATAATCAGCACACAACAAAATAATCAGCCTGAGAGAGGTGTGACTCAAGTGGTAAAGCACCAGCCAAGCAAGAGTGAAACAGAATTCAAACCCTTCTATCAAAAAACATATATCATATACTTAAAGACAACCTTCAGAACAATTTAAAATATGATGTATCATATTAGTTAACAAAAATCCCAATAGCAATGTAAAATAATAAAAGTTGATATGAAAATTATAAAAACCTTGATATTATGTTCACACCCTGGCTAAAATACTGACCAGGAAAGATTAATTAGCTTTCATAAAATCTGGCCAAAATAGAATAAAGTATTACTACAACTTAAAGGGCATCTAAAAGCAATGAGATCTGTCTCTTAAAAAAGCCTGAGATCTGTCTCTTAACATTTTTGCTCACAGCTAGTACTCTACCACTTGAACCAATTCCATTTATAGCTTTTTTTTTGGGGGGGGGGGGTTAATTAGAGATAAGATTCTCCTGGACTGTCTTGACCAGATTGGCTTTGAACCATGATCCACAGATCTCAGCCTCCTGAGTAGCTAAAATTAGAGGCATCAGCCACTGGCAACAAGAAACCTTTGCATTTTAGCTCAGGTCTATGATCCATTTAGAATTTACTTTTGTAAAAGGCAAATGTTTTATTTCCAGGTTAATTTTTTTATGTAATTGTTCCAGTCTTTCTGTTGAAAAGACTATCTCAGCTCCACTATATGGTCAACAAACAGTGAATTTGATTGAAATGAGTGTGAATTACTGGTCTGTCTGTCCTATTCCACTGTTCTATTTGTGTGCTTATTCACTAGGACATTGTCTTGATTACCAGAGCTTTCCAGTATGTCTTGAAGACAAAGAGTATCAATATCCCAACTTTATTTTTTCTCCAATATTTTGTCAGCATTTTTTGCCCCTACTAAAAAGAAAAAAACAACATTAGAATCTATTCGTCAATACACACAAAAATCATTCAGTGGCATTTGATTAGAAATGCATTGCATATAGGAGGTCAAGTTTTAGCAGTCTGGATGTTCTTCAATATTAAGTAGGGTATATCCCAATAAACACATCATCATACATTGAAAACATTGTAAGTGAAAACATATCTAACGCATCTAACTTCAAATATCAGAGCTTATCATAGAAGTACATCATACAGTATTGTTTATGCCTGTAAATGAGTGGCTACCTGGTACTTCCAGCTCACTACTGATGTAACATCATGAGAGAGTACCATCAAAGCCAGAAGTGAATGGCATATACCTGCAAGCATTGTACTCAAGGTGGTAAGGGAGGAAGAAACTCCTATAGAATATCATAAGCCCAGAGAAAGATTGACATTCAAAAGGGAAAGTGTGATTTCTATTCAATATACATCATTTCAGGGCCATCCTAAAATTGAAAAATGTAAGTTTGAACCATCATAAATTGAGGATCATCTGTGTTAGCACTTCCTGTCCACAAAAAATGAAATCATTTTCTAATCATTTGGTTTTTCTGTGGTTTTGTTCAAAAGAACATTAGTTTTTTTTTTTTTGATGGATTTTGTACATATCTCTTTTAAGAAAATACCTGAGTGTTTCATTTTAGGGGATAATATCATGTGTTCAATTTCAAATTCCATTTAAGTTTTGGACTTTATTCTGTACTGGTTGGCTAGGCTCTCTCACTTGCCAGGGAAGTCTACAGCTTGAGCCATGCCTCCAGTCCTAATTCTTTTCTTCATTGTGGATTTATAGGAAGGTGATTGACTTTAAACATTAACGTTATATTTTGAAACATTACTATAATTATTCATTAGTTCCAATGTTTAGTTATTTTATTTTCCACATAAATAAGCATGTAATTAACAAAAAAGATAAAAAGTCTTCTTTTCTGATAAGTATATTTTCTAAAATGCCTTTTCATGTCTGATTGCATTAGCTAGAATTTCTAGCACAATGAGAGCATGAGAGAAGACATAGTTGCTTTAAACATGATCTTAGTGAGTTTTTTACTGCTAAGTACAGAATTTGCTTTAGGTTTTCTGTAGGCATTCTTAATCAATTTGAAGAAGTTCTCTCTCATTTACTAATAATTTTGGTTATGAACAGGTGTTAGATTTTGTCAAATGCTTTTCCTACATGCATCTATTGATATGACCACATAATTTTTCTTCTGCTGTCAATGTGGATATTACATTAGTTATTATATATATATGTATATATATATATATATATATATACAGAGAGAGAGAGAGAGAGAGAGAGAGAGAGAGAGAGAGAGAGAGGTATTCAACTTGCACTTTGGAACTTTTTTTAGGATTAGGAAGGCAGCGAAACAACATGAGCCCAAAATAGAAATTGAGCTAGGCTTGTATGCCATTCAAGGCTCCTAGGTTAGGAGAAAGGGGCTGAACATAGAACAAGAAAAACATCAAGAGAAATATGACCTACTTCTCATTTGGCCCATTGTAATCCCTGCTTTTGAAAGGCTTCTAAATGTGAACTGAGGTTGTAGAATATGAAGGCCAATCAGCTAAATCTAGGTGAGACTGCCATATGTCTCAGAATCTAAGAAGTATGTTTTTGCCAATCTAAAATACGTTAAAGATGTCTTAATGGTGATTTATGCTTGATTTGTGAAGTTCAAGGCAAAGTTTATGTCAAAAGATCTATAAAACTACATACTTTTAACTAGTCAGTGAATGAATTTTGTCAAAAAAGCAACATTTCTTATATCTGAAAATTCTCAAATAGATGCTTATATATCACTTAATTTCTGCAGTTACCCAATGATTCTAACCTTAACTAGACCCACAACAGCCCTTCAAATGTAAAAACTCACTTTTTTGTATATCATTTTATATAAAATATATTTCATAAAGTTTTTGCTGTTATTTTATTGTCATAAACATGAAAATAATTTGAAATAGAATAAGTTACCTTGAAATAGAATGAGTAACCTGCAAAAAAGTAGCAAAAATTACAGTAAATACTGTAAATAAGCTTACAAAACAGAGAAAACATTCAAAGTCATTACAATTATGTACCTGCAATAATGCAAGAACATCAGAAAAAAAGATAAAAAGCTCTTAATATGAACCATCAAGGGACACTACTGAGAATCTGTAAGACAAACTAGAATAAAATTGCTGGGAATTATCAGAAAAAAAAAAGAAAGAAAGAAATGGAGAGGAACCATGGTGAAGAATCTCTAAGGTAGCTAGGTTCCAGCGGCTCACTCCTGTAATCCTAGGTACTCACCAGGTTGAGATTATAGTTCAAAGCCATTGCTGGTAGGAAAGTCATGAGTCTCATCTCAGCATGAAAATAAAAGGGTAGGAAGTGGAGCTGTGGCTCAAGTGGTAGAGCACTAGGCTTGAGCAAAAAAGCTCAGTGACAGCACCCAGGCCCTGAGTTCAATCCCTAGGAGAGACAGACAGACAGACAGACAGACAGACAGACAGACAGACAGACACACACACACACACACACACACACACACACACACACACACACACACACACACACACACACACACACACAATCTCTAATGTAACAAATTCCCAGGTTCTAGCCATATCAAGGTCTTCTACAAGAATAAGGTTGATTCCTTAGTCCAACAGAATGTCCTCTACATACTCTACAAGCAAGACTACATTGTCTCACCTACCTACTTCATTGCCTTTGCTTGCCATGAAAGAGGGGTCCAGATATCAGGGAAATACAGCATATGGAGGGAAATTAAGGCATAAGGTAAACCATATGAACTCCAAAGGTTACTCCCCAAGGTAAGTTCTGAGTTAAAATATGATAATCAGTAGTTCACTGTAGTAGTAGTTCCCTGGCTTTAAACATTTTTAACATTTTTTATTATTATCTTTAAGTAGTTGTAAAAGAAATTCCCATTCTACAAAACAGTATATGAATACAAGGTGTCTAACAACATTGTCACCCATTGCTCCGAACCCATCCCTTCTCTCACTTTTCTTTTCCTGGCTTTAAATTGAATGACTTGCTTAAAACCATTTTTCAGAGAATATAAACTCCCTAAGGGGAGGTATTTCTTTTTTTCAGACGTTGTTCACTGTTATATCCCAAGCACGAAGTATATTACCTGACACAGAGTACACACACACACACACACACACACACACACACACACACACACACACACACACACACACACACACACACACACACACACACACACACACACACACACACACACACACACACACACACACACACACACACACAGTACAGGTAGATTCCCTTTCCCCAGGGTAAATCAGTGAGCAGATCCCCTTTCTCCAGGACACTGTGAGACCCTGGAACTCTGTTTTACCTATCTTTGCAGATCTAGTACCCAGCTTACTGACTGAGACCTTGATGGTATCGGTTGAGTTAGTTGATGCTTTACAAGTAGAACTACTAAAAATAAATAACCTTGTATTCCACTTCAGAAATAATGAATTAGAAGCTATCGTGGGGTCTCATGTGTATAGCTTTTGTTTATCAAGTGTCCTGAAAGCTCTTTCAGCCAGCTAGGAGAAAAGAGAATATAATTCATTTTTCTAAAGAATCCTCACGGAGCTGATGTAGCTCTTCAGGCAGAGTGTGACCTGGGGCAGTATTGCCCAGACCTCAAAAGTCAAGTTTTTCAGAGCTACCGCTTTGCCCTGTAACTCACAGCAATGTTATATATGTTTTACAACTACTTTGAAATAATTTTATATTTTCATAAGGGTTATAAAGACAGTACAGGGAGGTAGGTGCTGGTGGCTCACATCTATAATCCTAGCTACTTAGGAGGCTAAGACCTGAGAATCCAGTTCAAAGCCAACTCATAAAGACAAGTCTGAGAGACTGTTCTCTCCAAGTTACACACACACACACACACATACACACACACACACAAAATGGGGAGCTGTGGCTCAAGTAGGACAGTGCCAGCCTTGGGCATAAAAGTAAGGGAGAGCAGAAGGCTCTGGCTTCAAGCCCCAGATTCTCCCAGGTTCAAGTCTTCATACACACACACACACACACACACACACACACACACACACACACACACACACACACACACACACACACGTAGACAGAGAGTCTGCACTACTTCTCACCAGTTTACTCTAATGTTTACATCCTTCATAAGTAATCAGGGTATGTTTGTCAAAACTTTGGAGTTAACATTGATACAACACTGTTAACTAAGGTACTATTTCACAAAGCTGTTCACTAAAATGCTTTATTTTCTGTTCCAGTACCCAACCTAGGATGCCCATTGAATCATCATGGTTTCTTAGTCTACTGTGGTCTGTGAGTGTCTTAGTCTTTGTGTCTTCTTATGATCTTGACTGATAGGTATTTCCAAAGAGTCATGGCCAAGTTTTCATTTTTATGAAATGTCCATCACTTTGAATATGTCTATTGTGTCATGCTTAGGCTGAGGTTATAGATCTTTAGGAAGCGTATCCCCCAGTGGTAGTATGCACTTGTCCGTTAAGGTTTGATATTTTGAATGATATTGCTAGTCTATAATTCACTGCTGACATTTCACATCACATGCCGCACTTATCAAAACTTATGCCAAATATAGTTGAAATACTTCATTCACATGTATGAACATAGAGTAATGAAACTCATTAAAAATAGTTTAAAAATGGAAAGTAGGAAAGAATAAGAGTGGGTGAATTTGATCAAAGCACATTATATGCCTGTTTGGAAATATAACGAAACCCCTCTGTATGCAATTAGTCTATGTTAATAAGAAGAGGGAGAGAAAAAAAAACAAATGGTAGGTTACATTTAGAAATCCTGTTCTATAGTTCATTTGTTTACTTGAACAAATGAATACTTCCTCTAACTATACAGATATAGGCACTAGGAGCTAGTCTGGAACGAAGAGGTCAAAGACCAAATTTAAAAGATGGGTGAAAACATCTGTTTTGGCCCTTCAGATTCTGATTCTAGTCACTATTGAAGTAAAAGAAAAGGATAATTGACTCTTTGATCAGCAGATACCCATTTTTTTATTGTGTGGTCATGGAGGATAATACTTGGTAAAACACTCGACACATAGTAACAGTAGTAAATATTTGTTAAATAACTATTGAAATAAATGGTTCAATAAATGGTCCAGGTCACAAAAGCATATTGCTTGTTACCAATAATAGACTACTAGGCTCTGAGGACAATGAATCTGACCTGGTACATCTGGAAATTTAGATACCATGGTAACATGACTAAAAAAAAGCTTTAACACTGACAGTTGAAAAGAAACTGCCAGTATGATTTTATCAGAGGTTATGTGAAGAATAAAACCCAGAAATTAAGTTGAGGCACATATTCTAAGTTCATTCTCACTTTCTTTATGAACCAAAAAGCAGATTCTAGATAAACAATGAGTTTGTTTCCAGTATTTTAATTATGCATTTATATTTAACAACCTTAAATCAGGGCATTTGTTTCCAACATTATGAACTATGCATTATGAGCTGTGCTGACAGGAATTTCCTTTTTGTGTCCAAACTGAACTGCTGTATGTGCTCTTGGTCCAATCTGATTTTCATTATTTTTAAGGGCTTGACTTACAGAAGTCCAAAATTGTACATATAACTGAAGCAGCAGTTTCTCTATTTCAGAAATAATTTCTCCTTTAAAAAAATGTCCCTGGCTTAAAGAAAATTTGGAAAAAGGTTTTCTCTTTGAAAAAACTCAGATGATTGAAGAGATTTCACCTTCAAAGAGTTTCACTCCAAAAGGAGCCCCCTTTGAGAATTTTAAGCATTGCATGGGAAATGTATTCTTTGAAGATTCTCATGTTAAAAAAAAAAAAACAGTTGCATGACTTGGGTATCCTCTTTGAAGTTCTTTTAAAAAACAATATTTAAAGGATTTCCCTCTTTGAATGTTTTCATGATACTGAAGGCTGCTTTTCTGGAAAAAAAAATGTTATTCTCTATTCAAGAGGTTTGCTTCTTCTTTTCCTCCTTTATTACTATATCTTGGATTATTTGGGGGTAATAAGAGAAATTGAAGCTGATAGTTTGTGAGGACTTTCCCTAAATTAGGATTTTTCTAACTAGGATTGGTTTTCTCGGCCTCTCCCTATGTCAGATTAGACTGAGAGATATTATAAAAATTATCAATTCATATAAGTAACAAATATAGAAATGGGTCATCACAGAGGTTGTCTGAGAATTGTAAGTATCTGGTGAGTTCCTTTAGAATATTATAAGTGGATTATTGATAACAGAGAGCTTCTCAATGAATAATATCATCACACTCCTAAAGCAGATATAGTGTATTATTTCATGATTGCGCTTAGCTTAATGTTTTTGACACGCATCAAGCTATATCATAGATCACAATTTCACTCCTTTTTAGGGCTCACCTATGTGTTTTACCACAGCATCTTATCACAGTGCTAGTATAAGAACTCCTTAAATTTTTACATATAACCTCTCAAGTTTGATCCCAGCTCTTTTCAGGCTAGAATTGAGATTCCTTCTGCTGCCTGTCCATAGGTCAGCAGCTGACATCCCCTTAAAGAATCATAAAGGGGAGAAGGGGTTCTGCTGCCTGCTAAATAATCATTCAACAACCTCCTTCCTTTATTCTGTTCTCAGTGCTGCAACTCCCACCTCTCACAACTCTTCCAGTTTCTAGACTCAGAAGCCAATCGTCATGGTCCTGCTCTCTCTGCAAGCACCCAACTCTGTCTTTGCCAAATTCCCTGAACTTCTAACACATGGAGGGACTAGAGATGCCTTCCAAGGCTTTCTTCTCAACACCTGCCATGCACTGGATTATTGCTTATACAGTCAATAAACAATTGCAGGGTAGGTCTGCTAAGATGAGTGGAATTCTTTTTTTAAATGTAATAGTCACTGAAATATCATTGGCCACTTACTTCAGAGGGATGTTTGATGATTGTACATTTCCAGCTCTAGTCAAGCAGTTTTAGGCCATTCTCCATCTGTCTAGGATGGATGGATGTTGAGGATATGCTCAATGTAAATATCAAATCATTGAGGTTTGAGTTTCAAAGAGCAAAGTGATACATTTGAAAGACCAGAGGAAGGTAACTAACAGAGATGTGTTATCTTTTCTGTTTCTTTTTTTAATCCTACTTTCCACATGCACAGAGATACTACAAGATCTCTTTTGTTTGTGTGCAAGATGAAGGACTATGATACACTGTACCTTGCCTGTCATGGCATTTATGGCTTCTGATGGTGATGATTTCACCCATTTCCTCTACCCTAGGCTACACTCTACATGAAGATATGTATGCTTTTTTAAAACGCAATTCTGTAGCAGGAATCTAGACCTAATACAAATTCAGGCCTATCACATGTATGTTGTTTAAGTTAATAAAGGGAGCACCTGGCTAGATAAATGTAGTGGTGTCTGCTTTGCCCCAGCTTTGCCTCAGTTGCTAATCTAGAAGTAAATAACTGTGCGGTGCCCCAGCACTGAGCTGTCCTTCTGACCTCGTCCTACCAGAGATTAGTTAGTGAGTGGAAATATGATCTAGGCGTGGCTAGGTCAGAATTACTTTAGGACCTTTCCTGGAGCTTTCAAGAGAAAGGAATCCTCTTCTTTCTGAATCTCGAGTTGCTGAACTCTGAGTGAGACTGCCAACCTTGAACTTCAAAAGATTCCCACAAATGAAGCCAACACGGAGAGAACAACTGCCAGAAAGAATGGAAGAGGAAGAACTGCTGACAGATTTCGAATCCCTCGGTGCCACTTGGCTTGACCTTGTCCATCTTTATATTCACCAGCTTTATGATAGTAAATACTTTTATGCCAAATAAACACATTCTCTTTCATTATTCAAACCTTTGAATTGTCTATCGTTTGCAAAGAAGAGTCCTGCTTGAGAAAGCAAGCTTAAAATACATGGCCCATTTGAAAACAACTATTTGTAAAATCTGATAATGAGTCTCAAGCTGTTGTTTTTCTGATGGGGAGGGGGCTTATTGATTTATTGATCAATTGATTGATTGCTGGTTTTATGGCTTCAACTCAGAACTTCCAACTCATGTCTGGAGGATGCAGACTACAAATACATGGTTTGGAGCTACAGCAGTCATTTTGCTATGCTGAGGAAAACTGAGTCAACACATTAGACACAATTTAACTGCTAAAGTCAAAGACAGGTCCAGTCTGTTTCCTAATCAAATCTCCTAATCACCTCTGAACTTTGTAGGTTCATACATCAATATGTTTGTTTTAATAGCTGAAGCCATCTGAGCTACATTTTCTTAATGGGTGGGTTTGGAAGTATTCTATCATATTGTCTCAATCAAAGTTAAAGACAATCAACTAATGAGACAAGACAAATTCCGGACAAAACACTTTACTTTGCTAAAATATCTTTTTTGAGGAGCCCAACCACCTAGTAGAATATGGAACATAATTGTAGCCCAACACATGTTGATTAAATTGGAAATGAGCCTTATTCTTAATAATAGGTATCATTTTAACCAGTTATGGCAGGCTGTACTAAGGACTTTACATGCATTTTCATTAAATCTTCACAATTATAGTCTATTATTAATCTTTATTTTACACAGGAAGAGACTAACCAGTCAAAAATATTCTGATTTGGGAACACTTTAGTTCCATTTTTAAGCTCCAATGTGCCACTTATAAAAAGGTTTTCATGTTCCGAATCCTGGGTAAAGAATAGGAGCTAAATTGTCTACATACTGAGATCATTGAGAAGGGGGAAATTAAGGGAAAGACTGTGCTATCCAGGAAGTCCTCAGGGATGTTGATAGGGACCCATTACCAATCAAATCTCTGTGCATCCTCTAACTCTTCTCTACAAGAGCAGTGAGTATGAGGTGATAAGGTAAGAGGAAACAAGAGCTAGAGTAGAACATGTATGGCCTAACATTAATGACATAAATGAAGAACAGTCCGTCCTAAAATGCAATATGGAAACCCCACTAGAGGCCTCTTACAGCTGAGATGTCTGTTCTGCCACTTGAATATGACATGTTTTTTTGATCCCATTTCTGATCTAATCTAGCATTACTTACCGGCTTTGTTGTATGGTTTGTTTGTTTTTTCCCAGGTATTCATGTGTTGGATAGGAAATGATAAGACAAAGTACTAAACATTACTAGAGAATAGAAATGGAGATTCAGACTGTGGTAGATCAAGCAATATCCCACTCACATACAAATGTATATGCATTAAATATATATTGTTTTACATGACAAAGGGCCTTCTTAAATTTGACTGTTTGTATCTTAAGATGAAAAGATCATCTTGGATTATGAAGGTCAGTATAAAAAACTGAAGCAGAGACTGGAGTGGATGTTCTTTGAAAACCAGGAGGAGCCACAAGCCAAGGAATGCAAATACCTCCTAGAAGCTAGAAAACACAAGGAACCCTATTGTCCCCAAAAGAAACACTACTTTTCTAACAGCTTCATTTTAGCCTTCAAGACTTATTTTAGATTTTCAAGCTCCAGAACCAAAGGATAATCAATTTGTTGTTTTAGGCCACTAAATTTGCAAGAAGCCACTGAGTCTGAGATAATTTGCTACAGCTGCTAAAGCTATCTAAAAGTATGACAGCTAATGTCAATGGTCATAAATGGGCAGGGCAGTAAATGTATGTCTTGACCTAATAAAAATCTTATCTGAGACTTCTACCACCACACACAAAAAAAGTAGAACTCAAAGAAAGGAAAAGTAGATTTTTTTAAAGAAATTAATTAGTACATAATAATTGTACAAAAAGATTTCATCATAGTATTTCATACATGTATATAGTATACTTTAATTGCATTAACCCCTTCTATTTGTATCTTTTTTCCATGTCTCCTTCCCATCTAATTTTTAGAAAAGTCTTCAGTGAATTTCAACATCCCATCTTCCTAACTAGACACATAGCGTGAGGGTTTGTGGGTGGGTGGAGTTGATTTTCATTCAGTAGTACTGGGATTGAGCTCAGGGCCTTGCACTTCATAGGCAGGAACTCTCCTGTTGAGTCATACCCCAGTTTTTCAAACACAGTACTTACTGAAGCTGTTTAAAGTTGCTATGTCCACCTTTTTCAAGTGTGTTTTATCTGACATGTTGCTTTATAAAAACAACTCTGATGTACTGGTTGAAAGAACAAGCATTATTCTTCTTAAGTTTATGGATCATTTGGATAGGTCTACAGATCTTGTCATGATTGTATGTTCTTTTGTTTTGTTTTTCTAGTCCTGGGGCTTGAACTCAGGGCCTGTCCCTAAGCTTCTTTTGCTCAAGACTAGCTCTCTACTACTTGAGTCACAGAGCCACTTCACGCTTTTTCAGAGTAGTTTACTGGATACGTATCAGGGACTTTTCTGCCCAGGCTGGCTTTCAAACTGTGATGCTCATATCTCAGCCTGCTGAGTACCTAAGATTACAGGCATAAGCCACCAGTGCCCAGCTTTGGCTTTTCTCCTGTATTTGTGATCACCTAGGGGGCTAACTGGTCTATCATATCCTCCATTTACATATCAGCTGGTTAACTGCTTACAGGCCGAGCTTGGAAGAATACAACTGGTCTATTACCATTTGGTAGGCTATCCTACTCCTATTCAGAGGACAGTGCTAGTAAGTATTTCAAGAGGGGAGTTTTGCGAAGGCCCATCACTTCTGCTGACTTCTGTTGGCCAACATTGGTCACAAGAAAAGTACAGATTTGAAAGAGCCTGTAACTGACTGAGTTTTGAAGAAAGGTGTTGCCAAGTTACATTAGAAAGAGCATGGAGGGCTGGGGATGTGGTTTAGTGGTAGAGTGCTTGCCTAGCACGCATGAAGCCCTGGATTCTATTTCTCAGTACCACATAAACAGAAAGAGCCAGAAATGGCGTTGTGGCTCAAGTGGTAGAGGATTAGCCTTGAGCTAATGTTTGAGCTCAAGGGCAGTGCCCAGGCCCTGAGTTCAAACCACAGGACCAGAAAAAAATGACAAAAACAAAAAGAGTGCTAGTTTGGCTTAAGTGGCTAGGGTACCTGCTTAGCAAGAGTTCCTGAGTTCAGTCCTCAATACTGCAAAACACAAAACAAACCAAACCAAACAGTTCCATGTATTTGAACAGAGAAGGGAGTATTTGCCTCTCTTACTATTAAAATTAGTAATTTTACTTAGAAAATAAAATAGCCTTTAAGATACAATATTTTTAACAGCATTTCAATCAATATTAACAACCTTTGTCTCTTTTCCTTCTGAACCTATGTGTAATTTTACATTTACAGAATGTTTCTGTCAGACAGGATAGAGTTGTTTCTAAATGCTACCCAGGATGGTACTGGTCTGCTTCTGATTTGGACTGTTTAGATCATTAATATTTAATGTAGGTATTGATATAATTGGGTTTAAGTCTACTACCTTTGTTTGTTTTCCTTGTCATTTCATCTAGAATGGTGCTGTAGATTTTTCAGGAAGCATAATGGCTTATTACAATTTCCCCTAAAACAATATTACATCACATAATATAAGAACAATATGGTTCTTTTTCCCTTCATTCTCTTACATCTCATGTTATTGTTTGCAAGATAGATCCTACATATGCTATTCATAATTTTCCTTGCAACATTAGAGAAAAATTTTGCACTGAAAATAATAGAGATACAAACACTAACATTAACCACTTTTTATTTTAGACAATAACAGATTGCTGTCTATTTCTATTTGAAAGAGTTGATTATCTTTTGTAAAAATTAAAAAATGAAAATGTTTTAAAAATACAGCTGAGACAGGCGCTGGTGGCTCATGCCTGTTGTCCTAGCTATTCAAGAGGCTGAGATCTGAGGATCCTGGTTCAAAGCCAGCCTGGGCAGGAAAGTCTGTGATATTGTTATCTAATTAACCACCAGAAAGCCAGAAGTGGTGCTGTGGCTCAAGTAGTAGAGTGCTCGATTTGAGCTGAAGAGCTCAGGGACAGCTCCCAGGCCCAGAGTTCAAGCCCCCCAACCGACAAAAAAAAAATACAGCTTTGATATTGCTGTTCCTGCTCTCTTCTCCCTTTACAAAAACTCAGTTTCCCATGTAGTATAATTTTCCTCTCATTTACAGTGCAGATCCGCTGGCAACATTCAACAGCTTTGTTCATTAGAAAAATAATTTCTTATTTCTTAATTTGGGGAAGAAGTTTTTCTGAATATGGAACTCTACTTTGACAGGTTTATTTTTTCAACACTTTTAAGATGTCTTTGTAACATTAGAAGGAACTGAAAACTGGATGTCGTATCAGTAAAGGCCCAGCTAGGAGAGAAACCATACCAACTATTTTATCGGAGAGAATTGAGTATAAAGAGTTGCTGGAAATTGAAGGATTAACATGGCAAAAAGAGAATGCTGAGGTCTAACATTCCCATTAGCTGGAGCTAACAACTACAGGAAGTTTTTGAATCTCCATCTCAACAAATGACTGAGTGTGGCAGCATGCATCTGTTATCTCTTACACAGGGGGCAGACCATGACTGGAATCAATGCCTGTCATTCCAGCTGTTCAGGGAACTGTAAACAATAAGATCACAGCATAGATTGAGACCCTATCTCAATAAAATATTCAAAACAACAACAAGAGCAGAAGATGTCATTGTCTTCTGATTTTTTTTAATTTGATTTTATTATGAGAGGTCTGTAATCATTCTTACCTTTATTTCCTTTGGCTGCTTTTAAGAATTTTTTTTAAATTTTCATCACTGGTTATTCTCAATCTGATTATAATGTAGCTTTATATGGTTTTGTTTGTGTTTATTGTGTTTACTGTTACTTGAATTCTTGGGCCTGTGGGCTTATAGTTTCCAAATCTTCAGTGAGATATTTTCTTTTTTTTTTAATTTTTTTTTGGGGTCCAGTTGTGGGGCCTGAACTCTGGGCCTAGGCGCTGTCCCTCAGCTCTTCAGCTCAAGGCTAGCGCTCTACCACTTGAGCCACAGCGCCACTTCCGGCTTTTTTTTTTTTGTTTATGTGGTGCTGAGGAATCAAACCCAGGGCCTCAGGCATGCAAGGCAAGCGCTCTACCACTGAGCCACCTTCCCAGCCTTTCAGTGAGATACTTTCTTTCCTTCTGACATGTGTAAATACTACTAAGCCCATCCAGTTTTCATGTTAGAAATTGTGGGTCTCAGCTCTAGAAGTTTCATGCTACTCTTCAAAATCTTAGTTACATATATTGTATAATACTGTTTAGCAAAATAACAATATTTTTTGCAGTGCTCGGACTGAACCCAGAGCCTGATGCATATTAAGCAAGTGCTCTTTAACATTGAAGTACATCTCCAGGCTTATAACAACCTTTGTTTTTTTGTGGGTTTTGTGTGTGTGTGTGTGTGTGTGCACATTTCACATTGTCCCCTTGCCCATATTTTACCAGTCCTGTATTGTTTCATATGCAATATATAAAAGCATTCATTTGTTTACATTTTGTCAACATTTCCAAGGTTTTTTTTGTTTTTTGTCTTTTTTTTTTTTTATAAAGGTACACAGGTAAATCAGATCCTAGTTGCTTGTAATCTGGAGACAGATTGTACAGTAAGAAAAGAAGAGAGTCAGGTAGGCCAGATCAATCCAGGAGTCTTTACCATAGTCAACTGCCTCCATTACTTAGCAGGAAAGTTCCATTCTCCCCCACTGTCCACTGCAGCTGTGTGAGCTGAGAACACAGAGTTCACAACACAGAAATATGTTCCGTTTGAGAGATGGAGGTAAATGACAGTAATCTTAGAAGAAGAAGAAAAAAATAGAGAACTGTCTGCTTGTTCCCTGGGGCCATGATTATTGCTCAATGACCTTAGACTAACTCCACATGAGCCAAGTGCCCAGACTGTGCTGAATGTTACTGCATCCAGTGCTCATGCAGGCTCTTGCCCATTGTTTCCTAACCCAAGTGGTATCCACTTAATTAATATTCTTTAAACTCTTTATGCACTGTAAATGCTTATATACTATAAAATGTGTTGCTAGACTTTTGCTTACAGTAAGGTTGAAAGTTTGTAATTATGAAATTCACAGTTGGTGTGTTGAGCCTTCACCAGGTGAATAGACTCCTGTGGTGACTTTGTTACCAGAAAACAAAAAAGCAAACATACAATAAAACCACAAATTAAAAAGTCAACTTGCCAATGGCCATTAACGCCAAAGATAACAGTATGCAGAGAAAATTGTTCATGGCTACGAAGAAACTGATTTAATATACTTTGTAGTGCAATTTAAAATATCGGTTTATAATGTGAATAAAATGTTGTTTCTATCCTCAAGTAACTAACAGATATCTATGGCTATGATGGGGGGGGTACAAATGAGATAATTAGAAAATACTCAATAAGAGGAGTGAGAGAAAGCCAAGAAATGGTGCTGCAATACGAAGGGAAAGACTTTTAGGTTAAGCTGGCACACTGATTCTAATAAGGTGAGCACAAATTAATTAGAAAAGGGTATGTATTGTGGTATTGTGGTATGTGTGGGAATTTGGCAAGTTCTTAAACAGACATAAACAAGGACACTAAAGCAAGAAATGGTATGATGGGAGAAGAAACTGCTGCTCCCATTCTATTCGAAGACTGAGAGTCAACACTAGGTGCAATTGTACACTATGTTCACTAGATCTGGACAAGCCATAAAAGGATTTTAAGAAAATTTGAACAAACCTGTATTTTATATCCAATGGAGTTAATATGGGCAAGAATAAAGGTAAGAAGAGCCAAAGATTAATATAGTAATTGGGTAAAGAGATGATACCTACTCTAAAACAAAGGAAGACAATAGAAGAGAAAGAGTAATGGATAGAGTAAGAAGAGAAAGAGCAATGGATAGAGTAAGAAGATAGATGATACACTATCAAGAAATAGAAGGATATTCCCTTCTTTTAAGAAGAAAGGAGAGTAAATGTTTTGTATAGATGAATAGGTAAGGGACCTGAAAGTTAAGACAGCTTATACCTTATGGCTTCAAATAAACAAGTGAAGAATTTGATAAGATTTGTAAAGTGGTAGTTCCTATTTTAATACAGGAACTGGAGGCACAGTGAATGATGAATCAAGCCCCCACAAGTGGACAGTATCAGAAAGGCCCCCCTCCTCTACTACAGCTTCTCAGGCTAGAACACAAACAAATCCCTCTCTGCCTCACCTGGCTGTCTCCCATGCCTTACCCTTAGGAAGCATTCAACAAATAAACACTTTGAGGCATCCCTCTCAGGGATGCTTGCTACCTTTTATAAGAGAAATTGAAGAGTAAGAGTGACTAGATCTCTGACCTTTCATTACCTCTGAATAAACAACTCAAAGTATAGCTCAGTACTGTCATTTTCATAGAACAAGGGCATGACATTTTCAAACATCTGAATACTGATAGCACATGAGAATTTTCTGAGAAAGGCTGTATAACCAGATACATATGTGTCCTTGGTAACTGCTATATAATCCAGTGGCTAGGCTATAAAATAACAGCACTGTCATAACAACCCCATGTCAAAAACCATAGTGATCTGCTCTTATAGAAAAGTACTAGCTCTCAGATTTCTTTCGGCTGGTAATTATCGTAGCTATCCAGCTAATGCTGGATTAACTGATAAGCAGGCCAAAATTGTGCTTATGATTCCAATAAATCAAGGCTACTACTTTGTTTTCAATGAAACTTTTTTAAATAGTCACTACAGGAAAATGTGTTGGACAGGGTTTAGAGGTAGTTGGATATAGGATTACATTTGAACTAGAGAGCTACAAATCTTACTTTTGTGAGCAATTATATCTTCAAATCTTATTTTGTTGCCTCTACTGATGGATGTTGCCCAACACACATGCATAGTAATATTGTGTTCTAAATGAAGAGGTATAGTGCGGGGTTAAGTAGTCACTGTTAGTCAGCTCTCTGTTACTGTGGCAAGATGTCTAAGATCAAATATATTAAAAGGGGGAAATATTTATTTGGCTTATGGTTCCACAGTTTCCAGCTCATGGTTGTTTGGCTCTGTTGGTTTGGAACTGTGGGGAGACAGAACATGGCTGGAGGGTGTAGTAGAGCACAGATGCTCATCTCGTGGTGGTTGAAAAGGAAACAAAAAGAAAGGCCAGTGTCCTACTATCTGCTCTAAAGGCATGGCACCAATGACCTAACTTCCTTGCATAAAGCCCTACCGTCTAATGGTTCTATTAATTCCCAATAGTGTTACCATGGAGACCCAGATTTCAATCCATGGACCTTCAGACCCAACATAGCAGTCACTGAGGAGGAAAAGAGAAAATGTCTCGAGTTCATTTGGCAACAGCAGAAAAATATTTTCCTGTTTTACCTTACTCATTCCGGTATCCAGTGGTAAACAACTCAAACTTTCAAACAAACCAAAAGGTTGACTAATAGAAGTCTTTAAGGGATTGACTTAATGGATAATTATTCACAAATAACTCATAATTAACGTAACATTTGTGTGGAAGTTACTACTTCCAACGTACTTGAAGGCATTGAAAGTTTATAGTCTACATTATTCCAGACATTTTGCAAGTCAATCATACCGGCTTAAGCTAAGAAGTAGTTTGATAAATATTATCCTTATTGAAGTCTGGTTCAACTTTAGAAATTCTAAATTATCATAAAATAAGTATATTTTAGAGTGTAAAAATATTTTATTATGGCTTCTTTTTTGATTATCAAAAGAATCTTTATTAAACAGAAAGGCTATAGTTACATAAGTCAGGCAAAGAGAACATTTCCTTTTGGTTAATGTCACTCCTTCCCTAACTCTTAGCTAGTTTTTCGCTCCCATCCCACCCACAAGTTGTACAATTCATTGTCAACATAGTATCCAATGAGTACCATTGCTGCATTTGTTTACCCTTTGTTCCTCCATTTTTGTGAGGCCTCTTATACTCCTAAAAACATATTGACAAAGAAACAAAACAAAAAGAAAACAAAAACAGCAACAAAGAAAAAAACCTCTTGTTTCTATTTCCTGTAATTCATTTTGATGAATATTATTCTGTATGATCAGATGCACATACGCATTGTGCCATTCTGTTCCTCTCCTAAGAGTATCCTCTTTTGGTGTCATTATGTGTAAATGTCCAGGGATCCATATTATTGTGTCCCAATGTATTTTATATCTAGCGTCTACATATGAAAAGTAACGTGTCATTTGTCTCTCTCAGGATGGTACTCATCACTTAACATGACTTGTTCTAGGTTCATCCATTTCCCTGCAAATGGCATAATAGTATTCTCTCTACTGGCTATGTAAAATTCCATTGTGAATAGGTACCACATTTTAAAAACCTATTTTAGGGCATCTGGGTGGTTTCCGCAACTTGGCTATTGTGAATAGTGCAGCAATGAACATGGATGTGCAAATGTCTTTATGTTATCCTGACTTGTGATATTCAGGGTAGATGCTCAGGAATGGTATGCCTGGGTAGTAAGAAGACCAATGTTTAGTTTTTTGAGGGATCTCCAGACTGCTGTCCAGAATGATTCCACCAACAGTGCAATAGGATTCCTTTTTCCTCAAATCCATGCCGATATTTGTTTTCTGAATTCATGTTGTTGGCCAATCTAACTGGGATTAGATGGAATCTCAGGATTGTTTTCATTTGCATTTCTTTTATGGCCAGAAATGATGAGCATTTCCTTTACCATTCTTACCTCTCCCTCTGAGAAGCCTCTCCTTTCTTTGCCCATTTAGTGAGTGGTTTATTAGCTTTTGGAGGTGTTAGTTTCTTAAGCTCCTTGTATATTTTGGATAGTAGGCCTTTGTCTGAAATATTGCTTTTAAAGATTTTCTCCCAGTCTGTTGGCTCTATTTCTAGTTTATTAACTATGTCCTTCTCTGTGTAGAAACTTTTTAGTTTGTTGCAAGTCTCTCTCAAGTCTCTCTCATTTGTCAAATCTCTCTCCTATCTGTGTGCCTCAGGGACTCTTTTCAAAAAATTTCCACCTAGGCCTGAGTTCTGGTGTTTCTCCTACTCTCTTTTAAAGTAGTTTCAAAGTTTCAGGTCTCACAGCTAAATTGTTTAAGACTTTTAAGGTTGAACGAATGCTGGTACTCAAACTTTTCTGTGAAATAGAAAAAGAAGAATCAATTCCAAACTCATTTTGTGAAGCCAGCATCACTCTGATCCCCAAACCAGGTAGGGAACCAATTAAAACAGAGAACTGTAGACTAATCTCTCTCATGAACTCTGATGCAAACCTCTTCAATAAAATACTAGCTAAGAGAATTCAGCAAGTAATCAAAAAGGATCAAGTGGGTTCATCCCAGAGATGTAAGATTGGTTTAACATACATAAGTCTATAAATATAATAAGTCACATTCATTGAACCAAGAACAAGAACCACATGATCATCTCAATAGATGCAGAAAAAGCCTTTGACAACATCCAACATCCATTCATGTTAAAATCTGTAGAAAAGGTAGGAAAAGAAAGAACATACAACAAAAATAATAAAGGCTGCATATGACAGATCAACAGCCAAAATCATACTGAACAATGAAAAATTAAAACCATTTCTTCTAAAATCAGAAACAAGGCAAGGATTCCTACTTTCTCCACTCTTTAATTTAGTTCTGGAATTCCTAGCCAGAGCAATAAGGCAAGAAAAAAATATAAAAGGATTCACATAGGGAAAGAACAAGTTAAACCATCTCTATTTGCAGAGGACATACTCATATTTAAAGGACCAAAAAGACTCCATCCTCAAGCTATTAGCTTATTGATAACTTTGGCAAAGTAACTGGATACAGAATTAACTCCCGCCTCCCCCCCCAAATCAGTAGCCATTCTGTATACCAACAGTGCAGAAGCAGAAAGAGAAATCAGGAAAGCAATAGCATTCACAATAGCCTCAGATAGATAGATAGATAGATAGATAGATAGATAGATAGATAGATAGATAGATAGATAGATAGATAGATAGATAGATAGATAGATAGATATGAATAAACCTAACCAAAGAAGCAAAGGACCTTTATAGCAAAAACTATAAAAGTTTGAAGAAAGATTTCAAAGATGATATCAGGAAATAGAAAGACCTTCCATATTCATGGATAGATAGAATTAATATTGTAAAACTGGCTATACTGTCAAAAATGGTGTATTAATGTAATGCAATCCCCATCAAGTTCTTTAGCAAGGTACTGAAAACAATCCAAAAATTCAAATGAAACAACAAAAAACCTAGAATAACCAAAATAATTATAGGCCAAAAATGTAATGATGGTGGTATCACAATCCCAGACCTGAAGGTCTACTACAGAGCTATAATAACAAAACCAACTTGGTATTGGCACAAAAATGGAACCACAAATCAATGGAACAGATTAGAAGATCTGGAAATAAAACCATATACTTACAGTTATCTGATATTTGAAAAGGGAGCCAGATATACACATGGTAGAAAGATAGCTTCTTCAACAATTGGTGTTGGGGAAACTCGGCATCCTTAGGCAGAAAACTCAAAGTGGATCTCTGTTTGTTGCCAGGCACAAATATCAACTCAAAGTGGATCTAAATTTTCTTAATTATTTTTCTGATATTTTTTTTAGTGTGTGTGTGTGTGTGTGTGTGTGTGTGTGTGTGTGTGTGTGTGTGTGTGTGTGTGTGTGTGTGTGTGTGTTTTAGGGAAGGAAAGCAGGTGTTTCTGCACCTGGTGAAGTAAAAGTTCAAAGATAACTGATAAAATCATAAATTATAAACACATTATCTGAAAATATGCTGCAAGGCCCAGAGTTCAAGCCCCACGATTGACCCCCCCCCCCCCGCAAAAAAAAAGTTGCCAGGGTCCTTTGAATAAATAATACATTTGTGTCTTCAACAGACATAAATTATATGTTTACTGATTTACTTGTACATCAATTCCTGGGTTTAAGGAAATGCTATCCTTCTATAACTTTAGTTACTAGTTTCTAGATTGCCAGACAATATCTAGATTACCAGAAACTTTGGGAATAATTGCTCTGATTAGCTTATCCCTGGAGCTGGCAACCAAGTGCCAAACCTATCTAAATTGCATGGGTGCTCCATCAGGAGATACCAGAATGAATGTTAGCCTGCCAATCATAATCCACCTCACAATCATCCTGATAGAAGTATTGTTTGCTTAATATTGATTCTAACTCAATGTAACCAGCATGCTCTAGGTTAATGTTTCATGATTTCTTTATCAAGCCATGAATCTCTTTATGCATACAGAAGCTATGCAGCTGAATTTCTTTAGTCTTAAATGAAAAGCTTTATATTTGTGTCATATTCCTTTCAATATTTTGAATGCTGATGCTATTTTCCCAATATAAGTTAGCTTCTGTCATTTGCAAATATGGTTAGCATACTTTATTGCAAATATTAAATAAGAACCCAAATCATATTTCTTTCCCTTTCTAGAAAGGATATTTTATTTCTAAAGTTGAACATGGGTCTGTGGGTGAGGAAATCATGTATTAGAGTAAAAGTGTTTTAACAGACACATTTATTACTAAACAATTAATAGAGAACCAAATTAGAACTATTTTTAGCTCTGCTTTCTCAGTTCTTCATTGCAGTTGTAAAGGGTCCAAATTCCTCTGGAGACTAGGAATATTAAAAGATTTGAAAAGGCTAATGGCTTTCTTTTGTTATGTGGTTCCTTTCTTTGTCAAGTTATCAGAGGATTTAGTTTGGTAGTTTCTGTGTCAGCTTAAATGTCTGTTCCCTTAAACTACACTATTTTTGTTAGCAAAGCACTTGTCCTTAGTTTTCATTTGCATAAAGCTACATACATTATGATGTCTCAGTTTGTGGTTTAATATATTCTAAGGTAAGATGTTTCCTTTATATTAACTTTTGTCCCCATCTTTACTTTCCTGTGAATTTCTTAACTTTTCTCATTCCATCCCTAGTTTAGGTTTTTTGTGTGATCATTCTAAAAACTGCTGATCTTCTCAAAGCATTGTGTTCTCTTCTAAGAATCATCTTTATTATGTGCACAATATAAGGACAGCCAGCTATGCCAAGGGTTTTTTCCCCCCCAGTAAACATGCAGATAAGCAGTTACTACTGTTGAATACAAAAGAGCCCTCAGTGCTAAAATAGCCCTTTGCTCCAGCCATCTAATCCCTTCTTCTTTTTTAATGTAAAACTTTATTTTTATCTAAGTTAAACATGCACATGCCTTAAAAAAGATGGTTTTGGAGGATTTATCACGGAAGAAACAAACTCCAAAAGTATACTATTTTGTCTCACTCTTCCTCATCCTCAATTACCACATCCCCAAAACAATCACCTCCAAAATCTTTCCCTATACACCTAGTATTTATGTCCAAGTCTTTGTGTTCTATGCTGCTCTGCTATTTCTCACCTATCAGTTTAAACATTTTGTGTTGATTTCCTACTTTGGGAGATGAAATTTTAAATTTCATTCCTACATATACACACACACAAACACACACACACACTTCTCTAACATCTTACAAAATTGTTTTACAACCTTAACTTTATTAATAATTAGAATTTATATTAGTATGTTGACTTTTGTTTTCTGGTGACTACAGATGATTAAACTAAGGCCTTTCACTTAAGCCACTTGAGAGACACCTCAACATCTTTGCTTTTAATTTGTTTGTTTGTTTTTTAGATAAGATCTCATACTTTGCTAAGGTTGACCTCAGACTCCAATCCTCCTGTCTATCTCTTAAGTAGCTGGGATCACAGATGTGCACTACCACAACTGGCCCTAGATAAAACTATTCTTAGCAACTGGGCCACATAGTATATTAGACATATACTTACATATACACACATTTATATACATATACAGATACACATATATACATGCATATATATATATACATATATATTGCAGTAAGAAGACTGGGTCTAAGTAACATCACCTTGTTCTCACAGACATCCAGGTGCCTAGCTGGGTGATGGGGGCTTTTCATCCAGCTTCAAAGCCCTAAAGGTGAGACAAGCCATCTTTTGAAGTGCAGATGCCTAGCTCAGTCAGTAGAGCTAGGAGGGCTCTGTTTTAGAGGATATACAGACACATCATGTTCTTTAAAAGGATGTGCAAGTGTATTATGTTGTTAAGACCCAGAGAGAAAAGCCTTGCTCCTGGTGCCTTTGTTTAAGCTGTGGCTTTGTCACCACCCAAACATGTGGCTTTTGTCTTTAAAAGCTTTGTGCAGGTACTGTGTGGAGTTTCAGGTCTTTGAAACAATAGTCCACCTGCAGGTGCTGGCTTTCTAATAAACACTTGGGATTCCATCTCTCCAAATGGGGCTTCTCTATTTCCCATGGCTGGATTTACCTTACAAATATGGTTACAACCCGTGGAGTGTGGGGGGGGAGGACTTTTATTTTTGCCAGACCTGGTATTTGAACTCAGGGCCTAGGTGCTATCCCTGAGTGTTAACACTCAAGGTTAGCACTCTACTACTTGAGCCACAGCTCGACTTCTGGCTTTCCTGGTGCTTAAATGGAGAAAAGAATCTCATGGACTTTGCTTCCTAGGCTGGCTTTGAACTGTGATCCTCAAATCTCAGTCTTGTGGGTAGCTAGAATTACAGGTGTGAACTATTGGTACCTGGCTATGATCATATTTTATGACATTTTTTGTTATTCCAGAATTACTTAAAAAAATGGTACTTGTGTTTTTGATTCTTTTCCTATGTTTGCTAACAGCACTAAAAATCTCTGCTTAATATATTCACTTTTAAAAATCTGTCTCACATTCCTTTTTTTTCTTTTAAGAAATATCATTCCTGACTTGGGGGAAAAAACTATATTAAGTGAAGTAAGCTAGTCCCAAAGAAACATAGGTTGCATATTTTCCCTCATTTGTTATAACTAGATTGTGTCTACTAACATACAAGTAAACATACTGGATCATAAATGTGATACATTACACTTGGACATGATAAATTATACAGGACTCTATAAACATTCACATAGTGAGACCAAAGGAAGGCATTCTTTTTTTTCGTGGGACTGAACTCTGGGCCTGGGCGCTGCCCCTCAGCTCTTCTACCATTTAAGCCACAGCGCCACTTCCGGCTTTTTTTTTTCCCGCTTATGTGGTGCTGAGGAATTGTACCCAGGGCCTCAGGCATGCAAGGCAAGCGCTCTACCACTGAGCCACCTTCTCAGCCCAAGGAAGGTATTCTTAAGAGTGGATCACAAAGGCACAATAGCTATGTGCATATGATCATATAAAACGATGTTTTGGAAGTGAACTCTGAGAAATGGAAACAAGAGGATATTTTGTTATTTTTTTTCTCTTTCGTTGTTGTTTTTTATTTCTGTATCTTTTGTCTTGTACATAAGCTTATATGTGTTTTGGGGATGGGAAGGAGGAGCCCAGAAATGGTGGGACAAAGGGTGAACAAATGTAGCAATGATACATGATAAATGAATTATACAATTTGTGGGGGAGGGGATTGGGTGGGAAAAACTGGGAGAAAATGAGGGAAGAGGTGACACTGTTCAAAAAGAAATGTACTCGTTACCTGATTTATGTAACTGTAACTCTTCTGTACATTACCTTTACAAGAGAGAAAAGAAAAAGAAGTATCATTCCTGAAGCCCTGTGGTCTCTTATTCCATTGGACCCTTCAGGCCTTTTATATAACTGTACTTTGAGGTCTCTTTTCTGAACATCCAATTACCTTCTCTTCTCCATCAATATGTGGGACCTCTAGCTTCCTGGATCCTGAATATTCTTGATCATGGGGGTTATCTCATCCATAGATTCCAAAGAAAGACTTTCATGTGAAAATTTTTTTTTGAAATTTAATATAACTTGAAGTATCCTTATTCTGTCTTCACATGGTACTGATAAGCAAGGAAAGGAATCCTTTTACTCAGACTCAGATGTATCTTAGGGAGGGTGTGTTGTCAAGTAAAAGAAAAGTAGCTTAGTATTTTTTTTTCACCTTGAATTCCTTTTCAGTAGGGCTGAGGATATTAGTTACTTTTGTGTGTGATTTTACAATTTTATTCAGATGCTGCATCCACTGTTCTATTTGGCCCTTGGCTTTGACTTTTGAATTTTGTAGGAATTCCTTCTATATTAAGAAATTCCTTCTTTTTCTCTTTCAACCAGGAACTGCTAATAGTTTCTCCAAGGGCTCAAGACCCATGTAGCGTAATATGGTCACATCCTTTTTGTTAGGTTTTTAAAAAGAGGTTGCCGAGTAAGAACAGCACCAGCATGCACGTGGTATTCAGGTAAGGGGTAGGTTTATTCAGTAGACCTGCTGGGACCAGGCAAGGTTGGCACTCCATGTGGCTGGGAAAGGCCTGGGAATGAGAGAGAGCTGGGAAGAGAGGAAAGAGAGAGAAAAGAGCCAGAAAAGAGCAGAGAGAGGGGTAAGAACAGTAGCACTCACGTGGTATTCAGGTAAGGGGTAGACCTGCTGGGACCAGGCAAGGTTGGCACTCCATGTGGCTGGGAAAGAGAGAGAGCAAGAAAAGAACAGAGAGAGAGAGCTAGAATAGAACAGAGGGAGCAAGAAAAGAGCAGCAAGAGAGCGTCAGGGCCTGGGCTAGGCCTTATGTAGGGTATGGGCGGGGAAAGGTGTGGCCACATCAAATTCAGATGTGACCTCAGCAGATGCAGATGTGACCTCTTCCAGGTGTCCCAGCTGCCTAGGTAACGCAGGTACTAGGTGGAGACTTTACTGCGAGGAGGGTGGAGTCTGCTTGCCATCCAGGAGCAGACCTTACACTTTTTTTTTCTTTTCTTCATTCTTTCTTCTTTCCTTTCTTTCTTTCTTTCTCTTTCTTTCTTTCTTTCTTTCTTTCTTTCTTTCTTTCTTTCTTTCTTTCTTTCTTTCTTTCTTTCTTTCTTTCTTTCTTTCCTCCTTCCTTCCTTCCTTCCTTCCTTCCTTCCTTCCTTCCTTCCTTTCTTTCTTTCATCCCAGTCCTGGTACTTGAACTCTGGGACTGGGAGCTGTTCCTGAGCTTCTTTTGCTCCAGGCTAGTGCTCTACTACTTGAGCCACAGTGCCACTTCTGGCTTTTTCTGAGTAGTTTATTGGAGATAAAGAGTCTCACAGACTCCTGCCCAAACCTGCTACAAACCATGATCCTCAGATTGTAGCCTCCCAAGTAGGTAGCATTACAGGTGTGAGTAGCCAGCACATGGCTATTGGTCACATCTTTTAAAATTAAAAATGCATTATGCCAATAGTTTAATAGTATTTGTTCAGGAAGTATATTCAAACACATGGAAACTGATTTATAAGACATATTCATTACAGAATGGCTTGTTAAAAAGCAAGATTAGAGGCAACCTAAATGCTCACCAACCTACTCTAGTTAAATAAATTATAATTTACTTGGTGGACTATTACATAGCCATATAGAAAGACTGAAGCCACTCTAAGTGTACTAATAAGGAAAGATTTCTAAGATACAGATATTTAAGTTGCAAAATAAATGGCCTATCATTGCAAAAAAGGTACTTATTTCTTTGAATAAAAGCACAATATGTGCATAATGAAAATACATGTTAGGACATCTCTGATGGAACATGCAATAAACTGACAAGATGGATTGTTCCTTTTTTAAAATTTAATTATTTTTTATTATCTTTTAAGTAGTTGTAAAAAGCAGTTTCAATTCAACGTGTCAGTTTGTGAGTATAATGCATCTTGATAAATGTTTCTTGAAGATCAAATTCAGTGGTGGGGTAGTAGGAATACAAGGTACATGCTTTTTCTTTTAGTAACAGCTTTATTGGCATATAATTCACATGCCCTGAAATTCATGAGTACTAATGAGGTGTTTAATTCAATGTCGAGTACATTTATAAGTTGCATAATGCTCATCACATTCTAGCTTTGAACCATGTGCATCATCTTCAAAATGACTCTGTCCATTTACATTGCTTCCTCTTGCCCCTACCAGCCCCTTACTACTGCTTACCTACTTTGTAGCTTATACATTTGCCTTTTCTAGATAGTTTTTTCATTGGACTGCATATTATTTGAATTTCTTTTTCTCCAGTTTGAATTTCTAGTCACCTACTTGAAAATTAAAATGGGATTTAGTTGATCCTTTTGCTATTCCTTGGTCTCATAAGTAGCAACCGCATCATGAAAAAGTTAAATAGAACCTCTAGTACGATAAGCAGATAAGATGGAGCTAGAAGTGGAATTAAATCAAGCATTATGAACATGATCTCATTTCCTACTTTTATAGTATCAATGGACCTCATTTTCCTTTAGTATACACTGAATTTTACATTTAATCATTGTTCACATAAGTGTAAATCTCTGTAAAAGGTCAAAACATTTACCATTCAGACAGGAAAGAACACATCATTATGCTGAAAGTAAGAAGATATGGGTATGAAAATAATACTCTGTAGGCACATCACCTTTTTATGCCTTCTCTTGTCAGGAATCTTGTCATGTATACAAAAGTTGACTGTCCTCTAATGTTGAGATTAACAATCTATCTCACAGTTAACTCATAAAATCATGCAAATTTAGATTTGGATGGGGCTTTACAAATTTATCTATGACATTTTCCCCAGATTTATTTCTCTAGATACCAGCCAATCTAATTACTTTAGTGACATATTTAACCATGGGGAAAAAAAGTCTCTATATAGATTTATTTATATGAGTATCTTTGGCTATTAAAAATCCAAGGAGCAAATTTGTGTCCTGTTCTTCTCCAATGACTAATAATGTAATAACAGGAATAAGAGAGATGATGAAACATCCTTTATTAAGCATTATGTATTTACTGTAGCCAGTTGTTGAACTGAGAAGGTTCTCTTTACACACTAAATCATTTAGAATTTATGATAATCTAGAAAGAAGGCTCTATGTTAAGTTGCCTTTCTGGTATGGATATTTTTTCCTGTGGAGGACAGAGAACACATCTAAGGTCCTGTAGCTATCAAATGAAAGAGTTAAATGTGAACCCAGGTTTTATGCAGTATAGTTTTATGATGCACCTATCCACAGGGAATAAGTTCCAAGCCCCTCTTGTCCCAGCAGATACCTAAACTATCGATAGTTCCAACATCCCTATATACACTATTCTATATGTGCATACTTATAACAAAGTTTAGCTTATACATAGGATTGATGAGGGATTGATGACAAAAACTAATAAAAATCAAAGAACTGTGAGAACCACTATAATGAAAGTTACATGAATGTGTACTGCCTCAAAACATCTGATATTTTTGCCTTGTTTACAAAGAAGTGCTTTAATTTGGTATATCTAAATTGTCAGCATTACTCCTCTTATATTTTGAGAGCTTTATTGAGTAATAAAGGTTACCTGAGCACACAATGAGATACTGTGATGAATGAACTGGTTAACTGGAGGATAGCTTATAGAGCCTAGATATTCCAGACAGAGATGATTGGAATTAAATCTGTCTAGGGTGAAATAGAAAAAGGATGGTAAAGATCGTACTATGGTTTACTCAGAATGGAGGGCAATTTAAAACTTACTGTTTACTTCTAAGTTTTCCATTTAACATTTTAAGATCATATTTGGCCTGGACTAACAAACTACTGATGAATGGGGAAGGGAGCCTATCTCTGTCTATGGCTGTATTCATCGCATTCCAGACTCAAGCTGTATTTTGTCCTAGCATTGAATACTTTAGTTCATTTCATTTTTTTTAATCTCTTATTTTCCCGCCTTGACTTGTAAATAATGCCCTTAACTCTTTTCTACAGTGCTTGCTAAAATAAGCAAATATATGTTTGTTCTCCTGTGCTTTCTTAGGAGGAAAAAAAAAAAAACTGAGTTTTCAGGACAACTATACTTTCTTTTACCATGGGGATGGAAAAAATTGTTTCCTCCAGTAGAATAATTTGTCTTTGCCAAGATAAAGCAAAACGCCAAATAATATTGATTGAACCACAGTGTGTAAAGTAGGGGATTAATACTGTATGTAGTTTCTGCCCTTCGGGAGCTTACATTTTAATTGTTGAGCCCAAACTAGTATTTAATATAGTGAAGTTCCAATTAGGGGAGAAGCAGTTTCTCTAGAAGAGATACTGGAAAACTAGAGTCGGTATTCAAATGAACAGAAAATCGTACGGGGTATTTATTTCCCAAGACTTCTGGAGTGGATTGGGAGTGGGGTTGAAGGATGAAGGTGGGGAGAGATGGCAGAGGTGTCATCCACTGAGCAAATTTCTCTAGCAAGTGCCAATCCAAACTGGTCGAGCCTCTACTAGAAACACTATCGTACTATTAAAAAAAATACTACAGGAAAATGTCTACTTCACTATTAAAATTGCTATCTTGGTACAGAGGGCAAAATGAGTTTATTTGCATGGTCCATTGTGATGATTTTTACCTTACCCAATCAAAGGTCCCCAATCCTATCCCCATTTTCTTTCACAGCTCCATAACTATCTGCAGCTTTTGCTCAGCACAAACTCTTAACCCCTCACTCCACTGTGTCCAGAGTTCCCTTCCCCTCCCCCCATAACAGGTGCACACAAATGACCAACTGAAATGAGAACCAGGAGGGCTCCCACTTAGCCTGATCAAGTCCCCAGTTTGCAAGCAGAACTCTTGTTCCAGCCTGAGATGTGGCCCTGGCTTTCGGAAAGTACTACTTTTTACTCATCAGCCGGCCTGGCTCCATGGGGCAAGCCTTTTGCAGGGGAGACCATGAGAAAGGGCCAGGGAGACCGTCTAACAAAGCAATTCTCCACCCCAAGGCACCCCCAGGCCGGCTACATAGGTCAAGGGTCACCCAGCTGGGACTAGCTAAGGAGGAAATAGGGCTGGCTGGGCGTAATCATTGGCAGCCGAGGGCTTGGGACAGGCCGGGGAGGAGCCTCCGTTAAATTGCCCAGGAAGAGGAGGGGGAGCGCTGGCCCTCCCCTCCGCGGCCCCGCCCCTCGCAGCGACCACGCCCCCCTCTCGGCCCCGCCCCCGCCCGGCCCCGCCCCGCGGCCCGGCCGCTCAGCTCCCGCGGCCCGGCGCCCGCGCGCTCGGCTCTTTCCGCCGCCGCCGCTGCCCCGCGCGCCCCGGCACCTTCGGCAATTTCCGTCGGGGCCGGGCCGCCATTTTCTCGCCGCTCGTGTGGCTCGCTGGCTGCGTGGCTCGGTTCTGGGGAAGAGAGAAGCTTTGTCCGGCTCGGCAATGGACGGGTACGTGTGCGCGCCGGGGTGGAGAGGGGCGTGCGGCCGGAGGCGTGAGGGGGCCGGGGCCCGGGGGATGCGGGGGTCCGGGGCCGGGGGGGGGGGGCGCCGCGGCCCCTCCCAGGGCTGGGCTGCCGTTACCCCACCCCCGCCCGGCGCGCACACCCCTCCCCGCGCTCCCGGGCGCGGAGGCCGCGGCGGGGCTGGGGGGGGGGGCGCCGCCGGGTGTGTGCGGGGGGGGGAGGACCGCACCCGAGGAGGGGGGGACCCCCAATCCAGGGCCCGCGTCGAGGGGTGCGCGGGGCCCCGGGGCGGGGGCGCGGGAAGGGGGGGCCGAGCAGGCCGGGGTGGCGCGTTGAGGGGAGGGGGTGCGGCAGGTGTGTGTGTGTGGTGGGGGGGGACCCCGGCCGCTCCCCCCTCTCCCCCGTGTCCCCCGGCGGGGCGGGCTCGGGGAGCCGCGCGCGGGTGGCGGGAGCCCCGGGGAGAGCCGGCCGAGGGCAGCCGCCGGCGCCCCCCGCCTTTGTTGTCCTCCGACTGGCTCCCGGGGCGGGAGGCCGCACCGAGGCCTCTCTCTCTCTCTCTCTCTCGTGAATTTACGTATTTATCTTATTCGGCTTCTTTTTACAAAGGAATTAATTGGGGTGGGGGGAGGGGAAGGTGGGCCCTAAGACCAGGCAGGCCCCGCTCGGCTCTCCAGGCCCCCCCCACCCGAGATTTAATCGGCCTCCGCCCCCCCCACCCCCACTCCCCCGCCCCCCACTCCTCCCCACCCCCCCACCCCCAATAATAAAACGAAGTGGTTGAGGGCGACATCAGTCACACGGGGCCCAGGCCGACCGCCGAGGCCGGGCCCGGAGGACCCCCCCCCCCACCCCCCCACCGGGGTCGACGGTGGCCCTCTTTATTATTTATTTTTTGGTGTTTTTTCCTTGTCTACTTTAGTCAGTTTCGAGGGGGAGGGGAGGAGGGGAGGACACCCCCCCCCAAAGAACCCAAAGGCAGAAGCGAGGTGCGTCTTTTGAGAGCCGAGGGTGGGGGGTGGTGCTGGTAGGATGCTGAGGGAGGTAACACGCAGGCCAAGGAAGAGGTGTGGACCAGCCACGGGCTCCCCACCGAAGAACTGACTCTGTTTATCTCACTGTCAGAAACGGGGGGGGGTGTGGGGAGCACTTGAGGACAGAATGACAGCTCGACTATGGGTATTAAGGAAGAAGAAGAAGAAGAAGAAAAATAAACCCACACGGGGTCCCTTTAACGAAGCACAGCTGTTCAACTCAGTCTTGTCCAAAGTTAAAATCCGAATTTATTTTGGCCAAACCCAGAGGGTTTGGTGGTGTTTACAAAAGATACTGAGTAAAAGTTTTAACAGACCGAAGAAATCATCCTAGAACACTATCTTGAGAGATTGGGTGTTCCAGATAAAAACATAGGAGTTTGGAATCTATTCATCAAGATCAACAGAGGAAACTGATCGACTTGAGCTTCCCATCCTGTTATCTTACCCCTAGATTTCATTTAGAGTACTAAAGAACTGAGATATTAAATTGGTTACCTAGCATACTAGAATGGTAGGAATGCTATTACAATGTTTTGGGTAAAATCATTGAAAGTAAAAACGTTAAAATTATTCTTAAAGATTACCATGCGTTCCCCAACTTTGCTGTAGTGTTTGAAAGTTACTTGTAAACCAAGGTGATTAAAAAAAGTACAAAGAAGTAACCACTGTGTCTGGAAGTTTTATGAATGATGACTCTGGAAACTTGAGTCAAGCACTGATCATTAGAAGGAGGTTAAAACTTTTGTTTTTGTGTTTTTTCTTTACAGAATAGTCACTGAGGTCGCTGTTGGTGTGAAGGTAGGAGGTTATGTTTGAACATAATATTACTGCTTATTACTGCTTCAGTGCTAGAAAGAGTAAAGATACAATCACACAGCCTGCCTGAGGATACTAAAAATGTATCAATTAACAAGGATTGTTGAATATGTCATGGTGCAAGAGTTCAGTTAAATAGCTAACGAAGTGTTGTAGCTAACAAAACCTGTGCATGAAATATTTTAGTTTGTAAAATTAGAAAATCAACCATACTGTAAACTTCTAGAACTGACAGCCTACAAGAATAACATTTTAAAGTCACAGCAGTGCTCAATGCATGTTTTGTATTCATTACTCGTGAATACAAAATTATGTCATTATTTTCTCAAGGGAAGCAATGGTTTTAAGTAGATATATTTTTATTATTAAGTTTTGTAATTTTATTAATCTAAATTTTTACTCTTCTATTTTAAGAAAATGAAAATGTTTTGTTAGTAGTACACATTAAAATGATTCTGAGCCTTAAAAGAAAAAAGGTTAGACAATGTAGATTTGTGTCAGAAGATGAAGAGTTTTATTTATTAGGTCAGCCTTCCTCACTTTTTTGCCAAGGGAAACTCAATCTTTTAAACTTTAGTTCTTAACACTTAACATCTTTCATTTCTTTGAATATCTTTTAATGTCCTAATACAGGTTTTTTTTTCTTTTGTTTGTAAGCTTGTGGGTTCTTTCTGCCTATTAGAGCATGGTTCTTGTCTTTCACCAATTTTTTTTTTTTTTTGGCAGTATAGGGCCTTGAACTCAGGGCCTGGAGCTTTGAGTGTTCTCTACTAGACCCATGTTTCCACTCCTGAAATTTGTGCTAGTTACTTGGAGATGTCCATCAGAAGACTTTCTGCCCAGGCTGGGTTCATCCCCATCTGAGATCTTTTGGATCTCAGCCTCCTGAGTAGATAGGATATCCGGGGTTTAGCTTTTTAATTTCCAGAGCATGGCACAACAATGGGATTTACTGTCCCTTTACCCACTTCTTTACCTGCTCTCCTCCCAAATGTGAATAGTCTTGGGATTGCTATGTACTTAGTCCAGAGAGGTTGACTGGTTGGCATGTTTTTAAAAATTCTTAAATTGCATCTGTAATATGATAATTGTTTCTAGACTGGCGTTCTACCACTTGAGCACTGCCTCTAGCCTATAGTTCCTTAGAATAGTTTTGGTGATATTTTTCTCCTGCTCAGTAGTGACCTTGACCCTTCTCTGTGTCTTCATATTTAGGTTTATTTTTTGAGTGTAGATGTGGGGCATAATAAGCTTCTGGGGAAGGACATGTTGGCATTAACATTTCAAATTGCAACAGTTATGGTATTTGAAACAGTAGGTATTTGAAATAGTAGCTTTCTTTTATGAGTTCTGTAAAAGAAGAAATGTTGAAAACTTCTGCAAAACAATCTAGTATTAGCAGATGGGAAGAGTTTATAGACAAGAAAGGAGTAGCTAGAAAAGTAAGGACACTTACACCAATGGGTCCAGATACAAGGGGTTGGTTTTACCAGTTTTCTACCTTTGTAGTTCTGATATAAAAAAAATTAGTGATACAGAAATATTACCATGAAAGATTTCTTAATATAAAAGTTGAGGGCTGGGAAGGTGGCTCAGTGGTAGAGTGCTTGCCTTGCATGCATAAGGCCCTGGGTTCGATTCCTCAGCACCATATAAGCAGAAAAAGCTGGAAGTGGTGCTGTGGCTCAAGTGGCCGAGCACTAGCCTTGAGCTGAAGAGTTGAGGGACAGCACCCAGGCCCAGAGTTCAAGCCCCACAACCACCACCAACAACAAAAAAGTTTGAATAGTGGTCTTTTTGTGTATAGTGTTTTTAGGATAATGGTCAAAATCTTTTTTTTTTTTTTTTTTTTTTTTTTTTTTTTGTCGGTCGTGGGGCTTGAACTCTGGGCCTGGGCGCTGTCCCTCAGCTCTTCAGCTCAAGGCAAGCGCTCTACCACTTGAGCTACAGCACCACTTCCAATGGTCAAAATCTTTTACTTTGGTGTCAGACTTTTGTGTACAAGTACTTAAGTTTTGTTAAAAATGAAAAGGCCATTTTAAGTAAGTAGTACATGTGTGTTTGAAAATTTATGTGAAACATATTTCTCTTGACTTCCAGTTACATTTTTAGGTTTAATTTAAATTTTTAATTTTTTTTGAAATTAAAGTTATCTTACTCCACTAGGCATATTTTTCTTATTTCTGCATGTTTGTATCAATAGTCTGTTCTTTTTTGTTGCTCAGTAATATTACACTCTGGCGTATAGCAATATTGAACTCTTCATGGACATTTGTGTTTTCATATTGAAGCTGTTGTAAGTAGTTCCTGTATGTCTTTGTATGGGCATATGCTTTTATTTCTTGTGGGACTTACTGTTAAGATTGGTTGTATCATATGGTAAGCATATGTTTAACTTTTTAACTTTTTGAAAATTGCAGAGTTTTCCACAGTGATAGTACTATTTTACACTGCCATTAGCAGGGTGTGAGATTTCTAGTTTCTCCCCATTCTGTCAGCCCCTATTGTGTTTTTTTAGTCAGACTTTTTGGGAGATATGAAGTGTTAGTTATAACTAGTGGGAGTAGTCTTAAGGTTTGAACTCAGGACCCTTTGCGTGCTAGGCAAATGCTTTACCACTTGAGTCATGCCCCCAGTCCTACACACTTGGTTTTTTTCATATAGGATATCTTATTTGTGCCCTGGCTAGCTTGGGTCCTGACCTGTTTATACTGTGTTGACAGCCACTTGCCACCACATCCAGCTTTTACTGGTCAAAATGAGTCTCCTTGGGTTTCCCCTAGCTTCTGTTCTCCTTATCTCTGTTAGGACAATAACAGGCTGGAACTACCACATTTGGCTAGTTGTAGTTTTATTTTCTATTTGTGTGTGTGTGTATAAAATGATGAACCTCGTCTGAGGTGCATTTTGACAAAGTTATTGTCTTCATTTTGATGTTGTTGGTCCTGGGGCTTGAACTCAGGACCTGGGTGCTGTCTGAGATTTTTTTTATACTCAGGGTTAGTGCTCTTATCACCTGAGTCCCATTTCCGGCTTTTTTGGTGGTTAATGGAAAGAAGAGTGTGGGACTTTGCTGTCTGTGGACTAACTTTAAACCATGATCCTCAGATCTCTGCCTTATGAGTAGGTAGGATTACAGGTGTGAACCACCAGTACCTTGCTAGTTTATAATCTTTTGCTAAACATCTGTTTAAATCTACTCCTTTTTTGTTGGTTTTTCATAGTAAGGCTTCTGTCCTTAGATTCATCTTATTTCATATCTCTTGATGTTACTATAAGTGATAGATACTTTTAGAAATTTAACTACAATAGTGGTAGTATTTAGAAATACAAATAGTTTTTGAATATTTTTTAAATAAGCAAAATCTTTTTAGACATAGCATTTTAAAAATTTGATCGTATTTTCAAACTATTTATGTCCTGTTGTCTTTAGACAGTTTTCTCCCTTTTCTATTTAAGTACCATTTTTCTCTTCTCTATGACAGTAGTAAGATGCTGAATAGAAGTGGTAAGATTGGGAATCTTTACCTCATTCCTCACATTAGGGAGAGCACTCATTGGTACTATTTTTAGTTTATCTTCCTCAACCGTGATTTGTGATTTATACCAAACAAAAAGTTAAGGGAAGAATGTTATTCTAATAGTGTGCAATGTCTGAGGCTTCCACATGTTCATAATCATTTCATTGCTGTACATTCTCTCTCTTTTAAATTTTTAGTTTGTTGTGGGGCTTGAACTTAGGGTCTGGGCACTGTCCATGAGCTCTTTTGCTCAAGGCTAGTGCTTTACCACTTTGAGCCACAGTGCTACTTGAAGTTTGCTGGTGATTAATTAGAGATCCTCATGGCCTTTCCTGTTGGGGCTGGCTTTGAGCTGTAATCCTCAGATCTCAGCCTCCTGAGTAGCTAGGCATGAGCCACCGGTGCCCAGCTCTACAGTCTTTTTATTAGAGAGCCAAAAGAGACTTTTAGGAAGACCTTATCTACTTGGAGATGTAAAAAAAATCTCATGATTTTATTTAAGTGCCATGAAGCTATGAGAGGTTACTTCTGGATGATAGGATATGAGTAGGTTCCATTATTAAAGTAGTAGTCTTAATCTGTGCTTTCTAGATAGGTTTGGAGATGAGAAGAACAGAGAGGTACATGAAGGAATGGCAGAAGTTGTGTGGATTAACTGGTATAAATTTATAGTCACTGCACAGTGAGTCAAATAATTTATTGTTTTTCTGTAAGAATACTGATCAACAGATGTTTATTATGCACAAACTGCACCTAGCAAAACAAGTTACAACAACAACAAAACACAATTATTGTGTCTTCTAATGGAAGAACTAGTACCAAAAGTAGAAAAAGAATTTGGTCAAGTTTCTAGTTCTGACTGTTGAATTTATATTGGAGAACATACTGTATTACAATTAGAGTATAATCAGTAAGTGTGGCTGTGGTCAGGTCTGCAGAATCAATACCAGTAACTAGTAAGAGACAGTTAAACCAAACAGAATGAGAGAGAACTTGTAGACTAAAAGATAATTCAAGAGGCAGAGTCAACCTATCCAGCATGTAGTTTTTATTAGACCCTGATTCTTTCCACTTTAAAAAATTCCTATAAAAATACTATAACTTTTATTTGAAATGAGAACTTTTAATAAATAAAACATTTGATAATAAGTTTTTGGTTTAAAGTATTATAGTTGTATATATTTTTAAAAAGAACCCTTTTTATGTAAGCTCTAAGACTTACACATAGGAAGTAATATGCATTTCTGGAATTTATCACAACAGGAAGAGAAAAATGGACAGTGCTTTTATAATTTTTAGCTATGTGTTTTTGATGATAGCACTAATAATAGATAACTTTTATACTATCATGTTAAAGATTCATGATAGTGTTATGAAAGGATTATTGTTCAAAGTCTCCTATGTTAACTTTTAGTGTTGCTGTTTTTAAAGTCAAAACAATTGTAATAAAGTATGCCTAAATACTCATATTCATTACCAAAAATATGCCTAAAACTAATTCCATTCTTTTGTTCACTTTAAGTCAATATTGAGCTCCATATTTTTTGATAAAATATATTTGAATTTCAGGGTAAGTTAAGGATGATAGCTTTGTCATCAAAGTTGTGGCTTTTACAATTCTCCTTTTTATTAAAAAATTATTATAAAAGTTGTAGTGCATACAAAAGTAGAGGAAAAGTTGTAATATACTCCTTTCTGTTGAGAATATTTTAGCATATCTTCTGTGCTTTATATCATCTCGAGATAACTTAGTATATATCTCTAAGTAATAAAATCTCCCTAGTGAAAATGACCATGACATTGATACTATTGTTGTAATTAATAAAATTAAAAAAATTACTTAGTATTCAAAATGATTTTTGCCTTTTATGTCAGGAACCAAAGAAAGTTAATGATTTAATTGACATCTCTCTTAAGTCTCTCTCAATCATAAATCACTTTATCCTTCACTTTATCCTACCCTGTTTTCTTGTCTTTTCTTTGTTAGGGGAAATGAGTAGTCTACCCAATATTCACTTTCCTGCATTCTGCTGATCATACTTCATTTTATGTTCCTCATGTCTTCTGTATTTCCTCCAAATTTGTAGTTAAATGAGGCTTTGTGAAGTACAGGTTTAAGTTTTAGCAATATTTTGCAGATATTCCCATGTGAATTCTTGGTTTACCACTGCTAAGGAACAGAATGTCTAGTTTTCTCTGTGATAACATTTATCAGTAGGTTGAGGTATTGTCAGCTTGATGGATTTATTACAGAATGCTCCCATCCTCCTTTCACCAAATAGTTTTTTTAATACGTTTTTTTATTGGGAAAATACTGTACAGAGGAGTTAATACAGTTAATGAGCAAGGTAATGAGTACTTTTTTTGGGGGAGAGGGGGTCCGGTCATGGTGCCTGAACTCTGGGCTTGGGCGCTGTCCCTCATTTCTTCAGCTCAAGGTTAGCGCTCTACCGCTTGAGCCACAGCACCACTTCCAGCTTTTTTCTTTTTTGCTTATGTAGTGCTGAGGAATAGAACCCAGGGCCTCAGGCTTGCAAGGCAAGCGCTCTACCACTGAGCCACCTTCCCAGCCCCAATAAGTACATTTTTTATCCAGCATTGTTGCTGACTCCTTCATTTTTCCCCTACCACCCCTTCCCTCCCACTTTCACAATTACACTTCCCTCCTTTGCCCCTCCCCTGCCTCCCCAACTAAATTGTAAAGTTTGTTGTTCAACAGTGTCTTGTACATCTCATTGTTACAGTGGGTCAACCTCTATAAATAGTTTTTAGTAGTGAGTGATTGCATAATCGAATTGGTTATTCTAAAAAATGGTAGTTTTCCTTTTCATATATTAGGTGAATTTCTCTATTAGCTCTTAAGAACTTCATGAACTATTTGGTAACAATGAAGTGCCTTTTTATAAGAAAAAAGCAGGGTAGATTTTCTAAACTATATTCCTGATGAACAGCCTCCATTGTAGCTTTTCCTTTTATTATTGTTGTATCATTGTGAAAGGTTCTAACACTAAATTGCCTAAATTGTTTCATCTTGATCCTGGTTGGACCTTGGAATACTAGTAATGTTGAAGCAATTATACTTTTTTGATCCAGAGCTTTAATAAACTATTTTTGGAAAAGTACTGGTTCCATATTGTGAGTTCCTTTGAAACCATGATAATGCGGGGGGGAGTTCTAAAGTGCTAGGTTATATTCCAAGACCCTTCCGGTTGATAGTTAGCATTTAAAAAAAAAGCAGAAATCAATTATATTCCTGTTACTTCCAATAATACTTCAGGTTATACATTTTTTTGCCTATTTGATTTTATATTTGAGTTTTTGTACACTAAAAAGATCTTTAAAAAATGCTGTTTTAAGCATTTTTTTTAAAAAGTAATGTTAATATTATACTAACATTGTTATTAGTAGTCACTTTTATCTTTAGTTTATTCCGCAAAGCAAATATTGTGTAATTGCTGTGTGTTAGTTTATTAAAATAAATCTAGATAGTGTGGAGATGCAAGGATAAAGTTGAGACTAAACCAGATAAAAATAGTTAATAGCAAGACTGAAAATAAAAAAGTCAGCTAAGTGTGGTAGCAGAGGCAACGGTAGGCTAATCATGGTTCCAGCCCTGAACATAAACTAGATCCTTTCTGAAAAGCACACTTGCTAAAGCATAGAGGGCTGAGGTTATGGCCCAAGTACAAGGCCCTGAGTTCAGAACCCAGTACAACCAAAGGAAGAAGGACATCTCTGGTTTTAGCAGATGGTTTGAGTTGTACTTTTTAAAAGTCAAGATTGTAAAGCAAGTACATTTAGAGAAGTCTGCCAGACCACTGCTGTGTAATCTATTCTGTGTTTCTTTCTCCTCTATTTTCATAATCCTGGGTTTATCTTGTCAGTATGTTCTTCCCATCTTCTTCTGTGTGGCTAACACAGTATGTCCAGTCTTGACTTCCTTTCACCTAAGGATACACATCTTGGAAGTCACTGTTTCACTTTTCCTTCCTTAAGGCATAGTAGTCTGGTAGACTGTTTCCCCACATCACCATTGCTCTACTACAGGTTACATGGTAGTAAATAGCTTTGTGCATACTCACTTTTGCCGGTGTATTTTAAAAGCCAATATTTCTTTAGAAAAGCTCCTGCATGTGGAATTCTGCTGGACCAGCAGGTAAATACACATTGCTGTATTTGTTTTTTGTTTTGTTTTGTTTAAGTGTAGAAATTACATTTTGCTATCTAGAAAGAATCCCACAGTCTGCCCAACAGAGTGTATTTGGAGTTTTGATAGACTTGATAGGTAAGTGGAGGGCATCCAAATGTAGTTTGGATTTGTCTTGCCAGAAGTAAGATTGAACAGATTTTGAACAGATTTTCAGTTTAAAGGTAATATTTACTAACTGTATTGAGAACTTTGCATGTTTTCTTTTTTAAAATAGAGTAACTAGCCTTAATTTTTGTATGTTTCTATTTGAGGTGTAGCAGTTGAGTGAAACATTTTCATGCACTGATTTTAAGAAGTAAGCTATATAAAATGAAAAGAGGACAGTACTAATCTTTTTATACCATTATTTAAAACATGTAAGTTCGAGTGGTTGCAGAATTGTATGCAATTTAAGGATAGTTTATTTTGGAGTGAGAGAGAACTTATATTTATTAAAATTGATGTTTGAATTTTGTTACTAATTTTTAAAATGTTAACCAGGGTTATCTGACCAGAGAGATTATGATCCATGGTTCCTTCTTTGTAATATTCCTATTCTAAAAATAATATTGCTTTGTGTTGTTTTAAATATGTTGTTTTAAGCTTTTATAAGTAAGTAGATGACCAGAATATGAGAAAAATTCTTCGATTAGCTTTTAAGATCATTAAGTAAAACAGCCACATTTAGGGATAGCTTAGTTGTAGAATAATGCCCTGTTTTAGTACATACGGGATTTTTTTCCCCCCATGGTGTTTTTGAACACAGGATCTCACTTTTGCTCATCTTGCTTGCATGGCTGGTGCTCTACCTCCCTGCCTCCAAACACAACCTGCTTGTTCACTGGTTGTTTTGGAGGTGAAGTCTCTTGGACTATTCTGCCTGTGTTGGCTTCAAGCCACTATCCCTGCTTTTCAGCCTCCTGAGCCATAGGCACCCATCCAAAAGTCATATTTATATATGCAGTGTCTTAAGTTCCTTAAGTTCTCCTTATTCCCTCTGTTATGTGAACTGCTTATGAAAGTACTCTTCTGGACCTTTCTTTTGGTTGGTGGTTATTTGGGTTATAAAATTTTTTAACTTTAAAGCTACCGTGATCTTTCTGTGTTGTTACTGGTGTATGTATGGCAGAATTTTTGAGTGTGTATATCTAAGGATATTTTTATTGCTGGGGATGGTTAAGAGTACAGAATGTCACAGGATAGTAGATTGATTTCCTAGAATATCAGTCTAATTTATGTCTCACTAATTAGTGCATGGGTGTTGTAGATTGTTGCAAGAACTGTAAGTATTTAATTTGTTACTTTTTGTTAAATCTGGTATTACAATTTCTCTAGTCTCTGCATTTTCCTGATACCAGTGAGATAGACCTTTTTATCTTCATTTATGTTTCTTTTTTTCAAAATCATATGAAATGCTTGCATGTATCTTGCTTGGTAAAATTTTGTATTATTTAACTGATTTTGTAGTTTTATTGAAGTATATATTATGTTTACTGATTTTCTGTTGGCTATTTTTGTTGGTAATATTTTCTTTCCAGTTGTAGATAGCCTTCTCACTGCTTAATGTTGTGGGGTTTGGCTTTTTTTTTTGGTTGGTCATGGGACCTGAACTCTGGGCTTGGGTGCTGTCCCTCAGCTCTTCAGCTCAAGGCTAGTGCTCTAGCACTTGAGCCATAGCGTCACTTCAGGCTTTTTCTGCTTATGTGGTGCTGAGGAATCAAACCCAGGGCCTCAGGGCCTCATGCATGCGAGGCAAGTGCTCTACCATTGAGCCACCTTCCCAGCCTCTTAATGCTGTCTTTTGATGAGATGTATTTTGCAGTATGGACTTTAAGTAGTATATGTTCCATTTACATCTTATTCCTTACACATTTGAAGATTTTCCTGTTTTGGATTCTTTTTGATTGACTGTTGCTTTGAAAACAGTTAGAAAAGCAAACTTTTTCCTATCAAGCCACAGTGGACACAGATGAGTTCTTTGACTACATACTAAAATAGTATCATCTTTGCGATTTCTAGGATTTTAGGAGTTTCCTAGGATATGGAGATGAAACTACACACATACACACACACACTATAAACCTTAATAGATGTTAGGTTTTCAATGTTATTGATAGAACAGAAGTTTATTTTCTCATAAACAGGGGTCCTGTAGGAATAGGAAAATGGTCATATCAGGCCAGTGTCTTTCATCTTGTATTACTAATCACTAAGCTTTTTGGTCCAATGACGATGATTTCTTCCTTTCCCTTCTCCTCTCCCCCCCCATTTTTTTTGTTTTGTTTTTGTTTTTTGTCGGTCATGGGCCTTGAACTCTGGGCCTAGGTGCTGTCCCTGAGCTCTTCAACTCAAAGCTAGCACTCTACCACTTAAGCCATAGCACTGCCTCTGGTTTTCTGGTTTTATTGGAGATAGTCTCATGGACTTTCCTGCCCAGGCTGGCTTTGAACTGCAATCCTCAAATCTCAACCTCTTGAGTAGCTAGGATTACAGGTGTAAGCCACTGGCCACCCAGTTTTTCCCTTTTTTTTTTTTTTATTAGCTTTGGAGTATATTTTTATTAGTTGTATGAGTTACATGCAAAATTGTTGTATTAACAGTATGAAATAATTTAATAGCAATTACATATTCAAAGTTTGAAAGAACACTTTGCTGTGATTATAAATTTATTTAAGGGAGATGCTATCCTAGCTTTTAATAAGTAGCACTCAGTATACCTCTTTACCTCCAGCTTTATGAATTTATTTTTCCTCAGTAACTTGATAGGTGTCTTTGCCACTATGTCTTTCTGTCATGATTTCTTAGTCTGACATCTTGAGAAGAGGAAGTTTTGGCCAGACCTTAGTAGGAAACCTAGCAGTCTCAGTCTCAGCCTCGAGTTCTTGGTTATCTTGCTGGCAGCTCAAGAGTGTGTGGCCAAGGAGTGATAAATGTTTGTGGGATTGAACAGAAGAATATCAGTCACTATGAGTAGAAAAGCACTAACTTTAATTTGAAATTATTGCCAGTGGGTACTAATGTACTTTTGTACTCACCTTTTCTAAAAAATATTTTTATTGTAAAATATTCTATAGAGGGGTTACAGTTACATGAGTAAGGTAATGAGTACATTTCCTATTGAGCATTGTTACCCCTCCTTTATTTTTCCCCTACTATGTACTTAACTTTTTTTTTTAAAAGCTTCATTCTTCCTCTGATTGATATTACATTGTGTCATCTTCTATATTTCCCAAATTGTTTCTGTGGGATGCGAGATTTTTTTATGGACATTAATACACCATAGAAGTTTCTGAATTCAGACTTAACAAGACATCTAAGCCAATCTTAACGTTTAGTTTCTCTTTTTAGTGACTAAGATAAATCAGTAACTATCTTGTATGAATTAAATTATTAAAAGAGTAAATATTTTTAGTGGAGTTTTCCATCCTGCATTTAAGTACTAATAATTTGATTTGGTTTCAACAGTCACTAATGTAGAATAGCTGTCGATCATTATTGAATCATTCGTTTTAAGTTAAACAACTAGGTTAGGATTTCATGTAAAATTGCTCTATTGGCAGATATATGAAGTCACCTTATAAAAATTGACTACATATACAAAATTTTTAAAAAAGACTTTGCCATGGGTAAAGATTCATTTCAGGGAGGAGATCTTTTAAGCATCCTGCTTAGAGTAAGTCAAGACCTAATATTTTCCACCGATTACCTTCCACCAACCAATAGTGCTTTAGGCTAGGAACCAGGTCTACCAGATAGGCCTTGAAACACCACAGTGTTAGTTAACAAGTATGTTTGGATATTATACCTGATTGACACTTGGGAGTAGAATAGTGCACACTACTGGTATGGACCAAGTACCTGTAATCATTCTCCATACAACATTAATGATAAGGACAATCACATAGGTGTTATCTCTGTTTTACAATGAAAACTTAAATGTTCAGAATGGTTAGATACAGTTAACATTGGTGATAGATGGAAGCTGAGCTTCAGAGCTCATTTTCTACCATCTTATTGGAAACATAGAAGATTCAAAGAGCATTTTTTTATTGTTGTTAGTGAGCCTATAATGTATATCAGTGGTTCTTAAGTTGTAGTATCAGAAGCTCCCAGAAGTCTTGACAAAATTGGCTTGCTGAGCCCTCTCCTCAGGTTTTCTTTTTTTTAGTAGGTATAAGACTGACCTAGAAACTTTGTATTGTCAAATGTCCAGGTCTAATATTGATCTGAGGAACTATACATGAAAAAATACCTAAGTATCTAGTCCCACATACAAATGTCTTTATTAAACCTAACTATGCCATGGCAGGTCTTCTGAGCCTTGAATAGAAATTAGACAGTATAAAAATGGTAGGTTGTAGTGTGAACCTTTTTTTTCTTCTGCTTTGTATTTTACTAAGTTTCTGAGACTAAGGAGTAGAAGATGTTAAAAACCTTTTTAAAGATTTAAATCTTAAAAATATGCTTTTAACATTTTTATATGTTATGATATAGCTTAGAAGTTTGAATTGCCATAAGTTTTGCAGTTAATTGGAATTTTCTTGGATATTTTCTCATTTTTTGATAAATGATTTTTATGCATTCTTTCATTTTTAAGTTACATTTAACTTATAAGTTCATTTCATGAGCTAGTATTATTTTTAATATTAATACCCATGTTTGTAAGTACATTCTTACAGTAGGCCAAATAGTTGCTTTAGCTAGTCCAAAATTGGTCTGAAGACACTTTTATAACTGAAAACATTTTTAAAGTAGTTTAAACATCACTGATGCCTTGTGCCTGTGGCTCACACCTGTAATATGTAACTCAGGAGGCTGAGATATGAATATGTGATTTGAAGCCAGCCCTGAGAGAGCTGCTCTTGAGCAGCTAGGATTACAGGTGTAAGCCACCAGTGTCCAGCTTTGTTTGTATTTTAGTTGAGTACCAATCTTGAGTAAAAAAAACAAGTGTCAGGCCCTAAATTCAAGCCCATTAGCACTGGCATAAAAACAAAATTACATAAAAACATCACTGGTTAGTTAGAACAACTGTGCAGTTTTTAAACAAGAATTTAAAACCTTTCCTTAAGGATTTTAAGACATAATTCCATCTATGTTTTTGCAGAAATACTCTGTGTAGATTTGGCTTCGGCTTTCAATGTTCTAGTAACTGACATACATACATACATACATACATACATATATATATATATATATATATATATATATATATATATGCCTTCAAGTTTTGATGGATAAATTCAACTTTCCAGTATACATTTCTAATTTTTTTTGGGGTGGAGGGGTCAGTCGTGGGGCTTGAACTCTGGGCCTGGGTGCTGTCCCTCAGCTCTTCAGCTCAAGACAAGCACTCTACTATGTGAGCCACAGTACCACTTCCAGTTTTCTGAGTGGTTTATTGGAGATAAGAGTCTCATGGACTTTTCCTGCCCAGGCTGGCTTTGAACCCGGATCCTCAGATCTCAGCCTCCTCAGTAGCTAGGATTACAGACGTGAGCCATGGGTGCCCGGCTATCTAATTTTCTATAAAGACCCAGTTTATCTGAATGGATAAAGAGCTCTTTGGAAAGGAACAGACTACTTATAAGAAGGTCTAGATACTGTGTTTTTGTAAATAGCTTTAATAAACAGTTTTTGATTATGAGGCTTAGTCACTTTTCTTAACTGTGCTGGCACTTAAATGAAAAGAAAAAAGGCATTTTAAACAACAAAAAAAGGATGAGAGCAATGAAGTTAATTTCTTAATTTTAGGAATTAAAAATTTTAACCAGTAGTGAAATTTTGGGCAGTTTTCTTTTAGGAATACTAGAACAGTTATTGTTAAGTAACACCTTGATGTTAATATTTTTTTAATTTAAAGCTATGCTGATTGTTTTTGTTTTGTAGAGAGGATCTGACGAACTACTCTCAGGCAGTGTTCTCAGTAGTCCCAACTCTAATATGAGTGGCATGGTAGTTACAGGTAAGTGTTCTCTCCTTAACAGGCTATCATTTGCCATTTTATGCAGCAGACTATTATACTAGAATAGTTTTTATGTTTTAAGAGATATGTTAAAACTTTTAGAGTAAAAGTAAGTGTATTATGTTCTAGATGGAAAAAGAACACTTCACATTGGTGACCATTAGACAAATAGCTTTTGTAGTATGATTGCTTAAGGAATTTTGTGTGTGTGGTGCTGAGGATGGATCTCAAGGTCTTACATATGCTAGACAATCCAGTTTACCACTAAGCTATAAATCTCCCCTAAATAATTTTTTCTTTTTTGTACTGGTTGTAGGGCTAGAACTCAGAACCTGGGCACAGTTCCTGAGCTTCTTTTGCTGAACAGTAGCATTACAGTTAATGGAGCCACAGCACAATTCTGGCACCATTCTGAGTAGTTTATTGGAGACAGATGTCTCATAGACTTAACTGCTCGTGCTGGCTTTGAACTATAATACTCAGTTCTCAGCCTCTTGAGCAGCTAGGATTACAGGTGTAAGCCACCAGTGTCCAGCTTTGTTTGTATTTTAGTTGGTATAGAAATTATATGCATTTATGGTGTTAAAGTATGACATTTTGATAGATTTATGCAATATGTAATGCTTAGGTCAGGGTACTTGACACATTTATCAACCTAGACTTTACATTTATCATTTCATGCTGCAAACACATTGAAAGATACTCAGTTTTTCTTTATGAGATGTGATCTCACTTTTGCCCAGTTGACCTTAAACTCCCAAGTCTCCTGTGGGAAAATTATTCATTTTTCTGTTTCAAGTTTTTAAATCACAAAAATATTCATTTTATATCTCTCATATATTTTTCTTTTGCCTTTTGCTTTTGTGTGTCATTTGCTTTTAAGTTTTTCTTTATACCAAAACCTCAAAGTCTACATTTTAAACAATAAAAAAAGTCTACAGAGTTGCTTTTCTTTCTTTATCTTTTTCTTTGCTCCATTTTATTTTCATTATTTCCTTAGTTACTCACTGAAAAATTTAAAATGATTGATATTTAGAGTTAGTTTTTCTTTTTTAAAATAATTTTTATTGAGATTGTGATTATATAAATTTCACAATATTGTGGGAGAGTGATACTTAAAGTCACATATACATTTTAATCTTCACAAGGCAAATTGTCATTATCATGGTCTATAAAGTTTGTGAATTCTATAAGCTTTGACAATACAACCATTTCTTCCACATTGAGTGATATGTACATTTCTTTCCTTTAGTGTAAGCTGTTCCCTTTCTAGAGTTTTCTTAAATGTTTCAAATACCTTGTTGTTTTAATGTCTATTGGTACACAAATGAAGTTTTTAGGTTTTACTCTTAGAGTTGAAAAGTAAAAATTTTGAATCTTTGTTACTGAGTGAATTATAACCATATAACCATATACATTGATCTGAAACTCATGTTTTGTTTTGTTTTTTTCTTTTCCTACATACTGTTGTGAGTTACTTGGCTTGAGGAATGTATTAAGCAGTAAAAAGATCATATAAGGCTAGAAGACATTGATTTCTTTAATGTAAGCATTGCTTGTGTCAAGGTGTAGGCACATTAATCAATACTTGCACATTCCTGACAATTCAGTTAATCAAAAATTATAACAAGATGTATTTACAGTGTTTACAAAACTGCAGGCTGTGCTTTTTTTTATTTAAGTATTTGTATATAAACCAGTGATCAGATAGACTCAAATGTCTGTAACTGTTCTCTATCAGTTTTGTTTTTTAAACAAAATATAGTTATTGATACTTGAAATATTTTCAAAGTATCTGAATACTTTGAAATACAGGCCTCTGGGTGAGTAACTGTTAACAGCCTTGGCCACTTACCACTCTCCCTGCAAAATCCTCAAACTATAACAAACATCTCAAGCATCCAGGATTTGTAGGGAAGTTTCCTGGAGAATAGGAAATCATTACAGAGATTTTGGTGGAGGGCAGAAGTTGGTTTAGGGATTTGCTGCTTTCAGAATTTTGTGTGATGGGTAGGTTGCAGGGATGTAGGTTGAGTATTTGCAAGATCTGTCAGAAATTACATCGATCTAAAAGATGTTTCATATGGTTGAGCAGTGCTCTTGAGACTTCAGAGTTCTGTTAAGTCCATTTTGAAAACATCTTGCACTCAGTTTAGAACACAGAAATCTCAGAATTCAAATAAAGTACATATTTTGTTGCTGTTGGCAAAACAGAATAGCTCTTAAAGAAGACTAAGGAAGATGATCTTCCTCGATCTTCTATATCGGTCCATAGTTCCAGGTCAAAATCACATCATAATCACATCATATAATGGGGCAAATGTAACCTATAAACTGGAGAACAGGTACTCAATAGAAGCAGACTTTTAAGGTCATATATGTTGGAATTAGAAAAGGAGACTATAAATATTTTCAAGCTATAAAGGAAAAGATTGAAATAATGAGTGAACAGATGGAGGGAGGTTTTAAGAGATAAAGAACTATAAAGACAGCATATAGAAATATTCTAACCCCCAAACACAATATTTAAAGTAAAACATGTTCAGTAAAGTGGAGACAACAGAAGAATGGTTAGTCTGCCAGAAAAACAAATCAACATGTGGGACAGGTAAGCAGTCTACTATATATGTAGTTGCTAGAGAATGAATAGAGACAATGGAAAAAGTAAAGTGCATATATATGTACATGTGTGCGTCATGCATACATATGTATACTGTATAAAATATTGTAATATGTATACATGTGTAATATATATTATCGTGTATAATTGGATAAAACAATAGACAGCTGATAGCAAGAATTGATTATCATAATAGATCTTCAGTATGATCATAATACTGAGTGAAGGCAAACATGAGGGAAGTAAGTCTCCTGATCATTGCCTTTCTGCTTTGGGATTTCTCACAGCTTTTAGCACAGGAGAGTCAATCCCCCGAGTCCCTAGAGGTCTCAGTGAACTAAACAAACACATAAAGATTCAAAGGGAATCAAATACCTGTGACTTGTGGATAGCTGACCTGTAGAAAGGAAGTCATTCAGAGATTTAGGTCAAGGACAAGGCAGAATTTGGTGTGGGGATTCATTTTCTTCAGAATTTGGATTAATGGCTTAAAATATTTGAAACTGTGATTACCAAAAACTTGTAAAAAATGTATAGGCAGACTATCACTATATAATAATAAGATTAATAAACTCCCCTTATAGAATACATTTAAAAAACACAGGCACATCTTTTTAAAAATATTTAAAACTATAAATAGCAAACCCTTTAAAATAAGTGATGATCTTTAGATTAGGCATCTATTTCTAGTAGTACTGCACTACTAGAAATAAAAGCTATCTTTTCAGACTGAATTGAATAGCAGATAAAATCCCTGTCTTGTTCGATTTTGTTTAATGTATAAAATATAAATGTAAAACTTGGTATTACGAGTTTAGAGTGTGTGGTCAAGTTTAAAAAACTTTCGTGGTACTGGGATTGGAACTTTTTGCTCAATTGGATTTCTATTTCTATCCCTCCTGTTTTATTTATTTATTTTAAAAATAGGGTCTTGCTTCTCGTTCATGCATGTGCCTAAGCCTCACTCGGCATCCTTCCAGCTTTCTGTTGCTGGGATTACAGGTGCACACCTTTGCATCCCACTTGGCATATTAGAGATGGAATCCTGGCTGTGCTGGTCTAGAACCATGATCCTACTGTTCTTAGCCACCAGCACCAAACTATACAGTTCAGACACACACACATACACATATGTATGTATATTGTATGTATGCATTACATCTGTGCATATATAAATATATATTTCTATGTATAATGTTTGAACTTAGTTAAGGCCTTGTATTTGCTGGCAGGCATTCTGCCATTTGAACCACATTCCAGCCCTTTTTGCTTTGGTTATTTTTGAAATAGGGTCTTTCTACGTTATATCCAGACTGAACCAGGATCATGCATATCTGGGGTAATAGATGTGTATCACCAAGCCCAGGTTTTTGTTTTTTTCTTTCCATGCTGGTTACTGGGGCTTGAACTCAGGGTCTAGGGGTATTATCCCAGAGTTTTTCCCCTGAAGGCTGGCGGTCTACCACTTGGGCTATCACTACACTTTAGGCTTTTTTTTTTTTTTTTTTTTTGGTAGTTAATTGGAGATGAGATTCTCATGGACTTGCCTGTCCAGGCTGGCTTAAACCACAATCCTCAGATCTCAACCTCCTGAACAGCTAGGATTATAGGTGAAGCCACCAAGCACCCTGCTCAAACCCAGTTTGTATTGGTTGAAATGAAATGGATTCTTGTTACCTTCTGCCTATCTTGGTCTGGCCTATCATGAGACTACCATCTTCCAGGTTTCAGCTGCTAAGTAGTAGAATCCTATAGGTATTATATATGGCAAGCTTTCATATTTTACATGAAGTAATACAGAATTGATTCTTAACATACAAATATTCTGGTAACTCAGAAGTTGGATATTGAAATCTCACCTGATCTCTAAACATAAAGGCTAAAGGAAGTATACCTAAAAGCCTACAAATGTAATAAAAATTGAAGTCCGATATTGTGATATTTTCAGCATTTCTCTTTTTCCTCTACATTGCTTTGGTGATTCTTTTGTATTTTAAATAGATTTTAAGATTTATATTCTGCTTGTCATACAAGACAATTGTAACTTGCTTCCCAAATAATAGGATACAATAGGGAATTTGAACAAATGATCTAGTGTATTAGAATTAATTTTCATACAGTTCTGCTTGTATATTACCTATTTCGTGTTTCTTTGATTTGATTTTTACTTTTGGTGCAGCTTTGGAATGAAAGCAACTAAGTTTGTTGATTGAAATATGTTAGCTTACGTAAAACTCGAGTAAAATAATAAGACAAGTTTGACAAGTTCATGAGAGATTTTGTACTATGTTATTAATAACTACAAAATATTTGGGTAGGTTACATGGCAAGATTAACAATTTAGCAATTAACAAGAGACTCTTTGTTGCAGATAAGCTGTACTATGAATTGATTGCATAATCATTTTTATAGCATTACCTTGTTTCATACTACTATTGAATATGACACTTTCAAATTAAAAGAAATAATTTCGCAATAAAATTATGGCTTCTAATTATTGCCAGCCCAGTTTTTCACACTTCTTTATACAGTGGGCCCTACTTGTGGCCCATTTTGTTTTCTGTGGCTCCGGTTGCCTTGATAGCTGCCTTCTATGAAATGAAAGATTCCTGAAACAGAGAGATTTGAGGCTTGTGCTTTTTGGGGAGGAAAGTGGGGAGGAAGCACACTTAGGACGCAAGTGCTAAAGCACTTCAACTGTGCCTCAGTCCCTTTGCTCATGCTTGCCTCAGGCTGTGGTATTCCTGTCTTCCCAGTAGCTGGGATTATAGGCATGTACTTACATATCCAGCCTCAAAAATTCGTAAGTTTTAAGAGGTTCCTTCCTCTGGTGTGATAAAATCTCTTGATGTCCCAGTTCATCTCTCTGGGGATAAAAATCAGCCCCTTTATCCAGTGTATCCATACTGTTGAAGTTACACCTGGTAGATATTTGCTGACTTAGTAGATTGACTCTCATGGGATCACAGTCCAAAATAGCCCTGACTGTACTTAATAATGGCTTCAGTGCATACAGTTTTATTTCAATATAGTTACAATTGTTCTATGTTACTATCGTTCTAATACCTTACTGTGCTTAGTTTTTAAATTAAACTTTACCACAGGTATGTATGTATATGTGAGAAAGCATAGTATATGGAGAATTTGGCACTATCCCTGATACCTTACGTACACTGGAGAATTGGGGATGGATTCTGCTTGCTAAAAGAGGACTTTTATGGTTTGCATAGTAAGATTTCATTGCAATTCAATTGGGCTCCTTTAGTCATTGGATAGTTTATAAATTGATTTTTGGCCCTTTTGCTAATGTTTCATTTTTGCCTGTGTTTTCAGAAATGTTGATGTAATAATCTTAAGTTAATTTTATGGTTTTATTCTTTTGAAAACCCAGATTTTGAACTTTTAGCAACCCAAATTTACTTACCTTTGATATTTTGTGGGTATATGTGTGTGCATGTGCACATGTGCACTGGTCTTGGGACTTGAATTGAGGACTTGAGTTTTTTTTCTCAAGGCTAGTCCTCTACCATAGCTCAACTTGTGGCATTTTGGCGGTTTATTGGAGTTAAGAGTCTCATGGACTTTTCTGCTTTGAACTACAATGCTCAGATCTCAGCTTCCTAAAGCAAGGAATATATAGCCTGAACCACTGGTGTCTTGCTTTTACTGTGTTTTAAAGTTATTTTAAGTCCCATAAGTTGTACAAAAATGAGGAAAATTAATATACTTTATGTATTAATGTATTGTACAAAATAATGTATTAATACGTAAAGACTATATTTAAATACCTTTCAGCCAATGGTAATGACAGTAAGAAATTTAAAGGAGAAGATAAAATGGATGGTGCTCCTTCTCGTGTACTTCATATTCGAAAATTGCCTGGTGAAGTGACAGAAACCGAAGTCATTGCTTTAGGCTTACCTTTTGGTAAGGTAACCAACATCCTTATGCTGAAAGGAAAAAACCAGGTATGCTGATACAATGCTAAACCCTAAACTATAGCATGTATGAGGTCACTGTCACCTCATTAAGGGTTACTTTTATGGCAAAATGTGAGGAAGTGTTACTCTTTAAGTTTTTCTGGCAGATGTGTTTAGAAAACTATAGTGACCAAAACAAATCTACATAGTTTTAAAGTTTTATCTGGTAAATTCATTTTTAAGACTAATTTTGAAGAATTGTTAGATGGTAGAAAATACAAATGAAGTGTTTCTTTCATGTGGTTCTATTTTACGGGATACTGCAAATCAGTAGGGGTGCTAGTACATCTATTCTTAGCGTTTTTCCCATGATAATATTTATCTGGAATTAGCAGATTAGTCATTAAATTTGAGTATCCAGTGGTATAACAAGCATGAGAGCTCAGAAGTATTAAGTTTGAATTTTTGTTATATAATTTTTGGTGATAATATTTGGAGGAATTTATGAAATTTAACATTTTCTTGAATATAATTAATCTGAAACTTAATTTCTTTGTCTATATTATGACTTTAAAAAATTAGATACCTTAATATTCTCTGGGTAAGAAGAATAATGCTCTGATGCTACAGAATTTTTATTTTTTGTAGCTTTTACTGATTTGGAAAGATTGGTGACGTGTGGAAAATCATAAGTGGAATGATGCAATAGTACTTACTGTTTTCTTCTGTGACTATTTGTATTCTTCAACTTCAATAGGAGATTTCTAATTTTACTTATTAGAACTCGCCCTGGGCACTATCCCTGAGCTCTTCTGCTCAAGGGTAATGATCTACCACTTTGGGCCACAGCACCACAGCTCCATTTCCTGGTTTTCTGGTGGTTGATTGGAGATATGAGTCTTACAAGACTTTCCTGCCTGAACTGGCTTTGAACCCTGATTCTAGATCTAAGCCTTCTAAGTAGCTAGGATTACAGGTGTGAGCCACCAGTGCCTGGCTTACTACAACATTTTAATATAATTTAAGATTATATTCTAGATAATTCTTTTTTTTAATAGCTGAATAGATCACACAGGTCTTTGAAGTTAATTAATACTATTAACTTTGCTGTTTATATTCCAGGCATTTTTGGAACTGGCAACAGAGGAAGCGGCTATTACCATGGTTAATTATTATTCTGCTGTGACACCTCATCTTCGTAACCAACCAATTTATATCCAATACTCTAATCACAAAGAATTAAAGACAGATAATACATTAAACCAAGTATGTATGAATGAGTACAGAAATAAAGTGCCCTAGAACATATTAAGAATCTTATAATGCATTACCAGAAAATCAAATTCTTAACTATTCAAAAGATGCTTTTATCAGCCTCTTGTTATATTAAGATTTTTACCCATGTATCCCTAAAGTATTACATTCATTTACAAAAACTTGGTGTACTTTATTAGTTTAATGTTCCAAATTAACATTAGAGGAATTAATTTAGAGATTTTGTAAGGAACTAAAAATGGTGTAGAAACTAGAACTGGAGGATGTAAACTACCAGTAGAGCACAAATCTACATGGACCAGTATCTAATAACAAAACAAGAAATCATGATATAAAATGAATATTGTGGTACTACCCATTGTCCTCATTACTCTGGGGACTAAAGCAGGAAGGAGCCCAGGAGTTCAAGAACATTTTGATCACCATAGAATATTCCTTTTTAAAATAAAAGAAAAAAATTAGAAGAAAATTTGATTCTTTTAAGGCAAGGGTTTATGGTGGTGGTAGTTTAATGATTGGGGGTGGGGGGGGTGAGGGGGTAAGAAGATGTGAGTGGTATGAAGAGAGAAGATTAACTTAGCTGTTGTGTAATTACCTAGAGGTTCTCTTCATCTTTTTCACTCTGGTTAATGTCATATCTTAATTGGAAATACCTTAATATTCACAAGAAACACTAATGTATTTTATAGCTGACATTAGATACTATAAAACATGAAATTTTCTTCCTGTTATATTGAAATTTTCCTGAACATAGTAATTTCTGTCCTGAAAATTTAGGTTTCAGAAGTTAGCATTAGTATGAAAAGGACACATTTTTTTTTCTTTGAAAAAGACATTTTTAATCATTGCATTTATCTGTAACAGTTATATTAGGTATTTCTAATAAACTAACAGTCTTGTTGCCATTTTCCCTCTATTGTAGAGCAAATTAACCTTTTTATATTCTCTAAAAGTTTGTTACAAACATTTTGATGATTAATAGTTCTGTAAAACTATAGGTTTTTGTTTTCTTTATTTTTGATTTTTGCCAGTCCTGGGGCTTAAACTCGGGGCCTGGGCTCTGTCCCTGATAGAGGCTAACGCTTTATCACTTGAGCCCCACTTCTGGCTTTTTCTGAGTAGTTTATTGGAGATAAGAGTTTCACAGACTTTGATGCCCATGCTAGCTTCCAGCCATGATTCTCAGACCTCAGCTTCCTGAGTAGCTAGGATTACAGGCATGAGCTACCAGTTCGAGCTTATAGCTTATTTTTTGAAGAGTAAGTTATATTGTCTTATCTTTGCTTGCTCAAGTTTGGTCCAAGCTTGCATACCTGTTTTAGAAAAATACAGATAGAATACTTAAATTGCAGCAAGGTAGTGTAATGTAAAAGTATAAGTGGAAATAATAGGTGTGCGTTTAAACTACTTATCTTTTATTTTCAGCGTGCTCAAGCCGTTCTTCAAGCTGTGACAGCTGTTCAGACAGCAAATACTCCTCTTAGTGGCACCACAGTTAGCGAGAGCGCAGTGACTCCAGCCCAGAGTCCAGTACTTAGAATAATTATTGACAATATGTACTACCCTGTAACACTTGATGTTCTCCACCAAGTAAGTTTAATTTAATTTGCATGGTTATGTGTAAAGTTAAGAAATAATAAGCAGATGATATTTTATTTTAATGTTTCAACAGATATTTTCTAAGTTTGGTGCTGTACTGAAGATAATCACATTCACAAAAAATAACCAGTTTCAAGCTTTGCTTCAGTATGGTGATCCAGTAAATGCCCAGCAAGCAAAACTAGTAAGTTTAGAGCTACTGCCAAGATGGTGGCTGTTCCTCTGATTGACGCATGGTATTAATACTGGTACAACTTACACATACAGAATTTTGTATCATTAAAATATTGTGGCTTAGTGGTAGAGTGCTTACCTAGCATGCATAGGGCCCTGGTTCTATTCCTTGGTACCACATAAAAATAAAGTTAATTTTAAAAAAACCTAAAAAAACCTTGATATTGAGGTAAAAATGCTTGTTTTTAAGAAGAATTACATCTGAAGTTATTTGTAACAGGCTTACAGTTAATTTGTTCTGATTTTGTGCGTGTATTATACAGTGTACTTAAAAGATTTTAAGTAGTCTAAGTTTACAAGCTAGTACACTTACTTTCAAATTTATAATCTAAAATTTTATTTTTGAGATAGGTTTTTATTGCTATATATCAATATTGTAGTTCAAGTGTAAGGTAGCCTATAGTTTAGCTATATTAAAAGAGATAAAATGTTCCCCTGTCATTACTATTATTGAAAATTATACACACATTTGCTTTCAACTGTCTAAATCTTTTTGTATCTTCGTTTTACTTTTACTTTTCCCTGAAGCCATTAAAAAAATCATCAACTCATTATGATGAAATGGTTAAGTCACATATATTATTTACTTTTGTATTACCTCTTTTTCTTCATTTCATTCTTTTACTTTTAGACTATTGATCTCGAGTGCTTTCTCCAGATTGTGTTCCACCCTCAGTACTCATTTGGGGAATAAAAATAAGCAGTTTAAGATTATAGTAGTAGTAGTAATAGCATAATTGTGTAATAGTTACAGAGTACTTTGAATCTTTTCTGACCCTTACTCTATGGTGTACAGAGAACAGGTTTGTGTTGTACCTTTGTTACAGAAGGATGCTAAGACTTAAAAAGAAACACAGTTTGGAAGACATACTGTTTTGGTCTGCCTTTCAGATAATCTATTTTACTAGTATTATTGCTGTTCATTAGTTCTCAGATTGTATAATTTGATATTATTGACAAGTTGAACATCTTTTCGCACTCATTTTTTCCACAGAGTACCAAGAATGATCTCAATAAAGTCATATTACTTCAGTTCCCCGTGCACCCTTCAAGACATGCTGTTTGTTGTTAGGAGAAAGTCTAGTCATTCAGATGGCTTACAAGATTAAATCACTTCCTTACTTGCCTCTAGTCTCATTTCCCTCTTTTAGCTCTTTTGAAGTTTTTTGTCTCATTTCTAACTTCTTTTTCAAGTATCTCTTCTTAGAGAAATCTTACTGTTTCAACCATGTTATATCTTTATAATTGTTTGTTAAAGGTATGTTATTCTCTAAGACTATTTTATATATTATAATTTGTATTTACATTGCAGATACCATGTCTGCTTTGTTCTACATTTACTGAACACTGACATTTAGGATGATAATCTGAAGTCACAGTTACTAGCCTTTCTTATAGAAAGCAAGTGATCTCACATTAATGAAAGAAAATACCTTAATACTTTTGAAAATTTTTCTTGATGTTTATTTATTTATACTGGTAAAAGATAGATACTTTCCTTTGGCTTTTTAATATGGCTTTTAAATTTTTGAGGAAAAAAATTGATGAAGTTTTTCAGATTTATAAATAGCAAAATATGTGTTATAACCCCTTTCTTTCCACATGGGAAAAGGAAGCAAGTCTTTTTTGCCTCTTTTTTTTTTTGTCAGTTATAGGGCTTGTCTTTTTTGCTTTTGTTAGTAGAAATGTTAGTTTTCTGTAAGACTTTGGATAATGACACTGGCTTTTAGAAATCTTTGCATATGGTATTTTAGCCTACCAGTCAGTTGTTTTTATTATTAATTCCTTTCAGGATTTTTCTACAACAGTAAAAAGAAAAATAAGGTAAAAATATTTGTATCAGTAAGTTCATATCATTTTCTTCATTTTCTTCTTACAGAATATCAATTGCTTTATGCAAATTTTTGAGAGACCTAATGGAATTTTGCTTTCTTACTCTAATTTTATTTTGTATTTTATTTTCTCTTTTTGTGCCAGTCCTGGGGCTAGAGCTCAGGATCTGGGTGCCTTCCTGGAGCTTTTTTTTTTTTTTGCTCAGAGCTAGTGTACTACCATTTGGGTCACATCTTCATTTTGAGCTTTTTGGTGATTAATTGGAGATTGGAAAAAAAAATATCTCAGACTTTCCTGCTCAGGCAGGCTTCAAACAAAGATCCTTAGATCTCAAGTCTCTTGGCTAGAATTATTGTCATAGGCCACTGGCAACTGACTAAATTTATTTTTAATTATCTTCAAATAAGTTGAACCAGAGGGGTTCTAGTTCAACATGTCAATTTATATGAATAACTTTTTCTTGTTTCCCCTCCCCCCATGACTGGCACTCAGAAATCATTTATCTAATGTTTGCTTTTGCTCACTGGCTGGTGCTCTATCATGTGAGCCACACCTTCATTTTGATCAGTATGTCACCCCTTCCTATCTACCTGAACCCCAACCCTGTCCCCTCATGTTTTCTAGTTCCATTTTCACATATGTACATTGAGTATTATGTCTTCGTTATTTCTCTCTCCATTAGTCTAAACTTCCACTTAAGCTCTACCTCCCTCATAGAAGACATGTTTGACATCTTAATTCTGGTTTTTTTTTTTTTTTTTTAGCATTTAGAACTAATGCATTCCATATGCATATGGATGAGACTGTGGTTAAAAACAGTAGTTTTAGGAAATTCCTGAATAATCTACCAGTGTGAACTTTTATATTGTAAATAACTGGCCTGGAGTAGTTTATTAGTATTGTTAACTTAATTTTATGTTTTCGATATAAAGCGCCTGCAAACAAAAGCACATTATGTAAGTAAATGGTAAAAATTAAGATAAATTATGACTTATTTTTAATCTACATGCAGTTATTCATTTGTGTTGTATTTTGTGTTAACATCTTGACTGAATTTTGATTTCAAATTTTCTATGAAAACTTTCTTACTACTTTTGTTTTCTTTTTTGGTTACTGTCTAAATTTTTACAGTAAGGTACATTTGGGTACATTTGAAAGGTCCTATGAATTATCTTGAGCTTTTCCTCTCAGAAATCTGTGCTGCAGCAAGATGACTACAGTTCTGATTGATGTACCCCAAGACTAGTTTTTGCTATTATTTCCTGGGTTTTATAAATACAAGGGCTTGAAGTTAATTTTCATAACTTTTTAAATTTGATTTTTGTTCCTGCATTATTTGTGGTCATCTTACTTTAGCCCACTATTAACAATGCCTAGATCCTGTTTCCATGCATTCTAAACTCCCTTTTTTTTTTTTTTTTTGCTTTCCTCTGTTTGCTTACAATTTTAGTTTACATCTTATTGGTTATTTCTCAAGATTGTATACATTTTGTATAGTAGTATATTTTATACCTACATAAAAATGTAAATTGCTTCTAGAGAACTTTGTAACAATTGGAAAACTTACTGTGATTAGTTTAGCAGTCTACCTCAGTATTACTTAGAAATAGCTTTCAAATGACTTTATTTCAGATCTAGTAATTTCTAAAAGTACTGTTAGAATTAACCTAGACATTGTGGCACAAGGTGAACTCTTCTTTTACAAGGTATTTTCTTTGGTAAAACTGAGTTTCTCTGTGATCCTTTATATGATCTTATAACACACCCTGAGAAAGCATGACAGCCTTTAATCATTCTTGTTTTCCAGATTGAGGAAGGAAGAGTTAGAGCTTTACAATGTGCTCTAAGACTGGCCTAATTGATTCTAGGTTTCAAACTCTACACCTGACACTCTTTCTAAAATTCTAGCAGTTTTTTGAATACCATTGGGTTTGCTGATTTAATCAGTGTATTCTAATTAAATTTGACTATTTTGTCTTAAGATAGTAGTTTTTGCCTGATGATGGGGAATTGCTGTACCCTATAATGATAAATTTATTTGGTTTGAGACAACCTCCTACAGTGTGGCATCCACCAGTACTTTACCTTATCAAAATCAGTTCATATATCCATTGCCATGCAGCAATAAGTATTACTGTGTAATAAAGTTAACTTTATTGCCCTAATTAGTAGAGAGTGTTCCAAATTCACATGCAACTCACTAATTTGAAGAATATGATGTCAAATACATTGGTGTCTAGTTTGCACATTCCTATTCTGGCAGAACTTACACATGTGTGACTTAAGTAATTTTTTAAAGCTACTTGCGCTTTTTTTAAAGTTATAAAAGTGTCAGTATTGATGATGCCATGGTTATACTTTGGATCAGTTTTTATTTAAAGAAGATAATCCTTGATGGCAACTCCATCTCCAGGAGGACCAACCCTGTATACATGTGAACCTTGAATCGTTTACTCTTTTTGTTAATTCTTATTCTGTATTTAAAATGGTTGATATGCTTTATTCACTTTTACAGGCCCTAGATGGTCAAAACATTTATAATGCTTGCTGTACACTAAGGATTGATTTTTCCAAACTTGTGAATTTGAATGTAAAATACAACAATGATAAAAGTAGGGATTATACCCGACCTGACCTTCCATCTGGAGATGGACAGCCTGCCCTGGACCCAGCCATTGCTGCAGCGTTTGCCAAGGAAACATCCCTTTTAGGTATGACTTTTACTATTTCCTGTTGTGCTAAATGGGAAATTGCCCATAATTCCAGTAAGTATAATGAATCTTTTTTTCTTTTACCACCTCACCTTTTTTCCCATACCACTTTCTCAAAACAAAGAAGAAAAATCTAATGAAAAAAATACTATTAAGTTTGTAAGGAAGTATTTTGTGCTTTAAGTTTCATATTAAACTCTTGTGTCTATCTTTAAATCTTATGTAAAATATATAGTAAGAATGAGCATGTGTTATTGTGTTATTTTTCAAAGTATATTGTACCCTCTTAAATCAGAAAAGTTTTCTACAAAAATGCTTTCCTATTCCTTTGCTTTTTGCCTTATTATTTACTGTGTACTACAGTGGAGTGTGAGAAGCCTGAATCAGGATAATTGATGGAGTCATGATGAAGAGTAAAACAAAATAAAGTACTTGGCTTTGAAAGGAGTATGAGGAAATTGATTCATAGGTTCAGGTAGAATTTTAACAGTGTCTTTGTGTTTTTAATGTCTTTTTCTTTTTAAATTTGTTTTCTGATGTTTATAAGATTTAAAGTAGGGTATCTATGTGGAATCCAGTTGTAATGGTAGAAAAACTAGCTCTTATTGTTGAGTCTATGTCCATCATTTTTAAATAGTTAAGTGAAGTGGTATTAGGGAGAAAAAATTCTTTACTGACAGAACTTGTCTTATAGAAGAAAAATAATCAACATTTTTTGTAGCTGCTGTGAGATCTTATATATTCTGCTAAAGCACTTGGTTGGGTACATTATCAGATTTTTAAAATACTGATGAGGGAAAGATTTTTCAGTTTCTGAGGTTCAGAATTTCAAGCAGTTATTGAGGAAACATTTTGAAGGATAAGATGCCAAGAAATTCTAGTGTTTAGCATCAAACATGGACTGTACAAAATAATAATTAGTTAATTGTACCTTACACATTTTGGGTATTTGCTCATTTGGTATTATTTGTTTAGATCCTAATTGAAGACATACTTAAAACTTACCTGGGGGCTGGGAAGATGGCTCAGTGGTAGAGTGCTTGCCTTGCATGCATGAGGCCCTGGGTTCGATTCCTCAGCACCACATAAGCAAAAAAAGAAAAAAGCCGAAAGTGGTGCTGTGGCTCAAGTGGTAGAGCACTAGCCTTGAGCTGAAGAACTGAGGGACAGCGCCCAGGCCCAGAGTTCAGGTCCTACGACCAGACCCCCCCCCCCCAAAAAAAAAAAAAAAAAAAAAAACTTAACTGGATTCTTCTCCCAGAGATTTCCTCATTTTAGCTTGCTTTATCATGTTACTCTTAGTTTTTCCAGGGTATTACTGAGTTTTTTGTTTCTGGTTTTGTGTTGTTGTTTTACTGTAACTGGGGTTTGAACTGAGAGCCTTACACCTTTAAACACTCAAGTCACATCTTCAACTCTTGCTCCAGTTCTTAGTTTATTGTCATTCTTTCTCTTCCGTACTGAACTCTTTGTTGTCTGTGTTTGTGTGTTTTGTCTGCATTTCTACCTGTTGAGAAAAAGGAAAACCTTTTCTGGTAAAAATATGGTGAATTCACTTTGCTAAATGACTTCACATTCCACATCTAATGTCTTTTTTTTTGTTTGTTTAAATTTTTTATCTTAAACATTAAGTAGTTTTGAAAATAGGTGAAATAACTTTTAAAAATCGAACAATAGGCTCTAATTTTTATATTTATGAGAACCACTCATTTGATACATCTCACTTATAAGGCAATGATTTTTAAAAAATTAATTTGATGCATGTTAGGATCTGTATGGGGAAACACTTAATGCTTTCTTTTTGTGTTTGTTGGATAGAGTCTTGTTTTGTAACAAGGCTGGTCTTAGTACATCTTTCAGCTTAATCTTCTAAGCCTTGGGATTACAGGTGTACACACCACTGTGTCCATCGTAAAGATTTTCTTTTTAAAATGGTCTTCAACTATTCTGCAGGGGTGAGGAGACTTTTCTACCCAGGGCCAATGGGTATACTAACATCATTCTAGGGCCATAAAATTATCCATGCAAACAGATGGGGCACAGCAAGCTAAGAAGCATACAGGTCTGTGCAGTCTTGTACCAAATGATCTTGCTTATAGACCATACATATATGTATATACACACACACATACATAAAGCTTGCCGGCTGGATAAGCTCTTCCTTTCCCCCACCCCAATATTGGGGCATCAAGTATTGCACTAGTAATATATGCTTTTTGGGAATAAGAACTAACTCTTCTATGCCTCTGACCTTAATGATATTTAATCAGATAGCTTTCATAGACCTTTGGGATTCATTTCTTGGTTCATTTTCTTTAGAACCTAAGAAATAACCTCAAAGATTTAGTAAGAATATAAATACAGTGATACTCTACTACTGCCAAAAATTGAGGGACATGTAGTTAACTGTGCATTAAAAAAATTATTTAGCCCATTGACTGAAATCCATTGCTTGTTAGAGTCAGTATTATAGACTTTATGTTGAACAGTAAAGTTTGGGTTTATGTGGGCTTAAAAAAAAAATCCTCATTGCCAGTTTATTCTATAGATGGAACCAGTGTACACTTATTTATTTGTGCCAGTCTTGAGACTTTAACTCAGGGCCTGGGCACTGTCCTGGAGTTTTTGTATTCTCTACCACTTGAAGTTATACACTACTTCTGGATTTTTTACTGGTTATTTGGAGATGAGAATCTCATGAACTTTCCTGCCTGGGTAGCTTTGAACCATGATCCTCAGATCTCAGCTTCCTGAGTACCTAGGATTATAGGTATGAGCCTCTGGCACCCAGCTTGAACAGTAAGTTTTTAAAATAATTTATACATAGGTTCTGTACTTTCTGAAATGCCTAGTGATCACAGGTATCTGAGAAAAATGTTAATTTATTCAAAGAGAGGCAGAACACTTAGTAATTATTTTAAAATCTGATCTCTAAGTAAGGTAATCATGAACCTGACAAACCATTAGACATTCACATTTTCTATTTCAATGACAAAGTTAGCCGAAAAATTATAAATTATATTGTTATAATCATATTTGGTCATGTTAATAAGCACAGCTAATTTATTAAGGAGTGGGTCGCTTTTTAGAAAATTGCAGTTTTTGTAATCATGTAGTTTCAAAACTAAGGTCTTAGAACTTAGTACTATTTTAATTTGAATAAAATAATAGCTATTCTTTTTTTAAAAATTAAATTTTAGTTTTTTTATTGTACAGGTGATTTACAAATAGCTATTCTTAGTCTTTGCAAAGACAAACTTTTTTGTGTATATATTTTTTATTGTAAAAATACTGTACCAGAGGGGTTACAGTTACATGAGTAAGGTAATGAGTACATTTCCTATTGAGTGTTGTTACCTTCTCCTTTGTTTTTCCCCTACCATCCCTTTCCTCCCTACCTCCGAACTCCTACTCTGCCTCCTGAAGTTGTAAAGTTCATTTTCAACATAGTGAAAGACAAACTTTTATAGATAAGCTGTTGTCTTGCATTATAAAAGATATTTAAATTATATTTTCTTCCAAAGTCAGTGTGGTTATCATGCCAGAGATGACTGAGGAAATGTTAATAGTGAGAGAATGCTTCTAACCATGTATTTTAAATTATATCTTCCAACATCCAAAATCTGACTCACCCTTACTGTCTCCTTTTCCTCTTTTGTAATGGAGATAATGGTAATAATTCCTATCATCTTAGATTAATGTGAGAATAAATGTATAATATGTACAAAGGAGCACATATAATGAATGCTTGCCACCTATTGACAAGTGTGGTTTTAGGGCTAGATTAAGTAGTAGACTTGGTGATTATAGTTGATGGGGTCAAAAGTATAATGGGAAATGTTGAGATTGAGAAAATACATACGCTTTTTAGTGTGTTACTGATTTTAAAAAGGGAGGACTTTGAAGTTAGTTGAAAAACATTGAGATTTCTGATACAGATTCTTTAAATTGCTTGCTGAATACAAGATGATAGATAGTAGGATAAGAAAATACTTGTAAAAATTGTAGAGAGGTGTGTGTATTTGTGTGTTTTCACTCTAACACTTGTCATACCCAGATGACACCATATAGTATGATACTATATTTACATAAGCCCAGAATTATAGTCTGTAAAGGCAGACAAGGAGTGTATGAATAGAGGGAGGGAGTAGAATGAGAGCTGGTCACTATAACAGCCAGAAGTGGTTCACTGGTTGGTTCACTGGTTGTCAGGAAAGAGGAGTTTAACGTTAGAGATGAATTGCTGTAAGATAGCGGCGGGGCTAGTGTGGGGGAAAGATGTATCAGGAGAAGTTGTTAAAATGAATTGGTCTAAAAACCATGGAAGAAGTTTTTACATATGTGGCCAGTTTGGGTCAGTGACAATAGTAAAAGAAGAAATGAAGACAGATGCTTGAAGTTTAGGTAATGTTCCAGTGACTATTTTGGTGAGAAAAGAGCTCTAGTATGATTAAATGGCATCAGCATGAAAGTTGTCCTTGATGTTGGTCAAACAGCAGCCTTTACATAAAGTTGGATGGTGAAATAGTGAGCAAAAATTCACCTTTCCTGCCTGCTGGGGAGAAGAGGAAGAGGAGGGTGTTAGAGAGAAATTTCAGGGCTTTTTTGTTTTTACTTTAGTGGAGTACTAGGAACTGAACTTGAGGACCTCTAAAAGCATTAACACTTGAGCTCCAAACCTCTAGTTTTCCCCCCTTTTCCTTCCTTCCTTCCTTCCTTCTTTCTTCCCTCCCTTCCTCCCTCCCTCCCTTCCTCCCCTCCCCTGCCCTCCCCTCCCCTTCTCTTCCTTCCTTCCTTTTCTTTCTTAAGTTTCCTTTCTTACCTTTCTTTTCTTTATGGTGGAGCCTGAGCTCAGGGCCTGGGCACTGCCCCTGGGCTCTTTTTTTACTCAAGGCTACTTTGAGCCACAGCTCTACTCACAGTTATCTGGTAGTTAATTGGAGATTAAAGTCTTGCAGACTTTCCTGCCCAGGCTGGCTTTGAACCACCATCCTTGGATCTCAGCCTCTTTTGAGTAGCTAGGATTACAGGTGTGAGCAACCAGTACCTGGCTTGGTTTGTTTTTAAGGTAAATCTCACACCAACTTTGCCAGGACTGTTTCAGACATTTATTCTGTCTCTGCTTCCTGTGCATCTGGGATTATAGGAGTGTGCTATCTATCACCCTTTAAATCTAAAAGCAAGCTTTTAAAAAACGTATGTCAAGGACAGTTGAATGGTTGTTCAGTGATAACTGTGCATAGCATGCATGAGGTGCTGGGCTTGACATGCAGATCTTCAAAAAATAAATTCATAAATAAGGTTTAAGAAGAATTGTGGCTGTTAATGAAGAAGAGATAGATAATGGATTCCAACAAACCATGGAGGAATTGAAGGGAATGTTAAATATGAATGGTCAAGAAGGGATTGTTTCAAGAAAGATCAGTAATTGCGATTCTTTTCAAGAGTGTTTTTTTTCAAATTAGGACATTCCCCCCTCCCCCATGCCATCCTTATGAATGGAAATTGGAGAGAGAAAATATTCAAAGGAAGGGACAGCTTTAAAAACCAGAGTAATTTTTTATGGTTAAGCGTGTTCTTAGGAAACATGATGAGTAAACAGAATGTGGAATCTTGGAACAACAAAAAGGTGCAAACTAAGGACATGTAAATGGAGTTAATATAGCAGTATTGGTTGATTATTTGCAGCAACTATGCTAAACTAAGGGACAATGATATTGGGGAATGATGGTTTGAGATGCCCACCTTAAATATAAAGTCAAGTAAAATTTATAAATGGTTGAAATGAACAATATTTGAAATGTTCAAGATTAGGTGCCTATATTACTGGATCTCTATCAAGTCAGTATACACATACACCTGGTGTGTCCATTATCACTTTCAGTAGAAGGTGAGTCAGAAATAGAGTAAAAGAGCTAATGTGAAATATTTCCAAAATATCTGAGTGGTCCAGCTGATGAAGATAATTTCTTTTCTTTTCTTTTTTCTTTTCTTCTTCCCTCCTTCCTTTTCCCTTTCCCTTTCCCTTTCCCTTTCCCCTTTCTTCCCCTCCCCTCTCTCTCTCTCCCCTCTCTCTCCTCTCTCTCCTCTCTCTCCTCTCTGTGTTGTGAGGCTTGAATTCTGGGCCTGGGCACTGTCCCTGAGCTCTTCAGCTTAAAGCAAGTGCTCTACCACTTGTGCCACAGCACCACTTTGGGTTTTCTGAATGGTTTATTGGAGATAGTCTCAGGGACTTTCCTGCCCAGGCTGGCTTTGAACTGCAATCCTCAGATCTCAGCCTCCTGAGTAGCTGGTATTACAGGCAAGAGCCGCCAGTGCCCGGGTGCTGAAGATCATTTCTTATTTAAAACAAAACAAAAAAAAAACCATGCGGCACCTTCCCTCCTCTCCCTCCCTTCAGTATATGGCAGTTTACAAAGCTTTTTTGCTTTAACCTTTACACCATCCCAGTAGTTGAACAGGCATAATTATTATTACTATTTTTCCTCCTCATACATAAATGCTGTTTTTTCAGCATAACTATTGCTTCAGTGATGGTTTGGCTGTGTTTTGCCTCACAAGGTTCATGTGTTTGAAACTTGGCCCATGAGTGGATGTTGTGTACTGAAGGAATTGTACTGAAGGGTTGTTGTGAAGATTGTTGTAAGATTGGGACTGGCCTCACCCCTCACACTGTTTTTCTGTCTCCCCATGTGACTTCTCACTCTTAGATGCAGTACTACCCTGATGCCATTTGCTATCTTGTAATGCAGAAGCCAAACAGATGGGGCGTTTGCCTGCCTTAGATTTCAGTCTCTAAACTTAGCTTAAACAAACTTGTTTTCTTTTAAGAACCCAAATTCAGGTATTTTGTTAACAGTAATAGAAAATGGACTCTTGTACTTAGCTAAATTGGAAGTAATGTATATATTCAACATGTCCAATACTATATCTTTTACAGTAACATTAATTTAGAAAATACAATGCAAAATTCTTTTGTAGAATTTATTGATTTAGAATAAAATAGTACATCAGGTATTTTGTAAGTTCTCCTATTTTTATTGTTTTATCTAAATCTGAAGACTTGTGTATTAGTATATACTATACATGAACATTTCTGTTTTAAGTAAGATATTTCTTTATGGAATTTACTTTAAAATTGAAATGAGTTGGTAAATGAAACAATTATCCATGAGGGGATTTTTTTAAAAACTTGGATGATAAACTGCCATGCTCAACAGTTCATTGGGCTTCTTTCTTATATATCTGTTGGAGATTTTCTAAAGTGAAAAGTAAGTCAAGAAAAAGAGGAAAAGGAAAGGGTCACCCTAAGATTTTCTCTGGATAAAAAGCTTTAGAATATACTCATTCCGAACATTACTCCACTGATGGAATTCTCAAAAGGGACGAAAACTGAATTAAGAAGAGATTGGAGACAAGACTTTTAAGCAAAAAAATTAGAAACATGAACAAACTGCCAGTGAAGGTCATACTAGTTTCTATAAAACAATCTAAAACTTGACTGAAGAGTAAAATGTCTAAAACTAAAGGTAACAACAGCTCCTGAAATACACAAGAAGGCTGGAAAGGAAGAAGAGGGGATTAAATGGGAACTTGCACAATTCTGGGAGCCTTTTCTACTCAGGTAGGTCATTAGGTTAACATCATAAGTTGGGTACTTGAGCCTTTATCGTAGGAAAGTCTTTAGAACATAATTTCCTTTATGAACTGATGCTTATTGGTAAATGGTATAAGTATTTAAAAGATGAAAGTATCTGAGTTCATTGATAATTGAAGTAAGAAAGAGGTGCACCGAGACAAAAAGGAATTCTCAAATGGTACAGTGGTGTGGAAAGAACAAGAGGAATATGGAAAGTGACAGTAGAAGAAAGAAAAAGTTCCCAGCAAATTGAGAAGGAAGTCTTAATAATTAGTGTAACAATTTCTTGCTCATTTTTCTATGAGTATTTGGCAAGCTACTGTGTTTCCACTTGACTGTGGAATTAAAAGAGGCAAACATAGTTTACTATGGATTTCTTAGGATTATTTTCATGAATTCAGTGTTAGGTGATTTGTCTCTAGGAGTGAAAGGAATGACTATTCCTTAGGACTATTTCATAAGCAATGACTGATTTCAAGAGTGAGCTTCTCAAGAAAAAAGCACTGTAGAAAAAGGATGGAGTGAAGATGGTATTTTTTTTTTTATATTAAACTTCACTATAAACTTTTGGAAGTGAATTTTTCAAGTCTCTGACTTGGAAACCTATTCATGCTTTGTTTGCTTTTCAGTAGGAAAGTATGAAGTGCGTTGCATATTTTTTTTAACAAGACACAGGTATGTATTGTAGTTCAAGTAATTAATGACTGTGTTGAAAGCAGTTCCTCTCTACTGTACACCAGCAGTCGTTTTTGTGAACACTAAGAATCAACTTTCAGGAACCGTTGGGTCACCCACAAGCCACACAGCCATCGTGCTTAAATTGGTTTTTGTAAACGACTTGTGTGTGTTTCGTAAAATATGCTTTATTTTAAAATTAGGGCTTCCTGTTGCAGCTGTTCCAGGAGCTCTGAGTCCTTTGGCTATTCCAAATGCTGCTGCAGCAGCTGCTGCAGCTGCGGCTGGCCGAGTGGGTATGCCTGGAGTCTCAGCTGGTGGCAATACAGTCCTGTTGGTTAGCAATTTAAATGAAGAGGTTAGTAAAATAATACTCTAATCTTTATTCTTGAACTCCATTTCATTTGTGAAAGTTTTTCATGTTTATTTTGTTTTGCTCTTGCCTTTTCTTTTTATGTACATTCATTAGCCAAAGCATTTTGTGTTTCTACTTCTGAATAAAATCTATGTACTTGTATAGGTAATATCTTTTCCTTAGACAGTCATATCTCTATGTAAATATTTTAAAACTGATGACCTATTTTTCCTAAGAAAAATATGGTGAAGTACCATAGTTTGGCTTTTTATCTTTTTGTTGTTTTCAAAGGCAAATATGATATTTGCAAATTTTAACTGTAAAATTAATTTTGCTCTTTGCCTTTTCTAATTATTTGCTTGTTCATTTCATGCTTATATGTCATTGCATTTTATTTAAATCTTATTTTATGTGAACTACTCTAATACATTTTTCTTTGAAGGTTCTTCCAAAGATCTTGGCGAGGCACTCTTCCAGTCTCTCTTAGTAATTTTTTCTTTGCAGTTATTAGTCATTGTCTTCTAAAAAATATTTTTCAACTTTATCCCCTCCCCTGTTCTTGTTAAATAAAATTGCTGTTATTTTCTTTAGTTGTATATTTTATGTCCAGTATATTTTATTTTGATTGCTATAAAAGCTGGTATGAAATGTGGGAAGCTTTATGTATCAGTTTATGATGTCTAATTTGGATACTTGTTTCATTTTGGATTGGCCTCTGTTAATAATGAGCATTAAACTTACCATTTAATACTGTTATCACTCATAGTTCTGCATGCTAAACCGTTTGAATCAGAGTGCCTTTGTTTTCATTTTTTAAGACTTTTGCCTGCATTTCATAACCAGCCATGCTTAAGCAGTTAAAGTTCAAAGTTTAAAATTCCAATGCATGCTTTCCTTCCCTATGTTGATGAAATGCTGTAATTTACTCTTTGATGTAGATGTACTTTACCCATATTTGTCTTGGATGACTACATTTTACTCAGTTTTTCTTGTACAGTACATAAACCAACCATTTTCTGACCAAATTCCTGCATTTCCTATGTACTGACCTATATTTTATTTTTTTTTTGTTCCCCAATTCCTTATTTTTTTCTTCTGCATTGCTGTTTCCCTTCCCCATTTCATCCTTTTCCCTGTGTGTTCACCTCCCCTTTCCTTGTCTTTTCCCAAATGCCCATTCCCTTCCCTGTCTTATCCTTTATTTTCCTTGTCCTTGTCTTCATTCCCTGTCTCCATTCCCTATGTTCATGCTTCTGTGCTTGAACAAATGTTCCTCGGACCAACTTGCCCCAATTAACCGCCTTGAACCATGATCCATGACCACCTCACCATTCTGCGGGAACCACCCTTCGTTATGGATGATCTGTTCATCTCCGCTCTTCCTCGACTCTTCTCTCTTCTTGTCTTACGCTGCTTGCTCTTCTCTCCTTCTAAAGATGGTTACGCCCCAAAGTCTGTTTACCCTCTTCGGTATGTTATTGTTAGCACTATACTTTTATTATTGATTTGATTTTGGTTTCACCTTAATTCTTATTTGTAGCTAGCACTTTGGCTTAAAGTTGAATAGTAAATCTTTTGCTATTTTCCTTTGCTATTTAAAACTCTCCATAGACACAAAATTTGTTTTAATGCATGCTGATTTATTTTGCATGGTTTTTAATTTAATATCATTCACATAGCTTTGAGGGTTTATCAAAAATTATTCTTTTCAAAATTCACTGTTCAAAATCTTGATCTTCTTTATTCATTTGTGAGAATGGTGAGATTGAATGAGTGATCATGTTGATGTCTGAATGTTTCATTGATATGTCAGAAACATAAATCTTAGCTGGCTTGCCATAAAATTAATTACATTTTTGGATTACTTCTCTGTGACTCCAACAAAGGTGTTTATGGAGATGTGCAGCGCGTGAAGATTTTGTACAATAAGAAAGACAGTGCTCTCATACAGATGGCTGATGGGAACCAATCACAGCTTGGTAAGAATTAATGCAAGTTGTCTAAGCAGTGTTCGTTTTCAGTTCTACTTTAGTGTAAATAGTGACTTCATTGTGTCAGTAGGAAATCATTTCTTTTTTCATCTCCAGGGTACAAAATAATTTCTATATTTTAAATTTTGTATTTTCATGTGAATAATTGCACATGATGAATCTGTATTTTTTTCCTACTGGTAGCTCCAAAATTGCAGTTCACATAGAATTATATCTTAATATCGAAACTTCTTGCTGCTTTTCATTTACTAGCTATGCCCTTTTTTAGGAACTGCCTGTTAAAATACAGTTTATGGTGTTTCAGTTCCTCTAAACTAGGTATTTGACCATACTCAGTAATGGAAGATCACATGGAAATGTATTTCAGATAGATAGCAAGTTCTTGATAAACCCGTACCAGTTGTTATTCTCTTTTGGAGAGCTTAAAATATACTGTAGTCAAGTTACATGTAATATTACTTTGATAATGATTTTAAATTTGTTTTATTTGACTTAGTACACAAAATCAAGTCATATAAATTTTGAGTACAACTGACTTCACAATATGATTACCTTGTAAATATCATTAAGTTCTTACAATTTTATTCATGGAGATTGCTGAATGATGTTGCCTCAGACTAATTGTATTCATATGGTTAATTTTGAAATTTATCATTTTGATGTGAGGAATCTGATTTTGATTTTGACATGTGAAATTAACAGATGAGCACGATATACTACTAGTTATTGCTCTTTGGAGCTAGGAGTGCTTGAATTTCAAACTGGTAATGAGTTTGAATTGATTGTTTCTTGACAGTAAATTTCATAGTGAGGTACAAAACTGCATCTGGCTTTCCAATTTGAAAATGGCAATATGTGTATTAAGTCAGTAAAAGATATATTAAAGTCCTCATTATAGGTGTTTAATGTGTCCTTCACTGTGTGTACTTCTGTGCTTTGTTGAGAGTGGCAGTTATTTGTATATATACTGTTAGCTGCATTTTAACAGCATTTGGCAGGGCACGGTCAACAAAACATTCTTAAAATGCTTAGTTTTTTTTTTCCTCACTACCATTTAAAATGTGTATATCATTACCTTCATATAAATACCAAACATTTTGGTTGAGAATTACCTAAGGTAGAGATAAATTGTTCTGGATATTTTGCCCTTGGTTTTAGTTTATTTAAAAAATATAGTAAGTGATGTTTCATTAGATTATTCTTCTTGGGCTGCCATAACAAAATATTGTGTGGTTTAAACAGCAAATTCATTTTCTCAAAGTCCCAGATCAGAGTGCTAAGCCTTTGGTGAAGGTTCTCTTCTTGGTTTGTAGACTGCCGCCTTCCTTCTCCCTGCATCCTCACATGCAAACCCTGTGAGTGAGAGAGATCAGTTCTTGTTGTAAGGATATCAGTCTTTTGGGATCAGGGCCCCACATTGGGAAGTCATTTAACCTCGGTTACTTAAAAGTCCTGTATTTACATAAGCTCATGTTGGAGAATAGGGCTTAAACATATCAACTTGATGAAGACAAATTTCAGTCGATTATGATACTTTGTAAATCATCTGTTCTTTTAGCATGATTTGTAAATTTTGGACTCTAGTGATAGTTATTTTGTAGTGATACAATTTTTCTTACTGCTGCACAGATTTTGCTTTCTTAAAGTGCATGACTATACGTATTCATACATCATCAAGGCCTTTAAAAGTCCATACAACTCACGCCACACAGCTGAAGGGCTGTGCTCTCTCTAGAGCTTTCATGGAATTGTGTATTGTGTTTTGAAATACTCATTGCTTTAAATTACACACAGATGTTTTTATTCTTAAGAAACAGAATAAGAGAAATGCAAGAAAAATTAATATATGCAGCCTATAATATTTATATGTGAATATCATTGTAAGTTTTAATGGATAGCAAGAAGTTGAAGATACACATTTTAGATTCTTTGCACACTCAGTTGGAGTAATAAAACTATTAAAATGAATCCAATGATCAAAACTGATTGTTATAGTGAAGCCTACAAAGTAAAGAAGTCCAAGGGAAAGAATTAGCTATCAAACTGTTGTTGTAGACTGGAGTTTTAAAATCTGCAGACATTAAAGTGTTTCTTGAATCAACTGTTTACCACAAACCTATTTAATCAATATAGTATTTTAAATTTATATTTTAAAAATAATGTAATTGCGAATCCTTATCTTTAAGTAATGTATACTGAAGCCAGATTTACTGGTGCATACCTGTATCAAAGCCCTTGGGGAGGGAGCTAAGGTAGAGGAATTGAGTTGGAGGCCAACCCTAGCCTACCTAGGGAATCTGAGACAATCCTGGGCTATATATTAAAAACCCCATCTCCAAAAAAATCAGTGTCCTGATAAAATCCACTAACATGTCAAATAATGAATTCCTTTGTGATAAAATAATTGTCTACTAGTTTTTCCAATTTATGTTTTCAAATACTTCTTTTAAAAGTACCCCAACTATTCCTAATTTGGTTACCAAATAATTCCCATTTCAAAAGTACATTTACTTGAGTTATTATTCATAACAGACTTTACCTACTTACTGAATTATCTATTGTGTGATTAGTATCAAGACTAGTATATCCACTATCATAGCAAATATAAAGGAATAAGTTTATCAGTTAAAAGATTTTAAAAGGCTACCCTTATTTTTTATAACTTGTAATGCATTTTCTCTGTTCTCGCCTAAAAAAAATAGAAGTATAGAACATGGAAAGTATTTTATAATTTAGTTGGTTTGGATAACTTGGAGTTGGTTTAAGTGTATGCAAGATATGAGTGAGAGATGACCTATGTCCAAGAATGTTTGTTGTTGTTTTTCTTTCTGTAAGCTTCTTTTTAAAAAATGTTAAGTATGTAACGGTACAGTGTTTTTATAGAGTAGTAGTAAATAAGTAAATGGTACCTAATACTTTTAACAGGATTGTTCTTTATAGATAAGTTATATTGAACTAGTTTATTCTGTACAAGAAAGAACAGATTTCTGACTATCAAGAGTTTTGCTATCTTCTGTGTCAGAACGTGTGTATGTAGCTCACATTTCTAATTGTATTAGAAATTTTGAGAGTAAAGATAACTGATTCTGAGTTTTTTGGTCTTCTCCTTTGCTGTTGATAGTTTATCTGGTTTTATTTGTAGTCAATTAAATCTTCAATTTAGCTAACATGTGAGACTTACTAGAAATGTTAGTTTCTATGACTTATGAATAAAAAAGAACTTACAACGTCTATAATGTTGTATTCATTTCATTTAAAAGTAGTTCTTGTCTACCTTCATAAATAGCCATGTTAATGTGCAGTGTTCACACTGCTATATGTTAGGTTCGAGATTGATTCCTGTCACTAGTTTCCTACAGTCTTAAATAGGAAATTAAATATGTATTCTATCGGGTACTCTGTTGGTATCCTGTCTTGTATCTGTTGAAGTATGAGCTTTTGATAAAGAAAAGGACTTTTTGGAGCAGTAGCTTTAAAGAATGAGTAGTTAAGAAATTTGTTAAAGGTAGAAAAGCATCACATAAAGAAAACCAGCCCTTTCTGTTAGGATGTATGTTTTGTGTAGCCAAAGCATATATAGGGCAAAGAGAACAACAGTTGAGGTGTATCCTAAGTTCTGACATGTGTAGAATAGTGTCTTATAACTTTATTCCCAGCTGAGAGTCAGACTGGGAAAGATACATGCTAGGTTAAATAATGAATTATACTTTGCCCTAAGTGTTTTGAAGAGGTAATGACATGGTCAGGTTTGTATTTATGAAGGCCATTTTGCCATGTGTATGAAATGAATGTGTTAGAACCATCTAACAGGAAAGCAAATGAGATCGACTTGAATTATCTTGATTGTTTGAAAGTGGCAGTGAGAAGAGTTCAGACTGACTACTAAATCTTTTTATGGGTAGCTATTGTTCAAGAAGATAGATATTTATACTCTGGATTTTTTATCTATGAAAGAAGTTGGCTTTTTGCCCTAATGCCTTTTCGTGTAGAAATGAAAGTGAGATTTATGTCTTAATAACCAGTGGCTATGGCAAACTTCTTGACTGTTTTACTAACATAGAGCTGTCTAAGGGAGTTTCTCTGTGGTATTTTCATACATGCAAGTAATGCATCCTGATCAAGTTCACTTACTCTGTCATTCACCCCTTAATACATCTTCACAGGTTTTCATTGTTCTATTTTCATACATTTATATAAAGTAATTTGGTCCTGTTCATCACCCTTTACCCTCTCCACTTGGCCTTGTGGCTCCCAGTGGTCCCCTTCCCCAAAGAGAACCTGTTTTACATTCTTGTCCTTCGGTTTTAAAGACTAGATTTCCACATACATATGATACATATGAGAGAACACATGTTTGTCTTTCTCATGTTCATCTGTTTTGCTTATCATGCTCTTTACATCCATCCATTACATCATATCCTTCTTTGTTTAGAATTGCCTTTAGTTTTAATAAATTGTATTTATCTGTACACTAAATGAACAAAGGGAAGCTCTATAGAAAACAATCCAAAAATTCATCTGGAACAACAAAAGGTCCCAAATTCCCAAAACAATCTTGAGCAGAAAACGTAGTATAGGAGGTAATAACAATAACAAACTTTAAATTCTACTACAGACCTATAGTAAACAAAACAGCTTGGTACTTGCACACAAACAGTCTGAGGAATAATGAAACAGCTTAGAAGACCCAGAAATATACCCACAGACATACAGCTATCTAATAATACTGGATAGGTACGCCAAAAACAGGCTGGTAAAAAAGACAACCTCTTGAGAAAACTGGTTATCCAATGCAGAAAACGGAAACTAGAGCCCTATCTTATCACCTTTACCAGTTAAAAATGGATCAGAGACCTCCATATAAGACCTGAAACCATGAAACTTACAGAAAGAAGTAGGAGAAACACTAGTGATCCTTGGCAATGGCAGGAATGTTCTGAGTAAAGATCCAGAAGCGCAGCATATCAAAGAAAGACTTGATAAGATAAATGAGGCTGCATCAAACTGTCAAGTTCCTGCATGGCAAAGGCCATGGCCAGCAAGCTAAAAATGATAGCTTATTTCAGAATGGGAGTAGATATTTGCCATCTGTACATTAGACACTGGCATAATCAGAATATCATATTAAAGTTGTGATTACTTTAGAGTTGTTAAGAAATTCGAACTTAGCGATATTACTTGTTTTTATAGCCATGAATCATCTTAATGGACAGAAAATGTATGGGAAAATCATTCGTGTTACCCTCTCTAAACATCAGACCGTACAGCTACCTCGAGAGGGGCTTGATGACCAAGGGCTAACGAAAGATTTTGGTAATTCTCCATTGCATCGTTTTAAGAAGCCCGGATCCAAAAATTTTCAAAATATTTTTCCTCCTTCTGCAACCCTTCACCTATCTAATATCCCGTAAGTATTTGAGTTTTGAGTTTATTAAGAATATATGTTGTGGGCTGGGAAGGTGGCTCAGTGGTAGAGCACTTGCCTTGCATGCTCGAGGCCCTGGGTTCGATTCCTCAGCACCACATAAGAAAAAAGCCGGAAGTGGCACTGTGATTCAAGTGGTAGAGTGCTAGCCTTGAGCTGAAGAGCTGAGGGACAGCGCCCAGGCCCAGAGTTCAGGCCCCACGACCGGACCCAAAAAGAAAAAAAAAAGAATATATGTTGTATTTTAATATAAAATTTATTGCTAATCTTTATTCTTTTTTTCCTATCCAATTTTCTTAGTCCTTCAGTAGCAGAAGAGGATCTCCGAACACTGTTTGCTAACACTGGGGGCACTGTGAAAGCATTTAAATTTTTTCAGTAAGCAAGCTTCCTTATCTTTAAATTAGTGGCTTAATAGAAATAAAAATGTTCTTCAAGTAATGTACAGTATTTCTTGATTTTAGAAAATTTTAGTTCTGCAGTGAGAAAAGTTCAAGTATTTGACTTCTTTCTTATGTAGTATCTAATTTCATAATTTTGTTTCAGAAGAGATCACAAAATGGCTCTTCTTCAGATGGCAACAGTGGAAGAAGCTATTCAGGCCTTGATTGATCTTCATAATTACAACCTTGGTGAAAACCACCATCTGAGAGTATCTTTCTCCAAGTCCACAATATAAAGAAGGAAGGGAAGAGGAAGACTGGGGTGAATCACATTGTTTGGTGTCATCACCTGTTGACTGTTCAGAAAAGTGGGGACCAGAGTTTGATTTTTTTTCATGCTGTTATCATTCCTTGGTTATAAAATGAATTGGCTTATGTAAAGGCAGAGTCATTAACTGCTCTATTTCATCTGTTATATAGGGAAGCCATTTTTATTGTCTGTTTAAAATTTCAGTTTAATTTTGCTTTTTTTTTCAACTTAGTTGACATACGTGCCTTACAAAGGAAAACTAGTGTTGCTGTTGTGCATTTACTAGAGAAAACGGAATTGGTTGTCTAGGGCACATTGTTAAATGGAAATTAAAATATGTTTAGGCAGGGGTGTGTAAAAAGGTTAAGTTTTTGTTTCTCCTGCTTGGAACTTCTTTTGGATTATTGGCTTATCACATTTCTTTGTACTTAATCAAATAAGATACTTGATATTGAAAGAATAAAGAGGCATTTTTAGTTTTTACTACCTTAGGCTTTATTGCTTTTTAAACGAAAAACATTGGCCTTTTGTATCTCACAATTCTGGTCTAGATTCAGTTCTGAATGTAGGCATTAGTTAAAATTAACACGATGCAGAGTATTAATTTCTTGAGAGGAAGTGATTTTTGTAAGTTTGAACCCTACGTGGACAGCATTGTGGAATCTTAACCTTTTTGTACACACTCTTGTGGGACGTATCACATAACTGTCAGCACTAAGTAATGTCTTGTTTGTGGCTGAATATTTTTCGTAGATGTTTTTGAAGTTGACATGACTTATGTGCATTTAAATATATATTGCCATCCTTAGTTTGTAATTAAGATTTGGAATATGGTTGTGGATTTCTGAGCATGTGCAGACTGGTCTAGCTAGTTCAGGAACTGGTGCATGTATTTTTCAAAGACAAAGAAAGTGTACTGCGAAAATTTGCAGGAAGATTAATTTTGTGGCAGTTTTCTAAAACTGACAACCAGGTGGGACCAAAGTTTATGTGCCTTTAGTCTTAATTTACCTTGCATTGTAATATTCAGTTTTAATAAATCTTCAAAATATTTTGTATTTAGGAATAGATCTGACTTTAATAAAAACATGGCTCAGAATCTACAGGTCAAATTTATTTGAACAGTTCTTGTCAATCTGAATTGTTGATTCTGTTAAATGACCAATACTTTTTGAAATTGATGTACTTAGTTTCAAGATTCATAGATTCTGTTACCTATGTAGACAGAATGGTCATGTATATTTTCTATTAGTTGAGTTTTTACATCTTTAGAAATGTAAAATTCAGTATAGTTTGAAAGCGGCACAATTAAAAATTAATTTTCTAACAAAGTTGGGAGGTTTGATGGTTGTTTAATTTCATCTGTGTGTACTCTGCTTACCTCTGTAGCATGCTCAATAAACACTTCTGTAGCTCTGTATTCACCTTTTCTGTCTTTCTCTGCTGCCTTTTCTCTCTCTTTGTTTTCACTCCACTGTGCTTCTGAATTCATGTTTATTCTCTGCCAGGGTGGGAAAGGAGTAATAATAGTACAATTCTATGGCTTTATACCACAAATAAATCTAGATGCTGTGAAAATACACCAGCTGTTCTTTTTTGTAATGTAAAAGATGGTAACTGCTTTTCAGGAGGACACATATTAAACATTTCCCACCCTGTTTATAATCTACTGCTTTAAAGACATAACTTCTATTGTAGCTTGTTAATTCTCTCTATCTCTTTCGTTGTTGTTGTTTTTCAGTAGATTTTTGCACTAATAGATCTTTTGGATTTTCCATGCTCTCGCTGCAGTTTCATCTTTCATCTTTTGTGTCTGCTAAAGATTTCTTACTAATCTTAACTACCTTGTGAGTTTTATCAAACAGTATCTCATGTTATTGGAAAGAAAACATCCTATCATGTGCTTTGACAAACCTGGGTGGGAAAATACACACTGAGTGTTTTTTTTTTTTTTTAAAGTAATGTATATTGAACAGGTGAAGTTGTTACTATTACTTCAAAACTGTGATGAGGGTGCTTATAATTCAGAATACTTTTGGACACTGCTTCTTACAAAATACTTCAAAATTGTGCACAGTTTTATCCATTTAGTATGACAAGTGAATGAAAATAAGGTATTTAAAGTATTTTAATACATAATTCAGTAACCTCCAAGAAAGAACATAGTAAAACAATTGATTTTCATTTGCAGGGTAATTCACAATTTCAGAGTAATTTGGAAGTGAGGCAATTATATTTTTCTTTTTAACATTGTAGTACTGGGGCAAGCAGTCCTTTGACTACAAATATATGTTCTTAAAATCAATACCATGCATGGCTAAGGACACACAGCTCGTGTAAGCAGAGTGTTCCTCCATCTCCCATGGTGGTCACCCCACTTGGAAGTTAGGCTTTCCCTGCTTTTCCATAGTTCCTTGTGGGTGGGTTTGCTTCAAGGGAGAAACAAAGCCTCTGCAGTTGCTGCTGATATAGAAAGAGTTGCCACTATCTCCTTGACAAGATGACCAGAAACCAGAGTTCTTAGCCTGCTAAGGCTGTAGCAGATTTTTTTTTAATAGGATGCACCAAGACAATGAGAATTTTGACATTATAGAATTCTTTTACTTTTTTTCTTGGGACTAGGGTTCGCACTCAACTTCCTGCTTAACTAGGTTACATGCTACACTCTTGAGCAACAGCAGCCCTCATTCTTTTTGCTTTATTAGGTAAGTTGTCGCTTTTTCTCAGGTTGGCCTTAGACTCTGATCCTCCTCCCTTCCCTTTCCACACAGCCGAGTACAGACCTGGCTTGTTTTTTGGCTGCCCTCAAATTTTGATTGTTTCACCTCCTGGGTGGCAGAGGTATACCACCATACCCAACTTTTAAGTTCAGTACATTAAATTACCCATTGGTTTGTAGTAAGTTGTGTGGTAAATGTTGGTAAAGGTCTTGCCAGTTTTGAATATTATAGACTACTCTTGAGGAGAACTAGCTAATGCTGAAATAGTCTTTAAGTTTCAGCTGCCTTGTTAATAGAAGCAGTTCCTTAAATATTTAGGAAGAAATAATTAGGTTTTTGTGTGACTGTTATTGGAAGAGAAGCACTGTGCTACTTGATCTGCGCCCAATCCACAAAACTCATGTTGACATGGAATAAGATTTGGAGGGACATTGCTAAGCACCTGCTTCTGAAGTCATACAGTTTAATGTTGGCATGTGCCTTCCTGTTTGAAAGCAGCTAAGAAAACTTGCTGAATGAACCAAACATGGCAAGGGTGAGGCCCTGAGTTCAGATCCCAGTACCACGAGCAGAACAGGAAAAAAGGTTTGAGCTTGACAGAATAGTTATTGTAATTTGTCTGTTCGGAGAGTTGAGTTTGGAATAGTTTCCAGGGGAAATACACATTTCTACGCTTTGGTGTAGTTGAAGACCATAAATCGTGTAGGCATGAGGCTCAGTCAGCTAGGTAAGCGTAGGAATGCTGTAGCGTGAATCAGCCACAGTAGCGGTGTGGCCTGTATTGCTCAGGCCAGCCTGCACCACCATTTTCCCTGTTCATCCCAGCTTCTCAGGGCTGAGGTGACAGAGCTGCACTAGTATGTGCAGCTTTTTATTGATTTAAGTCGGCATCTCAAACTTTCTGTGTAGCCTAGCCTAGAACTGAGGTCCTTCCTGTCTCTGTTGCCCAAGTAGCTGGGATTACAGTTGTGAACCACCATGCCCAGGAAATTATACTTGTTTTGGAGAGTTCTCAAACACACAAATGAAAAAAAAACCTGTAATATTAATCAGAAAATTAGACTACAATATCATACTCTGTTTCAATGACCAACTTAATACCAATATTTTTATACTCTTAATGAATACTTGGACATACTTCATCATTAAACTTGGTGGCAAATTTTCCATATGGTAGTGTGCTTCTTGTCATAGTCTGTAGTAGTGCTGATCCTAGTTTGTCACTATTCAGTTTCCTCAAATCCTAGAAACTTGCTACCCAAAATGCAGTCATCAGACCAGGGTGCATTTAGTATCACTTGGAAACTTACTACATGGAATTTAACATCTCTAACCCGCGGAATTTTACCTCTATTTTGACAAGATGGGCTGGTTACCCATTTACTTGGACATGAAGGCCAGAGAGCACTGTAGAGCAAGTTCGGCTCCCGCCCCCAGTAATTGCAAGTTACTGAAAAACGTGCTGAAAACTCAGAGGAGTCATTGTAGAACCGGAAAAGATTCCAGATAACCTGGTTTTCACCTCTTAATTTACAGGTAAACGGTTCTAGTGAGGTCAAATGAAATTAAGTGTAATTTTAACAGGTTCTCGAGTTCCCAGGCAGAGTCACTCTTCCAGTGCATTAGTCTGAAGGAAATACAGGCCTGCTCTTAGTATTAACAAACTTATAATACAACAGTTGATAGGTAAGTCACTAATTAAAATAAGTATGGTTTGTTTAGTACTAAACATCAAACTTACTATGTGAATTGACTTAGAATTCTAAGTGACTACAAATTAACACTCTTTAAGCTCTGTCTCATTATGTTGTGTGACATAATGAAATAATACCCTTGGGTCATTTTAGTAAATAGTTTTCACTTAGCACTGTTTGAATGCTTTTCCTCATGCCATTCAGCACAGCTTTATAGTTGAGATGCCCAGTGAAATGCCAGGGCATTTCTGAAGGATGACTGATCCTCCATTATAGCTTTGTCATAAACACAGATTTAGCTGCGCCACCCTAGGCTTTCAGGGTCCGTTCCCACTGTTAGCCCTGTGCTTAATATTAGTGTGACTAGCAGTTGTGTCACAGTCTTGCTACTTAGAGCTACCCACTATTTATGTCGCCACTTGTTAAATCATTTTTTTTTTTCTAGTCCTGGGCTTAAACATAGGTCCTGGGCACTGTCTTGAGCTGCTTTTTCTCTACCACTTGAGCCACACCACCACTTCAGGCTTTTTCTTTTTATGTGGTACTGAGGAATCAAACACAGGGCTTCATGCATGCTAGGCAAGCAATCTACCACTAAGCTACATTCCCAGCCCTAAATCATTCTCTTTGAAATTAAATTTCTTGTCTCTTAGAAGTCTATTTTTGTGACCATAGCCAACCAATTAGACTATTCTCCCTCACACCCTTTTTTTAAAATTTTTGGTTTATGAATTGACAAATGGTAGAATATAGTACATGAATGTAACATCTAATTTTTTGTTGCTGTTTTTGCTCTGTGTGTGTGTGTGTATGTACTCTCCAGAAACCATATGTCATGCATTTTCTCACTAGTGTATTCAATTTAAGTGGAAGGAGATTGTTTGAATAATTATAATAGGTATTGGTGGCTCTCATCTGCAATCTAGCTACTCAGGATGCTGAGATTTGAGGATCACAATTCAAAGTCAGTCTGGCCAGGAAAGTCTGTGAGACTCCATCTCCAAAATAACCACCGAAGAACAGGAGGTATAAGAATGGTAAGAGTGCCAGCTACACAACATAAAGGCCCTGAATTTAAATCCCAATATTGGGAAAAAAAAAAAAAAAGGTGATTAAAGGGTTACTTGAAGACTCACAATTCTAAAAGTTGATTCCAAAACTCACCTTGTATTGGTTTCTGGAAATTGTTGTGTAGTTTGTACATCATTGATGACAATTTTGATTGTTATGCCCTAACGTTTTCCCCATAAGTCTTTTTTATTTTACAATGTGATAATTTTTGGAAATGCCATGTTACAGTATAATTATCTCCATTCAGGCTACTAGTGTAATTCACATTATGAATGGATAGAATAAAATAATGTACCATTGAGCATCAGAACACAAAAAGCACCTTTTAGACTAGTTTTAATGTGACATGATTACATTTCTTTTTCTGAGGAAACAAGTACTTTGAACCACAAAACCTCTATCTTCTCTGTATCATATACCATAGTGTATATAGTATGATTAAGTTACTACTTCTCCTTTCCATTTTGTTTGGGTAAATTGAATTGATTATATCTGTTTATAAAATTAGCTGCTATAAAGTACCCCAGTACAAGAAGAGGCAAATTTTAGTTGTCAAGATTGTGTGTCATGGTAAAACACCCAGTACTAAGCTTTCACATTCAATGATCTCTACAAATAAGGATTTCTACCAACAAGAAGCCCAACTCATAATTAGACTTTTAGACTTTTAGACTTCAGGCTCACATCTAGTTTTCATCTCTTGGGAGATGAACAAATATTCCTTAACAAATACACCAGTTACACTTTGGCCTAGCTATGGAGAGTGAAACAGCCCATAAGGCTTCCTGCTTAGTGTGATATAAATAATACACACAGTGATAGTTTTGTTTTTTGGCCAGTGCTGGCCCTTGAGCTCAGGGGCTGGGCAATGTTCCTGAGCTTTTTGCTCAAGGCTAGCACTCTACCACTTGAGCCACAGTGCCACTTCTGGCTTTTTCTGTGTATGTGGTACTGAGGAATTAAACCCAGGACCTCATGCATGGTAGGCAAGCACTGTACCACTCCACCTTCCCAGTCTAATGATTCTTTTTATGGAGAAGTCACTGCATTGCTATTATGGTATATACTCAACCTTCAGCTGTTAAAGAATTCTTAGGGCAGATGTTGGTGTACAGTAGTTACTGACACAAATGTAGACAGAATAATTTTGTGTTTTTGAACAAACGATGACTAAGATGGCAGTCTGGAGTAGCCAATTTTAGCATGGCTAAGTGAGGAATGAATAAGTAGGTGGCAGAAGTCAGGCTGTTGGTCATACTGACGTGTTCAGTTTGTCCTGAGATCAGTGTATACACAGTAAGGATTTAAACCCAAATTACTGGCAGAATGGATTTAGGAAAATGGAACAGGGTTAAAGAGACAAGACTGAACAGTAATGTTTGTGATGGTATCCCTTTAAAATTGATAGCAGTTTTGTATGCTTTTAAATAAAACTAATCCTTAAATATTTTTGAGACTATTGTTTACTTAAACTTACCTGTCCAGGAAATGAAAGCAAAACTGGGTCCTAAATTCTTTTCAAAATATGGCATAATTAAGGCTCACAAAATAATCTTGTACAATGCCAGTTAGAATTTAGGACCCAGTTTTGCTTGGTAAGACTGCATTATCCCAGTATCTTAAATGCCAGGGTCAGGATTACTCTAATCCTTGTCTCAGAGACCATGCCATAAATGCAAAGGTGTGTGTTTTAGTTGTAGTGCCTTTATGGTAATTCTGAGAATTTCTATGAAATTTTTAAATGTAAAATTTTACTGAGAAGAGTGTAAATAACTCCTTCATGAAATGTGTTGAGCATTTAGAGTTTTTGAAGCCTTACAGTAAGATTAAATATTACTTGTAATATTGAAGTAGAATGATACGTGCAATATATTTCTGAGTTCACAATCACACATAAAACCAATTTGTTGGTAAAAAATATAGCATACTTTACCATCTGTGCCTCTCAATTCTAACTACTGCAAACATTTTGGATATAAAAGCTATAGGTAATTGAATTTAAGTAATTAAGTTTATCTGAATTCAAGTAACTATGTCTACGGGAATTTTGAATTTTATAAAAGATAAGCAAAATTCCCAAAAATATTTGTGTTACCACCCCCCCTTTGAACCATTGAATTCCTATACTTTATCTAGAACTGTAGAGATTCCTTATCAATATTCTCTCTATATAAAGTATTTTTCATTTGTGTGTCTTTTATATTAACCATAACTGGAGTGATATGTGGAATTCATAGCTATATAAAAATCAGCTTAGAAACATCAAAAGAACCAAATTTGCACATGTACATTAAATGAGGTGTTGCTGACTAGAAGTAATTTAGTTGTCATTTGTGTTTGAGATACCTAAGAAAACCAGAGAACTCCCATTTTAGTTCCATACTTAATACATCTACTGAATAAATATCAGACTTATTCCACATATGGCCTGAAGTCAATATATGTGTCAGAGTTAGTGCATTTTTTGTCTTACCTGTCATCTCATTTTCACTAAATTCTGAACACAATCCACATCTATGAACATACTAGTACACGGAAGTTTTCAGCCTTTTTTCAAAAGTAGAATGTTGAATTATGGGTCAGACACCTAAAGTATTAGTTGCATGTAGATTGTCTGAAGCAAAGGTTCAAACATTTTAGGTGATAAACCAAGACTTAATGAAAACAGGAAGGAAATAAAATGAGCAAACAAGATTTTCTTCTTGTGTTTGCATTATATCCACCAGTCAGTTCATCATGCAATGGAATTTAGAATTAGGGTGACCACTTTGTCATCCCTGTCCTTTTAAAAGTTTTTTTTTTTTTTTTTTTTTTTTTTTTTGCCATTTCTAGGGCTTGAAATTGGGGCCTGTGTGCTATCCCTGAGCTTTGTGCTCAAATCTCTACCGCTTGAGCCACAGCTCCACTTCTGACTTTTTATCTTTTTTTGGGGGGGGGGGGAAAGAAGGTATTCATTGGAGATAAAATCATGAACCAGGTGCCCATAATCCTACCTACCCAGGAGTCTGAGATCTGAGGATCTTGGTTCAAAGCTAATCCAAGAAGAAAAGTCCATGAGATTCTTATCTCCAGTTAACCAGCAGAAAACCAGAAGTGAAGCTGTGGCTCATAGTGTTAGAGCACTGACTTGCACAAGAGTTCAAGGAAAGTGCCCAGGCCCTGAGTTCAAGCCCCAGGATGGGCAAAACAACAACAAAAAGGAGTCACATGGATTTTCCTACCCAGACTGGCTTCAATCCATAATCCTCAGATCTTAGCCTTCTAAGGAGCTAGGATTACATCTGTGAGCCATGGGCACCTGGCTTCACATTTATTATGTCTTAATTGTCATGCCTACATCAGGCTCTGGGCTTCAGAGTCAAGTGAGGAAAGAATAAACACAAAGCTAAAGGTATGGGCTGGTTTCTATTCTTACTGATCAGATTGAGTGAAAGCTTCAAAATCTCTGCCCTGTCTTTCCTAGAAGGTGTGTATATGTGAGAAATGATTTGTTTTCTACTTCAGCAAGTCTAGCTGATTTTTTCTTTTTTTAATATATTTATTATAAAGATATTGTACAGAGAAGTTACAGTTACATGAGCAAGATAATGAGTACATTTCCTTTCAAGGGTTTTACCCCCCCCCCTTTGTTTTTCCTCACCATCCCTTTTCCCCTTACTTCCCCAATTACTCCTTCTCCCCTTCCCCCCACAAAAAGTAAAATTCATTTTAGTGTGTTGTACATCCCATTGTGACAATGGGTCATCCTGTATCATTATTCCAGCATTTTGTTATTTCCCTTCCCCTCCCCAAATTAGAAAAATGAATATATAAGATGCAGGACACCAGAATCAAACACAGTGACAACAGGGTTTATACCATGGGGGAAGAACATACAAAGAAAGAAAAAAAAATCACATAGTACAAGTAAATTAACAAGAACAGCAAGAAAGATAAAATCTCTTGTGTCCCTATCTTGGGGTTCATTTTGCTTAGCATCAGCTTATATTGTCATATGTACATAGCTTTTGATCTTTTCTGCTTGTCCTACACATGTACTAGTTATTGCAGATAAGGGAAACCATAGGACCTATGTAAAAACCTGAAAAAGGAAATTAAAGCAGAACTAAGGAAGTGGAAAAACTTCCTATGTACCTGGATTGGGAGGATTAACATCGTGAAAATAGCAATACTGCCAAAGGCTATCTACAAATTCAATGCAATACCTATTAACATCCCAACCTCATTCTTTAAGGAAATAGAAGAAGCAATCCAAAAATTTATATGGAACAATAAAAGACCCCAATAGCAAAAAGAACAGTGCTAGAAGAATATCAATACCAAACTTCAAACTCTACTACAATAGCCATAATAGAACAGCTTGGAATTGGCACAAGAATAGACCTGAGGACCAGTGGAATAGAACTGAAGACCCAGAAATGAACCCACAGACCTATAGCCACCTAATCTTCAATAAGGGAGCTAAAAAAATAGAATGGAAGAAAGGCAGTTTCTTCAGTAAGTGGTGCTGGCAAAATTTGTTAGACACCTGTAGAAAACTTTTTTTTTTTTTAGGTAGGTTTTTCCCTGTGTTTTTCTCTAAGCAGTCTTACTTTGTGCAGGACATATAGATACTGATATTTTCATCTTCCTCCTGTTCTATCAGTTTTCTCTGATTACTAGATTTTGCTTCTTGAGGGCTGGGATGGAGTCATATTTTCTATGCTTAAAAAAGCCCAGAAATAGCCAAGCTATTACAAGCTCATGCTTGTAATCCTAGCTACTCAAGAGGCTGAGATTTGAGGATCATGGTTCAAAGCCAACCTGAGCAGGAAAGTGTGAGACTTTCTTAACTCCATTGAACTATCAAGAAAGCCAGAAGGGAAGCTGTGGCTCAAGTGGTAAAGCAATAGCCTTAAGCAAAAAGAAGCTTAGGGACAGAGCCCAGGCTCTGAGTTTAAGCTCCAAGACTGGCACAAAAAAATGAGTGAATGAATAAAATAAATGAATAAATGTTAAAGCCCAGCAGCAGCAGAAGATACTTTCAACACGAATGGGTAGTTAAGGACTTTTTTCCTTCTTTGCTCTTTTATGTTTAAAGCACTTTTCCTCCTTTGCTTGTGCACTCCATGTTCAATTCAACACAGTAATTTAGAAAGTAATTTCTGGCAAGGTGCATAATATAATGAAATTCCACCACAGGGAGAAATTTGAATGCTCCATGGAACTACTATATAACTCTAGGCACAGTTTCTTTTTACCTTAGAGACTTTTCAAGAACATAGACAAGTCTTTTCTCTTTTTTCCCCCAAAATAATGATGATGATGCATTGTAATTTCTATTGTTCTGCTTTGAAGTTTAAAATATATGCTAATCAGAGAGACTACAACAAATAGGCTTGGGTAGTATATAGTTTGCACTATGTGAAAAAGTGCTTAGTATATCAATGCTTATTCCATAATGATCAAGACAGATATAACATCAGGAAACTACACAATTCTATACCTGCATATGCTTAGTGTTGATTGAATGAATATGTTTATACATATGAACATTTTATTTTACATTGGAATTATCTTTATATTTTCTCATATCTTGTTATATATCTATATCTATATATATATACACACACACATAAGTATTTGTATTTGGTGAAGTTCTCTCTCCTCTCTTTTTTGCTCCCTCTCTGTTGTGTTTTTCTCATTCTAACAAATGTGTGTGTCTCTTTTATTTTCCCCTCATACGCTCTTTGTTCCATTAAAAATCTCCAAGTTAAATAAGCAATTTTCTAAGATGTCCTTGTCAAGAGACATTATGGAAATTATTTGAATATCATTGCTAAGCCAGGTGAGCCATTTAGAAATGTAAATAATTTGCAATACCATGAATTTAGCTGATGAAGAGCAACCTTAATGCTGATTGATTTATTAGAATCTTTTCCTGATTAGTAATTGCTTCAAAATCTCTTTTCTATGGTTCAGTTTATCATTTTGGTGCCAGCTCCTAATACATAGCTGTAACATTATCCCATCTGTAATAAGCATTCCACATTAGTAGTTACCCTATATTTTTCCAGCCAGTAATAGAGGGCCAGACACTGTATATTTCTTAACAGCTATTGACTGTTCCTACTTCATGCAAGGCTGATAGCATTAATGATCTGATTTATAAATATGTAAAAGCTTTGCAGTGGTCCCATTTAGCACTATGTTCTACTTTTTAAGTATATAACATGACAACAAAACAATAGCCTAGTCATGAACTTTCAGGTTTTCACTCATTCTTTTCTTTTTTGGGGGGAAGGAGGATGGTCTGGTTGTGGGGCCTGAACTCTAGGCCTGGGTGCTGTCCCTCAGCTCTTCAGCTCAAGGCTAGCGCTCTACCAATTGAGCCACAGTGCCACTTCCGAATTTTTTCTTTTTGCTTATGTGGTGCTGAGGAATCGAACCCAGGGCCTCATGCATGCAAGGCAAGCACTCTACCACCGAGCCACCTTCCAGCCCCTCACTCATTCTTTAAAATTACTTTAAGAGATATAATCATGACCTTGAGGCATTGTGAACTTGAACTTGAGTTGAAATTCACAAACATGATTCTCATTTCAAGATGCACTGTCTTAAAGTTGTGTTATCACTGTAATGAAGCTGCTAGAAGTTTCATTTATTCTCGTTAAATCTCAGGAAACCTATTTTATCATAGGAAATCAGTCAGTGCTAAAATACAACATTGACGCTGGAATTCATATTTATTCATATAACTCCTGAGAAATGCCAACCAGTCAATCACAAAAATTTTATTGCCTATCTTATTTATTTTTTAATATAAATTTCAATTTAGCATCCTCTAAGGGTAAGCACTCTGTGTATTGCTACTTTTATCAGGTGTGTATCTTCATTTCTTTAACTATGAAGTACATTGGGAAGTTTGCCATATTCTCCGTGTCGTGGATTTTGATTGCATAATGATAGTAGGACTTAAGTGCAATATATAGTAACTCTACATCTATGATTATGGCCTATTTTCACTCTTCTATTGAGGAGAGTTAAGAGATAAAGCCAGTATAGCCTGTAATCTAGTATGTGAGATATTGAAGCAAAAGAATCATGAGTTCAGGGCCAGCCTTTGCTACCCAGTGAGTTCAAATGAGAGAAAGAGAAAGAGATTGAGAGAAAGAGAAAGAGGGTGACACTTGAAATTACTTTGATAGCTATAATTAAAACCAAACCACAATGATTTACTAATACAAAGTATAAAACTTGATATATTCCTGAAAATGAGGACAGATCACTAAAATAATAAGTGTAGATCTCGTCTAAAATGTTTCCTAGTGGCTCAAAATCTTATACACCAATATTGTATTGTTCCAAAAATGTCCTTGTGCAAAAAACAAAACTTCATGAGTTTTGTTAATTTCCCAAAAACATAAAATGAAGGGCAACATAGTTGTATAAACCATTTCTGTATAGTGTCCATAAGTTTTACAGTATTCTTATGTCAAGAATGTAACATGGGTCAAAATTCAGAAAATTACCCAAGCAAGTCCCAGTGGCTCATGCCTATAATCCAAGCTACTCAGGAGGCTGAGATCTGAGGATCATACTTTGAAGCCAGTTCAAGCAGGAAAGTTCCTGAGACTATTATCTGTAACCACCAAAAATTCTAGAAGTACTTCAAGTGCTAGTCTTGAGCACAAAAACTCAGTGACAGTGCCCAGACCCATAGTTCAAGCCCCAGGACCAGAAAAAAAAAAAAAAAAAAACTACACATCACGGTATTGCGAAGCAAATATGATTTCTTTTTGTGTATCTGTTATTACCAGAGTTCTGGGTCAGAGGCCCAAGTATAGGGAATCCAATGTCAGGGCCCCACAATGCCAAATAAAGAGAGAAATGGCAAAGGGCCCTAAAAGAGGAGAATTTATGAGACAGAAGCAGTAGGCCACGAAATGAGGCCAAGTCAGCATACCAGCCCATCTTTGAAAGAGTACAGACATTTAGTTGAGGTTAAAATAGATGAAGTGAGGCAGGGGAAAGAGGTGTGGGTAATTAGTACTGGTCCAAAGAAAAGCCTAATTGATAATTTGCTCAGTTCTGGTTGTTACAGGTTCCAGAGACGTTGTTAGAGCGATTACTGTCTACTTCTGTGAGATGTGGGCAAACAGCCTGTTTGGTGTGGCTTTGCTGTTTCTTCCCTTGGGGGTGGTTTCTTATCCCTGGTCTTAACAATGTTATGGATCCGTCTTGTTCTTAGAACCAGTTGATTGCAGGAAGAGATAGAAAGAGACTGAAGAGTAAAAGAGAAGATGTGAAATAATAATAATAATAAAAAGGATACCAAGCTTTTTTCTTTAGTACTAGGCTTAAACTCAAGGCCCACAACTTTCAGAATCACTCTGCCACTTGAACCACAGCTTCACTTTCTTTTGCCTTTTTTTTTTTTTTTCAGAGTTGTATCTCTCTTTGTGCTTGAGTTCGCTGGACTTCAATCCTATTAGTGTTTCTTTGCATTACTGTTGATAACAGGCAGTCTTCATGCCCTGACATATACCAGTAATGAGCAGGTTGCCTGTCCCCCAAATTGCCACCCAGTGTATGCTTTTAAAGAAAGAAAAATAAACTGCTTTTGCATTGACATACATACTAAAATTCCAGGTTATATCTGTGCCAAGACCCTAGATTTGCTCTTGACAAATACGCAAAATATTACCAACCTACTATGTCCTCTCTGTAATTCCTCTGTTGCTACACCAGCCATCAAGGCTTGTCTTCTAGGATAGAGAGTCCTTACTGAGTAGATGCTTCATTCTGTTCCTGTTTCCTAAGTCTCACACACAGGATAGAAGAATGAAAGTTCTAAACCACTCCATAGCAGTATTCCATTTATCAATCTATTTCACAAAGTATTCTTTTAATATTCTTTAATAGAAACATATGCTCTTTAGATTGGACTATGCATTCTTACACAAGCAAGCATTTTGTATTTGAGAATCTTTCATTATATGTTAAAAAATTCTGTCTTCATGAAAATGCAACTTTTTTATTGTTATTGTAAATGTGATCTACAGAGAGCCAGGCACCAGTGGCACTCATGCCTGTAATCCTAGCTACTAAGGAGGCTGAGATCTGAGTATCACACATCAAATCCAGCCAGAGCAGGAAAGTCTGTAAGATTTATCTCCAATTAACCACCAGAAAACCGGAAGTGGCGGTGTAGCTCAAGAAGTAGAATACTCACCTTGAACTGAAGAACTCAGGGACAACACCCAAACCCAGAGTTTAAGCCCCATGACTGACCAAAAAAAAAAAAAAAAAAAGATGTGATTCCTTGGTGGGAATATAAACTTGTTCAATCACTCTGAAAAGCATTATGGAGGTTCCTCAACAGACTAAACATAGAGCTCTCCTATAACCCAGCAATTCCACTACTGGGCATTTCTCCAACTGACTGCAAGCCAAGCCACATTAAAGCTACAAGTACAACTATGTTCATTGCAACATTGTTTATTGTAGCAACTTTTGATTGACAAGAGTTCCTCCTAGAGTGAAAGTATGGCTTTAAATAGATCTTGTACTTAATGAACCACAGATAATTAGTTAAAACCATTTTAGGATGGCTTCAGTCAGGGCTTGCACATGGTCAAAGTTTGCAGCTACCAGGACACGGGATTACTGATCCCCACTAGGTGGTAGACAGTTCCAGAAGGATTTGCAAGAAATGAGCAATGAGGTTTTGGTTTTATTATCAAAAAAAAGTACATGGTGATTATTTACTTATTTTTTCTTCTGTATTTTTATCTTGTTTCAGAAAGACTGAATATATAGGATAGGTAGCATAAACATAGTGAAAGGAAAATAAAAGCAGAGAGGGAACGGGATAGGCAGGATAAAAGGATTTGTCATCCATTTACCTAGCTCTACCTCTAACTCTTCTTGGATGTGGAGTTTCATCCTAATTTAACATTATCACAATTTTCTTCTCAAACTGTCCCACTGATTGCTTCAAATTAGTTGTTTCCTTGGCTTTTGCTTGTCATCCTTCTCAGATCAATCATTAATTCTCTGAATTTTCTTTTCTCAACATTCTCTTAGTTTCTCCACCCTCCCAAGTGACTTTGGTATCATTCACTTGGGAACCTATGAGGCATTTAACTCTATTTTCTTTGTTTTAAAAAAGACACATGTGCGTTCATGTAAAAGACACATCATTTGCATGTGTGTGTCTCCTGTTATAAGCTACTTTGTGCAGTGGGTGTAGATAATGGGGAGCATTAAACACCACAACACATTCTTTTAATGCAAGGGAAGTTATTGACCCCAAACATTTATAGAGAACATTTGCTCTCTGTATTGTATAATATTAAATGATCATGATAGTTTTAGCATGTCTAACATACTTTATGTCAGATATGTTTGAGAATTCATGTCCAACAAAAATACATTACACACAATAAAGATAGCCAGGTGAAACCACACTTTATTGGTTGTATTGAGTCATTATCTTGTCATGATCCAGTCTCCAAGGTGGAATAGAATAATGAGTATCATGCCTACGTGATATGATGCTGGTGTACCTATCAGCCTCCTTTTTATTTTTATTTTTTAATTTCACTGACACCACCCATCCAAGTTGGCCTCCAGCCTGAGCTCATATCTAACTCCTTCAGTTTGAATTTGCAGGAAATCTACCTGTCATCTCCCAACCTTGTTGAGTTACTGAAAGGCCTACTCCATCATGATTCATCATAACTTTTGTAGAAGTGATGTAGGAGCTAGGTAGGGAGTTAGGACACCTGCTGTCTGAAATAGATGACTTGGATGTTGGTAAGTAATCTTATCCTGGATGGTTAACACTAATGGAATGACTTATGATCCAATGGCCAACAATGACTGGTTGACAGAGCAGGTATCAATTTAGACTAAGAAGAACCAGCATCAGTTTTTTTTTCTTATTCAGGGACTAAAATTTCTTTCAAGATTACTTTTTCCTCTTTTTTTCCCTGCACTTCCTGCTTTAGCTTCTACCATCTTAGGTGGACTTTTGTTCTTTGCTAGGAATAGATCATAGCAGCCTGAGGTTTGCAGAATTCTCAGATTCTCTTTCAGAGCTCTTCATGCTTCATCCTCCTCTACCCCTTGATGACCTTCAGTGACAGGGGTCACTGAGAGGCAATCCCTTCTCTTTCTCAATGTCAAGTAGCGGCCTGGTCTGGTACTTGGGCATCCCAGCCAGTTTGTACCACTAGGAAAGAATGGAGGAGCCTGGGGAACTCTTGAGAGAAGCACTCGTGAGGAATTTGCTGAAATGCAAATGGAAGCACAGATTGGGAAAGAATGTCCTTTACAGACAATGTTGGGGCTATAAGGCAGTGGAGATTTCTGGGAGTTAGCTCGTACCTGCTATGCAAGGAAGGCTCTCTTACCTGGGCCCTATATGCAATATGCTGTCTTGCTCTGAAAGCTTCACATTCCCTTGTACATTGCCTGCCATATCTCTGTCTCTTAGGTCTGGGTTTCCTTTTATTTAACATAAAGTGTAGAATTTTTCACTTCATCATTTGTTTGCCTTTTATAGGCAATTGTCTCAGGTATTCCAAACGATGATGATGATGATGATGATGATGATGATGATGATGATGATGATGTTGATGATGATGGTGTCATTAATGACAATGGCAACTGAATTTAGTGGATCACCATCTGAGAGTCCTGGCCAGTTCTAGAAGACTGATATATTCTATCATTTCATCTTCATGAATTTCTTCTAGTCACCATTCCTTGCTTTATTGAATAGGAAACTGAAGTCACCCAACCACAGTGGTGTTACCTCTACATGACTGAATGAGGATGGGCTGATCTGAAGCCTGCAGCTGTATACCTTCTTCTATAATGAGTCCCCGGTGTGTCCTCATTTTACAGAATTTCAGATGGTTTTATTTATTTTTGGGGTCAATCCTGGGCTTGAACTCAGGGCTTAGGCATGATCTCAGAGCTCCTTTTACTCAGGGTTAGCACTGTACCACTTGAACCATAGCTTGAACCAGCTTTTTTTTTTGATGATTAATTGGAGATAAGTGTCTTAGAGACTTTCCTGCACAGGTTGGCTTTGAATTGTGTTCCTCAGATCCTCTTGAGTAGCTAGGATTACAGATGTGAGCAACCAGTGCCTAGGTGCAAACAGGGATTTTGACATTGCTAATCAATGGTGGAGGTAGAGATAACCCCCCTTTCTATTGTGTATATGCCTTCTCCTTTACTAGAAAGATATGCTATATCTTTCTCACATGGAATACTTCCCTTTTTAAAACAACTTTTTAATTTTTTTAGCGAAACTCAAAATGGAAGCCATCAGAAGCATCTTCGTTTAACCTGCAGGAAGAGATTTTTAGTATTACATTTAGTCAAAGGAGGTCCAGACTTCACAGTCTACCCACTTTTGTCCTTCTACAGCTCACAGAAAACTACTGCATTTCACCAGCTCAATAAGAAGCTGGAGTTTCCTCAATAAGCACCAACGTCTATCTGGCTGTGTCAGTAGATTGGAAATCTCCATTCTCATACTTTGAACATGAACTGCTGTGTCTGCACTTGAGGACCACTATGATACAGATCTTTCCTACCCAGTCTCTTGTCCTGGCCAGTTTGCACCTACAAGTTAAAGCAAAACAACCAGAGTACAAAGTTGAATGGAATCATCTGCACCTTAGTTATGGCTTGGCACAAACAGCTGCTCAGTGAACAACTCTATTTTAGGGTATTCTAATTCATTCTCAAATATTCTATTTTTTTTAATTTTTTTTATTGTAAAGATACTATACAGAGGGTTACAGTTACATGAGTGAGGTAATGAGTACACTTCCACTTCCTCTTGAACATTGTTACCCCCTCCATTGTTTTCCCCCTACCATCCCCTCCCTCCCTCCCTTCCCCAAGGTTCTTTTTTTTTTTTTTTCTTTTTTGATTGTGATTAAGTGATTACTTAATTTCCGGAAATTCACAGTATTGTGGAATAATGATGCTCATTTAAAGTCACAAGTTCATTCTAACTTTCCTGGAGCAAATTGTCTATCACAGTCTGTAATATATAACGGTGTTCATATGTTATATACCATATATGTGATCAGCAGCATGGGGATATTTAGTAGTGGTTCAACCAGATGAGTGGGAGTTCTTTGTTTCTTAAGTCCTGTTAGTTTTGTCATATCACCTAACATTTTGGATTCATCATCCACTTATCAGGGAGACCATGTACTGTTTGTCTCTTCGTTCTTGGCTTACCTCGCTCAACATGATTCCTTCTAGCTCCATCCATTTCCCTGCAAATGCCATTATTTTGTCATTTCTAATGGCTGCATAATATTCCATTGTGTATTGATACCACAATTTTTGGATCCATTCATCTGTGGTGGGGCATCTAGGTTGTTTCCATATCCTAGCTATTGCGAACAGTGCTGCAATAAACATGGAGGTGCACGTGTCCTTGTATATTGGTTCCTGTTGTTCAGGGTAGATGCCTAGAAGTGGTATGACTGGGTCGTAAGGGAGGTCAATCTTTAGCTTTCTAAGGACCCTCCAGACTGCTTTCCAAAGTGGTTGTATGAGTGTACATTCCCACCAGCAGTGTAATAGCGTTCCTCGTTCTCCACATCCCCTCCAGCATTTGTCATTGGCTGATTTGTGGATGTGGGACATTCTGACTGGGGTAAGGTGGTATCTCAGGGTTGTCTTTATTTGCATTTCCTTCACCACCAGGGATGATGAACATTTCCTCATGTGTTTCTTTGCCATTTTTATTTCTTCATTTGAGAAGTCCCTCTTTAGTTCCCTTGCCCATTTAGTAATTGGTTTGTTGGGTTTGGGAGGGATTAGTTTCTTCAGTTCCCTGTATATACAGGATGTTAACCCCTTGTCTGATATATTGCTGGTAAATATTTTTTCCCAATTAGTTGGTTGTCTTTCTAGCTTGGTTGCGATAGCTTTATCTGTGCAGAAGCTTTTTATTTTAAGGTAGTCCCATTTGTCGAGTCTCTCTCCAATTTGTTGTGACCCTGGGACTCTGTTCAGGAAGTTCCTTCCTGTGCCTATTAGTTCAAGTGTCTCTCCTACTCTGTCCTGCAGTAGTTTCAGAGATTCAGGTTTAATGTTAAGGTCTTTAATCCATTTTGAGTTGATGTTGGTGCATGGTGATAGGCTGGGGTCCACTTTTAGTTTTCTGCATGTGGCTGCCCAGTTTTCCCAGCACCAGCGGTTGAAGAGGCTGTGTTTCTTCCATTGTATGTCTTTGGCTCCTTTGTCGAATATCAGCTGGCTGTAGGCCTGTGGATTTATTTCTGCATCTTCTATTCTGTTCCATTGGTCTTCGGGTCTGTTTTTGTGCCAGTACCATGCTGTCTTTGTTATTATAGCTCTGTAGTAGAGTTTGAAGTTCGGCATGGATAGCCCTCCCATATTGTCTTTATCCCCTAGAATTGTTTTGGCTATTCTAGGTCTTTTGTTGTTCCATATGAATTTTTGGACTGTTTTCTGTATTTCAGTGATGTACGTCATTGGGATTTTAATAGGAATTGCGTTGAATTTGTATATTAGTTTTGGAAGTATTACCATCTTTACTATATTAAGTTGGCCTATCCAGGAGCATGGGAGGTCTTTCCATTTCCTAGTGTCTTCTGCAATTTCTTTCTTTAACTTTTTATAGTTCTCATTAAATAGTTCTTTTACATCTTTGGTTAGGTTAATTCCTAAATATTTTATTTTTGGGGAGGTTATTGTGAATGGGGTTGCTCCCTTTATTTCCCTCTCTTCCTGTACATTATCAGTGTATAGGAAGGCAACTGATTTTTGTGGGTTTATTTTGTATCCTGCTATTTTGCCGAAGTGATTTATGATTTCTAAGAGTTTGGGGATGGAGTTTTTGGGATCGTGGAGGTATAGTATCATGTCGTCTGCAAAAAGGGATAGTTTAACTTTTTCTTTCCCTATGCGGATCCCTTTAATGTCTTTTTCTTGCCTTATTGCCCTGGCTAAGGGTTCTAGGACTATATTGAAGAGGAGTGGAGACAGTGGGCATCCTTGCCTAGTTCCTGATTTTAGGAGAATTGGTTGTAGCTTTTCCCCATTAAGTATAATATTGGCTATTGGTCTGTCATAAATGGCTTTTATTGTTTTTAGAAACGTTCCTTCTATTCCTATTTTCTCCAGAGCTTTTAGCATGAATGAATGTTGAATTTTGTCAAAGGCCTTTTCTGCATCTGTGGCGATAATCATGTGATTCTTGACCTTGGCTCTGTTGATATGTTGGATTACATTTATTGACTTACGTATGTTAAACCATCCCTGTGTCTCTGGGATGAAGCCTACCTGGTCATAGTGAATTATTTTTTTTATGTGTTTCTGGATTCTGTTAGCTAGAATCTTGTTAAGGATCTTTGCATCTGTGTTCATCAAGGAGATTGGCCTGTAATTCTCCTTTTTGGTTGGGTCTTTGCCTGGTTTGGGGATGAGTGTGATATTGGCTTCGTAGAATGAGTTTGGGATAGCTCCTTCCTTCTCTGTTTCTCTGAAGAGCTTGAGGAGTATGGGTATTAGTTCTTGTTTAAAGGTCTTATAGAATTCTGCTGTGAATCCATCTGGTCCTGGGCTTTTTTTTGTTGGAAGACTTTTGATAGCTTCCTGTATCTCATTATAGGATATTGGCTTATTTAATTGGTTAACTTCTTCTTTGCTCAGTTTGGGCAACTTGTATTTCTCTAAAAATGCATCCATTTCTGCCCGATTTTCTTCCTTTAGAGAGTATAGCTTTTGAAAGTAGTCTGTTAGAATTGTTTGGATATCTTGGGTACGTGTGGTGATGTTTCCCGTGGCATCCCTAATCCTATTAATATGGGTTTCCTCTCTTCTTTTTTTAATTAATCTAGCCAATGGGCCATCAATTTTGTTTATTTTTTCAAAGAACCAGCTTTTTGTTTGGTTTATTTTGGTTATGGTTTTCTGATTTTCTAATTGGTTAATCTCTGCTTTTAATTTGGTTATCTGGCTTCTTCTAGTAGCTTTAGGTCCCATTTTTTCTTGTTTTTCTAGCTGTTTTAATTGCAACATGAGATTATTTACTTGGTCTGTCTCCATTCTCTTGATGTGGGCACTGAGGGCAATAAATTTGCCCCTCAGGACTGCTTTTGCTGTGTCCCACAAGTTTCTTTGTGAGGTGTTTTCATTTTCATTGAGTTGTAGGAAATGCTTTATTTCTTCTCTGATCTCTTCTGTTATCCAGGCATTGTTAAGGAGTGTGCTGTTCAATTTCCATGTATTGGAGAAATTTCTGTGGTATGCTTTGTTATTGAGAGCTAGCTTGATTCCACTGTGGTCAGATAGGATACAGGGGATTATGTCGATCCCTTTGTATTTGCTTAAGTTCCTTGCATGAACTATGATATGGTCTATTTTGGAGAAAGTTCCGTGAGCTGCTGAGAAGAATGTGTACTGTGTTGTTTTAGGGTGAAATACTCGGTAGATGTCAGTTAATTCCGCTTGAAGTATGGCCTCTCTTAATTCGGTAGCTTCTTTGCCAATCCTCTGGTTGGTAGACCTGTCCTTTGGTGAGAGTGGTGTGTTAAAGTCTCCTAGTATTATCGTATTGGGATCTATTTTATTCTGTAAGTTTGAGAGCATTTGTTTGACATATCTGGGTGCACCAATATTTGGGGCATATAAATTGATGATGGTTATATCCTCCTCTTGGATTGTTCCCTTTATTAATATGTAGTGTCCGTCCTTGTCTTTCTGTACTGATTTTAATGAAAAGTTTATTTTGTCAGATATCAGGATAGCTACACCTGCTTTCTTACTGGGGGCGTTTGATTGGTAGATCCTTTTCCACCCCTTCACTCTGAGTTTGTTTGTATGTTTGGCTGAGAGGTGGGTCTCCTGAAGGCAACAGATGGATGGGTCTTGTTTTCTTATCCAGTCCTCAGTTCGTTTTCTTTTAATTGGCGAATTCAGCCCATTTATATTAAGAGAAAGTATAGAGAGATGCATTGTTGTCCCTGCCATTCCGTTTTCCTAAGTTTTTCTTTTTTCCTTTCCTCCTGTGCTTGCTCAGTTAGACTTTGAGTAACGCCTGTTTGGGGCAGGCCCCAGTTCCTGGCTGCTTTCTTCAGGTTGTGTCCCCCCTCTTAGAATTCTTTGTAATGCTGGCTTAATGTTTATGTATTCATTTAGTTTTTCTTTGCTATTAAAAGTTTTCAATTCTCCATCAAATGTGAATGCTAGCTTTGCCGGGTAGATCAGTCTGGGTTGGCAGTTATTGGCTCTCAGGGCTCGTATGGTGCTTTCCCAGGCTTTTCTTGCATTCATTGTTTGTGTGGAGAGATCTGCAGTAATTCTTATTTTTTTCCCATTGTAGTATAGCTCCTTCTTCATTTTTGCTGCATGCAGGATTGTTTCCTTATTATTCAGATCTATCATTTTTACTATAATGTGTCTAGAAGTGTTTCTCCTGGGGTCTTGCTTGTTGGGTGTTCGATAAGCTTTTGTGATGTAGTTAAGATGGTCGTTTTTGAGGTGGGGAAAATTTTCATTGATTATATTGTTAAATAGATGTTGCATTCCCTTGCTCTGGAATTCCTCACCTTCGTCCACTCCAATTATGCGAAGGTTAAATTTTTTAGCATTATCTGCTTGCTCTTGAATATCCCTTTGGTTTGAGTGATTTTTCCATATCTGTCACTTTTTGGTCCAGTTGGTGTATTCTGTCTTCTGTATCTGACACTCTACCTTCCATTTCATTCACTCTGTTGACAGTGGCTTCTATTGTGGTTTGCATGGAGGAAATGGATCCCTTTATGGATTCAATGTTGGTTCTCAGAGTACTGATCTCACCTCTCAATGAGGTATGCATTACCTCTAATTTGGCGTTTATCTCACTTCTTACTGAGGTTTGTGCAGCTTCTATTTTTGCATGCATCTCTTGTTTGATACCCTGTATCTCTTTGGATAGTTCATCCTTGTGCTCTTTCAATTTCTGATCAATTTCTCGCTTTATTTCTTGAGTCATTGCCTCCAGCAACCCTTGGAAGTAGCCTTTGTCTTCCATTCCTGCTTTGCTCCCACTGGGGCTCTCCCCTGTGTGGCTGCTGGCTTTTGAGGTGAACTTGCTGTCCTGGGTGGTAGTAAACCTTGTGATTTTTCTCTGTGATTTTCGCATGGAGGTTCAGGAGACTGCTCTTCAATTTTGTTTTGGTGTGTCTGTCTTTGCTTGGTTGCTGATTCTGTATTGGTAGAGAGAGTCTGTGCCTGATCTGGGTTCTGTTGGGAGCCTATTTCCAGCTGCTATTCTGACTTACTTAGGATTCTCAGCTCTCTGCTGTAGATTGCTGGCAGTTCCCGCCTTTGGAAGGGTTGGGCAGCCTAGACTGCTTGTGTTTGCTCCTACGGGTGTTCTTGTGAAGAACAGATGCTCTGGATGCACTCTCCCAAATGCTGGAGTCTGCTATGGGCTCCTGATGTGTTTTTGTTTATTTGTTTTGGGCTGGTTGTGGGCTTGAACTCTAGGTTTGGGTGCTGTCCCTCAGCTTTTCAGCTCAAGGCTGGCACCCTACCGTTTGAGCCACAGCACCACTTCTGACCCTTTTTGCTTTTGTGATGCTGAGGAATCAGATCCAGGGCCTCATACATCCTAGACTATTACTCTATTGCTGAGCCGCCTTAACAGTCTGAGCTCCTGCTTACTATCAGGTGCTGGCAGCCTGTGTTGCCCAATTCCCAGTCTAGGGTATATGGGTGCAGTTTTGGTGGGGTTTGGGCTTCTCTTGTCCTGGGCCTTCAGGTCTTTTGTTGTCACAGGCGTGCTTCCCGGGGGAGTGTTGTTTCCTGGTTTTCTCCCCTCTGTTGAGGCGTATGCTCAGCTTTTTACTTCAATTGGGAGGAGTTGGTTGTGTTGTTCAGGCGCCGGATCCCCGGACCTGGTTCCGGCCCCAGCCTGGAGCGCACTTGTTAGGCCTGTGCTGATGTGTATACCACCTAGGTTATACAGCCTGGGGGACACAGTTCAAATTTCTTCTACTGTTAGTAGTCTTGACCCAGGGGCGCTGTTCCTGGCTTGGGCATTTAAGCTCCCTTCCAGGGGTGCTCTTGCTCTAGCCTGGCCAGCTGAGTGTGCTCCACGGGCTGGTGGAGCTCTCAAACAGTTCCCAGTTTTAGTGGGTCCTGTGGTCCGGGTGCTGGGGTAGGGAGTCTAGGTCAGGGTCTGGGGATTCCCTCCAGCTCTGGTCTCCCTTGAGGGATACACTTCCCCTGTGGGGTACTCACCCTGGAGCTGGTTGTTTCTGTGTGGTGTAGGTCGTCAGTTGTTGTTGCAATCCGGGCTGGGTTGGGCTGTGGTGGCTCTGTGTAATTCTTTTCTGTCTCTGCCTCTGTCGAAGCTGTCGGGTCAAGAGTGTCCACGCTCAGGCAGCTTCTTCTCGGTACCTCTGGGGCCCGAGTGACCCTGCCGGGTCGTTGCGATCGTGATCGGGCGGGCGGGTGGTCTGTAGACAGGACCCTTTGTCGTGCTGCTGGCGCCGAGCGGCTTTGGCGGGATGGAACCTCTCTGCTCGGGTGGAGAGTGCTGGATCGTTGGGATCGCGATCAGGCGGGCCGGGTGGTCTGCCGACAGGTCCTTTTGAAATATTCTATTTTTACCGTGGTGAGCAATGTACTGTATCCTGAGCAGGGAAAACAGAATGAATACAAAATACGTAGACTAATTTCAGTCCCTGATTCCATGTCTCTTCCTGATCTCTCTCTGCTGAGTCCTTTAGCTCATGAGTAGAACAACTGTATTTATCCATTGTCATCTTCAGAGCTGATTTGGGTACAGATGTTTTGCTAATCAGCTCTCTAGTAGTTTGACAAAAACATGGCAGGATTAACTTCTGAGGAGGAAAAGTTTGGCCTAATAGTGTTGGCTCATGACTTCTGGGTTTCTGTTCAGTCCACGGTTGGTGGGCTCTGTCAGTTTCGAGCCTGTGTTGAGGATGGATGTGTTGGAGCAGAACTGTTTGCCTTATGGAGTCTGGGAAGCCAAGTGAGAACAAAAGAGTTTGGGCTTTCATTATCTGCTTCAAGGGCACGCCCCCAATGATCTAACTTCCTCCCATGAAGTCCCACCTTTTAAACATTCTACCCCTGCCAATAACACCCCTAGCCTAGCAGCAAAGTCCTTAGGACAGACCCCCACCCCCACCCCTTTGGTGAACACTTCCAAACCATGGAAGTCAGTGATTCGTTTTTATAGCCCTCCTTGGAACTTTGTAGGTGAAGCCACTGAGATAGAAAAGTCAGGAAATTAAGATACTTGCTAAAAGCTGAGGAGGATGTTTGATGAGTGCCGAGATTAAGAAGGGGCCAGATCTCTGCCGGAGGTTCTGTACTCACTGTTCTCCAGCTCCATGAAAAATACATGCCACTTAAATATTTACATTCTGCTAACAGTAGCAGAAATGATGCCAACAAATGTTAATTAAGCAGCCACAAGATGATTAAAACACTGATGGCCGGGCTTCCCTAGCAAGTGTAAATCTATTAACATTTTCTTATTGACTCTCAGATGTCTCACTGTGGTCTGTCTCCAGGGAACAAAACATTTTTTTTCCTTATCAAAGGCATTTATCTCAGGGGGCATCAACTTTGCCAGTAGACATTCCCACAGGTCTGGTGGGGAGTGGATTGGATGCTTACCTAAGGCAGCTGGAAATGGCAGCAGGACTCTGAGAAAGGATTTGTTATGAAGAGCAATACCTGGCTTTGGGTCAGAGGTGAGCCCGGCCACCTTGTTCCTGCTATTACCGGCTCCTCTTTGCCCCTTGCTCTTATGAACAAGATACGGCTACAAGGACAGTTATTTTCCTTTACCCGGCTCTGGCCCCTGATGACACAGGTGGAAGGTAAGCTTATGTTGCCTCTGTGCGTCTCTTCCTCTCCTTCAACACTTTCCCCGGCACAGAGACAGATTCAGGACACAGATTCCTGCCGGGAATTGTTTGCCCAGCCCTCTCCTTCGTGTGCCAACAGGTCAATGCTCTCCTCTTTGCCGTCCTGTATGCTTTCCCTGGCAGAAGAACCATGGATGGGATATTTCCTTTGTCCATTAAAACAAATCTTGTAAATGGTTGAAAATGGTACTGGATGGGTCCCTTTATTTATCAGTGTTTCTCTCACTGGGTACTGTGGTTTTTGAAAATGTTTGTCTTTTCTTTCTTTCTCTCTCTCTCTCTCTCTCTCTCTCTCTTTTTCTTTCTTTCCTTCCTTCCTTCCTTCTTTTCTTCCTCCTTTCTTCCTGACTTTCCTTCTCTTTCTACCTCTCTCCCTTCCTCCCTCCCTTCCTTCATCCCTCTCTCCCTCCCTCACTTCTTTCTTTCTTTCCTTCTTTCTTTCTTTCTTTCTCTTTCTTTCTTTCTTTCTTTCTTTCTTTCTTTCTTTTTTTCTTTCTTTCTTTCTTTCTTTCTTTCTTTCTTTCTTTCTTTCTTTCCTTTCTTTCTCTCTCCCTCTCTCCCTCCCTCCCTTCCTTCCTTCCTCCTTCCTCCCTCCCTTCTTTCTTCTTTCTTTCTCTTTCTCCCTTCTTTCCATCTTTCCTTCCTTTTCTTCTTCTCTTTCCCCTTCTACCTTCTCTCCCTTCTTTCCTTTGTTTCTTTTCCTTCTTTTGTCTTTCCTTCCTTCCTTCCTTCCTTCCTTCCTTCCTTCCTTCCTTCCTTCCTTCCTTCCTTTCTTTCTTTCTTTCTTTCTCTCGCTTTCTCTGTCTTTCTCTCTCTCCATCTTTCTGTCTCTGTCTGTCTGTCTCCCTCTTTCTCTGTTGTTGTTTTGAATTTTCTAGGGCCTTTCCCTCATGATGTTGTCACTGCCACTGAGAATTTTTATCCATATTTGGGAGATAGACAGCTCCCAGCTAGGTCTTGACTTAAAGCTTGGTTTTCTATTATTTCCCAAGACCACAGACACTTGTATTTAGAGGAAGTGGAACTTTTCTGCCAGGAGATTGTATTCACTAACAAGAATCTAAGAATGTTAAACAAGAATTACTACACATATTCATGGAAATGTTTTCATGAGTGTTGGGACTCCAAAGCCACAATGCCTGCCTCACAGGAACTAATGAGAGAATGCAGGGCATGGAGGGTCAGCAATGGTCAGCAATGGTCAACACAGTGAGACATGTAGTCCGCAGGTGTATCCCTACATAGCCATGCAAGAGCCATACAAATTCAACAACTTAGGTCTACTGGAGGAAGGGATGCTAAAGTCTAGTTGTTCAGGATAGAGAGTAGCATAGGTCTCAGAGTCTGCTACAGCATAAGGCAGTAATCTAAGGAGCAGGTTGAAGCAGAAGGAAGATACAGGATCTGGTGGGCCACTTGCTTAGCATAGTGAGTTATTGATTCACTTTATCTCATGCTATCATCTTTCTCAACTCTAAACCTTGGTAGTAAGAAAGATAGAACCTAGGATAGCTGTCAGTTGTCTCTCTACACATACCTATCTGGTACTGAGAATTGAATTCGGGGCTTTGTACTTGCTAGGCATTTGCTTCACCACTGAACTAAACCGTCACCTTCAATTTCTCCTTGTAGAGCCTTACAGTGACCATTTCAGGCACTGAGGTAGAAAGGCTAGAAGGGGTTGGCGTTGGTGATTTAGACATGCAGCCTTTGAGGAGCTGGAAGACGTCATTTGCCACCAGCAGGCTCTAGCATGGTCATGTTCCCAGGCCCTGGTGGGACAATGCCAAACTAAGAGGAGAGACTCAGCATTTTCTGAGAAGTAGAAAATGCTTCTAAGCTTCTCAGGGATGGATAAGCTTTTAGATCAGGAAGGACACTTAGAAAGCAATGACTAGCCTTCTGGGCTAGTCTGGAAGGTGCAAATGGACAGATTTCTGTTGCCCCAACACAGATTATGAGTCTTTCTCTGCATGAAGGCTAAACCTATTCATATGTGAATGAAAAACCTATGTACTGAGTCATGTTGCAAGTAGACAACTTTATCTGAGAGAAAGGAGACCCTTCTTTTCATCAGAGCTGCTTAGCAGCCAAGGTTGTCACTGTTCCTTTATCCCTGGGACAAGATCTGAGAATGGGAATTAGAATCTGAATGACAGCCACCATCTCCCTTGACGTCTCCCTCACACCCAACACTGTAAAATAGAAAGATTAGCTCCAGACACTGCTAAGTGCCACAAACCAGAGACAGAAAGGGAGAGGAAAAAATGGATGCAACCCTCAGATCATTCCTGATGTAGCAAAAGCAACACAACCCCCAAATGATACATCAAAGGAAACACCAAAACACACATTCTTCCCTTTTTCTCTGACAGGTTTCATATCTCAAAGGGTTCATAAGAGAACAGCCAGAGGGACCAGTGTTTAGGATCTATCTCTCCGATAGAGATGGGACTCCTGTTTTATCTTCCACTCAAAGAAAATAAACTTTAGGAGAAGTACTAGATTTTAGAGAGGGAGACTTCTGAGAGTCCGAGTGTGGATGAATTCCTGTCATTCAGGATATGCTCAGAGGTGACCAACTGAAGGAAATCATGCAGTTTTTATTTTCAGGTTTTTTTTTTTTAAACCAGGGCTGGGAAGGTGGCTCAGTGGTAGAGCACTTGTCTCGCATGCATGAGGTCCTGGGTTCGATTCCTCAGCACCACATAAGCAGAAAAAAACAGAAGTGGCACTGTGGCTCAAGTGGTAGAGCACTAGCCTTGAGTGAAGAGCTGAGGGACAGCTCCCAGGCCCAGAGTTCAGGCCCCACGACTGACCAAAAAAAAAAAAGCCAAACTACAAGTGAGTGACCTCAATAAGAACTTAGACCAATGTTCTAAGCTTGATTTGATTAAAAATCAATAAATAAGTGGAGAACTACTTAGAAAAGGAAACATAATGAACATGTAGCAACCTTCAACCTTATGAACAGGAAATTATGACTAGGGTATGGCTGTTTGGCTCTATACTGTAGTATCATGTAAACACAGTTAACATGGGGAATTTAATTTATCCAGGTACATCAACTGTGATGGGTTGGTTTTTTTTTTTTTTTAGGGCCACAGTTCCAACAATATTGCAAGAACATTCAAAATTCTCAGAACATAGCCTTTCAATCCTGGCTTTAAGTGTAATTAAATTCCTGTGTATTTGCAATATCCTGGGGCCCAATCAACGGAAAGCCATGAACAGCCCAGGAGGCTCTTAGAGAGAAGCCAGCGGCCACATTTGAGTTATTTATTCACTTTATCTCATGCTATCCTCTCTCTCCCTCTCTTTCTCTCAGCTCACCCAACCTTTCCATTAATCTGTTAGCTTGTCTTTACACTCTGTTTGCTTTAAGTTTCTTTTCTCTGGCCCTGGGACTTGATTAAGGGAAATATCTATGCAATTCATCAAAGCCAGAGGAAACTCCAACCAGTCTTTTGAGTTTCAGGTGTAATGTAACCTTTTGCTTTGGCCTTGTACTGATTATCCAGGTCAAGCAGTGGACATAGGCCCCTAAAGGCCTCTGCTAGATTTCTATCTGAGCCCAGCTGCCTTGAGAACACAACATGGACTCAGTGTATAGATCGTTTCTAACTTTCCTGACATGAGACCAATGGATTTCCAGTTTTTCTCTGCCATGACTCCTATTGAAGCTGGCCTTTATGTATCTCATATTTTTGTGGTTACACCTAAATTACAGGGTGTGGCCAACTGGGTATCATTATGTGCCCTTCCTGGCTTTTTACCTCTAAATCCACACTTCCCTTTTTACCTTAAGAGAATATACTGAGCTGTAAGGGAAATTGAAGCCATTACAGTGAAATAAACTTGATTCTGACCTAATATTTATTTTTTTAATCTGTTTTTTTGGAATTTGCTACAAGTGACAAATTTGTTACAGCATATCACAAGTGATGGAACATCACCAGTGGATCCTCACCCCAGGACTGGATATAGCCAATGGTTTAATCCTACAACACAAATTAGTCACTGCACTGAGAGAAATCCAGTCTGAAAAGATCTCTCTGCTTCTAATAACAGCATATTTCAGATAGGGCAGTGTTTTTCTGTGCTTTAGCTAACTGTTTCATGGGTTAAAACGTATACATACATACACCACACACACACACACACACACACACACACACACACACACACACACACACACACACAAGCTTTGTTGATAGACATCCTAATGTAAGTATCCTAACTCTTGGTTTCTTTCTCCTCCACCTTTCTATAAAAATCTATACTCATCCAAACATCTGAAGTCAGTTATTAGCATCATAGTAGAAATTTAATGTACTTGGTTGTTGTTGTTTTGGTACCAGTCCTGGGTACCAGACAAGGGCACTGTCCCTGAGCTTTTTTGTGCACAAAGCTAGCACTCTACCACTTGAGCTACAGTTCCACTTGTAGCTTTTTGGTGATTAATCAGAGATAAAAGCATCACAGAGTTACTTGCCCCAGCTGGCTTCGAAACATGATCATCAAATCTCAGCCTCCTGAGTAGCTAGGATTACAGGCATGAGACATAGATCTTGGCTTGCACTTTTTATTTTTTATAAAATGCATACTGTCTTCATTTTCTTTTCTTTTTTTTTGGATCTTATTTCCACTTTGGAATTGCAAGTGTTTCTAATCATAGATGTAACTTTAAAAACCTACCCCCAAACCAGACTGTTTGACACTGAAATCTAGTGGCAAGATGAATTTCCCTGTTCTGAAATTCATAGAAATAAGGCTGTTGAGAGGAGGAAGGAATAAGGGAATCAATCCTTTGTTGGGAGCTGGTTTATTTTGCAGGTGGACAGCAATTATTCCTTCCTAAATTCTGACCTACAATATGTTTGTTTGTTTTAAGAAATCAACTTAATTTTGTTCTTGGGTGTCCATTCTTCCACTGTGACATAACTCACTCCTTAAGGGACCCATTGCACTAGTAACTTAAAAATTGCCCTTCTTTACAAGAGGACCAGTAAATATACAAGGGAATTGAACTCATCCATTAGAAAGAAAAAGATTATGTCATTTGCAGTGCTATGGATGGACCTAGAACAAATCCTGTTAAGTGAAGGAAGCCAAGCTCAGAGGGACAAATGGTACATGTTTTCTCTCATATGTGAAAGCTAGGTTTAAATTCCAACTGGACATAAAAACCTACACAGGACTTGGTCATTCACACACAGGCTCAATGAGGCTACCTTATGGGAGGAACCCAAAGGTATAACTTCTCTGAACATTTAAAATATTATTTATCAAAACAAACTCCAGGAAATGGAAACATGGTTCTTTTCTGTTGTTGTTGTTTATTTTTGCTTTTCTTTCTCCTGGGGGGTGGGGGGGGTGGTATAAAATTGGGTTCAGAAAGGGAAGGAAGAGGGGTGAACAAATGCAATCATGCTACTCAGTCTACACTATGTGGAAAATGACTTATGTAATTTGTGAGCAGGAATGAGAGGAGAAACATGGGAGACAGAAAAGGAAGGGGTGACATTGTCCAAAAACAAGAAATGTACTCAGTACTGACCTAGGAAATGAAAGCCTCTCTTTGGTACAACACATTAATAGTACTAAAAGTATGTATACATAAAGAACAATTAGGCTGAGCGCTGATGCCTCATGCTTGTAATCCTAGCTACACAGGAGACTGAGATCTGAGGGTCATGATTTAATGCCCAGCAGGCAGAAAGGTCCATGAGACTCTTTTACCTCCAATTAACCAGCAAAATGCCTGAAGTGGGGTTGTAGCTGATGAATAGAGTGCAAGCCTTGTGCAAAAATGCCAAGTGAGAGAACATGAGACCTTGAGTTCAAGCCCTAGTCTACACACATGTACACACACACACACACACACACACACACACACACACACATTAGCCAATTTCCAAGACTAAGTTTTTCAGTTTAGAGTTCTTATAAATTAGACAATAAACCATACATCGTCACAATAACTCTCTGCAGGAATTCTTTGATAATTCTGTCTACACTCTTTCCCAGTTAAGTACACATGGTGGCAACTAATCAGGGTTTTGTTTTTTAATTAAAAATTAGGGCTTGATACTGAGGGAAAAAAAATCCCATTGACTAATCTAACTGCTTAGGCATTTAAATTTAGTTTAAAACAAACCATACCCCTGATTAGGTATTTGCTACATTTCAATTTCTTTAATTTGAAAAGTCAAACTGAGGATAATCACTGTCATTTAGAATAAAAGGGTCTAAAAATTACCACACACATTGGTGGAGAAGAAAGACACACTTGGAATATGAAGCAGTTCCGTACCCACGTTTCCCTGCGGGTGTTGTTACTCAAGCTGCAGACCCGTGTTACCATACAGAATCAAGGTAGAGCCCACAAAGGACGGCGCTGGCCGAGGTGCAAAACCCGTTCTCTCCTCAGTGCAGTGATGGGCACCTTCTCTCACCTCACCATAGAAGTCAAGAGGACCCCAAAGTCACTAAAGGCATGATTCCTGTTCTTAATGTACCAGGGAGCCTCCCAAGGTAACACTCACTCATTGCCTTTGTCCTAGTTGGTATGGGGCTGCTTCGGAAAACAACAAAAATAAGAACAAACAGACCACAGAGTAGGTGTCTTAAATGCAGACCATTTATTATAATTCTGGGTGTTGGAGGGCTGAGATCAGAAGGGGTTCTGGTCAGGGTTGTCTTTCTGGCTTGTAGAGAAATGGCCCCCTTCTTGATGTGTCCTCACCTGGCCAAAAGAGGGCCCTCTGGGGTCTTTACCTTTCCTAATTAGGGCACTTGATCTCATCATAAGCCTCACCCTTGTGATCTCTTATCCTAAACGACCTCCCAAAGCCTTCCTGTCACCATCCCATTTGGGTCAGAGATTCCCCATGTCAATCAGGGCTGGATTTAAACAGTCACTTAAAAGTCACTTAAAAAGCTTTGGAAGTATTCCCACCTTGAGTTAGAAACCTGCCTATCTCTCACCCTTCACCGGATGGGCAAAATGTAAGTTATTTCAATGTGCTCTGTGTTTCCTGATGAATTTTTATTATTTTATTTTGTTATCTCCTCCTTTATTTTTATTCTTCCTCTTCCACCCTGGCCGTTGTGGCTCTTTTTCCTCCCCTGCTTCCACCCTGTGGCTTTCCTTCATTCAATTGGTGAGGGCTTTTGTGCTTTGTTTATTGACTCAGAAAGAGCAGAAAGCAAAAGACAGGAAGTCCATCCCTGGCTTCTGGTTTTTAAATGCCATAGGCTCCCAGCATAAGACAGCCCTTGCTTTTGAGAAAATAATGAAGCATACAAGCAGCTTTTGCTCTATCACAGATGTAAGTAGCTGAGATGAGTTTTCAATTTGTTCAGGAAGGAGGAACTGGAGGAGAGTTGAAGAATGAGAACTTGGTGTGTGTGAGAGAGCTGGGAGGAAGTGGTAGGGCCTAGAGAGGTATGCATGATTCCCAGGCATGGGCGATTCAGTCTCCCTGCAAAACAGGTACAGTCCCAGAGAGGCGATGGATGGGCTGTCCATCCAAGCAGAGTTGCCTGCAACTCTAGGTTATAGTCTCCAGTGTAGGGCATTCTAGCATCTCAGAAGGATCTCATGGGAAAAAAAAATGCCATGAGATGTTAGCACCATGGTATCCCAATGCACCATAGTGGGAAGAAAGTTGCTTTTGTAATGTGAAAGATGCCTGGTTATGAACTTCTTGGAGCACCCTGGGGAGTTGGTGGGATGATGGAGGTGGTGGTAGATGACATCTCTTTATCCCAGTACCTTCTTAAACAGAACCTCGGCACTGAAAACATCAGAGCATGAGTGTACCTCAAATGGACCGAGTTCATCCAGGTGGAAGAATGGGCACACAAAATAGAAATTAAAACAAAATAATAAGACCAAACAAAAATAATATGTTGTAGGTCAGAATTTGGAGGCAGAGATTCAAACCCATAGAGGTGTTTCTGCCTTCATTGAGGTGTCATTCTTATGGCTCATCTGGCAGAGTTAGAGGCTCCCTCTCTGTAAACAGTGTAGTCTTCTTCATAAAGTGAGTACAAGTATAATGATGACATGTTTACAAAAGCTGATTCAGCATAGCACCTGAATACTTCAGTACTCTGTGGATTTCATTCCTATTTCTCTCTCTCACCTCCGTGTATACTCTGTTCTGTACAAAGCCCATACTTGAATGTACTGAGTCAAACCCTGATTTCCTATCCAGTTAATAGGAAAGACTATCATCTGCGAGATGCGACGACTTGTAAAAATATCTGTATTTGTAGAGTGGTACGAAATCTATCACCACAGTTGCTGCTCAGAAGGAGAAAGACATCGCTTATGTGAATAGCTGACTTCCTAAAACCTGAACTGTAGGGAGCAAGAAAGTGTGTTTGACAAAGACATCAGATGCCCTCATATGGAATTTTGAGATCAGTCCCCTCCCCTCTGAGCCATCAAAACTTTTGGCTCTCATTCCAGCTTAGCTAGCGTTCAATGTTGCACATGTATCTAAACACAGGAATCCAAATATCTACCACAATTCTTGGTGGCATTTGGTTTCCATTTGAAAAAATCCTTCGAGAAGGCACAGAGAAATACAGACCCGCTCTGCAGTAGGTGACAAGATGACGGGAAGTTAGAGTCCTTTCTCTTACAGAGAAAGGAGACCGCAGGAAGTGCCACTTCCCAGCTCCTTCCCCTTCCTGGCTCAGAATCTCAGGCCACCTCCCCTTCTCAGCCTCCACAGGATATTGGACCCCTTGAAGAGCTCTCTGGCTGTGGTTTGGCAGCAGTGAGGCAGATGACACCAGCATCACTAATCAGATACCTGGTAAGTGTCTTTATCTACATGAGGTAGAAAATTAATTGGAGAACAGACCTACCATGAAGGTGTGAAACAACTCAGAGGGAGTGACTGGATGTACACCAAGCTTAGGCTAGAATAAAAGAAGTTCTGTAAATTAATTGTGAGAGAAGAATGAAGAGAAATGTTCTGTTGGATCCAACAGTCCTTCTCTTCTTTCTGTCCCCAGTCCCACTTTCCTCCCACCCTCTCCTACCCTCAGTCGACATCATGAAGGGAGCAGCATTGTGAGGAAGCCAGAGTCCAGAGAACATTTTCCCAAGAAGGGCATCTGTAAAAATCCCCAAACCTTCCTAACTATGGGAGCAGATATGAGGAAGGGAAGGGAAGGAATTCTTGTGAGAAGTTCTATAGCCAGAGAAGTAGCAATAGAAGGGCTCTTCACGAGGCTTTGGGGGTCAGGCAAAGGTAGCAAAATATGTAGGAGAGTGATATTTTCTCCCACTGAAGTGAGCCCTGTAATTAGGACTGAGGTTGGCGGGGTGCTGGTGGCTCACACCAGTAATCCTAGCTACTCAGGAAGTTGAGATCTGAGGACTGAGGTCCAAAGCCAGGCCAGGCAGGAAAGTCCATGAGACTCTTATTTCCAATAAACCTACAGAAAACTGGAAGTGGTGCAATGGCTCAAGTGGTAGAGTGCTAACCTTGAGCTGAAGAGCTGAGGGACAGCGCCCAGGCCCAGAGTTCAAGCCCCACAACAACGACAATGACCACCACTACCACCACCACCAACAAAAAACAATGAGGTAACAGGAAAAATGGCAGAGTAGCTTTTTTGGGGGGGAAGGGAGCAAAAATGCTGCAAGTATATTAGGAGGCACTGAGGCATAGAGAGCCCAAATCTATAGATTCACATCCATTGGCTTAATAGATGCATATGTGTGTGTGTGTGTGTGTGTGTGTGTGTGTGTGTGTGTCTGTAAAGACAGGTTTCTCACTCATGGCATTATGGGTAAGGGGGCTGTCCTGGACTAGTGGATGATGTTTAACAACATTCCTGATCTCCATGAACAAATTCAGAATCCTCCTTCCTCACGCTTTGAAAACCAAAATGTTTGTAAATATGCCCAAACATTCCCTTGGAGCACAACTGGTCCTGCCCGAGACACACTGTACTACAGAGTAGATTACAAAAAAATCCCACCGATTTTCTTTTCCTTTTTAAAATGATCTTTAAGTAGTGGTACCAAGGAGTTGCCATTTAATGAAGCAGTTTATGGATAGAATATATCTTGATCCCATATATACACAATGGAATTCTATGCCTCCATCAGAAAGAATGACATTGCCCCATTTGTTAGGAAATGGAAAAACTTGGAAAAAATTATATTAAGTGAAGTAAGCCAGGCCCAAAGAAACATAGGTCCCATGGTTTCCCTTATTTGTAATATCTAGTATATATATGAGTCAAGCGGAAAAGGTCAGATAATGTGATGTCAGGAAAATGAACCCTTAGATGTGTATTTTAATGTTTTTTTTCTTTCATGCATGTGTTTCTAATGCATTTATAAGATTATCTCTTTGCTATATTTGATGTCAGTATAACTTGTGGAGGAGATGGGGAAAAACCAGTTGTTTAAGGATACAGGTGGACCTGTTGCAACAATGAGAAGTACAAGTTGTCATGTCCAAAATGAGCTTTACAATGTTGGTGCGGGGGGGCGGGGGGAAGGGGGGAAGGAGAAGGCTGGGGATTGGGGGGGGAGGTGGGAGGCTGGGAAGTGATGTGAAGGGTAAACAAAGGAGGAGGCTGCAGTGCTTGGTAAGAAATGTACTCATTATCCTGCCCATGCAATTGTAACCCCTCTGTACAGTATGTTCACAAATAAAATAAAATTAAATTAAAAAAAAAGAATATATCTTGATCCCTGTCACCCCTTTCAACATTCTCACCCATCCCTCCTCTACCCACCCCTTCCCTTGTGCTTCCTAATTTTGTAGGATACACATCCATTGGATTCTTGATTGCGTTCTCCTCCTCTTCTCCTCTTCATTTGCCTACCCTTTTCCCCTTGACTTCACCTCTTTTGAGTACCAGCTTCCTGTTGTCTTTATTTTGCTGAACTTTTGATTTTGCTTTGCTAAGGGATTGCACTATTTGAGATCTCCTTGAATCTATTGTATTTCAGTTAATAGAGTGTATATCCTTGGAAAAAAAAAATCATATTAAGTAAGTTAGGTCCAGGGAGACAAGGGATGCATCCCTTCTCTTATATGTAGAGGCTAGATTTTGCTTATAAACTTATAAGTAAGGGGCTGGGAAGATGGCTCAGTGGTAGAGTGCTTGCCTCACATGCATGAGGCCCTGGGTTCGATTTCTCAGCACCACATAAGCAGAAAAAGCCAGAAGTGGTTTTGTGGCTCAAGCAGTAGAGCACTAGTCTTGAGCTGAAGAGCTGAGGGACAACGCCCAGGCCCAGAGTTCAGGCTCCCTGACTGGCCAAAAACAAAAAACAAAAAAAACCTTATAAGTAAATATATTAGATAGTATACAACTCTTTCCATTTCTTTACAAATGGTACAATATCATTCTTTCTAATGGATGAGTAAAATTATATTGTAAATTTCCACACCACATTTTCCTGATCCATTCATCCATTGAGGACCATCTGGGTTGATTCCATACCTTGGCTATGGTGATTAATATTGTAATAAATATGGTTGTCCTGGTAGTTTTACTGTATCCTGGTTTGTAATATTTTGGGTAAATGACCAGGAGTGGAATTGCTGCACCATAAGGTAGCTCTATGTTTAATTTTTTTCCTTTCATGCGTTCTTCTTATTGTTGTAAAGGTCATATACTGAGGGGTTATGGTTACAAAGGTCAGACAAAGATTACATTTCTTTTTGAACAATGTCACCCCTTCCCTTGCTTTCTCCCAGTCATTGCCTCCTGTCCCTTCTAACAAGTTGTAGAGTTCATTTTCATCATAGTGTCTCGTGAGTACCAGTGCTGCATTTGTCCACCCTTTGACTTACCATTTCTATGCCACCCTTACCCTCCCAAAGACAGATAAATAAAGAATTTTTTTGAGGACCCTCCATACTGTTTCCCAGAGTGGCTTTCCCACCAACAGTCTATTAAGGCCCAAAGGAAACCCTAGGCATTTTGGAATCTACAGTAGAGCAAAACACTTTTTGATAGTGTACTGACCAAGATTCCAACTCGATCCAACTCCACAGTGTGAGCTGAATTTGATAAACTCCTCAAGTTTTCTAGTGCACTGGGGCACATTGATAGCAGTCTCTGGGATACTTGGGTGTGTTTCTGCCTAGAACAATTGTGTCAGAAGCCTTTTAAAATAAGGTGTGTGTGAGATGCCAGAGAGGGGGATTGTGAAAGAGGAATAGTTAAAGAATTTCATAGATTTGAAAATAATATAGAATCCACCAGAATGGCAACCTATAGCAAATGACACCATGGCATAGTTGGGGGAGAATGGAGATGATGGAGTGAAATGGGGTCGTGGTGGTATACAGTCACTGTCACATTTTCTTCTGTATCCATCCAAGCCGCTGTTCCAGTACCAGGACCAAGGAAGTAGCATGAGATCTATTACTTCCTTAGACGTCCAAACACCCAGAGAAGGAGCATATGAAGTAAATTTGAAGATTTACTAAGGTGTTGATCTCAGAAAGAGTAACACATCTGGGAAATGACAGGTACCTAGGCTTCAGCTGTGAGAAAATCCCATGATATCCCATGAGGGGGCGTGGAAAGACAGAGAGACAGAGATACAGAGACAGGCAGACAGACAGACATTGGGTTACATGTGCAGAAGAACAGGGTTATAACACCCCACTAAAGAAACAGTGGATAAAGCAGCTGTTAACTAATGGCCTGGGTTCTTGTAACACCTGTATTTGAGAGGTTAAAAAGAGTTTGGATGCTGAAATCTACTTTACCCTTTACTACTTGGTGCTTACAATAATCCTGATGCTTTTCTATTCTCTCCCACCCCTCCTCCCCCTCAGGGAACTTGACCCCCGATCATACACACTTCAGTGAGAGATTAGAGAGCTATTGTCATGAGAATAATGAGAGTTGGTGGATAAACCTTGATCACTTACAAAGAGGACACAAAGAGTGGTTATTGTGGGCATAGAACAGGACAGGGATGTAGATCGCCTGGGCTCTCTCAGAGAATGAGCCTTAGGCCCACCAATAGTACCCAAACCTTTTCACCTTGAAGAGAAGGTTAACGTGGTATTGACCAAATATGCAAATAGCACAAAGCTTGCAGGTAAGGGAGATGAAGCAGATGACATATTACAAACACAGCAGGATATAGATAATTCAGGGCCCTGGTTGAACAAAAGCAAGATGAGGTTTAATAGAAAGACATGCAAGATAATATATGCACCTGAGAGAAAATAACTCTCAGCACAGATTGAAATTATGGAGATATTACTCCAGGAAGCTGTCATGCCCAGTGAGATTTGGGGAGGGTGGAGGATGGAATGGGAGTTCCGGGTGCAGTGTCTCAACCAGGAAGGGCAGGAAGGACAATAGAAAGCGATCTTTGGAGATATGAGGAGGGGCGGGAGCCTTGCTTTAGTCCACATACTTAACTTTTCACTTTGAACTCCCTGGTGTCCTGGCTTCAATAAAGATGAAATAAATGGGAAGATTTAGCCAAGATAGTCATTTGAATGCTATTTAACATGATTCAGTGGTCTTCCTAGCAGAAGCAGAAAAGACACACATTTATAACAAAAAGTTTTCCCGTGATAAAGTCTTCCTGCTATTGTATTTCTTTTAATGTCTTTTTGACTTTCAGGAAGGGGAAATAATTACTTAGTCGGGAAAAAAAATACCCTACCACACCAGAAAGAAGGAAATAACAATATAAATTCTCTCAAGGAGCAGAAAAAAAGCGACTGTTTCATAGGCTTGTTGATATTTATTGAGTGTAAATTCTCACCTTCTAAAATCTTTGACTCTAATGAGAAAAGAGATGACAAAATTATCATATGAGGGCAAACACAGCAAGAACAAGTCTAGTCTGCACAGAATATAGATCCTAATGTTTCAAAGGAGAGATCTTGCAATAGATTCTACAAAGAGCTCTCCATCCCATACTTAATGTTGAAAATTCAGGAAGTGGGAGTGGATGGATGAGTCAATGGGTAGAACTGTGAATGAATGAATGGATGGGTGGATGGATGGGTGAGTGAAGGGGGTGGAGAGGTAGATCCCTGAGCTATCGGGGTGTTGGGAGTGCAGAGGAAAAGAGGAAAGTTCGGGTGAAGGCATCGGTATCACACCAAAAGAGCAAGGCTGTGGAATCAGGTGTGCTGAAATTTAATCTGCATTTATCATAGATATAGACATGTAATTTATTTACTATTTATTTATTTTTGATGTCAGTATAGGGGCTTAAACTTAACAGTGTATGCTCTCACTTGTTCTTTTTGTTTGTTCTACCATTTGGGCTGCACTTCCACTTTAGACTTTGGGTTGACCGTGGACCAGGATCCTTATATCTCAGCCTCCTAATATTACAGGTGTGAGCCACCAACACCTAGCTTGCGTATGGTGTGTGGTGGTGGTAGGTAGTGTGTGTGTGTGGGGGGGGGTTGTGGGGCTTGGGCTCTGTCCCTGAGCTTTATTGCTCATGGCTAGAATTCTACCACTTTGAGCCACAGTACCACTTCCAGCTTTCTGATAGTTAATTGGAGATAAGAGTCTCACAGACTTTCCTGCTCCCTCCTCCCTGACCCCTCCAGCTTCAAACTGCAATCCTCATATCTCAGCCTCCTGAGTGGCTAGGATTATAGGTATAAGCAACTAGCGCCTGGCAGCCCAGCTTTTTAATCTCTTTACAGCTAAGTTTACTTAAAAAAAAATCAGTCACAGAAACTACTCTTCAAGAGTACGATGAGAAGGAAAAATAGTATGAACAAAGCACTGCGATTACAAGTTTAAACCTGTACAAGGCCCGTGACAGCTGTTTATAGTTTTAGTCATTGATGTGTTGTTGAAACTACAGGGGAAAAGAATAAAAGACTATGACACTTTATTCCTGAAGTGTGTTTTTGCAGTATTTTTAGAAATAGAGAGACAGGAAGAGGAGTTATTAGCTTGGCAAAGTCCTCGAACTCAGTTACCTACATTGAGTTTGAAGAGAAGATAAAATACCTCGCTTTGAATTTTGCCAGAAATGGCCTCTTCAAATGTCTTGGATTTCTGAATATGGTGATAGAAAGAGACACTATCATAGTGAATTTGAGAAACCCAGTCTAACTTTCAACACTTAGGTTTAAGTTAAGCTGAAAAAGAACTTGGGGTTAAGAATTCTCAGCTGATTGGATCACATATATTACTTTCAAAAAACAACTAGCTGAAGTTATTGGTGCTGTGCTCAATTTCATATGAATTACCTTATACAATAATACATCATAATTCACACTCATGAGTTCTTACAAATAATTAGCAGTTTTTCTTTCTTTTTTTCTTTTGTCAGTTGTGGGGCTTGAAGTCTGGGCCTGGGTGCTGTCCCTGAGTTCTTCAGCTCAAGGCAAGCACTCACTCTATCACTTGAGCCATAGCACCACTTCCAGTTTCCTGGTGGTTTATTGGAAAAAAGAGTCTCCTGGGGGACTTTCCTGCCTGGGCTGGCCTTGAACCTCAATCCTCAGGTGTAGCCTCCTGAGTAGCTAGGATTATAGGTGTGAGCCACTGGTGCCCAGCTTAATAATTAGCAGTTTTAAAATGAAAATCAGTAGTTTGTGTGGTACAGAAGTTTCCATACAGGATCTCCAGATAAATAAATAAGCAAAGCAATAAACTAGCAATAATCCACTTAATGGATATACATGGAATATCTACCTTGGATTTATGGTGCTATATTAAGACAGATCTAACCTTTATGTCCTAGAGATTGAGCAATGCTCACTGCTTCATCCCAGGGCCATAGGACAAAATATAAATATCTGGTTGAAATTGTCACTGTATGATACTTCTTTACACACTCCTTTATTCTCCTTTGTCTTTATTCAAAAAGACATTTTCATCTCTGTCATTTCAAGCAGCCATAAATTCTTCAACTTAAAATAATGGATGGAAATATGATACAATAAATATCATAATGACGGAGGTGTAATTTAATTTTTGTGATAACTTTTAAATAAATATTTTCCAACTCTAAAATTCTTGAGCCAGGGTCAGCAAACATTTTGTGTAAGAAAATGGGGAGTAACAAGCATTTTGTGTTTTGTGGACCCATAGGCAAAAATCAAGGTTATTATAAGGTACTAGATGAAAGAGAGAAAACAAATGTCAACCAACTTTCATAGTCATAATAAGTGTTAATAATGCAGCATAATAATAACTGAAGAACTGCATACATTTTTTGTAAGTAGACTATTAAGAAGAATAGCACTGTCCCTGAACTTTTGTGCTCAAGACTAGCACTGTACCAATTGAACCAGAGCTCCACTCTTTTGGTGGTTAATTGGAGGTAAGAGTTTCACAGACTTGCGTGCCTTGACTGACTTTAAACCACAATCCTCTAATCTCAGCTTCCTGAGTAACTACAATTATGGGCATGAGCCACCAGTGCCCAGGTTAACTGCTATTTTTTTTAAATGTAGCTGGGTGTTGGTGGCTCATGCTTGTAATCCCAGTTACTCAAGAGGCTGAGATCTAAGGACTAAGGTTTAAAATTATCTGAGGAGACTCTTCTCTCCAGTAAACTACTCAGAAAAAGCCAGAAGTGGTGCTGTGGCTCAAGTGGTAGAGTACTAGCCTTGAAGGAGAAAATAAAAAAGGAACTCAGGGACAGCACCCAAGCCCTAAACTTAAAACCTAGGAGAGGCTGATACAAATAAAATGATGTAGAACTATCCTTCAGCTCATGGTTAGCACATAAAGGAGTCTGTGGGTTGCTTTTGCACTAAGAACTGTATTTTGGCACAACTTTCTTTTGCTGCCAGAAGTATGCTAATCTAGCAAGTGCAAGGCCCTGAGTTCAAACTCTAGTACTGTCAAATTTTTTTTTAAGTAATTAATACCAAAACTTAAGAATCATTATGGCCCTAAAGCCATCCCTGTCCTATGAAAACCATCTTGCTCATTGTATAGATAAAGAAATGAATCCTCAATAGCCAACCCACTGACTTATCCTCAGCATTCAGTTTTGCAGTGATAGGTCAAGAATTAGAACCTGAGGTTTGAGGATTCCTACAATGGCAAGCATAAAATCTCAGCCTGAGATGGTACTGGGAAGGAGAGGACAGAAATCCTGACCTGAGTTAGAACGATGAGCTCAGACATTCAAGTCTTGCTGAGCTTTGAAAAGGAGGTTCAGTGTTCTGGACATCTGCCTGAGATTGGAAGTCATGAAGACTCTGGAGGAATTCTCCATAGTTAGAGAAGGCAGGGGGCTGGGAAGGTAGCTCAGTGATAGAGTGCTTGCCTCACACACAGGAGGCCCTGGGTTCGATTCCTTAGTACCACATAAGCAGAAAAAGCTGCAAGTGGTACTGTGGTTCAAGTGGCTGAGCACTAGCCTTGAGCTGAAGAGCTGAGGGACAGCGCCCAGGCCCGGAGTTCAAGCCCCACGACCAAAAAACAAAACAAAACAAAACAAAACAAAAAAAGAGAGAGAAGGCAGGATGTGCAGATGATAAACAAGATGATAAACAATGCTTTCTAGTGTCAGATTGACACTCTCACAGGATTTATGTTTGTTTTCTAAGACTGTTTAGAAAGTGCCACAGACCAAGTGGTTTAAATAGCAGAACTTTACTCTTACAGTGTCCGAGGCTAGAAGGCCAGGTGACAGCATGGCTCATTTCTTCTGGGGCTTCCTCCTGCGCTTGCAAATGGCCATCATCCTGTATTTTAACACAGTCTTTCCTCTGTGCATGTCTGTGTTATGTCCTAATCTCTGTTTATGGTCCACCTGAGTGATTTCACAGTAACTAAATTCTTTTTTATTTTGTTGGTAATGGGGATTGAACTCTGGGCCTGGGTGCTATCCCTCAGCTCTTCAGCTCAAGTCAAGCCTTCTACCACTTGAGCTATAGGGCTACTTCTGGTTTTCTAGTGGTTTATTGGAGATGAGAATCTCACGGACTTTCCTACCTGGGCTGGTTTTGAACTGTAATCCTCAGATCTCAGCCTCCTGAGTAGCTAGGACTACAGGCATGAGCCACCAGTGCCCAGCAGTAACTAAATTCTTTAAATACATTCTGGAGTCCTTGAGGTGAAGACTTTAACATATGCATTTACAGGAGCACAATTCTACTCTCCTCCAAGAACCTAAGTAATTGTACATACCTGATTCTGTAACACACAGACAGAAAGGAGGAGAGCTGGGAAGAAATGGCTGGTAAGGACCTGTATGTTATCTTCCTCTATTCAGTGACTGAATTAAGGTGTTTCATCATCGAGTTCCCCAGACACACTCAGAATTTTATTTTTCTCATTCATGAAACAAAACCCATGGCCTGATACACAGAGGCAATGATGTGGCTCATTGTAGAGTACATGCCTAGAGTATGAGGCCTGGGATCAAGAAAGAAGGAAGGAAGGAAGGAAGGAAGGAAGGAAGGAAGGAAGGAAGGAAGGAAGGAAGGAAGGAAGGAAGGAAGGAAGGAGGAAGGGAGGGAGGGAGGAAGGAAGGGAGGAAGGGAGGGAGGGAGGAAGGAAGGAAGGAAGGAAGGGAGGGAGGAAGGAAGGGAGGAAGGAAGGGAGGGAGGGAGAGACAGAGGGACATACACACACACACACACACACACACACACACACACACACACACACACACACAGAAAGATGAATAGACGTCTGCTAGCTCTCTCAGAATCCTAAAGTAATTCCATCTCCCCAAAGTATTCAGGTTATGTATTGCAGTTTCAGAGCCATATTTTAAACCAGGCAATATGTCACAAAGATGACATAATCATCTAATGACATTCCATTAAGTACTAATTATAGAGGGTCTTTGTAATGTACCAACATGACATATTTGGCCTGAAATATCTTTTATTTTCCCATCCAACATAAGTTAGAAAGTGTTGGGCTTTTTACATTCCATTCTGTCACCTTTGCCCTTCACAAACATTTGTCCTGCTAGACACATGTTTAAATTAGTATGCAGTATACATATTTTTACTTCCCAGAAGTTTCTGAGCAGTTCTGAAAACATGGGGAAAGATAACTTTCTAGGAGAGAATCAAAAGATAAAATTTATCTACATTACTCTGCACTTCTCCTTTACTGATAATTTCACGTTTAATAGGTAAGGTTACCAATGGTAATTACCAAAGGGTGAAGCCATTTACTTTCATTTGACATGGACTGGAAAGATATCTTATAGATGATGAAACTGGAAGAAATGATCAGTAATTCACCCAAGAGTTTATAAGACTGCCATTCATGCTTTCCTAACTGTCAATACTAATACTTTTATTACAACAGTGCCTTCTCTTTCAGAAGAGTATTCACCAAAAGAAGTAAAAAGGGTTCTGGACAACGTATGTGAATATCTGTTAGTCTTCACATGGTCTTCTGTCTGTACATGATGATCTTTAAGTAAAAAAATAAGATTTCAAATGGATCTAGCCACATTCTAATATGGTAGTAGAAGGCTGGCTGGTGGTGATGGGACCAGACTGCAAACAAAACAAAACAAACAAAAACCCTCCTAAAATAAAAGCTCTCTTTTTCAGAGAATGGGAAAAGATTATTCATCAAATCTTTCTTTTGATCTTATTGATTGTAATTAGATTGCAAAGCCTTGAAGCCTGAATCAATCAAGCCCCTTTTTTTGTGTTGAGTTTAATTTTTCAATCGGCACTGGTGAAGTTGCCCTGCAGAAAAGCTGTAAAAGGAAGCTCAGAGAGTGAACTAGAGGACTGTGACTTATGTGGTAACGAACTTGAGCATGAAGCTCCAAGTTCAATTCCCAGCACTTCTGAGAAAGAAGGAAAATCATGGCAGAATGAATTGGATCTAGGGTCAGGTCACAGCAGCTATTAATAACAACAGTTTGTATCTTTTTTTTTTCATCTTTGTTTGTCATGGGCCTTGAACTCAGGGCCTGGGTGCTATGGAGTTGTTTTTTTTTTCTGCTCAAAGTTAGTACTCTACCACTTTGAGCCACAGCTCCACTTCCATTTTTCTGCTTTGGAGATAAGAGTCTCATGGACTTTCCTGCCCGAGCTAGCTTCTAACCATGACCTGCAGATCTCAGCCTCCTGAGATCTGAAGCTAGGATTATATGCATGAGCCACAGGTGCCTGGCCAGTTCAGATTCTTTTAAGTACTTTTTCCTCCCTATTTTTCTATTTTCTTTTGTTTTCATGTTGTTTGTTTATTTGTTTGTTTGAGATACAATGGCTTCAAACTCATAATCCCCTTGTTTCCACTTCCCCAGTGATGCCATCAGTCATTGTGCCCAACTCCCTCCCCTCTTAGGACATTTGGATATACTCTTTCCCTCTTCTAATTTCCTCAGAATCCTGTGAGGTGTTTTTGGTTTTGTTTTTTTTTTTTTTTTTGGGTCCGATCATGGGGCCTGAACTCTGGGCTTGGGCGCTGTCCCTCAGCTCGGCGCTGTCCCTCAGCTCTTCAGCTCAAGGCTAGCGCTCTACCACTTGAGCCACAGCGCCACTTCTGGCTTTTTTCTTTTTGTTTATGTGGTGCTGAGGAATCGAATCAAGGGCCTCATGCATGCAAGGCAAGTGCTCTATCACTGAGCCACCTTCCCAGCCCCTGTGAGGTGTTTTTGTATACACACGCACGCGCGCGCGCACACACACACACACACACATTTATTCTTTTTAAGTAGTTGTACACAGGAGTTGCCATTTCACCAAGCAGTTTATGAGTATAGTGCATCTTGATCCATGTCACCCCTTTCAACATTCTCAGCCATCCCTCCCCTCCCCACCCCTTCCTCACTCTTCATAATTTTGCAGGATATACTTTGGATTCATGACTGCATTCGACCTCAGTAAGTTCCAATCAATTATCCATTAGATGGATGACTTCTTTTGCTACAGCAACACTTTCTCAGTGAAGAGAATACCTTAGCCACAACTGAAGAAAGGGGCTGAGTACCAGGCTACCTGGACCCAAAGGCAGCTCCCTTGGAAAGTCCGTTTCAAGCATGTCACCTCTGCAGAAAAGGGTATCAGTGTTATTTAAGAGGCTATGCTGCTTAGATTTTTATTGTAATACTTAAAAAGTATGATGTTTTTGAATTTGTAAAGGAAAATATTTTCTTTTTAAGCATTTGGGTTGTTTTTTAAGCTTTTAAAGTTATAAAGTAAAAAAATCACTTTTTAGTATTATTTATTTTATATTATATTATTTATTTTTAGTATTATGTATTAACATTATAAGCCAGGTGCCAATGGCTCTTGCTTGTAATCCTAGCTACTCAGGAGGCTGAGATCTGAGAATTGAGGTTCAAAGCCAGCCTGGGCAGGAAAGGCCATGAAACTCATCTCTAATAAACCACCAGAAAACCGGAAGTAATGCTGTGGATCAAGTGCTAGCCTTGAGCTGAAGAGTTCAGGGGTAGCTCCCAGGCCCAGAGTTCAAGCCCCATGGCCGACAAAAAAAGAAACCCACGAAACATTATGGTACTGTTTTTACTTTAACTATCATAACATTACATTTATTAACTTACTTAATCCTTGTGACTCTAAGTTCCTTTATGAATGAGAAAGTTAGGTTTCAGAATATTACATGTTTTTTTCTTCTTTTTTTTTAAATTGTGAAAATACTGTACAGAGGGGTTACAATTACATGGGCAAGATAATGAGTACATTTCTTATCAAGCATTGTAGCCTCCTCCTTTGTTTCCCCTTCCCATCCCTTCCCATCCTCTCCCCCTCCCCCCCACCCAGTCCTCCCCTCCACTCCTCCTCTCCCGCACCAAAGTTGTAAAGTTTGTTTTCGACATAACGACTTGAATATTATATGCTTTGTAACATGATCCAAGGTTGAAACATTTGGTCCAAGGTATTCCCCTTATTCATGATTCTGTACAATTTTTCCAATCTGTCTCTACTCAGCAACTCTCATGTCAGTAGTTATTTCTCCTAATTTTTATAGCCTCATAGTTCTTCCTTCCTTTCATTATCTGTTCTTTTGATTGGTTAATAGGAGCTAAGACTTATCAGACGTGCTCACAGAATATTCCAGTTCTGAAGTGGATTTCATTTATATTTCCATTTTTGCATAAGAGAAATTGAGGCAATGGCAAATGGAGTTGCTTTCCTGATTTCAGTCTCACTATTCTCCTTGTTGGCCTACAGAGTAAGTAAACATTCTTGCCCCAAATCCTTCAGCTCTAAGGAGGGAGAGACAAAGGCTATCACGTCTCCTTTTTTTTTTCTTTCTACATGATAACGCCTTTACTTCACATCAGAGCATATTCTTCACCAGAGAAGTGAATTGTCCTCTGGGCTGTCAAGGTTGAAAAGTGTGGAATGGAGCAAACGCCATAGAAATTTGAAATCAAAAGGAGTCAGAGCCAGAAAGTGGGTTCATGTCACCTCTTGGTTTTTATATGCTTTTCATGCAAGCCCCTGGCTACCTTTGGGCAACCTCAGGAGTCAGGAAGAAAGGATGAGCTGGAGAGCTTTCGAGTTTTCCCGTCACAGGGGAAGATATTCTTTCATCTCTTTCCATTCATTGCAATTTTGTTAAATACTCCTTTAGACATAATATTGTCCAGCTCAAAAGCCATTGCTAAAAGAACAAACAAGGTAAACCAAAAGAAACATGTGTATTCACTTGCAGACTTCAGGCATGGTAAGTAATTTCCCCCGTAAATCACACACCGCTCATCATACCATAGACCTAGCAAAGCCATAACCCACGTCTCCCTAGTCCCATTCCAATGTTCTTTCTACCACCATCTGATAAATGCTACTTTCCTGAAGAAAGAGTCATTTAAAAGCCCATTACAGAAATGGCAAACAGGGAACCAGTAACAAAATCTTAAGGAAAAAAATAGGCCAAGCACTGTACTGAGGTCTAAGAAGGCCATATGAATCCACTCCAGCACTGATTTAATTTTTCATTTTGGCATGATTTGAGCTTTCTTCTTTCTCATGTCCAGGTATACCTCTTTTTCAAGAAACTCACTATGGACAATTAGCTACTTGGGGAAATAAATGAGACTCCTTTTTAATGGTGCTCCTTTGGCCTGCTATGGAGAAAGATAAATCAACATTTATCCCCCGAACAACTTTCCAAATATATGAAAAATATACTTTCACATTCTCACATAGCTGTGAAAAAAATAAAGCATACTCATGATAAGTAGGGAAAGTACATGCAATCAAAATGTTAAAAAGTAATAAAAATACATAATTTACCATGAAACAGAATGGGCATAAGAATGTATTTTTTTTTACTAAACTGAAACAACCTAAAAGAGATCATTTTCGGCCCTCAAAAATGTTTAAAGGTAATTCTACTCATCTAAAAAATAACTATAATCCCCTCAATGTAGATTTGATAAATTAGAATATTACAGTGCTTTTGGATGATAAGCCTGAAGAGGAATTCTCCCTGAGTTCTAAAAGGTGAAAGAAATCAGGTTTAATGAAGCTTAGTACAAAAGACTTCATTATTTTCCAAATTCTTGAAATTTTCTCTTTATATTTTTCAATTACTTCTGCGTCTGGCTAAGATAGAGGAACTGGTATTTGAATTGTACCCTCCTGCAAGACCCTATAGTGGAAAGCTTTGAAGGCACACAAAATACATTGAACAGACATTGTATGACAGGGGAAGAGAGAATGTGATCCTAAGAAAAAGAAAACAAATAAAATAATTCCTATCATTATCTTGGATTTTTGCCTATAAATACTTTTAAAAACTATGGCAAATAGACTTTAACCTGGAGCACAGAAGTGTCACTGAGTTAGAGTCAGAGGTTCAGAGTTTAAGGAGGCTTAGAGAATTAGAACTGGAAGGGCAGAATAGTAGAAAGGAAAGAGTTCAAGAAATGTGGGTAGAAATCCATTGAGTTCTGAACAGGAAGTAGAATGTACTTTGGTGGCATTATACTAGAATAGGCAATAGACTATAAGGCATCATAAGACAAATAGTTGTCAGACATCTAATAGTCTCTGACTAGTTCGTAGGTGAGTCTTTTTGAACAGCTCAAACATTAGTAGAGAACACCTAAGAAGTGGTCCTTATCATACTAAGGCTATGCTAGACTTAGAATAATTACTATCATAGACCTGCTATAGAAGAATGTAAAAACAAGCTTCAGAAGAATTAATAGTCTATGCAACTGAACTGCTAAGGCAGGAAGTATGATCCTATCTCAAAAAAAAAAAAAAAAGAGATGGAGCTGTGGCTCAGAGGTAGAGTAGATGCTTAGCAAGTGTGAAATGTAGAGTTCAAACCTCAATACTACTAGAAATAAATAAAGAAAAAGGAAAACAAGTAGACTTAGGTCACTTTTTCAATTTAACCAGTATTTTGTATGGACTAATGACCACATGTTATTGTAGCAAATGCAAGGCTGTGAGTTCAAACACCAGTACTGCAAAAAAACCCACAACACTTTCATATATAAAATAATTGATATAGAAATTTCCTATTTAGCTTAAATGAAAAAAACTGTTTCTTTAGTATTCTTGTCTTTTTTATGGTCTGTTTTTTTCTTTTTACCAGTTACCAACAAAAAATAAGTCACTCTGATCTGGTTGTACGGGTATATCTTATTGTCTCTTTTAATGTATGATTTTCTGATTTATAATTTTAAGTAAAAGAAATCCAGAAAATAAATTTAATCATTCTGTTTTTCTTTCTTTAGTGATGCTAATTTTATTCATTCATTCACTCTTTGAATATTTAACTAAGGCAGCACAACATGTACTTTTTAATCAGCAGACTTAGGCTCTAATGCTATCCAGTTATTAGGGGGCATTGGGCACTTTAATTTTTTATTTAAAAAAATTTTGGTTACATACTGTGCAATCAATAAGGAGGAGAATTAATAGATCATTTTAGAAAAGACTCAGGTCTTGTATCCAAGAACTTCCACTTAAACAAAGAACCATGTTATACTTTGGTCACTGGCAGGATGGAGAGACATATGTGTCAATGAAGATCAAATGAAGGACAATCTAGTATGCTAAAACCATGTGGAGAAAGCATCAGAAAAGTCTGTGTAGATTCAGGCTGAATAATAAGTAGGAATTTGCATAGGCAACAAAGGCAAAAGGCCATTTTGATATAGGAAACTCAAGTGCAAGGATAACAAAGCTTTGCAATGTGGGGTTTGCATTTGCAAGTGTGTGCAATGCCAGGATTGTGGGTGGGAGCCCAGGACACATGTGCCATGATGTAAACAACATTGCTGTCTATTGATTTGTGGGGGAAGGGCTGTGCTACATTAGATACTGCTAGTCTTATTTATTTGGACATAGAGACTACCATATAGAAATCACAGGATCACCAACATGCAGGATTTTTGTGTGTGTGAGTGTGTGTGTGTGAGAGAGAGAGAGAGAGAGGGAGAGAGAGACAGAGAGACAGAGACACACACAGAGAGAAAAGCTAGCAATTCTAATAAAGAACTTCAATATTAGAACTATGAAAGTTGTTAATTTTGAATTGTCTTAGCAGTTTTCCAGTATATTGATAAAATTGCCTTTCAAGGTGCAGTTTTTAGAATTATCTCTAACATTAGATGAACTGATTCCAATTTCCTCTGACCTTAGATTCAAGTTCCTTACTTTTGATATGATGGCTTGGTGAAATAATGCAATTTCATAAATTAAAAGATAAGTAATGAAAATAATGGACCCCTTTATGCAACTAGAGATAACTTTTAAAAAGCGAAAGAAAAGAAAATAAATAAAAATCGATGCTTACTACAACCAAGTTCACATTTTGGCCCTGAAACATTAGATTACTCTTACCCTGAGATCCCAAATAAAAGTAGAGGAGGCCAAGCCTACACTGATTAGAGCTGTATCTAGGAGAAAACAGTATTAACCAATCAAAATTCATGGTAGGATTAACACCTTGGATGTATTTCAAACAGTGAAGGCTACCGTAGAGGGGTGTGTGGATGTTTGGGGGTGAGGAAGGAACTGTTGAACCCATCAGTTTCAGGGTGTCCCACCAGCGTTGCAACCCAGGATTTGGAGAAGCTGCTGTCCCACCCCTAGCCCAGAACCCAACCCTGCCTTAGTGACTACCCTCTGTCCCAGGGCAAGGCAAAAGCTCTCCCCACACTCATCCAGTGCCACCATTTTTGTACCCATGATAGCGGGCATCGGCCATGAGAAGCTGATCTCTAATTCTACCTTCCAGACCTCAGAGATTGCATCTAATTGTCTGCAGTTATGAAGCTCTAGGGTTAAAGATCAGCCTAAGGTACTAAACACTGTTTTAACAGTAGCCCACATGCCCTTCAGTCTTGGAACTTTCTATCATAAGGAAAAGCAAATAACTTAATATTGCCATGCACTGTAAAGAAGCATGGTGTTGGAGTCCACTGTCCCAGAAAGTCAACTAGAAAGCAACCATGTGAAACTGTGAATGAGCTTGAAGACAGAATTCATACCTTATTCACCTTCATTTTCTTTTTGTCATAGCATCTGATATGAAGGACCCTCAAAAATTTATTGAAGAAGTGATCAGAAAGACATACGTGAGTCCAACACATACCTGACCAAAGCTACTCAGTTATGCATTATTATTAACATGTCAATGAATCTAGCAGAAGTAAATACTTAACTATTTTAAGTGTTCTTCAATTTACACACACACACACACACACACACACACACACACACACACACACTCACATTCACCCCAAACCCACCATTAGTTAATGATATCCGTGTTTATCTTCTAAGAACAGCATATTCAGTAGAAATAAATTTCTTATTGCAATAAATTGGGCTCTATTATTTAATGTATTTCATAATGTCTTTCTTTTGATTGTCATATCTGTGAAAAAAATTCTAGGGTCCAATAGAGGATCTTGCATTGTATTCAGTTGTTTCTCTCCAGTATTCTTTTCATCATTAAGTTCTCTAGTACTTATTTATCTATTATTTATTTTTCTATACCTGCATTCATTATGTCAGAACTTTGCATTTTTGTGTGGCCATACCAATTGTTTTGCAGCTCATCCTTCAGTTTGCCTTTGTCTATCATTAGAATCAGGCTTGCAGTTTTACATTTTTTCCGGGGGAAGGGTTGTTGCTCTGTCCTGTGCTATACCCGACATCGAGAAGCACCAGATGAGCATTAAGCAGAATGGTGGACAGCTTTAATATTGGCAACTCAGGAGGTAGAAGGAAGACTCATGATCTGAGGCCAGCCCTGGGTAAAAAGTTTACAATACTATATGAAAATTAAACTAAAGTAACAAAGACCGGAGGTATGACTCCTGTGGCTAAGCACTTGCACATCAATTCTAAGCCCTGAGTTCAATCCTGACTACCTGCCTCTTCACCCAAAATGAGGGATCCCAGATGTCACTTTGTCCCCTTAATCAATGATGTCAGAGTGGAACGTTTCATTCATTTATTATTTATACATTTATTTTGAGCTTTGCGTAGTGTACTGCCCTGGTGCTGAATGTTTTCTAACATTGAGACAGATTATGTGTATAGAAGGCATAGGTTTTTAAAATTATATCTCTGCAATATTAGGAGGTATTAAAAGTGGGCAAAATAAATCTCAAAGTTTATTTAAGCAAAGAATTCATAGCCAGCTAATTTTCAGAGAGCTCTTCTCCACAGAAGAAGCTGAGGTCTTTTATTTGTCAAGTAAAGAGGCAGAGTAAAGAAATCACCAAGTGGTTCCAGGTAGTTATTTGCATTATTTGGGCACGGTAGGATAGGCCGTCTCTAGCTGCATAGCCAACTGGGTGCTTGCCTGTCTGATTGATTCTGGCTACAAAATAATCAACTCTAAAGAATGCTTCTAAGTTAAGTTTTAGTTTGTCTGCCCAAGTGTTTGGGGTATAAAACAATCTCAGGCTAATGGCTTCCTGCTTATTTTGCTTCAACAAGGAGTCAATGAAGAATTTTTCCTCTTCAGCTGTTTTCTCTGGGGAGTTCGTCACCCACGGATTGCACTTCCATGATAGCTACTATAAACTCAACAGATAAGAGACTGAGCAAAGTAGAAAGCACTTCAATGTCTGAGTATAAAATTTCTCCACAATGCCTGGTAAGTCATTTCTGTCAGCAGGCTCAAGTAAAAATGATCTTTCTTGGATGCCTGTTTCTTTATCATCAATCCTTTGCTTGTCTTAATATTTAAATTGAAGTGGCTAGCTGCAGAGTTTATGAACTCAGACCAGAAATTTACTAAGGTTTGTAATATTTCCTGCTCACTGGACTTTTTTTTCCCCCCAGCTGAGTAACTTTATGTTCATTCATTTTGATTTTTTTCTTTCTTGTTTGTTTTCTTGAACATCTTTGCCAAAGTCTTCCTTAGTAGAAGACAGCATGGTTATTTTAGTGCAGAAATACATGAAATTGAGACTACAAAAAATAGAAAATATCAACAGAATCAAAAGTTGGCTTCTTTTTTCACTGATTAACTGTTTAAAAATTATTTTTCAGTAGTTGTACAAAGGAGTTGCTGTTTAACAAAGCAGCTTATGAACTGCAAAGTAAAACTGACAAAACTTTATGTTGAGGGGCTGGGAAGGTGGCTCAGTGGTAGAGCGCTTGCCTAGCATGCATGAGGCCCTGGGTTCGATTCCTCAGCACCACATAAGCAAAAAGAAAAAAGCCAGAAGTAGCGCTGTGGCTCAAGTGATAGAGTGCTAGCCTTGAGCTGAAGAGCTGAGGGACAACGCCCAGGCCCAGAGTTCAGGCCCCACAACCGGACCCCCCCCCCAAAAAAACACCTTTATGTTGAAAAAAACTTTATATTGACTAAGAAGAAAATAAGAGCGAGAACTAAAAAGTATTATAAGCAATGTGACTGCACAGAAATTCAAGGGATCAGAAGATACTATTGTGACAAATTAGACATCAATAAATTGGACAACCTAGAAGAAATGCATGAATTCCTAGGAACATACAACACACCAAATATGAATTATTAAGAAATAAGTTTAAACATTCTAATAGCAAATGAGAACAAAAGAAAAAAATCAGAAACCTCCCAGCAAAGAAAATCTCAGGGTCTGGAGACTTCCCTGGTAAGTTCTACAGACATTTAAAGAATCAAGCCAGTCTTTCTCAATCATTTGCCAAAAATGAAGAAGAGCTCTGAACTCATTTGTTGGGCCACAGTTACCTTGATTTCAAAGCCAAAAACAGATACTAATATATATATATATATATATATATATATATATATATATATATATATATATATATATATGATGCATCTATTACGGAAAAAAACCAAGAAAATACAACTTTTAATAGCATCAACATTACTTTTAAATACATTTTATCAAGTGACTAAAAACGTGTACTTTGAAAACTAGAAAACACTTATAAGATATATTGACAATCTAAATAATGGAAAGTCATTTTGTACATATGGATTTGAAAAATTACTGTTAAGTGACTGTTAAAATTCCCGAATAACACACAATGATCTATTAACTCAATATAACTACTATCAAAATTCCAGGGGCATTTACATGGGAAAAATCCTAAAATTCCTGAAGGTTGAGATGCACAAAATAATCTTGAACAAAAGTTTGATTTCAAAATGTCTGACAAAGCTGTAGTAATCAGAACAACATCGTACTGGCATTTAAAATAATGAAACCAAACAGATATATAGACTACTGGAACAAAATAAAGAGCCCAGAATTAAACCCAAATTTTTATGGCCAATTGATCTTCCATGAAGGTGTCAAGAACACACAAAGGAGAAAGAACTAGCCCCTCAATAAACATTGGTGAGAAAACCGAGTAGCCACATGCAGAAGAATATACCATATACAAAAATCAAAGTGGATTAAAAATTACAATTTAAGATTTAAAATGATAAAATCACTAGAAGAAAAAGGAAATGCTGCTGGGTGTTTGAGGGTTCACATCTGCAATCCCAGCTATACAGGAGGCTGAGATCCGAGGATCACGGTTGGAAGCCATCCTGGGTAGGAAAAGCTGTGAGAATCTTATTTCCAATTATCCATCAGACTACTGGAAGTGGAACTGTGGCTCAAAATGGTAGAGTGCTAGGCCTGAGCAAAAGAGCTCAGGGACAGCACCCAGGCCCTGAGTTCAAGCCCCACTATCAAAGACAATGAAAAGGCTTTTTGACAATGTGTAATGAAGTTTTAGAGAGGCCTCCAGGAACATAGAGCACAAGCTCAAAAGTAGACACATGGAGTGCATCAGATTTACTGCAAAGGACATGTTCTACAGTCTGAAGAGAAAACTTACCCAACGTCAGCAAATATTTTCACATCATACATCTGATAATGGCTTATGTTCAAAACATAGCATTAACTCAAGCAATTTAAGAAAATATATAAAAATAGACAAAGATGGGCAAAAGATCAGAGAAGGTGTTTCTTAAGAGAAGACATTCTAATGACTAACAGGGATATGAGACATTACTAATTATCAGGGCAAGGCAAACTGAGATTGCATTGTTAATGTCACTACATACCTGTTAGGATGGCTGTGATTTTAAAAACATAAATGTGGAGGATGCTGAAAAAAGAAAACCCTTATACACTGAGGGTCCAGTTATTGTGAAGAAGACTATGAAGGTTCCTATAAAAAATTAAAAATAGAACTCCCTAATGGCCTAGTCAACCCATTCCTAGGTACATACCCAAAGAAAGGAGAAAAATAGGCTGAAAAATTGTGTGTGTTGGAGCATGATTCCCATAGCTAAAAAATAAAATCAACATAAGCACATATCACAGATAAACAAAACTGTAAAATATGAGTATAGTATATATAATAATGTAAGATAAATTTAGTTATAATCAGTATAGTATAACAATATATAATATAACACATAAGATATAAAATTATATATTTTATATAATGCATATTAAATATCGTATAGTAAAATTATAGTACTATATGTTTATAGTATATATGTATGTATATAGTGTGTGAGTGTTGAGACTTAGAATATTATTCAGCTTAGGAATGAAGGCAATCCTGCCATGTGTGATCATATGTATTACCTAGAAGACTACAAACCTATACATTAAGCACAAAAAGACAAATGCTCTATAATCTCATAAATCTGTAGAATTCAAAAACATCGATCTCCTAGAGGCAAAGAATAGAAGGAATGGAAGCCAGGGGAAACAAGAAGTGATTGAGGAAAATGTATAACGTTTTAGTAGGCAGGATGAATAAATTCTATGCATCTAATGAATGGTGAGTATAGTTAAAGATACTGACTGTATTCTTGAAATTTGATAAAAAAGTTCGGATGGATGTTCAGTATTTATACCACACATCCATGGTAATGCTATGAGATAATGAGCTTTATATCATTTCTCAATGTGTACATATATAAAATTACACATTGTTCATCATGAGGTACAATTTAGTAATTGTACTTTGGTAGAGATAATGGGGAGGAAAGGATCCAGTAGATAAGTAAATAAGAATTTCAGACTTTGCATCTTCCTACTTGGGATCCTGGACTTCATCTTTAATCTAGAGGTAATATGTACATCTTTGTGCATTGTGAAGATTAATTAGGTGGTATCTTCAAGGCATAGACAACATTTCTGACTATTTTCAGTGTCAGACTTGTGGATATGGACTTACTTTCAGTTTACAGTAAGTTTAGACTAGGTTTGGCTCGGTTTAGTTTTCACAAGAATGTGGATAGACATAGTCAAATGTTGCTGATTCAAGCTTTGCCTTGTTTGAAGGTAGTACTTATTTGAAGACATTAAGCTTTAGACAAAACCATAATTTTAGGGTGACAGAACAGGATTGTCCAGGAGAAATATTAGCGGAAATTTGGAATTTGACAACTTTAGTACAGTGATGACTTGAGGGCATATTATTTAACTTGCAGCCACAGTTTCTTAAACTTTAGAATGTATCCATGGTGTTTTGACTTGAGTGAACACACCAGGAAGTAAAGATGGAGAGCAACTTCTTGAATTTCTATTTATCTTCATTAGATAATAGAACTTCTGACCTCTAAGTCTTCTGACTCACAACTCTGAAGGCTTTGGAAGAGAATTACAGTTGTTTACCATCTTCTTACCAACGAACTCTGTCTCAGCCCTTTAAGATGCACCTATTTCAATAGGATGGTGCCTACTGGCTTAGAGTTTTATGTTCTATAGCATCATCTATAAAATTACTGTCTTCTCTCATAACTTTTCAATGAAGGAGGAAAGTCCAGGAAAATATATTGCTTTTTTCAGTTGATGAAGATTAATTCAAGTAGTGCTTACAGAAAGTATTCAAGAGGAAAATAAGATTTAAAACTTGTTTCTCTGATTTTCTGGGGTTGTGATCAGCTTCTAGTGGTTCAGCGATCAGAGAATATGTATATTTGTATACCTATTCTAACACATATCAGTCTCACACATGCTAACATATATAATACAGGTTCTTAGAAGCTTTGTGAAAATTAACGCTGTTAAGGTGTGAATGTTTGAGTGACAGAAGTCACAGATTCTCAAGGGTGTTTGTATATGAAAATTATATATCAGAAGGTCCCCCCAAAAGTCTTCTTTAGGATTTTGCAGAAGACTTGGACAGAAATATACAATCTAAGTATTTATTTACTATGTATTACAAATTAACATTTTATGTTCTAATGGAAAAGAAGGCATTATGTAATATGACCACTGTCCTCAGAAAGCTTGTATTCCAAGAGAAAGCATTCATATTAAATGCTTTTCAAGAGAAAGCATTTTTACATATATTGGTAAAGCCTAATGTGGTCTGTTTATAAATCTTCCCATGTAAAATTTGCCCATAAAGCAACAGATATATGTTATAATAGATATAAAGTATAAAGTTAAAATCAGCATGAATCATAATAAATATATGTAGCCTAAAAAGGAGGTTCACAAGTACAGTTGAGTATGCTATATATTTCTGTGCATTTTCCATACATAGAATTGTATGGTAAAATATAGCAAAATGTGATGGCTTAAAAATAGAGAGAACAAAAACAAGCACAGAACAATAACTAAGGAGAGCTTTAGAAAATACTTTAACTGATGCTCTTTTCTCTCAGTTTCCTTGCTGCCCAGTGTGGACCTTGCTTTCCTTCCTATATCTGATTTGAATGATGCTTCAGTTTACCATAATTCTCATGAGTACAGAATTTATAAACCAACCATCCACCTCTAATAGGTAAGCTGGAATATATTAAAATTAAAAGCTTTTATTTTGTGACAGTCAAAAGTAAGAGAATAGGAGTGGCATTGGGGGATAGTTCAGCGGCAGAGTGCTTACCTAACATGCAGGATCCTCATGAATTCAGTTTCCATCACACACACACACACACAGAGAGGACACACACACACATACACACACAGAGGAATGAGAAGACAAGCTCCACATTGGGGAAAAAAGTATTTGTGAAAGCACATCTGGTAAGCACAATCTGGTAAGATCTGGTAAAGGATGATTTTCCAAAATGTAGAAAACTTCTTAAAATTTAACACTAAGAAATAATGATTGGGCCAATGACTTTAATATATATCTTACCAAAGATGATATACAGATGAGAAATAGGCATATAGAAAGATACTCCATGCCATATGTCACCAGGAAAATGTAGGTTAGAACAACCGTAAGACTGCCTGTACACCTATTAGAATAAACAAGAAATGCTAATTAGAGCAACAGTAGGATTGCACTGAATGCCTATTGGAATGGCCCAAATTCAGAGCACGGACAGCATCAAATTCTGGGGAGGATATGGAGCAACAGGAATGCTCATTCAATGTGGGTGAAATGTGCAATGAGCCACTTGGAAGACAGCTTGGAAGTTTCTTACCAAAGTAAATATTTTCTTGCCATAAGATTGAGCAATAAGACTTGGCATTTACCCCCAAAGAGTAGAACATTTATAGCCACTCAAAAACTTGAATGCAATCCTGTGACTGCTAACAAACAAAAAACAAAAAGACAATGGCTTGAAATATTAAGTCAAGTTCCCTTGATAAACAATTCATTTTTGAAAACATTTGTATGCATATGTTTAGAATAGTTTAATTATAATTACCCAAATTTAGAAGTAATCAAGATATTCTTCTATAAATGAATTGATAAGTGGTGCATTAAGATAATGGAGTCAATGATCTATTTTGTCTTGAAAAGACAGGGAAGAGTCTTAAATGCCAGTTCCTTAATGAAAGAAGCCAATTGGAAAAGCTTCTGTGCTATCATATCCCAAAGATAGGACATTATAGAGAAGGCAAAACTATGTGGAAAGAAGGTAGTAGTGATTTCCAGAAGTAGATGTGGAAGAAAAGGATGAATAGGTGGAGTGTAGAGGTATATATATATATATATATATATACATATATATATACTACAGTGAGAGTACTCTGTATGATACTGTAGTGATGGACCCATCCTGTCCACAGAATTTCCACTGAGAATGAACTCTTTTTTTTTTTAATTTTATTTGTGAACATACTGTACAGAGGGGTTACAATTACATGGGCAGGATAATGCGTACATTTCTTACCAAGCATTGCAGCCTCCTCCTTTGGTTTACCCTTCACATCCCTTCACAGCCTCCCCCCTCCCCCCAATCCCAATCCTTCTCCTTCCCCCCCATTCCCCCCCCCCCCCCCGCACCGACGTTGTAAAGCTCATTTTGGACATGACAACATGTACTTCTCATTGTTGCAACAGGTCCACCTGTATCCTTAAACAACTGGTTTTTCCCCATCTCCTCCTCAAGTTATACTGACATCAAATATAGTGAAAGCAGCGGTTATACTGTGGGGGAGGGACATACAAAGCAACAAAGAGATAATCTTATAAATGCATTAGAAACACATGCATGAAAGAAAAAAAACATTAAAATACATATCTAAGGGTTCATTTTCCTGACATCACATTATCTGACCTTTTCTGCTTGACTCATGCATATACTAGATATTGCAAATAAGGGAAACCATGGGACCTATGTTTCTTTGGGCCTGGCTTACTTCACTTAATATAATTTTTTCCAAGTTTTTCCATTTCCTAACAAATGGGGCAATGTCATTCTTTCTGATGGAGGCATAGAATTCCATTGTGTATATATACCACATTTTCTTGATGAGAATGAACTCTTATATAAAACAGATTTAGGGCTATTATGATGTGTGTCAAGGTAGATTTACCACTTGTAACAAATGTACCACGTTGGAGGGGGATTGTTGATTGTGGCAGAAGCTAAACGTATGTGGAAGGAGGTATAGGTGAACTATTTGTCCTTTCAATTTTGCTGTGTGCTTAAAATTCTAAAGTCTAAAAAAAACCAAACCCGGGCTGGGAAGGTGGCTCATGGGCTGGTAAGGTGGCTCAGTGGTAGAGTGCTTGCCTTGCATGCCTGAGGCCCTGGGTTCAATTCCTCAGCACCACATAAGCAAAAAGAAATAAGCCAGAAGTGGCGCTGTGGCTCAAGTGGTAGAGCGCTAGCCTTGAGCTGAAGAGCTGAGGGACAGTGCCCAGGCCCAGAGTTCAGGCCCCATGACCACCCCCCCCAAAAAAAAAAACCCAAACCCACAACAATAATGAAATAGAAAGAATGAAGAGCAAAAAAAAATGTAATGGAGATGGAAGCCATGTTAAAATAAAACAAACCATGAGATACATGGTGGAAGCACTGATTATAAACATGCACATACACACATGTACATATCCATATGAAATAAACCCAAGCACAATTCAGGTAGCATTCCACAGTCAAGGAAACATAAGCCAATGAGAACAGAAAAATTCTACTTGCTAAGGGGGGAAAAAGTGAGGGAAATTCAGGCCAAACCATATATTAATCCTCTGCTGCCCCCTCTGCATAGGATAGTTGAGTGTTGTGAGAACAGAAACATCCAGGGAAGATAATTTGTCAGATGCCCTTCTTGGCATGCGAGTCCATTTCTTGGCTAGGAAATCTGACTCCCTGCCCACGCTGGGTAGATGATTTTGTCCGGCACAGAATTCTCATAGTTCCCTCCTTATGAGACCACTAGGATTAATTTTCAGTGCATGTATCTGAATTTTGATGGTGGTCCAGTGTTGGTGTCAGTGTTTCCCACCCTTGTGTCCTGGTTTGAACCTGACTGACACTGGCAGTCACTTTCAATCAATCATTGACCACTACTCTCCAAGCTTTGGGTTTTTCCTGGGACGTCACCCCTCTCAAAACCCTCTCTATTCACTTTAGAAACTCCATTTCATTTGTTAAAAGCCCATTTGAGGGATCTGTAACTTGCAAACCATCTTCCTCAAACTCTTGTTTATTGAGCTAATTTGTTTGCTTATTTGGAGGATCAAGGCCGCTTGCATAGGATTAATCTCTGCTATTTGGGACCTGTTTGTGCACAATGCATGCTGTTCTGTGCTTAATGGCCCTTGGACTGGGCCAGGATGAAGAAAAATGGATAGGGAAGAGGCAGATGGAGCTCATTCTTGCCTAATTTGCCTCCAGTCGCTGCACTAAAACATTCAAGTCTAGAGACAGAATAAAGTGGTTCGTGATTACTGTCTATATCTTATTTCGTCTTTTCTGTTGGGTATATTGAGCAGAAGGAGAAAAGAAATGTTTAATGTGAGCCTGAAAGTGAATTTCCAAGAGGAAATATTGTGAAGATAGTTTGAAAGAAGAGATTTGAGGAGAGTTAGAAGGTTTAGGCTGTTGAGTGGTTTTGAACTCAATCTTCAACAACTTTTTGGCAGAAATACTGAATACACATAAAGCTCAATGAGGAAGTAACCTAATTAGAATAAGTGTTGGAGAATGAAATAAAGTGAGTAACTGTGCATTATGTATAATTGATATATAATCTATAATTTATATAATCTATAAATGTGCACAATTATATTTAAAGTAAATATATATATACTATATATGATTTATATATAAATCGATACTACAGATTTTTTATTTTAATGTTATTATTATTACCATATCATCATCATATTCCTTCTGTATTAAATGAGGAAAAATATACAAAGGAATATGTCTTAGAGAGAAAAAGGAAGATTGTTAGCTTCTAGTAGAAAACAATTCAAAAGTGGAAAGGTTTATGTTGGCTCATAATCTCCAGTGTTTCTATCCATGGTCACTTGTGTTCATTGTTTCTGGGTTCTGTCATGACAGAACATGTGATGAAGCCAAGCTACTCACTTCCTGGCAACCAGGAAGAGGGAGAGAAAGAGAGACTGGAGAAAGAGAAAGAGAAAGGAAGGAAGGAAGCAGGGCAAAATACATCTTTCAGAGACATGCCACTATTGACCTGCCTTCTCCATCTCGTTCCTCACACCCTAAAGTTTCTACCACCTCTTGATATCTCATTTAAAGTATGAGATTAAGCCACTGACAAGAACAGAGCCCTCAGAATCTTACCATATACCCACTCTCTGCAATGTCTGAGCTAAAAGCTCAAGGGATATTCAAATCCTTTAAAAAGGTTATGAAAGCTAAGAAGGAAAGACAAAGGAATGTTCCTAAGTGGAGTCTCTAGTGTCAAGTGCTTTAGGAAGGCCAATGACCAACTGAAAGACAGTCATGGGATTTGCAAAGATGCCATTGGCAAGACGTAAGGACAAGACTCAAATCAGAGGAAGTGACACAAATTGGAATGGACAGGCAGGAGAGCATTTGTTTAGATTGTTGGCCTAAAAGGGAAAGGGTGTTCTGGACCCCTCAGTAACAAGGACGTTAAAATGAGGAAGGAAACTATTATAAGCCAGGGGTATGGTGTTTGTTTAAAGTTAGAAGGGCAGAGATACAGGTTGCAGTGAGGAAAAGATAAGAGTGATAGTGTTGGAAGATCATCTTGCACAGAAAACAGGAAGGAAGAGACATGCGGAGTTTTCTTTGAGCTCAGCCAGGTGAGGTGGAGCTAGCCTCAATACACAAGAACCTGGCTCTCCTTCAGCTCTTTCGAGCTGGGAGACTTTCTCTGAGTCTCCATTCTTTTTTTTTTTTTTTTTTTTATAGTCTTATTTGTATTTATTTGAGTAAATGACTAAAATTGGGTGAGTCTCCATTCTTTATGGGTTCTTTCTCCTTTGAAATACTAGTGGAAACTTTCCCCGTGGCTCTTTGGCATTCTAGTTCCACTCTATTTGCCTCTCATCTCACAATGTAGATTACTTGTGCTGTGCTGTGTAGAATGGCGCCCTGTGCACCATGAGGAAAGTCAGACAACCATACTTGGTAATACGAGTGAGTCTGGGAGGGAAGGATGGCTCTTGTTCAAGTGCTTAAACACACAGGAAAGCAATTATTTTCAACAATGTTCAGAGTCTTTGTGATGACACACTCCTGAAACACAAGTGGATTAAAGGAAAAATGAGAAGTTTTAAGATAGGAATTTAAAAAACAAGATTATTATCATTTTACTTTGGATTACACTATCGTGTGAAGTGTTGTGTTTTCTTTTTGCTCCATTTCAATAGAGCTCACAAAATCAACTTCAGATTTCAATTATTGTTCACCCTCATCTCCAACCCCCAAAGATGAGACAAGGACCAGAATTTTGGGTTAGAAACACAAAACTTGTAATTAAGGCATCTTATAGAGATTATCAGAGGAGAGTCTATTTTAATAAACCCTGAGATTTGTTTTATGCATAAAATGTAGGCTTAGGGATTTAAACTGAATTCAAGTACCTTTCCAATTGCAGTTAGAATTGAATAAAAACAGTAGTCAATAGATTTCCCCTCCCCCCCCCCGCCCTGCCCCACTCAGTTTGGGGCTCTGACACATTCACCATAGGAACTGTGTTTTGGGTAAGGAATGTAATAAATCTATTTGAAAAAAATAATTATAGCCATTATGATTATTTGATCTGAGGCAAAGACATTTTTTAAAAAAAAACAAAACCTCTTTCTTAATCCACTTGATTCCAGACTTCTTTTGTGCTGGCCCCCCAGGGATGTTTTGATATAGTTTTTTGTTATTTTCTTGAATTTGTTAGTTCATGACTTTATATTCATGCCAATGACCAGAGAGATGAATTTATTCATTCTATTCTTTCTCACACTCTAGATTGATGCATGCAATTTGAGGCAGCATGCAGAAAAGGTTTCATTAATTTTAGACAGGTCACAGATTGAAGAAACATATAGGGTGTTAATTGAAAATACTAGGTTGTATGCCATCTCCTTCTTAATTTCCCAGGCTAAAAGCTTGCTGAGTTTCTCCCCTTTGTCACAGAGTGCAAGTTCAGGATGCGATCAGTTTTAAATTAGCTTTGGGTTACTGCCTAGTTGAAACATCATATTGAAACTTGTCTCAAACTAAATTATTATAAAGTGTTTGATTGTGTGAATGGGTGAATGTTTTATTTCTCTGCCACAATTTTATCTAGGTTATTTAGGTTGAAAGTTCTGAAGGCAATACAGCTAACAAGAATGTCAGAGTCTTGTTTCACAACTCTCTTGTGCTATTTTATAAGGAAAGATGTCTGTGAGCCTCCATTTTATAAAATCTTATCTTACACTTCTCAAATATATGGTTTGAACACATAATGCTTCTTGATCAAGTGGTTGTCACATCCATAAGTTAGGACACGATAAATCTTTCTGAAAATATGAGAATATGTGTGATAACTTCAAAAGCATTCATCCAAAGGGCTATGAATCTGGGTTTAAAAAATGTTTTATTTTGTTAGCCTTTGAAGGCCTCTCGGTAGACATAGTACATGGTTCTCAGAAAAATAGAAATTTTGATAAACTTGGTGATGATATAGAGTGTAAAATGTACCGTATCCATTAAAGCTATCTATTTTCCATTTTCGGAATGTAAATAATTGAGCCGGCCAAAAATTCAGTAAAATATGAATTAATGGAACTCCAAAGGAACTCATGAACTGGGGCTTCTAAGAAATCTCCTGCTGGCACAGTAGCATGTGGAACCTAAGCTATTTCAACAATACAGAAGTGGCCAATTCTTAGAAGCTTGACAGAATCCTATAGGTCTACAGAGCTATCTGTAACTCTAAGAGCAGTAGACACCAAGAAAAGATGTTCCTTTATCTTGTCTGTCAGCACAAGTCAGCTGAGAAGTATCCTTTGCTTCTTGATTCTCAGCTTCCTGCCCTCCCTCCTCTCCTTTCCAGCTGGTCTGTTCTCTTTAGGGGAAAGCCATACCATTCATTTCCTTAAAGATTTCTTATGTAGCTGCTACTTTCTTTTAAAAGTGACAACAGCTCCACTGGGTTTTTCCCCCTTTTAAAAAATGGTATGTGCTCATGACAAGCACACATATACAAATTTGGGGAAAAAATAAAATTTGCAAGACAAAAATGAAGCAAAAGTAACACTAGAAAAAAAGAAACCCAATTCAAGTTACTCCAAGAACTACTAACATTTTAATAAAAATCTTTAAAGGGACCATTAACCCAGTCATTCAAAATATTTAAAGGAATCCTACATGCAGGTAAGGAAGAAAGCTAAATGATAAAGCTTAGGAAAGAATAAGTTTCACGAGAAGAGTAGATGAACAAATGACTATTAGGAAAGAATCAAGCATGTTCACCTCAGTAGCTCTCCAAAATCCCAAAAATGAATGAGAGAAAGAGCACAAGCAATGTTTAAAGCAACCAAGAAAAGCAACAATAACAGCAACACAGTATCAGTACTAACCTCTCAGCCAGAACCAGTACCAGTAATGTAATGGTATTAACTCTCCAACGAGAGCCACTGACTAAGCAGATTAACAAAGCAAAATGCAACTGTTATTGTTGTTTGTAAGAAACACAGTGTCTGAGCCAGAAGCCAATGGCTCACACCTGTAATCCTAGCTACTCAAGAGGCTGAGATCTGAGGATCATGGTTCAAAGCCAGCCCAGGTAGGAAAGTCTGTGAGGCTCTTATCTCCAATAAACCACCAGGTCGAGTCCCACAACTGGCAAAAAAGAAAAAAAAGAGAGAAAAGATAAAGGGGCACAATGAAATTTAATTTAGTCATAAAGGAGAATTTTTTCTTTGCCAGTTCTGGGGCTTGAACTCAGGGTCTGGCACTGTCCCTGAGCTTCTATTGTTCAAGGCTAGCACTCTTCCACTTGAGCCACAGCACCACTTCCAGCCTTTTCTGTTTATGTGGTACTGAGGAATCGAACCCAGGGCCTCATGCATGGAAGGCAAGCGCTCTACCACTGAGCCACCTTCCCAGACCCCAAAAAGTAAATTCTTAAGGTCATCACTCAGTACATGTGTGCAGGCACATACATTTTGTTTATATAAATGAGATTGTGTTACTGTCTTTTTTATTTGGCAGTATATTTTATATACCATTCTCTGCCAGCAAATGTAGCACTCTATACAGTCATTCCTCAGCATTGCTACCTGGGTAGGTGTGTATTGCTTCTCAACTCTCTCATGGATACTAAAATCTCTAGATACTCCAGTTCCTTATATAAACTCACCTAGTATTGGTATATAGTATGCACAACCTCTTCCCATAATTTTATTTACTTATTACTTATTTATTTTTAGTGCTGGGGTTTGAACTCAGAGCTTTGCATTTGTTTGGAAAGTGTTGTATCACTTGAGCCATACCTCTGGCCCTTTGTGTTGTATTTATTTTATTTTTTCTGACAGGGTGTTGTGTTTGTGCACGAGAGCATGTCAGTATGTGTGCAATACACACCTGATTTCCCCCAACTCTTTTCAGTTCAGTTGGTGGAAGGCACAGAGGCAGAACACATGGATGTGGAGGAAGGGTTATGACAATGTTTCAGGTCTACATCAGGTTCGAGAACACTGATTTTCATCATTTATTTAAGTAAGCACAAATAGGACTCTTCCCAGTTTCCTGTCACACATAATACCACAGGGTTTGTCCCTGGATAGATATCTCTGAGCCCTTTGTGACTATCACCACAAAACAGTTGCTATAGGATGAACTGTCACAGAAGAGGGTGAATGTACAGAATGAATTGGGACTTTTCTGGGAGGGAAGTTGATGTGTGTGATGAAAATGTTTCCCATGTAGGGTTTTTGGTAACAGACAATGGTGATTACACCCCAATATCCACCCTTTCTAACTGATCTATCTCCCTCCACGCCCCCCCATGCCATGTGTGTTTCCTCATTGGCAACATGCTAAGGGTTAAAAAAAAATCCAACCTTCCTTTGCTTTCCGTTAGTTTTCCTTCTAAAATAATTCTGGTCAATGATTCATAAATAGAAATCTATAGGGGATTTCTGAGAGTTTTTTTAAATTTTCCTGGTAGAAACAGAAATGCTTCATTTCTCCCACTGCTTTCCTGTCTGAAATGGGAATGCAGTGCCCTGAGAGAAAGCAGCCCTTTTGTGAAGACAAGGAAAAGAATTCATGCTAAAATGATGACACAGAAGCGGAGATAATCAATCTGATTCCTGAGAAAGCTGTCCCATTCCTGAATTACTTGGATAAATCACAGATATATGACCCAGAGTTGTGCTAAAACACACCGTTTCCTATGGCAATTCATTCTGTAGAAATGAACTTTGAGGAGATGGTCACACAGTATTTATGTTCCGTCTTTACTTTTATTAAATAAGCAAACAATCTTCATTCCTCCATTTAGTAAATCAAGACCCTTCCCTCAAATTCAGAAGACTTGAAGCCATTCTTCCTCTCCCTTTGTGTTATCTTTAAGGGCTCAATTTAGTTACTGTATATGTTGGTTCATAATTGTTCCCCAAATAAATATTGTAAATGCATGGGTGGAAGTTGTATTAATTGTTTTTTAATTTCTACAATCTTCCCTTTCTTGATATCTTGATTTTGATGATCTCCTAGTAAGTCTTTCTCTCTAGGTAGGTTTGTAAGTGACATCATTTGGGATTTTTCTTTTCTGCTTCATTATTTTTAACTGTTAACATTGCAGGAAAAAATTTGGAGACAATGCTGAATTTTTTTCTGATTCAGATACTTTTGATATTTGTGTGATTTGGGGGGGGTCATAATTAGTTTTATGACTGTCCAGGTATGCTTGGTTGTCATGTAGCCATGTCTGGAGCCTGTTGAGCTCTTTCAGTTTATATGCTAGGGCTTTGTTTTGATGCTCAGGAAAAATTTCATTGAACACACCTTTGCTTATTGTGTGTAATGATGATGTTATTCACAGTGCTTACAAGGCCTACATTAAGTAATTTACATGCATTATCTAATGGAATCATAATAATACCTGTCCTTAAAGATGAGCACACTGAAGCTCAGGGATGTTCATCAATTTTCCCAAGACTCCTCTGCTAGCAAATCAAAGAGGTTTTTTACAGACCCCCAAATTTGAGGTGAGCCTCAAATCCCCAGCTGGTCATTTATGCCATCTTCTAAAGGGTTCTAAGTTCCGCTTCAGTTTTTTCTTTAGATCAGCTGTATGGGTTAGGTTGGATCCCAATCCATATATCCTGTTGTGTTTACACTCACACCTTTGTCATAGTCATTTTCTTTTCTTTCTAGTTATGGGGCTTGAACTCAGGGCCTGGGTGCTGCCCCTAATCTGCTTTGCTCATGGCTGACGCTCTACCACTTTGAGCCACAGAGCCACTTCCAGTTTTTTGGTGGTTAATGGGAGGTAAGAGTCTCATGGGAACTTTTCTGCCTGGGCTGGCTTTGAACCATGATCCTCAGATCTCAACCTCCTGAGTAGCTAGGATTACAGGGGTGAGCTACTGGTGCCTGCTTTTCTTTTAAAACTTAAAGAGAGCATCTTGAATTGGATAATTTCTTCAAAAACATGATTTTACATAGTGTCAATTTTTCCTTTAGTATCTAATTTTTGTGTGTGTGTTTTGTTTGAAGACCTACTTAAATGCTTACTGATTTCATTTTTTGTTTTTGCCTTTGCCTTTTCCTTAGTGTATTTTTCATTGCAGTGTTTGGCCCCTGTGTGGCAAATACAAACTTGTGTTTTCCTGTGTTCTCAATGCACCTCTTCTTTCTCATGTTCTCCTTTATGCTGGTTCACTTTTCTCTGGATGGCATGTATGATTTTAACATAGAATCAATCTCAGCTTTCAGTTTCTAGTGACTATTTCATGTAGGGCGGATGTGCTAGTAGGATGGAGTATTTGTCTGTGATTGGTTGAGCTCTCCCACTCAGCTTACTAGCCAAGGGAGCCTGAAACAATTCCTGGGCAAAAGAGAGGGAGAAGAGGTATGTTGGTCCAGTAGGAATTTTGGATAGGAAACCATATTATAACGAAACCACTTAATTTTCCAATTTTGTGTATGTCTTGATATTCTGTAGGACTCATGGTCACCCAAAAGAATCTGTATAATCTAAGAATGTGTTTTTTAGTGCATGAATCTCAGTGACAGTGTTAATGGAAAAAAAATCACAGCCCCCCCCCCCCCAATTTAGCATGTATACGTGTCAGAACTTGGGTTATATATTTGTGGCAAACATTTGATCCCTTTCTTAGGTCATTTGAGTATGCAAGGATGCTATGTTCACCAGAACCAGCATCTAGAACATATAGTTGGATTTTTTTTTGGAATGTCACTCCAGAAAGCAGAGTCCAAAGCAAGTTGACAAGGTCATGATAAGGAAGCGTAAAGCAGCTTGGTCTCTGTTGTGGCGATTGTTGATCACTCTTGCTGGATATCTGAGAAACAACATGAACATGGGTCAGTCTCACATGTCAGTGAGTTCCCATCTTGCATCAGCAACGATGGAACCTGTAGAGCTGCCCAGACATTGCCAATAAATGGATACTGAAGCAGTTCCTGCAATGTTCCAGGCCCTACAAGGTAGGAACCTGCAGATGCAGCCCAGCTATTCAAACACCCTTCCTCGAAGTGTGTATGCAGAAGCCATCTCTGAGCAGTAGCTGCAGAAAGATACCTTTGAGATCCTGGCAATCCCTTTACTCTGGTGGGTAAAGAAAAGTTTACTGGGGACAATTGTCAGTCTCTCAGTAAAGATTTGAGAAAGCGAATATGAGATTTAGGAGAGAACATGGTTGTTTCCAATTAGATTTAGCAGTACCCTAGGTTCTAATAAAATGGAAATTGCTAATATTGCTCAGTAGTTTGCTGAGGTTCTGAAATTTTTCATTTCCTGATATGAAAAGTTAGGTAATCAACTCCACACCTACTAAGTTTCACTGGAATGAGTGTAGGCCCACAGTCTTGCCTAGTAAACTAACTAGAGGTTTCACCTTATTTCCTACATGGAATCTTTTTGTCTCAGTGAAATCCTTGAGTGGATAGAGGTGACATGGAGTATGCAAGAGAATTTCAGTGGAATTTAGGCAGATATCCAGTCAGTAAAAAGTGAAGACTTCAGGGCTGGGAAGGTGGCTCAGTGGTATAGCGCTTGCCTTGCATGCATGAGGCCCTGGGTTCAATTCCTCAGCACCACATAAGCAGAAAAAAGCTGGAAGTGGCACTGTGGCTCAAGTGGTAGAGTGCTAGCCTTGAACTGAAGAACTGAGGGACAGCGCCCAGGCCCAGAGTTCAGGACCCACGACTGGCAAAAAAAAAAAAAAAAAGTGAAGACTTGGGCTCTGGACAAAGTCAGGGAGACCAGATGTCCCTCTGAAGTAGGACGTCTGCTTCAGATGTTTGAAGCACTCAAGTAACTGCTTTCTCTCTCAATCACAACTTAATCTCAAGAAGAGCTGTTTTGAACCAGGAATCCAGATCCCATGTAAGCAGACAGATTAGGTAATGCCAAAGACCTACTGACTGCTTGTATTTGGTCTAGTGATATTGAACTATTGAATGCTTGTATCCTTTGTGAGGCCTAACTTAGATATTAGCTATTTTCTACTTCCCACTTGGACAATTTTATAGCTGTTACTCTTGCACTGATATGGCCACAGGATTGGCGAGATTTTCCACTATTGCAAACTCACACTCACATACGTATTACAAAGATGACTTTAAAAAAATGTTTTTCATTTTGAATTAATCACAGATTTATAGAAGAATTACAGAGATCATATAGAGACTAGCTGGATATTTCTTTAATGGTCAGTCCTTTCAACAACCATCACGTAATCATCAAAACTATGAAATTCTCATGGTTCAATAGTATTTAACTTCCCCAAGTTTTCAGTATTTGTCTGTTTTCCATTCCAAGACCCTCTCCAGTATTCCACACTGCTTTTAGTGGTCCTGTTTCTGAAAACTACAGTCTTCAAAGGTTCCCCAGCCTTCCTTTGTCCTTCAAGAACTTTATGCAAGATCACTAGATTATTTCATAAGATGCCTTTGGGTTTCTGCCACATTTTCTCATGGTTAAAATAAACTATTCTGTTTCACAAGAATATCAAAGTAGGGATGCCATGTGCTTCTCCTACGGGTTCATTTGTAACTTCTTTTTTTTTTTTTTTGGAGGGGGGGTCTGGTCATGGGGCCTGAACTCTGGGCCTGGGCACTGTCCCTCAGCATTTTTAGCTCAAGGCTAGTGCTCTACCACTTGAGCCACAGCACCATTTCCGGCTTTTTTCTTTTTGCTTCTGTGGTGCTGGGGAATCTAACCCAGGGCCTCATGCATGCAAGGCAAGCGCTCTACCACTGAGCCACCTCCCCAGCCCCATTTGTAACTTCTTTTATCTAGATCTCACTTGTAAAGTTTGAGCTTCTCGTCACAGAATAGCAAGTAGTAGGTACTCAGTGTTCAGGGAGGTTGTGTGTAGATTCTTGGCTTTGTATGTGGTATAGATACTTTCTAAATTGCCTATCTCCTCATCATATCCTGTGATCCCATCTCATCGATTCAGCCCACAATGTTTATTGTGAACTTGTACTATATGCTAGGCACTGGAGTACAGAAAAATAATTGCATTAAAAAAATCAGTTCCTAGGAAAAACTGGAGTGTGTGTGTGTGTGTGTGTGTGTGTGTGTGTGTGTGTGTGTGTGTGTGTGTGTGTGTGTGTATGTGTGTGGTGTGTGTGTGTGTGTGTGTGTGTGTGTGTGTGTGTGTGTGTGTGTGTGTATGCGCCAGTGCTAGCCTTGGAGCTTCAACTCAGCCTGGATACTGGCCCTGAGTTATTTTGCTCAAGGGTAGCATGCTACTACTTGAGCCACAGCTCCACTTCTGGTTAATTAGGAATAAGAGTCTCATAGTCTTTTCTGCCTGGGCTGCCTTTAAACCACAACCCTCATATCTCAGCCTCCTGAATAGCTAGGATTACAGGTGTGAGCCACCATTGGTGCCAGGCTGAGGTAGGTATTTTTTAAATCTCTTTTTCATAGCAAAAATAAAGAATAGAGACATTAAATAACTCAAGACCACAGAGCCAAGTAAGAGGAGTGGGTTTTACTCCAGGTTTGTTTGACTTGAAATACTGTACCTTTGCTATTTCTATTTCACATTGCTTTAGGATTGAGTTAGGACAGTGAACTTTAAGTACTGACAAGGATGTCTGGGTAGAGGAGCAAATACTTCCAGTATAAGAACATATGTGATGCAGAGGGGATCTTGGAATGGAGTTATATGTAAAAAGTAGAGGAAATTATATGGGTAGTGAGACACTTGAAGAAGATAAAATTCTATCAAATATAGTATTAGAAAGAAGAGAACGCATACAACATAGCATTGTAGAAAGGTAAGCCTAAAGTCACCAACAGAATTAGTAGCTAATATGTATGATATATCATATCATATATCATATCTGTCTGTCATCTATCCATCTCCATCATCTTACCATTTGGCTAGAAAGATTTCCCTGCGATGTATCATTTTCAATAAACGGTGCCTCTTCTCATAATGTTGCTTGTTAGCCTCCTAGCATAGTAGCAATTCCATTCTGCAATTACTGTGCCTTCTCTGCTTGATGTAGCAGGATTGATCTTGAGTTTGGATAGACAATTAAACTCAGGAGACACCGTAGGGCTTCACTCAGCTCCACTTATTAGTTTTAAGACACGCTACAGGATGCAGTACCAGCGTGAGTGGAAGCACAGAGTAGAAGCTCTGTGACTCCTGGGCACAGACAGCTCCAAGGTTCTTGTTGCTCTGCCCTTGGGATGCAATAAAGATGACCAGATGTGAGAAGTGGACAGCTTCTGCCTACGCGAGTCGCCCACTGTGAGTCTTCTTAGGTTTGGTGATTAGTTAAGCAGACCCCTCAGGATTAAATTCGAATTCCTGTTGTCTGGGCTAGCTGATTCTTACCACTGAAAGCTATTCATTCTTTGATGTATGATCTTGGCAACAGGAATTGGTTCTTTGCTCAGTATGTGGTTCTCATCTGGATATTTGTTTACCTTGAATCTGGTATCAGCCTCCTTCCATTATTGTGAAGGGGTTTTCAAGGTAAAATTCCCACAGGTCCCTCAGACTAGAAAGAAGGCTACAGAGCAGTAGTTACAATAGTAATGAAGAAAGAAAAATCAATGTAAATCTCATCATATTTGTTGTACCAAATGTGTAATCTACTTTGATTTATACAATAGTTGTTAGGGTAATACAGTGATCAATGATCAAGTATGAAGTGAGCTAAAAAGGGAAGAAAGGAAAAGAAAAAAGAAAAGGAGAGCCCACAGCAACACAAAAGCAAAGCTAAAATATCAAACTGACTTAAGTAAGTAAGCTCCGGTGACTTAAGCCTATAATCCTAGCTATTCAGAAGGCTGAGATCTGAAGAGCACAATTTGAAGTTAGTCTGGGCAGAGCAATCTTTCAGACTCTTATTTCCAATAACCAGCAAAAAGCCAGAATTAGATGTGTAGCTCAAGCAGTTGAGCATCAAGCCTTGAGTGGAAAAAGCCAAGGACAACAGGCCTTGAGTTCAAGCTCCAATACTTGCAGATGCACGCAGACACACACACACACACACACAGACACACACACACACACACACACACACACACACACACACACACACACACACACACACACACACACCATACTATCACCACCCAAAACTGACAAGTAAAATATATTCATCATTTATTAAAAGTTTAGAATCAGGATGTAGCCTCAGATATAGTTTGATCCAAGATTATAAGGACTCAAACAATATCTTAATACTTTCTTAGTTCTGTCTCTTTCCTTTCAGATTATTATCTTCATAATTAGGCATAATAACAGTAGTCTTTGTAAACTCGTGGCTCAGTTTCTTTAACATTCACATCCAGTGGAAAAGATGTCCTATTTCTCTCTTCAAATTCTCTTTCTGCCTCACTGGATCTGATTTGGACACATGGGAAATGAAGAGATGAGCTTACTTCACCCAAAGCAGTAGCAGGCCTCACAATGGTGGCAGGACTCTACCTTAACCTGCACTTTTCCACTTCTTTTTGGTATTCTTGTAGTAATTAGGCCTCACCAAAATGTAGACAGAATGACAACTGACAACTTTCAACCTGGTGCTGCTTTTGAAGCTAGACACAGTCCGATGATTTCAACCTGCTCAGTGGATAAAGGCTGACTTTCTTGTTAGCTCTGAAATACCCGGAGAAGAATGTCTGGTTCTGATGGAATCCTGTTCTTATCCCTATGTTAATAACAACGTCCCAAGACATGTGGCTATTTTGGCAAGGTTTGGGCTCACTCTTGTTCAGCTAATGGCTATTTATTGGGAATCAGTAGACCTCTTTGGGGCCAGATAATGATGGGTTATGAAGGGAAAACTTGTGCATTGCAGAAGACGGGAGTTGAGAGGATGAAATCATGGCCATCATTTTGTATTATAGTCAGTTGCCTCCAAAATGGCAAGGTTTACAGCATTGTGGACATAATATGAGAAAGAAGATTGCCTCCTCAATAACTTTATTGTACTTTCCCTGCTCCTCTAAAAGCAAAGCATCAAACACGTCCATCAAAAATAGTTTTAAGCCGGGCACCAGTGGCTCACACCTGTAATCCTACCAACTCAGGAGGCTGAGATCTGAGGATCGTGGTTCAAAGCCAGCCTGGTCAGGAAAGTCCGTGAGACTCTTATCTCCAATTAACCACCAGAAAACTAGAAGTGGCACTGTGGCTCAAATGGTAGAGTACTTGTCCTGAGCTGATGAGCTCAGGGATGGTGCCCAGGTCCAGAGTTCAAGCCCCATGACCTACCAAAATAAAAGAAAAGTTTTTTTTTTTTTTTTTAAAGGATTTTTGCTTTTCCTCACAAACCTCAGGTTTCATATCCACTCATTGGATATTCACATTCTTGCAATCAAATTTTAAAAAAAAATCTGGAAGAAGACATGAGACTGAAAATCGCAGGCCTGGATTTTTCTTTTTGCCACTCTACTCATCAGATCAAAGGATACAAAGCTCCTGGAATGATAGAGAGGACTATCTACCAACTGGACTTTTGTTAGTTTTAGCTGTTGTTTAATTTTATTTCTTAAGTAGCAGAGCAACCATCAAAGATCTCTCCTTTGTACTCTGAGAGTAACTTTGGCAGCGTTCTTGTCTAGTTGTAATTCCTTTATAATGCAAATCCCGTGGAGGTCAACTTTCAGAAGGGAAGATCAATTACAGAGTCCCTTTCTAAATTCATACAACATTATTAGGCCCAGAAGTGAGTTGGGCCCTTTGGTGGGTAGATTAGAGATCATTAGCTTGTTTGTTCGTCATATACCACACATTTCTCTACATGTGTGCCAAACTCTCTTCACGATCATCACTAGGAATGAGCCCACCAAAGCCGATTAGCTCCCACCAAGGGTTTAAATGGTTAGAATAAGGACAGCTTATTTAAATCACACACAGTTTGAGGATCATTACAGCTCTGTGTCCTATGAATAAGGACGATTAAAATTCAGCAGAATTTTGTGTATTCTTAATGTGCATTTAGTTTACTCCACAACATCATCTTTAACATACCATTATGCTGTGTGCTGTGACTGCTCTGCATAATGGCCCACACTTGGTAATATGCGTGATGATACTGAATAAGTTTAAGTGTCTTTACATTATTCTTAATATAATAATGGTTCCTAGGGCTACAAGCAGCTGTGAGTGCATATTAACAGGGGTAGCCCACTGTGAATTATGATTCTATAATGCAGAATTTTCAGAAAAAGTACTTACTGTGTATGTAAAATAGCTGCCTTTTAAAGGTTGAGACTTGGGCTGGTTGAAATTGCTCCTAGTAATATTTTTAAAAAGAAAATATTCCAGAGGTAATAAGTGAACTGAATGGATTTGTGAATGATGGCTATAAAGTCTTCTTTTCAAGGTAATAATTCACAAAACTGAAAAAAAGGAATCGAAAACGATCTTGTTATGTGCATGTAATATGAAATCAATTCAAATGAATTTCAGCAACAAATGTTCTTGATGTTTTTGCCATCTTAATAGATCTCATTCTTCTTTCATTCTTGTGGCTCGAATGACACTTACATATACAGGATCTAGTTCTGTTGTTAATGTGAAATAAATGTAGACAAGTGTGAAGAAATAATTTTTTAAATTGCCATGTTGGCTTTATTTTAGTAATATCTTCTTCTCTGTAAATTTTCTGAAGTTCCCATCATCCTATGAACAATTCCAGTCCAAACCATTTAGCATCATATGTGAAGCCCCTTTTAAGCTCTCTGCAACTCACTCAGAATCATCTTTCTTTACTTCCCCCTAGCTTTAGATGCCATACACAAGCATTTGGCAACCATGCTCGCACCCCCCCCCCCCAGTTGTTGTATCTCTGCCTTCAATCTACCATGCTTGCCTTTCCTTTTGGACTTTTTACAGCATGGTGAAAGCCCCTTCTGGACAGTAGGATCCAGCCCATCTTGATCATCCATAGCTTCTTCCTTGTAATGTGCTTTAACTGACTATTGTTAGCATACTTCCTGGATGATGCAGTCATAAAATACACAGAAATACATGGACATCTTTGATTGACTAAAGCTTAAAAATATGTGTATCAAGCATACTCTACATAGTAGCTACATTCTTCCTGTTTATTAAACCAGATTTTAATGGTTTTAAGTCATTCGTCCCTCCTTCTAATCCATGAACTCTATGAAGGTGGAGAAAATGTCCTGTTCTCATTGAATTCTCTGAGCCAAACATATTAAGCATAAAAGAATTTCTGAGTGCCCGCTGCATAAATGGGTTGACTATTTCACTAAAGTATTTTATAAGTTGTCAGATTCACACATGAATTGTTGTTCTGGCATGCCACTGATTTTAAGATTTCACTTTTTTGCTTGTGTGTATGTGCATGCGTGCATGCATGCATGTGTGTGACATGCATGCACACACACACGCACACACACACACACACACACACACACACACACACACACATGCAACTACTAAAGCTTGAACTCAGGGTCTTCCACTTTTCTTTGGTGTTTTTTTTTGTTCAAGGATAGTGCACTTGAGATAAGTATCTCAACGACTTTTCTGTCCAGGTTGCATTGAACTGTGATTCTCACATCTCAGCTTCCCGAGTAGTTACAGATGTGAACCATCAGCATGGCCATATCTTTTAGTCTCCCCGAATTTGAGATGGTTACCACAGTGTTATCGGCAGCATTTTTTTTCTTTAATGGAGCTTAAAATAATGGTGTGGCTTTCATTTGGCGATGACTTAAAGTCAGACAAGAGTTTTTCTATCATCTTTCTGGGTCCTGTGCTTGTTCTAGCTTGGGCCTCTCTGCTCTCTTGAAGTGGGGGCATCCTTCACTGGACTTTCTGAATGAAGAGAAGAGTGGGAGAACAGAGAATCTCATGAGTGGCTCACATGCCTAGGAGGCACCTGGCCCAACTCAGCATGCCCAGCTCAGTCACATGACTCAACCCAACTTCAAGAAAGATACAGTGATCTGTTTGGGGGAGTGTAAGAGGGATCACAGAACTGATGGGACAAAGGGTGAACAAATACAGCAGTGGTACTCACTAGACACTATGTTGACAATAAACTCTATAACTTGTTGGAGAGAGGAGTTAAGAGGGAAAAGCTAGGAGAAAACGAGGGAAGAGGAGAAAGAAATGTACTCATTACCTGACTTATATAACTGTAACCCCCTCTGTACATCACCTTTACAATGGCAATACAAATATATTTTTATAAAAAGAAAGAAAGGGTCTGGGAAGGTGGCTCAGTGGTAGAGTGCTTGCCTTGCATGCATGAGGCCCTGGGTTTAATTCTTCAGTACCACATAAGCCGAAAAAGCTGGAAGTGGCACTGTGGCTCAAGTGGTAGAGTGCTAGCCTTGAGCTGAAGAGCTGAGGGACAGCGCCCAGGACCAAAAAAAGAAAAAAGAAAAGAAAGAAAGACATAGTGCCCAGTGTGGAATGTGGTAGGGCTAGATCAAGGCAAAACTGATGTAGTCCACACACAAAAATTGTCTGACACAGGCTTCATGTGAAGAATACATGAAAACATTCCTACAACTTCTGTCTCCAGAAAGCACACAATTCTACCTCAGTGCTTGCTTAGTCAGTAAATCTTTATTGACTGTCTATGATGAGCTTTGCCACTCGCTAAGTGGTGTGAAGGCTGAAAGGATCGATGGAATTTGGGATCCCACTCCTGAGAAGACAGAATAGGCACATAAATAACTCTAAATAAGACAGAACGTGAACAGTGTCATAAGACAGGTGGAATCTACTTGGAGGACTCGATGAAGGGTTTCGGGAGAGAGAGAATCATAAACCTAGACCACAGCAGGGATGGCTTTGTACATGGAGGAAAAAAGAAAGGATTCCAGGGCAGGAATCCTTTGGCCTCACACTGGAGGAGGAGAAGACAGAGGCCCCGTATTCCCGAAATCCTTCTTGAACAAACACCCAGTATTAAAGAGCAGAAGAATACTGTAGCAAATGGAAACATCCTGGAGAGAGGGGAGAGGGGAGGGAGTGTGTTGAAAGGCATCTTCAGTGGAGCCATGCGCATAGGTCCTGCTGTGGGGAGACTTGAGGCCTATCTGTGAGGAGGAGCCAGTGCGCAGCACACTGGCTCATGGGCAATGCTCTACTCTGCTTCCCATGGGTCTGTAGCCCTGTGAGTATCCTTCTCCTACTACTCCTTTTGCTTCCCTATTTTCTGCCCAAAATGAGAAGGATTAGTCATGCTCCCTGAGTAAGCCTGCAAACAACTCAAAGTCCTTTCCATCTGGGGGATCTGTGCATGTGTGTGTGTGTGTGTGTGTGTGTGTGTGTGTGTGTGTGTGTGTGTGTGTGTGTGTGTGTGTGTGTGTGTGTAAGTGTGCTCATACACACTCATGTGTATTTTCTCAGCATAAAAGGTTTGCTGGCTTTTGCCCCTAATAACCCTGTCAGGATAGCAGATACCTTTGGTGACCAGAATCATGTGCTCACATACTACTTCTGATTCTAGACTCATTCAGGACAAACAGACATCTCCACAGGAACTTAAACTGTCATGGGGCTGGCATCTTTGAGCCCACTCAATGGAACCAAGACCATTGGTCTATCTGTGTGTGTGGGGGGTAAGTAGGGGGTACAGTTAGGCTTGAAGCTAACCTGCAGCTGGAGAGGGAAGGTAATAGGTAGGTGGTACATGTTCACAGGGATATTTCAGTTCATATGTTTAAACAGTCTCTGAAGAAGTTATGTTTTCCTATTGGCTGACAACAAAGGGTAAAAGATAAGGAAAGTATACCAGAAACCAAGGACATGCCGTCCACCATTGCAGGCCAAGTAATACTTGGCTCATGGGTGAAGTATAGAATTTAGCCATGATGGAATCCCAGGAAGACTTCCAAACAAAAAGAGGGAATCTCATGATTTACAACAGTCTGGATGGGCTAGAGGACATCACATTCAGTGAAATGAACCCAAAAGAGCTAAAGAAATATTGTATGATGTGATAAGTAAAAAAGTAAAAGTGAAGTCACAGAGACGAAAACAAAATGATGGCTACTAACAGTGACAGAGATGATAGAATGGACTGAAATTTTCTGTAGATATTGATTGGACATCATGGTGAGTACAGGAGATATTAATAGAATAGGTATTTAAAAATGTCAAAGCAAGTGAATTTTAAGTGAGTGTGAGTAAGAATGTGCTCATGTTAAACTACTCAACTTAGTCATTGCAGAGTATATACATACATCAAAACATTCTGCTCTATGCCACAAACACATACACTTTCACTTGTCAATTTAAAAAAAATGACTCCCTCTCCTCTTCCCAACCCTCGTATTATTTTGGACCCCTGGTGAGATCATATATCTCTTCTGTAAATCCTTTTAGGGAGTTTGATTTCTCATTAGGTTACCCTTTATCACATTAACAAATGCTGGCCGCTAAGTCTCCCTTTAAAATATAAAAGATATCGCCTCTTTGTCAAGACCCCATAAAAGTTTATCAGCACCTTACTAACCCTTCTCAGGTTTATTCCTATTTAAATCACTTAATCTGATTTACATTCATCTTTTGAAAAGATGCAATAGCTTCTTCCCTTAGACACACTTTGAAATTGATATGGTATAAATCTTCCCACACAGGTGTCTCTGAAGGGGTTACTTCCTGCTTTTCTGAGTAGTCAGCAGCCGGAGGAACTTCCCATAGTAAGAAAAGAAGGCACAGGTTTCCTGCTGCTCCATCTCCTTCCACCCCCATACCTCTGAGTGGCTGAATTAGAAATTGTAAGCAGAATACCAGTTTGACCTTCATTATAGAAGCCACACTGACTCACTCCATGTTCTTTTGTAACATTTAGCCTATAAAAACTTTCAGAGGCAACATGTAGATGTGAGATTATCACATCAGTTGTGAAGCTTGAACAAAATATAGCCATTTTAGGTTTAGATTCCATCCTGTTATAACTAAATTCCAGGAAATGTGTCAACAACTCCTTTGCAGTAAACTCCCCTCACAACAGCTGATCAGCAGATGGCAGGAAATACCTAAAGTTCCAGATGTTCCTGAAGTTAAAGACCACTTGGTGGACACCTTGCGAGCTTGGACCAACCGTTTTAGCCAATCAACCTTATGAACCAGCCAATCACCTTTACCAGGTCGGTTCCCGCCACTGATTACACTAATCATTTTTTAGAATTATGACTTTCACGTGGTGTGATATGATTTGCTAAGTGATGTTATGTAGCATAGAGTGTCCCTGAAAACCCTATAAAAACCCTTTGAACTGAAGGGCCAGAACTCTCATCTCTGACCCGCTGAGTCGGTGACGGTTGTGAGTCCAAGCTGGAGCTTGCAATGAACGACTCTCATGTGCTTACATCGGAATCGGCTCCTTGGTGGTCTTTGAGGATCCCCGAACTGGGCATAGCACAATGATAACACCAAAGCATATATAGATTACTTACTTCCTGCTATGAAGTTTAACCATCCTCACATACACATCACATACACATGCATGTACGATGATTCCTATTTTACAGATAAGTGTCTCTAAGACCTAGAGAAAGGTGATTTTCCTGAAAATCACATGCTAGTAAATAAAGGAATAGAATCTATTTGGGTTGGTCTACATTGATATAACTTAGTTGAGATGACAAACGAGGTCCTACTTTTTGTCCCGCATTCCTTGTCATTCTCCTTGTTCTTTGGGTACATCTATATCCACTACCCTTTCTGACACCATCTAGGGTTTGGGTTTATTTTTCTCTGTCAATTAAGAAAATTAAAGGGCAAGAAGGTGTCTAAGTAGACAGAGCAGATCTGCTCCGAGACAGGTTGATCTGAAAGCAAAAGAGACAGTGAAATGAGGGATATCAGAGGCAGGTGTCGGCAGGTAGCTCATAGAGGGAGCTCTTGGTACCTTGGTCCAGGGGTGGACCACGGGATGCAGGGAGTCACCTGGTTGGTTCCCCCATCTTTATGCAAGAGTCCAAAAGAAGCTACTGATTGGATAAGACTGGGGGTGGGGGTGGGACACGCACCCAGGCTACCCCCATGAAGGGCTCTTGTGGCTTTCGGAGTCCATCCCACCCCTGCCCGCCACCATGTTGGAGCTGGCTGGGGCCTACATCTTCTACCTAACCAGGGAGGCCTATCTTCCTCTCATTTCTACAGGAGACTCTGCCTTACAGGCATTCTTAGGAAAATACAGCCAACCTAAAAGAGTAAGTAGTGAGACTTCCCTAGGAAAGAGAAGAGAGTGAATGGGCTAAAACATCTGAGACCGTTCTAGTCCCACTTGAAAACTCCGCCCATCCTCCTCCCCACTCCAAATTAGTTCTTTCAAAACAGCCCATCCCTCTCATTACAGCTTTCACTTTTCTCCCTAACCTCCCGTCCCTTCCCCCCTCCACCCCCCCCTCGCCCCCCAACATGGTCAGTAGATTTCAGACCGGCCTCTGTCAAAGCTAACTGCGGGGAGAGATGGTTTTCTCCATCCACGGGGAAACAGAATTGCCGGGCTGTGGGTCCCCTGATCAAGTGGATGAAATGGCTGAGAAGGGTCAATTTTGGATTGATTTTCAAGTCACAACGAGTTTGCCTGTCAGTGTCTCCTTCTGCATGCAGAGAACTGACATTTAAAGTTTCTGAGCTTCTAGCAGACTCCCCAAATCCTTTAGGGGACTATTTCTTTCTCCCCACCCCTTCTTTCTTTAGCCCCTCCTTCATTTTCTCTTTGTTATGATCAGAAACCAACATAAATCTCCTCTCCATCTATGTCATGTTTCCTCTCCATGTTATCCTGTTTCTCTTATAGGTCTTCCTGCTGAACCTCCCTTTGTCAGCTGGCTCTGAGAGGCCGTACTGCAACACAAGGTAACTGTATATTCTGATTTATTCAAATCCAATCAGTGAGAGTTAATGAATTCCTAAGGGCAGCAGATCAATCATGTTCTATTTATATTTAATTAATTTCATGTTGCCTCGCTTGTCTTTTATAACTACGTTAGCACATTTGAGAAAAGCATAGTTGTGATACATTCTTACCTTAGAATATTTTTTCTGATCATTTTTAATGGATGTTATTACATCAGATTCATTTAAAAATAGTCTTAGCTTCCTTGGGATTTTTTAAAAAAAGATATGTACAGGAATAATACTTTTATTAGCAAAAGAAACCTCCCTGCAAATTTCTTTGTTTCTTGCAAGGTAGAATCGATCCCATCCTCTTGTTCTTAGTCCCCAATTAAACTCAATTACAGCACGTGTTTTGCATGCACTTGCACGTCTGTCTGGCTCTCTTTCTAGATCGTGCGTTCCTTTGTCTTTGTCCACTTAAGTGTGTGCGTGATCTACAGAGTCGGAGCTGTACAGATGTGCTGTTTTGTTTTAAAGAATGGATGAGTGGATGGATTTACCATGCTAGAGACCATAGTGAAATACAGTAATGATAAGACATATCAGAAAGACCATGTTTGGTGAAACATACAGGGAAGTGCCCGAGGAAGGTTGATTCAACACAGTACAATTAAATGTTGATTAAAACAAAACTGGGTACTGGTGGCTCACATATGTAATCCTGTCTACTTGGGAGGCTGAGATCTGAGGCTTTCTGTTTGAAGCCAGATTGGGCTAGAAAGTCTGAGAAATTCTTATCTCTAATTATCCACCGAAAATGCCAGAAGTGGAGCTGTGACTCAAGTGGTAGAATGCTAGCCTTGGGCCAAAAAGTTCGGGGATCGTACACAGGCCCTGAGTTCAAGCCCCACGACTGGCACAAAACAATAACATCAATGACTGAAGGTGTGCTATATTACACCCAGCTAGGCACTTCAGTTTTAGAATAAAGGGAGAAGAAAAAGAATGCTTGAGCCTGGGACTGGTGGCCTAAGCTTGTACTCTTGTTCAGGAGGCTGCAATTTCGAGGATCATTGTTTAAAGCCAACCTGGGCAGAAAAGTCTGAAGGCACTGAATTCAGGTCATATTACTAGTACTTCTTCTTCCACTCCCCCCAGAAAAGAACTTGGAGGAAAGTGGGTAAGTAAACAGAGGGATGACTGGAAAATGAGAATTAAGGAAGGGGAGTCCCCAAGAAGTAACTGTGGAATTGACCTAGATTCTTCCTTCATGGAAGACTTTCTATCTAGCTACTTGGGAGGCTGAGACTGGAGCATTAAGGTTCAAAGCTAGCCAAGGCAGAAAAGTCTATAAGACTCCATTTCCAATTACCCAAGAAAAAGCTGGGCTATAGACATGGCTCAGGTGGTAGAGCACTAGCAGAGCAAGCAAATGCAGCACATTCGAGACTTGAGCTCAAACCTTGGTACCAGGGTTCATGTATCCTATCAGTAAATTTACAAGTTCAGATGACAGACAGACACTTTTCCAGTTTTTCAAAGAATGGACAAACAAGAAAGATAGCTTGGAACATGTGAGGGAGGCGAGGTGGTAGACATGGAGGTAATAGATAATGAAAGTTGCAGCAAAGACAATTGGAAGAGAAACCAGCATGCTGTTCTTACCCCATGCTGCTACTTGGTTAGAAACTAATTGTAGGCAGAGTAATTGGTGCTGAGGGATAGATACTTTTGGTCAGTAACAGTCTTAAAATTCTATGGTTTTGTTTTGCCAGTTTCTGGGGCAAATAAAGTGTACACAATATAATTAAGCAGTAGAAAAGAGAATTAATTTTAGTGGATTTGAATCAGTGCCTCTCCACCACTTGGATTCAAAATTCAGATTAAAGAGGCATTGTTCTGACCAAATGTATATGAAACTACCTTCTCCCAACTGTCAATTTACAGCAAACTCTCTGTAGGTAATATTTATGGAACCATTGTCTTGAAAAAAGACACACTATCTTTTATATACCAAAAACTAAAATAAGACAAAAACAAAGTACCTGTTCTGAGCGAGAACAATGCTACTGCACTATAGAATTTATATCCACCCATTTCCCATTGCTACAACAAAATGCCTGAGGCTGGGTAGTTTATGAGCAAAAGAGGCCTACTAAGGTCACCCTTTTGAAGCTGAAAGTCCAAGACTGGATTGCTCTATTCAGCCTCTTCTGGGTGGACTGGCTATGTCATATGATGGTATCACAATGGGAACACCACTAAGAGGGAGAGATCAACTGGGAAAGAAGCCAGACTGAGAGAAGTGAGGGTTGCTTTAATTTTAATTTCAATTTAATAATAGCATAATTATCTTTAATTTAATAATAGTAAAAGAGAAAAATAAAAACACTCAATTAGATGTGGCATAATAACATTGTCAATAAGAATACGAGAAAACTCCCAGTACTGGGGTTTGAACTCAAGACTTTGAGTTTGCTCAACTGATGCTCTATCATGTGAGCAACACCTCAAGCCTAGCTTTTGATTTTTTAATGTTTGCTGATTATGCTGGAGATGATGTCTTGAAGACTTTGCTGTCCAAGCTGCCTTCTAGATCCCATCCTCCTGAATAGCCAGGAGAACAGGTATATACCTGGGGTGGAAGACTAGACCTAGAAAACTTTAAATGTTAACATAGGAATAAAGGACATATTGCCAACAGCATTCATAGAAGACTTCTCAGAAGTAACAATAGGTGTAATCAATTATCAGCAAGAAAAAAAAAACAACCCCCAACATATAAATCTATGACTAATGTATCAATCAATCATAAAGACAAATCCCATCTTCGTGAATTTATCACCTACATTTGATTTTTGTATGAAGAATCATAAACGAGTAATTTCTAGTGCTCAAGTGAATAGTGAACTAGTAATTTTGATTCTCAGGGACAACAAGTTGGAGGGCAAAAGTGTACAATGACATTTTAGAAGTAAGAGAGAAATAGTTAAAATTTTAGGTTATATTAGAGAAAGATGAAGTTAAATGGAATTGTTCATTTGTTTAACATTGACACTAAAAGGATAGGAAAACAATTGGTCCTTTCTAAATAAAGAAGAGCAAGACTGAGAGGGAAAGCAAGTGTGAATACACAATGTAATCAGTCAAACAACCAAACACTAGACTAAAAAAAGGGTAAAAAGGAAACAGTGGAAAACCAGGTTATGTAGACAACATCAAGTAACGTAGCAAAAGTAAATCTAAATGGATCAGTAACAAAATAAATACAAATGGATTAAACACATCAGTTCAAAAGAGAGTCAATTAAATTGCATATTGAAAACACATTTGGTTGCTAAGTAGCTCACACCTATAATCCTAGATATTCAGGAGGCTGAGATCTAAGGATTTTTATACTCCCAAGTCAGGCAGATCAAAGAAACAAATCAAACAAACAGCAAACAAATCAAAGAAATGTTTACATTTGATTAAAACAACAACAACAAAGCCAGAACTGATGGCATGGCTGAAGTGGTAGAGCACCAGCACGGAATGAAAAACATCTAGTTAGAATGCAAGGCTGGAGTTCAAGTCCCAATCCTGGAACACAGTGAATGAAATGAAGAAAAGAAAGAAAGAAAGAAAATGATTTACTGTCAAATAGTATGATGTTATCTTATGCTGAAGTTCAGAAACCTTCCAGGGTAGCCAAGTGTCTGCTTCTGAAGTAAAACAAGGCTTGTAATTGATAGCATTGAATTCTTTTCTTGGCTTCTTGTTGGAAGTCAGATGGAAATCTCAGCTAAATAAATTTAAGTCCAGATCAAAAGACTCATTCACAAAGAGAGAACTCTGAGCAATGCCATTCAAAGCTCCCCTTTGTGTCTGGTAAAACATTTTTGACAAACTTTGGAATCTATGTCTACATGTTCCAGTTGACACATAATTGAACATTTAAGCCCCTCCTTTACCTCCACTTTTTCCCACCCCGGGACATCAATGAGCTTTTAGAACATATATAAATCTAGCATGAAACCTCTTGAAACAGGAGCCATTATATTATTGGGTTTGAGTTCTGAGAGTTTAGTCAATTTTATTTAGGCAATATTCTTTTTCCCAAATACTTCTTGCTTCTGGGATTTGAATAAGGCTTTTATACTCTTGGGCTCGATTTCTCTGCCTGTTCTCACACTAATTATTAAAAAGAGAGAGAGAGAGAGAGAGAGAGAAAGAAACACTTAAAATTGTTCTTTAAGTGCTAAGTTCTTAGATTTATGGATTCAATAAAACACAATGCTTCCTCCATTTTTCAGGGCTTGTGCTGATTTATATGGGCTTTGCTGGCACAAAAATTAGATTAAAATTTTTTTATTGAATCTTGTCTGAAATACTTAAACTTGAAGGGAGACTTCAAGATAGGAAATTCATTATTCCAATTCTCTCAGTGGATTTGGCTTTGGGAAAACAATATGGAGGTACACTGACTATCCAGGATACTGGTGTATTTCTGGATACAACCCCTCTGTCCAGTCTAGCAGGAGAAAAGATAGCTCATGTCAATCATAACTTAAACAGAAGGACTGGGAGTATGTCTTACTTTATGCATGACTAACAAGCAAGACATCCTGAGTTCGGATTCTAATACTGTAAAAAAAAATTTATCTTCATAACCTCATCAAAGTTCAGTATTCTGCCTGCTGTTTCAGGGTATAGTAGACTGGTTACCATCTATGAAGACAAGCATTTGAATTTTCCCACATCTCAGTAGTTGAGTCAAATTCCTTCTGACTTACTCATCAAAATGACTGTCAAGAGATTTCCTTTGTGAATTTGGAAGAACTTGTTTGCCAGAGCACAAAATTCAAATTTTTGGGCCATAGCTTCCTGCAGCTCTAATCACAGCTTTTTCTCTGCTTGGGTATGCTTTTCTTCATTTGAGCTCAGTTTGATTTCCAGAAATCCAGTAGTGTTGCATGCACCTGGCTGAACACAGAACCAGGAGGACAATTAAATGGCTGAGAACAATGAACTCAGGGCTCTCTGCCTTTCTTCTTTGTTCAAATTCAGGAATTCTTCTAGGCTTCAGTCACAGGATGATCAAAACCCTTTGGGTTTTTTTTTTTTTTTTTTTGCCCTTCCATGGCAGGCTACCAGCAAAGTGTGGAATTGGTTTCATTACCTCGTGAGATTGTTGGTGACCGTGACTCATGCAGGGATGGTTATTTGCTTCCTGTGATTTTCTTGCTATGCAGGTGGTTGTTTTTTTTTCCCTTTTTAAGTTATTTTCAGATATGTCCTGAAATAATATCACCTCTGTTGGGTTGTCTGAGGTAATAGGACGCTGAAGGATGAGACAGGGGCCAGGTCTTTACTCACTGGCAGCAGAAGTTTCCCGAAAACGTGTGTGTCAGAAGAGTTGACTGGAGGAATGCAATACTGCAAGTGCTTATGGTTTATTAAAAAATTAAATATGCAGTCATGTAATTATCCATCTGGATGAACTGGAAGACTGTGGTAGTGGTTTCATTAATGTGATTTTTTGAGTAATATTTTAATAGAAAAGAAATCTTTGTCATGAAAGACATGTTGCTTGGTGCTGGTGGCTCATGCTTGTAAGTTTGTGAAACTTACATCTTCAATAAATCTCTCTTTCACACACACACACACACACACACACACACACACACACACACACACACACACACACACACACACACACATTATAGAAAGTAATAGAATGCTAGCCCAAAGACAGTGCCTGGTCCCTGAGATTAAGTCCTAGGATCAGCACACACGCACACACACACACACACATATTTTGATACTTGATTTTTACATATGTGTAATGTTTGTATTATGTATATGCATATAGATATACATATACATACATGTATACATATATATGTTTGTGTATATATATATATATATATATATATATGTACTTTGTTTTTTGCCATCCAGATTACCATACTCCCACCCCATCCCATTTCTCATCCAGAAAAAAAAGAAGAATAAAAACATTTCGGGGGGGGGGAGAACAGATATATATATAATGCTTTTGAAGTATAGGTTTTCAAGAGATTTTATATTTAAAATGTTTTTAATTGTAGGAGAACATAGTTCTAATGAACTAGAAATATGAAGAAAAATAAATAATCCATTTCCACCTGTCAAACCAGTAGTTGTCATCCTGTGATAAGTTAACATCCCATTTCCTAGTTCCCCAACTTGTGAATTTGGTAAATACACATGGAACCTGGTTGTTCCTGGAAATCTGACCAACCCACAAATGCTTTATCAGAAATACCAGTAAGATATCAGTAAGACAAACTGCTGTCTTCTTGCAAGCTCTGTCTCTTCTTTTCCCTCTTCTTCCCTCTTCCCCTCCCTTTCCCACTCCCTCTCCAACTCCATCCAGCCTTAGAGCCTTGGAGGTCCACAGGGGTTCTCTGGAAAGGGGGGTCACTGCAGGTCAGGAACTGTTATCTTTCGTGTGGTCCTGGGCTTCTGAGAAACAATTGGGGGTGACAGCCCTAGAACAGCATGTCTGCTCTCTCAGACTTGCTGCTTGTCAAAGCTAATCTTATTTCAGTTCATTTTTATACTTAGATTTTATTATTCTGTAAAAAAAATACAAATATCAGAAGAGGCAAGGATTTACACTGAGAGGATATTACTGCCTTAATCTCCCGAGCTATCGTGACTCCCACGCATTTATTTTCGGCTGTTATCAATTGGATATTTCATATTAATCAAGGAGGATATGATTTCGGCAGTGAAAATGACTGCCACTTCTTCCTATGTATGGTTCTATCATTTTTTTAATTTGATGGTAGGAAAGTTTCTTCAGACCGAGCCAGAAAAAGATCTAGGAGAAGGTGACATGATCTATAGTCTTAATTCAAAAGCCCATATTTAGGATCACTATCTGCATCAAAAGTATAGTTTTTGTGCTTGTGCATCAAATAAAATCGGGCAGTACTCTTGCATATTTTCTGCTTAACATTTAATTTGTTATGTATTTATTTAATGCTTCGAAGGGACCTATTAGTTCATAAAATGAAATGGTTAGCTTTTCACCCCCATTTTTTTTACTAGTGAGTTCAAATGCTGCTGAGAGAGGACACCAAATTGAAGCTGAAATTGGACATTTGGCTATTTCTCATTCCCTTAAACGATAAGGTAAGTGTGCTCATTTAAATAACTCATTTAAATCAGATTTCTTTTAAATGAGATAATTGCATACACATGTATAGAGAATACAGGGGAGCTGAGTTTAAGCACTCAGTTTCACATCTATATTGGTGTCAGAGCCATAGAAGAGCCCACCTTTGCATGGAATTAGAAATGTTTTGATGCCTGCAATCCTAGCTACTTAGGAGGCTGAGATTTGAAGATCTCCGTTTGAAGTCAGCCTGGACAGAAAAGTCCATGAGACATTTATCTCCAATTAACCAGTGAAAAGCTGGAAGTGAAGTTGTGGCTCAAATTGTAGAGCACCTGTCTTTGAACAGAAAAAGCCATCGGAGAGTGAGAGGCCCTATGTTTAAGCCCCAGTACTGACACAAACTCACTAAATAAATTTTTTGTATTCATCTTGTTCTTATGAATTTAAATAAGACCGCCATGTACCAAACCAGTAGTATTAAAAAAACAGAATAGCAAAGGAAGACACCTTTGTTAACTTAGTTCTCCAACCAATGTTTTTAGAGCACATTTGTCATTTGCTGTTTTGTATGAAGAAGCTGTAGCTCATTTTGGTAACTACCCAGGGGCATCTGACTTTGCCCCTAACCTTGATCCTCACAGCTATGCTCCACAAGAACCAAGTGCCAGCCCTGAGAACTGTCTCTCAGGCAAACTCAAGTTTCTTTGCTTGGTTGTCTGTGGCATGTCATTTATATTTTCCCTCTGAGTCTTCGTGCACCTACTGTAGTTAGCCACCCACCTGGCCAGCCCAGGACCTTAGCATGAGGAATCTGAATGGTGCTCTGACAAAGGAGTACTGACTGCTTTTGGGGGGTACATTGTACCCTTCTGGTTGTGGTTGCTCTGCTGTCACAGGACATTATCTCTAGCCTGTGATTTATCAGAGCCCTCCCCTAAAATGAATTCAAGTTTGATTCCTCTAGCTCTCTCTCCTTAGGAAACTGTTTCTTTTTCCCCATTTCACACTTGTTGAATAACAGATACTTCAGGATGACCAGGTGATTAAATGAAGCGGATTTAGAGATGAAGGCTTACTTCTTGCAGGAATAAGAAAGATGCCTTCCCTAATGTATCTTGCTTTCCAGTGTGGTAAGTGGACATATTTGCCCTAAAATGCTTTGAGCATAAGTGGGCACTAACCACAGTTCTAAGATTTTGATTTTCTTTTCTTTTGTGATTCTGGGTATCAAACTCTAGGCCAAGATTCTTCTCCTCATTCTAATGTACATCATCCTTTGTTCGTTGGTATTCAGAAAAGTATGGCTTCTCCCAGTTGTCAAAAGGGAGGCTTCTTTTTTCTCTCTTGCAACAAGTGTTATTGAGGATTCTTGGACATATTTACTGTTTTGGGTTAGATTAAAAAGCAAGGTTATACCAACAGGCCTTCAGTATTTTATTCTTATCTAGGAACATTTAATAGAATTCTAACTGAAGAACAGCATCTCAATCATTTTGTGTCTGATAGGAGACTGAGATCAGAAGAAAAAGAGGAAAAGTAGAAAATAAGTTTAGCTTTTTAGGAAGTCAAAACCCTGTATGTTGGGAAAAGAGAATTAAAACCCCAAATCTTCCCCAATCCAAAAAAATCTCTCTACAGAGGCAGTAGAAGAGGAAAGTAATGCTATTACTGAGTGAGGATTAAGCCAGAACATGGTACACATAATAAGCAACCAGGTAAGATTGAAAAGACAGAGGATTTGCACGCCCCCCCCAAAGCCAAACAGGTATAACTTACCATAGAGCATCACACAAGAGGACTGGACCACACTGCTTACCATACATAATTCATCATCTCTAGCAATGGACTGAGCATATGTGATTTATCCAGAAGAAAAACAAGTACCAAATCTTTTTGTATAAGGGGTACTACTTTTGCAACCTGGAGCAAGCTGCTTATAGAAATGAGGATTTTGCATTATAGAAATGGTTCCTAGATCTTGAAGAAAGATGTTTCTCATATCTGTAAATCTTAGCTACTCGGCAGGCTGAAGTCTGAGGATTGTGGTTTGAAGCCAGCCAGAACAGGAAAGTGTGTGAGATTCTTATCTCCAATTAACCACAAGTGGAGCCCAAAGTGGAGCTGTTGCTCAAGTGGTAAAATGCAAAATAAAGCTTAAGAATAGTTATCCGGACGCCAGTGACTCACGCCTGTAATCCTAGCTACTCAGGAGGCTGAGATCTGAGGATCACAGTTCAAAGCCAGCCCAGGAAGGAAAGTCTGTGAGACTCTTATCTTCAATAAACCACCAGAAAACTGGAAGTGGTGCTGTGGCTCAAGTGGTAGAGCACTCGCCTTGAGCTGAAGAGCTGAGGGACAGCGCCCAGGCCCAGAGTTCAAACCCCACAACTGACAAAAAGAAAAAAAAATGAATAGTGTATGGGTCTCAAGTTCAGGACCAGGACCAGCACAATTTTTTTTTAAATTAGGTAAAGCTCACCAAAGACCCATCTAGTCCTCAAAAAAATCAATATCCATTTCAAAGAGATGAGTGACCCTTTAAAATTACATTTTCTAAAGAAAATGCTCTGAGATAAAGGGAGAGAAATCTCTCCATTTTCAACAGGGAGAAGGAAGACTTTTATTTTTAATTTGTATTTGTTCTTACATGTGCACCTCTGCGGAGAAACCATTATTTGGCTTCACAATTGTCTGCTAATAACATCTGTTGTGTAAATGTTTGTCTCTGAGCATTGAGAGCATGTCCAATTCTTTAATGAACGTATCCAGTCTGTGAGCAGAGTTGCTTGGGATTTGGGGTCTCTTGTAATACAGGCATGCTCTGTATCATTGAAGGGAATGGAGTTGCATCAGAGGTGAAAGTCTTGCCTTATACTTTTTTGATGCCGTAATGTATGTAATTCATTGCATGTAATTCAGAGGCATTTACCCCAAATTTGAAACCCCTAGATTGTGCAAAGTTAATGATTCTTCCTTGGCTTTCTTCCCAATGCGGTCACTATTGATACAGATAGTCCGATCTCCTTCTTACTCCTTTCTGCAACCATGACTCTCAAGATTAGCCACACATTACACATCACCATTTAGAATGTAGCTGTCACTAGAGAAAGGAAAAGGGACAAAGATGTATGCCTGATTAGAGAGAAGGAGAGGAGAATCTTCAACTCAGCTTCCCAATGGCCACAGAAATTTTCACAGCTCTTGAAATCTATGGCACAAAGCATTGAGGGATTTTACAAGAAAGAAAATTCAGAAATAGAAGTTTAGCAAGGATTTATTTAGCAGAACAAGACAAAGAAAAGACAAGCAAGAAAAAACAGAGCACCTTGGACTTCCCACATGGGAGGTTGGAGCAAAGCAGCACAAAATGGCGGCCATTGTGCCTTCTGAACTGAGGAATCTTTGCCTAGACACTGGTCATGTTACCTATCAACACAATTTTTAAAAATTAAATGTATATTTTTATTGTAAAATACTGTACAGAGGGGTCACAATTATATGAATAAGGTAATGACTACCTTTCCTATCGAGCATTGTTACCCTGTCCTTTGTTTTTCTCCTACCATTCCTTCCCTCCCCACCCCACTCCCAACTCTTTCCTCCCCCACACAATTATTTTCTTAAGTCTTTGATCATGGAGTCAGTGGGATTCGGGTGGATCTACTGTTTAAAATATGGAGAAAGAAGCATAGCATGGGCCTCATATCTAAAACACAAAGGCAAAAGGCACATCATTTTAGAGTATTCTCTGATTGAAGAATTCATTCATCTGGTGTATCCTTTTATTTTCCCACCTGCCTTTTCCACTCAGGGAGTTTATAACTTACTTAAAAGAAGGGAATATGATGGATGGGAACTCAGTACTCAGCGATTTCCAATTTTACTGCCTGGTTTGTTTTCATTCCAGAACCCAGTTTAATTGATGCTATCTATCATCTATAAAAATTTAAATATTAATTCCCAAGTCATTTTTATCTATATGTCTATCTTCATAACAATGTCCAAGACTGTGCTTTCTAACTCACTTGATTTGTGCTGGGACCCAGATATCAATATTTTAAAAGATCTACATTGTGCAGCTGGAATTTAGAACCACTGATCCAGAAAAAAGAGACTGGCCTATGAAGGTACTCACCAACCATAATAATTATCCACTGTTTACAAACTGATCTTGTACTCATCTATTTCGAATGCTGAAAACTTATTTCCATTTTACTGTGTTAGACAAAGGTCAGGACAGCCATCTTGATTCTTGTATCCAGCCAGAAAAGAATTCAGGCAAAAATGTGAGACATAGTGAAAGTGACTATAAAATGTATTAGGAAAAAAAATACACTTTCAATAAACTTATCCCTGGGCTGAGAATGTCAGGATTAGCCTTTGGGGTTTGAGTACTTACTGAAATTTTCTCAGAAATTCCTAGCTCCACCAGTATGTTCACAAATAAAATTAAATTAAATTAAAAATAAAAAAATAAAAAAAAGAAATAAAAAAAAAAGAAATTCCTAGCTCCACGTCTGGCCTAGAGACAGGGCTGAGATCCTGGGTAAACAGCAGAGTCTGGAAACTAGCAGGGTTTACAGAATTACAGTGTACAGATGAGACCACTAGGATATGGTTCATAGGCTTGGGTATTTGTTTTGCTAAGTTAACAGTCTATTGTTCCAAGTAGTTTGTGGCTGACCCATCTTACTTCTTAGGTGATCCTGAGACTTAGAAACATCTGTGACATCCCATGTCCTTCCCATGACTTTGTTGGGCTAGTTTGATCTTCACAGAGGCTGAAACCAATTTTAGACATCATGTTAAAATCCAGGATTTCCACATTCCAGAGCAAACAACTCACTCCTATATGCCAAGAGAGACACGGTGAAGGGCAGAGAATAGCAAAGGAATGCCAGGAGAAGTCAGTAGTTCAGCCCATGTACGGAGTACAGATATGAACTATTCACTTAAAGAAGAAACTGAGGGAAGAGGCTAAAGAGACATACAAAGAGTCACAGTCACCTCTTGAGCCTGATTGGCCATTATCTCAATCATTGTTTTGGGTAGGGTTCTGCAGAAGTTATTATAGCTGTCATAACTGGACAGGAGCATTGTCTGGTGGTGTTCTGTCTTGAGAAGCTAGCTCTATTGCTCCTCAAGGGGTAGTTTCAGTCCCTTGTCATGAAGAGCCCAGTCTTGTCCTTCCTGGATTTCAAGATAATTGCAAACTGACTGCAGAGAGAACCACTGAGCTTAGAGCAGAGACCAAACCAAATGGAAGTGGGAACACCAAGCTTTTCTCCTGCTTTTCGTTAACTTGAGAGCTCAGGAAAAGTTGCTTGTAAGCATCTCTTACAGCTACCTGTAAATTTACAAGTTTAATTACAATGCTTTCTCTCAGATCTCTTGATCTTCCCCTACCAAGTCATCCCTTGTATCGATCTGCTAGCTAATATTTTCCCCTTAAGGCCTGGAGGCCTTGAAGAATTCTCCATTTTAGGTTTTCTTCATGTAGCCACACCAGAATGCTAATTGAACCCATCATATATATGTCAGAGGGCTCTATCCCCACCATCACCATCACCACCCAAAACTCTAAATATAAGCTACATTTTTTGAGTCCTTGGTGTGTTTGTTACACAGAGCCTGGCAGGCACCTAATAAACTGCCTACTTATTAGGCACAATGCAAGAATCAAAGAGGCCGAGCATGCAGTTCTTAAACATAAAGGAGGTCTCTTCTGAAGTTCGAATTCCAACTCTGGGGATGTGGGATCATAGTCAAATTCAAGTACATGGTTATTTGCTGTTGAGAATAATTAAGGTGTGATCATAGTAAGCTTTGAGGCTTTAGAAAAGGGGGAACTCTCAAAGCCAGAGAAATTTGAATGGTAATTAATTCCTGGATTTTCAAACATTTTTGTTATATCAATAAAATCTTTTTTTTCCTTTTGCCATAGCCTATTTATCTTTCCAGTGGCATGTGCACACACACACATATACACACACAGAAGAGGAGGGAGAGAAGAGAATGAATAAAGGGAAAGGGGAGAAAGAGGGAGAGAGAGAGAGAGAGAGAGAGAGAGAGAGAGAGAGAGAGAGAGAGAGAGAGAGAGAGAGAGAGAGAGAGAGAGAGAGAGAGAGAGAGAGAGAGGACAGAGTAGAGAAAAGAAACTACTAATGCTTTGTGAATTTATTATAACAATTCAGAAAGTGGTATTGCTAAAAGCATTCACTTCATTTGGGCCTGAAATTCTCTATCTCCATACTACATGTTTCTTTGATCTGAGCCATTCGCTCCTACAATCACCTTCCAGTCACTGTGGAATCCTGGGTGGACAAGAATGATGGATAAACACCTTGGAACCAGACTTGAATCTACCTCCCGGGCAGCAAGGACTTTTGTATTGTGACAAGGTCATCCATGACCAATCCTGAGATAATGAGCCACCAACACACACCTTTGACCAGGCCTGTTTAATTATACATACCTCTTATCCCCAGTCTGAATTCTTTCTCTATTTGAAACTAATGCTCATGTTTGTATCCTAAGATGAAATGCCTAATCTCCTTCTTCCTACACATGGCTGGCATATGATACTATCCTTGCTCTGCTCTTCATCAGTACTCATCTCTTTAATTGGCCTACTGGTATGAGTGGTCAAATCTGACATGTTGGAACCTCCAGAGTTGGGGCACTGGCCTTGGACTTTCTGCTACATTATTACCATTTCTGCCCATCTGAACTTGATTGAAAGGATAACAGAAAAAAAGCAGATCAAGGAGAAAATTATTGGGGAACTATGTGTGTAGGGTTGAGTATGATAAAGGGAGAGAGGGAGGAAGGAAGGGAGAATATGTTGAAATTATTAGTCTTCAGTGAAATGCCAATTAAATTGGGGGAAAAAAGAGTAGTTTGTCACTAAAGCCTCTGAAGACAAAGGAAGGAAGAAAGAAGTTGATTGAGTTGACTTCCCTCTCAAGACACGTGAGTTTTAATAGTATTTAATAGTATTTTATTTTCTTTTAACCCAAACACAGTATTGTATTAACAGTAATTTCAAGACTTTCTGCTATTTTCTGTACATATCTGTATGTCTTTTTGTCAAAGGGCTCCCTGCTTCCTCCTCATGGTCTTCTTACAATCATCAATATTTCACTGCAAAGGACAGACATTTAGTGAGGAGCTTCCCTGGGGGTGTGCCAGAGAATTCGAATGTCACTTAACGGTCTACCTTATTACTTCTATTATTGTGGGTCTTTATTTGTGTGTATTACTGAAGACATAGAAAAGAGAAGAAAGTTAATTTAGGAAGATACATATAAAACAGAGGGGAAGAGAGAGACAGAGGCAAAGAGATGAAAGAGAGAAAGAAAGGAGAGACAGAAATATACAGAAGAGATAGATAGACTACTTATAGATAGCAGTGTTGAAATACGACACAACCAAATTCCATTAGACTATTAAGAACTGCTCATGTATGTACCTAATTAGAGGAAAAGGAGAATGAAGGATTAAACTGGGCCACTGAGTTGGTGATTACAGGATTCTTACATCACTCACAACCAGATACAATCTAGTCTTCAGACATATAGCCTGTTCAAAAGAAATTGTGAGACATTTGAGCTGAGCTTGAGCTAAGTATTTTTGAAGTCGAGTTGGTGTGGAGAAAAAAAATGTCAAGCTCTTTATGACAATTTTAGAAAAATTTCTCTGCTACCTCTCCAGGATGTGGTTATAAACCACATTTCATTGTAAAAAGAAATCTCATTGGGGGTAATGCCATTCTATCTGTCAGCATTGTCTTTACTTACTAAAAGTCCTATCATAACCACAACCCAATTAGCTATACTCTACTAGACTTTCTTCATTATTTAGAAAACTAAGTACTAATGAAAGAAGCTGATGAGAGGGACTTATGCAATGCACAGTGCTACAAGCAGCACATACTTGATTCCCATAAATCTGAATTACATTGTGTATCTAATTAGTCATTGACAGTGCATGTGTAGTTATCTTAGTTTGAAGGAGAGGAAAGTTAAAATTACATTGTTATGATAACCTAAACTTTTAACTCAGCTCCTCATGCTCTAACTTTGATCTTCATTGCAATATATGTACAGCTCCTTTTACTTGGACTCTGACTTCTGTAATAAGTTCATATATAATAGTCACAAAAGACTATGTTAATAACTGGAATCCAATGACTTTTTAGAACTTACTGTTCTCCTAGGCCCGTGTCTAAGTTCTTTCCATGACTGTCTTATCGATCCACACAATAGAACATATCATTTATTATTTTCTTCATTTTAAAGATGAAAAACCCAGGTTAGGGAATCTTGGATGGTCTGAAATTGAGACTTAAGGCCTTTGAGACCAGGCTTTGGGTACACTCCTGTAACAAATTACCACAAATTTAGTGTTTCAAAAATATGAATAGGTCAAAATCAAACATGATTCTTATAGGTCTGAAGTCAAGGTGTAGTTAGAGATGAGCACTTTCTCCAGAGATTGCCTAGTCCAGAGTTGAGAAGACTGTTACGTCCTTTGGCTATTGGTCTCTTTTTAAAAAATATTTTATTGTAAAGATGCTGTACAGAGGGGTTACAGTTACACAAATAAGGTCATGAGTACATTTCTTCTCAAACATTGTTACCTACTCCTTTGTTTTTCTCCCATTTTTAAAGTCTGAAATATTTGTCAAGTACCATACTCCTCTCTCTACTAATCACTCCAGATTTCCCTTTCAGTGACCTTTGCATGATGTTGAATATACTTGAATCATGCAGGATAATCTCCCATTCTGTGTGTGTGTGTGTGTGTGTGTGTGTGTGTTTGTTTGTGTGTGTGTGTGTGTGTGTGTGCGCGTGTGTGTGTGTGTGTGTGTGTGTGTGTGTGTGTGTGTGTGTGTGTGTGTCTGTGCCTGTAGAGGGGCTTGAACTTAGGGCCTGTATGCTGTCCCTAACTTTTTTGCTCAAGGATAGTTCTTTACCATTTGACCCGAAACTTTCCACTTCTGGCTTTTTGGTGGTTCATTGGGGGACTTATCTGCCCAAACTGGCTTTGATCCTCAATCTTCAGATCTCAGCCGCTGGAAGCTTAGATTACAGATGTGAGCTACTGGTCCCCAGATTAATCTCACTATAGTAAGGTCTTCTCATTAGCAATATTGCTTCCATCTGCAATCTTTTTTTTTTTTGGTCAGTCGTGGGGCTCGAACTCTGGCCCTGGGCTGTGTCCCTCAGCTCTTCAGCTCAAGGCTAGCACTCTAACACTTAAGCCACAGTGTCACTTCCAGTTTTTTCTGTCTATGTGGTACTGAGGAATCGAACCCAGGACCTCATGAATGCAAGGCAAGCACTCTACTACTGAGCCACCTTCCCAGGCCCCATCTGCAATCTTAATTTCCCCTTTCCATGTAACATAACAGATTCACAGTTACAAGGATGAAGATGAGAATGTCTGCATTGCTCCTTCTATGTTTATAGAAAGGAAGACTTGGATGCAATGTTATATTTACTTGCATAGATCATACAACCAGAATACTTTACAAGAATTTTCAACAATAAATATATCAGTAAAATGATTTGGTTAACGTGGAAGAAACAGGAAAGTATAATTTTAGTCAACCTGGATTTGTACAGTACTGCTCAGTTTATAGTGTTTTCACACGTTTGATTTCTTCTTGTTTTTCTCTTTGGCTTACAAGTGTTTTTCCTAAAACAAATCACATTTTTCAGGCCTATGTAACATAAGGTAAACTTATTAAAAATTACCACAACTGGCTGAGTGCTGGTGGCTCATGCCTATAAATCTAGCCACTCAGGAGATTGAGATCTGAAGATCATAGTTTGAAGCAGGGCAGGAAAGTTCATGAGACTCTTTATCTCCAATTAATCCCCCCAAAGCAGGAAGTAGAGGTGTGGTTCAAGTGGTAGCTAACCTTGAGCAAAAAAGCTCAGGGACAAGACTCAGGCTTACAGTTCAAGCCCCAGATCTGGCACAAAAATAAAAAATAAACAACATTATCATTTTTAACCCAAGTAACTGGAAAAATGGAGCCAACATTACCTAGGTAAAGTTAGGGGGCAGAGAAGATTTCAAGAAGAAAATGAAGACTGGAGGTGTTGAGCTACAGTGGCCTTTGGGATGCTGAAGTAGCAGTATCATACCATCCATTGATACTGCATAGCACAGTTTGGACCTCAAAGCTGAAAATACAGATTGGAAATCATCATTAATATTTAGAGGCTAGAGAAAACAGAAAAAAGTCAGCAGCAGCCTATGGGAATGGGCCAGTGAGACAGGAAGATAGATAGGAGATAGTTATCTGGAACTCAAGCAAAGGTTTCCAGAAAAAATGTGAAAATATTGGTGTTAAAGGAGAAAACATAGGACTAAAAATTTGTCATTGGATTTAAAAAATGAGAAGAAAGAGGTCACTGGGTTTAAAAAATGAGAGGACTTGATGGCCTTGAGGAGAGTTTTCAAAAGTGGTGAATAAATGAAGACAGCATGTATGGACATCTTTTAAGAATGATGTCTAGCTGTCACCAGATGTTCATGCTTGGAATCCTAACTACACAGGAGGGTGAGATGTGAGGATCATCGTTCCAGGCCAGCCCAGGTAGGAAAGTTTGAGAGACTCTTATTTCTAATTAACCACTCAAAACATAGACATGGAAGTGTGGCTCAAGTGCTAGCCTTGTGTAGAAAAACTAAGGGACAAGGCCCAGACCCTGAGTTCAAGCCATAATATAAGCACATGCTTATATTATATAAGCATAATATTATATATTATATTATATAAGCACAGCATATCATAGGCTGATTGGAAAGAACTAATAGGAAAAATTGATGAAGCTGTTGTCAGGAGCTGTTGTTATTGGAGCAATCTACTTGGTTAGGTGGTACAGGCTTGGGGATGCATCCCAGAGAAGCATTGTCTTCAGAGTACTGGGAAGTAAGAAAGGTAGAAGAAGCCCAGATGGAGACAGCTTGGAACATGAGGTGGAGATGTGGTACACCATAGAGCATGTAACATCTCAGTGAAGTAAGACGCTAGGCCTTCAGCTAAGACTGAAAAGAAGCAGAGGGCTGTGGGAGTTTGCAGAGGAAAGAGAAGATGCCCCATCCTGCAGGACAGTGGGAAATCGAGCATGGCAAATAGATATATCACTTGCATTGCTGGTCCAATTGCAGCATGGTTCTGGGCTGTTCTCCCATTTCTCCAGTAATAAAGAAAATTATAAATCAATCCTAGTAATTGGAGCTATAATATATATATATATATGCATATATATATATATATATATATATATATATATATATATCTTGAAAAAGAAATGTTGTATGTCTCTGGAGGGTAACAAAGTATTACTCAAAAGTCTTTAATGTGGTCCACCCTCTGGGGACATTTACATTTCTATTATTCAGAGAAATCCTTTCTCACTCCCTTACAATTTAATGGTGGAATTTCAGATGTTAGTAGGAAGGTTGGTGCAGCTATCATTTTTTAAAAGGGGGTCTAATTGCTGATCATCAAGTAACAGTATATCATTATCAACCAATGTGTGAAATTTAGAGCTTTATAAATAAGTAGTTGTAGTTTGGGACATTCTTCGTCTTTTTAAAAAAAATTATCTTTAAGTAGTTGCACAAAAGGGTTTCAATTCGACATGTCAATTTATGAATGCAGTATGTCTTGATCAATGTCATTTTTTCCATTGTTCTCCTACCCCCTCATCTGTTTCAACCTAGATATTTACTTCTTGACTGAGACTGTTGGATGACATCAGTGTGAGCCCGCCCCATAACTGTTTTGGGAACAAGAAAAAAAAATAGGGCTCAGGAAAGGTTTAAATGAAAAGGTTGGCTGTAATTCTCCTTTGTTATTGTCCTGTGTTCAAGCTGTGATTAACTTCCGGGGTTTCTCAACAGGGAAAATAATAAACATTGTAAAGATTCTCAATATTTGTCTCTTTGCAGTCCTTACATCCATTATTAGGATCCAAAACTTTAACATCTTTAGAAAATGGGTCTACAGTGTTGTCCTCATAACCCGGTGCTAATTCTGCCATTGCTTGCATTTAATAAAGGTTTCTTTCTAGCTTTTAAGTGACAGAGGTAACCTTTTAATCTGTCATAGCTCTGCTGAAGCAAAAAATTTCTGAGAAAAAATCTCTTGACACTTTTTTTCTAGCAAAGCTGCATATAAAGAAACATGAGAGTTGGGCACTGTTGACTCATGCCTGTAATCTTAGCTACTTAGTTAGCTGAGATCTGCAGATCATGGTTTGAAACCAGCCCAGGCAGGAAAATCCGAGAGATTCTTTTCTCTAATCAAAAACCAAAAAGCCAGAAATAGAGCTGTAGTCTAAGTGGTAGAGCACTCATCTTGAGCTAAAGAAGCTCAGGGACAGTACCCAAGCCTTTAGTTCAAGCCTTAGGACCAGCACACAAATATAGACACAAAAATGAACCAAGAGAAAGATATAAAATGAAGAGAGTGTACTGTTCTGTCTTTTTTCCTTCATTGGAAATACTTCTTTCATAAGAAGATCTCCTTTATTTTCATATGCTAAGAAAAGGTACCATAGTTTGATTAAATGAAAAAAGCTGAAAGAATTTTCTTTTTTAGTTTTTTCTTTGCGTGTGTGTGTGCTAGTTCTAGGGCTTGAACTCAAGGTTGGTACCCTGTCATTCAGCCTTTCCACTCAAGGTTGATGCTTTACTACTTGAACCACATCTTCCCTTTTTGGCTTTTTTTGTGGTTAATTGAAGAGGCTTATGGACTTTTCTGCCCAGACTAACCTTATTTTTTATTATTGTAAAGACGCTGTACAGAGGGGTTACAGTTAGATGAGTAAGGCAATAAGTGTATTTCTTGTCCATCATTGTTACCCCCTTCCCTTTCTTGTTATTTGTCCCACTATCCCTTCCCTCCTCCACCTCCCATGCTCCTCCCCACCCCCCATACTCCTCACCCCTGCCCAAAGTTGTAAAGTTCATTTCCAATATACTGTCTTGTGGGTATCCTTGTTGCAATGGGTCATCCTGTGTCGTTGTTTCAGCGTTTTGTTGTTCCCCTTCCCATCCCCAGATTAGACATATGTATATACAAGATTCAGGATACCAAAATCAAATACAGTGACAACAAGGTATATACCATAGAAGAAAGAACATACAAAGGAAACAACAACAACAACAACAACAAAAGATAAAATCACATGGTGCATTTAAAACAATAACAATAAAGACAGACCTCTTGTGTCCATATCTTGGGGGTTCATCCCAGACTAGCTTAGAACCTCAACCTTTAGACCATAGTCTCTGGAGTAGACAGGATTATAAGTGAGATACCAATGCCCAGCAAAAGGAACTTTTTGGGTGCTTGCACAGTCTTGGTCTATGTCTGAGCTCATAGTATGGATGCAGTAGTCGAAAGTGAGGTGGAAGAGCATGATCATGCTTCCTGATCCAGATGAATTTGGGAATCCCCAATCCCAGTCATGTTATTATCTAACAGAAACAGAAAGTTTAGCCAGATATTGGTATCTCACACCTGTAACACTAGCTACTCAGAAGGCTATGATCTAAGGAACATAGTTCCAAGCTAGAGTAGGCAGACAGCTCTCAGAGATTATTTTCTCCAATTAGCAAACAAAAAAGCCAGACATTGGTATGTATTTCAAATGGTAGTATGCTAGCCTGGAGCAAAAAATCCTGAGAGCTTGAAGTGCTGAGATCAAGTCCCAGTAGTACCAACACACACACACACACACACACACACACACACACACACACACACACACACACACACACACACACACCCCAGAAACACAAAGATAAACACATTTTTCACCTTATTCTAATTTACATCTATAATTTTTTAGGTTTTCCTGTTACTAAAAAGTTCTTTCATGGGGCTGGGAAAGTGGCTCAGTGGTAAAGTGAGGCCCTGGATTCGATTCCTCAGCACCACATAAGCAGAAAAAGGTGGAAGTGGCGCTGAGGCTCAAGTGGTACAGTGCTAGCCTTGAGCTGAAGAGCTGAGGGACAATGCTCAGGCCCAGAGTTCAGGCCCCACGACTGACCAAAAACAAAAAAAAAAGTTATTTCCTTTCTCATTTCCTCATTCCGTTATCCAATTAGGCAAATAGCACTGACTATGTTGGAAACAAAGATCTGGAGATGGCATAGTGAGGCTGCATGCCTTCAAGTAGCACATAGCACCATCTTCTTCCAAATTTGCCCAAGGACTGGGTTGAATTGGAGACCCAGAGCCTCAGAATGGATCCTTCTTTGGCAACAAGGTCTTGGTGAGACAATCAAGTCAGCATGAGTCCACATTGAACTAAGGTTGGCCCTAACCCAATAGCTGGTGTCTCCAGAAGAATAGAGATATTTAGACACAGACTCACATAAGATGGCAGTCATGTGAAGATGGAGTTGTGTCCCCACAAACTAACAACTGTGACCACACACAAGGGATTGCTGACTAGAAGCTCTAGAAAGGCAAAGCAAGGATATTTCCCTAGAGCCTTTAGAGAGCCTGAACCTTCCATGCCTTGGTCTCTGACTTTCAGCCTTGAGAAAATAAATAGTGAATGTTTTAAGTCATCCCAGTGTGTGCTACACATCATCATGGCAACTCTAGCAAACTAAAACAGACACAGGCATTTTGATAGGTTGACGTTAACTTCCAAGTAATTGTCTTCTTTCTTCCTTTTATCCTTTTATGCAATCATTCTGTTTAAATGGGAGACACTGCATAAGTGCTCTGTTACAATTGATTTGAAATGCTACCCAGAGACTCATATTCATTCTTCCTCTCACCTTCACCAAATAGTTCTGTCTTCACTCAGGGTTGCTGTTCACTTTTTTTCTTGGCTTTCAGAGGAAAATGATTTCTGTGGTGGATATAAAGGCTGATAGTAGAGGACCACTAGCAGCTCAAGGCACTAAAAGGAAAAAAAACTAAACAGCAGATGAATAGTTTATAATTCTTCCTTGAATTTCAAAGACATTTATTTTTGTGAGAAGCAAAGAAAAGATATCAAGGCTTCTTAAAATTAAATGAAATTTCTACTTGGCCACGTCTTCATAAATAGGAGCCAGCCAAGCCATATTTCTTTCATCTGCACAAAATGAATGGCATTTCAATCAATAGATCCAACAGCAAAGAGCAAGCCATGGTGCACACTGCTGACAATGTCAGATATAGCAGAGACTCAAGAACACGTTGGCAGGGACACGTTTTGTGCAAATGCTGTTTCATGAAAAGCGAATTCTCGTGGTAATTGTTGGTGATCATGGAGATACTGTTCTAAATTAGTATTTTATGATTATTGATTTGGAGGTAAGAAACGCATTTATTCCAAAAGTTTAGTACCCTAGCGACCAGTTAGGCCGAGTCATCCCAACAGAAATAATCCTCGTCCCCAACAGAACCAAAAAGGTCAAATTGCAGGTACTATTTTGTGTTTTGTTTCATATTCAAAAATAGCCCTATATATATATAAGAGAATAGTTATAGCCATTACTTTTCAAACTTGTTTAAAAGTAGATTGTGTGTGTGTGTGTGTGTGTGTGTGTGTGTGTGTGTGTGTGTGTGTGTGTGTGTGTGTGTGTGTGTGTGTGTGTGTGCTGGTTCTGGGGCTTGAACTCAGGAACTGAGTCCTGAGTTCAACTCTACCATTTGAACCATAGCTCCATGTCTAGCTTCTTGGTGGTTTATTGGAGATAGGAGTCTCCTGGATTTTCATTTCCTGGCCTGGCTTTGAACCACAACCCTCAGATCTCAGCCTCTTGAGTAGCTAGGATTACAGATGTGAGTGACCAGTGCCTGGCTTCAAAACTAGAGATTCTTTTTTAAAAGGATTAAAACAAGCATAAACATACTTATTATGGAGCTTAGGAAATAGAAAATATACACATTTCTTCCCTAGTTTAGATTTTTTTATTCCTCTTTGGAGATGAGCCTTCTTTCTTGGTTGGTTCTTGTATTTTTCTCTTATAGTCCTCTTGCTCTTTCAATTAACCATCTGTAAACCCTCAGAACATAAATTAGTGTGTGTTCTCTGATACCCATACAACTATACAACTGACACAACCTGTGATATTTCATTAAAATATTTCTTTTCTGAAATAGTTTCCTATGATAATGGTGATCAAGACTAATCAGAAAATCACATGTCCACATGAAACACGATGAAACATGCTTCCCTTGAGTGAATCATTTTATGAGGCGAGGCAAAGGGCCAAATTTGACTTCCTTGTTCAAGTTATGGAGTAAAGTAATAATCCACAGGGAAATAATTCTTCAAAGACAATAAATGTTTGTGAAACTTCTTCCTTCTAATTTCCTAACAGTTGCAATGTGGTAGGAAATAAAATTAATCTGGGAGCTCATGGCTCATGCCTGTAATCCTAGGTACTCAGAAGGCTGAGATCTGAGGATCATTGTTCAAAGCCAGCCTAGGCAGGAAAGTCTGTGAGACTCTTATCTCCAATTAAGCACCAGAAAACCAGAAGTGAAGCTGTGGCTCAAAGTGATAGAGTGCTTGCCTTGAGCTCAGGGGCAGTGCACGGGCCCTAAGTTCAAGCCCCAGGACTGGCCAAAAAAATGTATATATATACGTGTACACACACACACACACACACACACACACACACACACACACACACACACACACACACACGTATATTTAATCACTTTAAACAAATAGTGAAGATATTTTGGAGGGTTGTGGTGACACAAAGTTTTACAATCTGTGGCAATAGACTATCACATGTCAATGCTGGTTAATGAAGGTAAAATAGAGACCTGATCTTCTTTATACAGAACACGTACACACTTCTTAATGTTTGGTTAGTTCTAATGACATCTCAAAGAAAGAGGTGGTTACTAGACAAAAGGTAATTCTACCCTAATAGTAAGTCAATAATTATGTGAGCTGTGTGTTCTAAAGTTAGACTGATTTCCTCCCCTGCCTGCATTATGTACTCTGTGAGCTTAGCCAGTTCCTTGTCCTCTCTATTAGTTACTTCATCTGTAAAATGGAGAAATAACTTCCCCTGTCACATAGAACTTCAGAGAATTATTTATGGTAAAATTTAGAGATAGGATAAATGAGATCAAACATGTCAGGACTTCATATACATTCAAGAGATCTTAACTATAGTGAATATTTTACTCGTGTGTGTGTGTGTGTGTGTGTGTGTGTGTGTGTGTGTGTGTGTGTGTAAATACTTTGTATAGCACTTGGATGAGGAGAGAATGCTATAGAAACTTCTGTGCAGTACATGAATAATCTGGTGGCTCTTAGGTTTAAATGGAGCCACATCTACCAGGTTGATATATCGAAGTAGAATAATTTGGAATGCAATACTTACAAAGAAAACACAGGAGGGAAGTATGGAACAAATCAGAAGCAGCTGCTGGGCCTGGGCAGCCAAGAGAGGCTCTACCTGGGGATTTCACAATCACTCTGAATTTGGAGCTGAATGGACTTTTCAGACATTTTTCTACAGATATATTTGCTCTAATTTCTATTTCTGGTCCCTTGCTGTGGTAACCTCTGCTGGCTCTGTTGACATCTGGCATTTCTCTGGCTCAGTAACTTAAGTCAAATTACCTTTTTTTCCCTCCTTTGTTTTTAATCATGATTCCCTTCTCTTCTCCTTCCGGAAAGCCAGAGAAAGGACAGAACAGGGAAAAAAATCAGAGACCCTCTGAGTTCAAGTCTTAGATTCTTTTTTTTTTGAAAGAATCTATTTTGAATTTGCTTTAAAAAAAATCCATTCATTTTGATAAATATAATCTAGCGGGTGTCTGGAGCCAGCCTAGTAAATCTGTGAGAATTCTTGGCTTCTTCTAGTATTCTCAAGGAGACAATAATTCTGCACTTCAGCAGCGTAATGAGATTTATTTGCACAACTTCCACGAGTGTGACCATAGACCGTGAGCATGGGAGACAAGAGTGATTCAAGTGCTATCCTCTGACTTTGTTTGCCTTCAGTAAATGTGTGCTATTCGAGATGGTTTTCCACGTGTGTGTCTCTTACAGTTTCTTTGCTTTGTGATGTATTCTCTTGGGAGGCTGGCAGTGTAACCGGTTGGCAAAATAAAAACTAATAAATCTGAGGTTAATAGGGCTCTAGACAGCAGAGCACATAGCATAAGGACTCTCACTAGCTAGCTGCAGAGTTGTGTTGAAGAAAGAACTGTCATCACTAAGGCTGATGATTGCAAAGCTCAGGAAAATGCTCAGAAAATTCCAGATCAGTTTTCAAAACTTGCTGAAACAGGAGGCCCTCCTTCAGCCTAAGCCTTGCTCCCAAGGGTTTGAAGTTGGAGAAAAAGTTGTCAAAGGGAAACTACAACTCCCTGTGGGATGTCAGCCTAGCTTGGCTTTGGAGGTAATTCATAGATGTAGAATATCTCAGCTATAGAACCTGCTTGGCAGAGAGCCTTGTGGATTTTATGAATAAGCTGCCATTTGCGTGGCTCTCAACGCTCAAGAATGATTCATCTTCTCTCCCTCCTTGCGAGAGGAATCTGATACAATAAAATCTCAGCCACCTGTGGCTAATGCAGGCTAGGAGAGGTGGGATTGTGCTGAGCCTTGGCTGGACCTACACTACTGCTGACTTCTGCCTCTCATGGTGGTCATGACTTTCTGTTCCTTGGAACTATGGCTCAGGTGAGGTGAGGGAGATGAACTGTTGTGGGCATGGAGATGACTTGTCAGGAGGGAGAAAATTGCTTTTCTCTAAGATCTGTGCATAATCAGTGGTGGAGAGGTGCACAAAAATGTTTTTGTTGTTAATGCTGTGGTTGTGCCAGCCCTTAGGCTTGAACTCAGGGCTTGGACACTGTCCTTGAGCTTTTTTGTTCAAGGAAAGCACTCTACATCTTGAACCACAGCTCTACTTCTGGCTTTCCCCCCCTCTTTCTTCTTGGTAGTTAATTGGAAATAAGAGTCTCACAGGCTTCCCTGCCCAGGCTGGCTTCCAATCATGATCCTCAGATCTCAGGCCCTTGAGTAGCTTGGGTTACAGGCATGAGAAAGGGGTTTTTGCACCACTTCCTTACATTTCGGAAGAGGAATAGGGAAAGCTCTCCTGAAATACACGAGACAACACATTTGTTGAAGAAACTAGCTGTCTCTGATATGCAGGCAGGAAAGTAATTCTTCAAATATAGCCATTTCTTGCATTAAAGAAAGAGAGGCTCCTATATTTGAACACAACATGGCAGAGATTAGGATAAACTGAGGTGTCTGAAGGCACTGTAAGTCTCTCCAAGTTTATTGCGTAGGCAATTTGTGCCACGCTTGTTTCTATTACAGTGAGCGGTCAGATCTGGCAGCCATCTCTGTCAGTCACTCCTCCTTGTCGACTGTCAGGTATCCAGCTTTATGAAGGACACTAGTCCACGTAGGGGAGAGGGAAGGAAACACATCACCAGATCTTCAGGAGTGACATCCAGCCCCTACGCACAGGTACCCTGAGAGAGAAGATGGGGAAAAAAATCCCCAAGAGTAATTAAATATTAATCCAGACTCCTGATAGCGCTCTGCCTTCCAAGTAGCCTGGAGAAGCTCCTGGCCTTGAATTCATTAGATTATATGTCTGTTCCTAGAATCATTTCCCCATTTTCACTTATGCCAGTTTGAATGGCTATCTGTTGGTTTTGAAAGAAGCCAGACATGGTTATAATTAACAAAGGGAAATGAATATATATCCGATTGGAGTAGGAAAAAAATCCTTCCTATCCTTAATACTTAATATCCACATTCTTGTCGTGTGTGTGTGTGTGTGTGTGTGTGTGTGTGTGTGTGTGTGCCTGTGCGCAGTGTTTTGTTTTGCATGTTTCTCATCCACATTATTTTAAACTGTTCAAAGTTCTCCTTCTCTACCTTCTTTCCTTTCTAGTTTTATATGACCTCCTAGTCTTAACAATGATGTCCATGTAGAAGTTTCTTTTTTTGTACCAGTCCTGGGGCTTGAACTCAGGGTTTGGGTACTGTCCCTGAATTTTTTTGTTCGAGGCTAGCTCCCTACCACTTGAGCCACAGCTCACCTTCACAGGTTTTTTTTTAAGTAGTTAATTGGAAATAAGAGTCTCATGGACTTTCCTACCTGGGATGATTTCAAATCATGATCCTCAGATCACCACCGCCTGAGTAAGCTAGGATTACAGGTGTGAGCCATGGGTACCAGGCTGAGTTCCAGTCCTTGATCTCTCATTTTTGCCTTTCATAAACATTATGATGTGCTAAAACTGGGCTATTCAATATATGATAGATTTGTACTCTCACAGATGAATCTATTGGTTATTAGGATTATTATTTATGTTTCACACAAGACATAGTCTTTTTTGGGTATCTTAGTCTCCGTGTATCTTAGTTCTACTCATTTGAGTCATAAATGTTATTCTCTCCAATATCTCTTTGTGATTTTTCTTGTCCATCTCATGCTTCTCTTCTTCCTCCCCTTTCAATATACCCATGATGGAAAGATTGTCTCTCTCCTTGAGCTTTCTATACTATCCTAATGACTTCACATGTGCCAACTCATTCAATGCTTCTCATGTCTGGTGGTCCCCAACCTTAGAATGCCCATTGCTTTATGGATGAATAAACTGAGGCACAACACTCATATAATTTTTTCCATATTTAGTCTATTTGTTAAGTAACAAATCCAAGGGCAGACCTAGATGGACTATTCCCGGTTGCATACTTTTAAATCCTTAGTCTAGAATGCTTAAATATCTTCGGGACTTTAAATCCAGGATGAGAGATCTGGAGGGAGAATGCTTGATCTACTCTAGTCTTGATTACACTGCACCTATCTGATTTTCTTCAGTTCTCATATATTTGCCAAGGAGGATGCTTTGAGCATTCTAGAAACTCAGTGACTATTGGGTACAGGCTTGATTTTTTTATTTTGTTACAGTCTCACTTTCAGTGGTTTCCTCGTCCCTAAATTTAACCAAACAATGCATTAGTTGATGGTCAATAGGCTGATTTCTCCAAAGCTTACTAAGAGGAGAGCAAACCATTTTCCTTGTACCTTTCATATCACCTTTCACCTCCTCCTGGCTTGAAGAAGAGGGTGGAATTGGTTTGACATGAAAAATCTTGTGGGATGCTTCTAAGCAACTTAATAACCTCCAGGATTTTACAAATCGATCCTTTCCCCCTAATGAATTATCCCAGAAACTTTCAAGTTGGAGAGCCAAACTAACTGCTCCATAATTCATGAGCTAGTACTGGCATTCTTGTACTGCAGGATGAGCTGATTCTTGTTATTTATTTATTTCTGGACATTTTGGCAAATCTGATCTGGATGACTAAGTCCCTGGCCTGTTTTAAATCTTATTTCTTAAATCCTCTGGTAAGAATTAAATTCCATTTCTGACAACAGTAGCCTTTGTAATGAGAACTGAAACAAAACAGGCATTAAACATGTTCATGTTGTCCAACCATTATTTATTTTGTCTTACTACTTTTATTGTGTCTATAGGTAGAAATGTGTTTCCTGGTTGTTAAATGTCACACTCTTCCTGCAAAGCTGATCTCGAGTATCAGGTGTAGTTTAAGGTTTTGGATGATAGAATTTGGATTCATTTTTCACTTGGAAGGTTAAAGTTTAGGGATTATTTATGATAGAAGCACACCCCTACAAGCCTGACCTTTACCTTGCTCATGAAGAAAGTTTGGTCACATAGAAACCCAACTCGCTCCTGAATTTGATATGTAAGTGACTGGGAAAGGTTCTGAAGCTCATGACAGAGTCAAAATAAAGTAATGTACAGTAGTTGAATACATTTTGCCATTGCCTGAGGACTATAGTTCTAATAACTTTGCAGAGAGGCATTTGTTTCTTCGTTCATCCATTTTATTTCAATAAATATTTGTTGACAGTCTGTCACGTATTCAACTAGGTATTAGGTGAAGAGGAGAATATGAAGAAGATTAAGAACTGACACTTTCCCGCAGAGAATTCAATCTACTGGGAAGAGACAGTCATGTTATGGGCCAGTTATTACCAGTGTTTATAGACATAAACCGTTTCCTAAAGAACTTAGAGAAGGTGACATTTGAACCAAGTCTTCATGATAAATAAGAATATGGAAGTTAGATAGGAGAAAGAATAGGGGGCTTGGATTATTTAAAAGGAGATAAGAAGTAAGGATTTAAAAAAAAGAATTCGGTTCTCATGAAAAGAACTTGGGATGATTTGTAAAGGAATCAGACTATCAGATTCCAATCTGATAGGTAGGTATGCAAGTTGAGAATGTATTGATGGTATTTATTTGCCCTGTAGCAGAAGAATTCACTATGACATTCCACTGATGCTCTCAGAATCCCTAGACAGAATCACTGTTGCTTTCTCTACCCAATATTCACTACTGAAATTCAACACAAGTCCTTGACCTTTAACTGATTTCAAGTTATTCTGTGAGCTGTCGTATAACAGGATCCAAATAAATCCTTAATGCATATTTGGTAGGAAAATGGCTTTAAAAGATTCCATTTCCCCCCTGCAGATTAAAGCAGAATCATTGGAGAAATTATGAGATTGTTTTTGTTGGTGGTGGTGGGTCATGGGGCTTTAACTCAGGGCCTGGTCACTGTCACCGAGCTCTTTCTGCTCAAGTTTAGTGCTCTGCTCCCTTGGGCCGCAGTGCCACTTCTGTGTTTTGGGTGGTTAATTTGGAAATAAGAGTGTCACTGACTTTCCTCCCTGGGCTGGCTTTGAACTGAGATCTGCAGATTTCAGCTTCTGGAGTAGCTAGTCTTACAGGTGTGAGCCACTGGTGCCCCGCTTGAGATTCATTTTTACGAGATGTTATAGGGCTTGGGATTCTGTAGCACTGATAGTAACAGTGGCTGTACACCAGATTCAGAGCCCTGGATCTTGTGAAGTCACAAAATTCTAACAAGCAGTGATGCTGATGACCGTGATTCTCTGGCAGGAACATCTCTGCGATGATTCGCTGTCTTGGACCCTTGGGCTGGTCTTGGTTTGTTTGTGCTGCTATAAAAAGCTACATAAACTGGTCTGCTTAAAAAACAACAGAGATGTTCTTCCTTTTCTAGTTCTGAAAGTTATGCTGTCCAATATCAGACGCCAATATTTGGTGTCTGATGAGGACCCATGTCCTGGTTGGCAGATGGCTTCACTTCTCTATAACCTAACATGGAAGAGGGAAGGCAGAGCTGTAGGGGTCACTGTTATAATGGCATTAATCCATAGTTAACTTCTGATGACCCCATCCTCTAGTACCATCACATCTGTGTTAAGATGTGACACGTAATCGGGGGAGTAGTAGTGTTGATAATTAATAAGTGGTAGTAAATATTTGTTGCGAGGCAGGATAGAATGGTGAAGTCTTCTTGTTTCTTTGTTTTAAAATTAGTTGTTAAAATCTAAAAATGTATTTGACTGGTAACAAAAGTTCACGAACACAAACACTTCTACTTATGAAGAATGGTGTTTTGTGTTTTTTTTTTATTTTCAGAAACAGCATCAGATGTTCACATTCATAAAAAAGAAGACTTGATATTCAAGATGCATTCATCTAGAGGTGAAGAAGTAGTGATAGAGTATGTAAAAGGGGAAATATGCAGCCTATTTTAAAGTCACGCCCTCATGAGGTTTTAAACATGTTAAAATATAAGAAACATATAAGAGTCAGCCTAGGAAGAAGTGGAAAGAATCTTACAGTGAGAAGCTTTGGCCATTTTGGTGTCTGAGATGAGAGCTTCTACGGTTAGGGATACAAATTGTGGTTGGTAGTGATGGTAGTGCTACTGCTGGGGATGGAACCTAGAGCCTTGCAACCGACAACTAAGTGACTCGTGGTATCACTGAGCTACATCTCCAGCCCACAGCTATGACAAAGTTGGAATCCAAATTTTGAGTCATAGCCAAGCATCTAAGATGTAGTTTTGCTGCATAGTGGATTCTAATAGGTAGCAAATTCATCTAAGCTCTGTGTCTTTGGTAGAAAAAGACAATTCAATCATACACTCTCTGAGATGCCTCCATTATTTTAACAGTTTTGTGAACTGATAGACTGCCGAAAGGCCCACACATTCAGGGGGCTGATGAATGTGTCCCTTGGTTGGAGGTTGTAATCATGATGCTAAGCAGAGGTGTGGATGGCATGCTGCGAAGTAGGGCTTGGTTTTGATTCCCTCACGTTTGAAGCTGATTTCCATCTCTGCCTTGGTTTCTGAAGATGAATTTTGTTGTTGTTACCCATCCTGAGGCTTGAACTCAGGGTTTGGGATGCTATCTTTTAGCTTTTTCTGCTCAAAATGGATGCTCTACCACTTGAGCCATACCTCCACTTCTGGCTTTTTGGTGGTTAACTAGAGATAAAAGTCTCACAGAGTTTCCTGCCTGGGCTAGCTAGGAACCATGGTTTTTAGATCTCAGCTTCCTCAGTAGCTAGGATTTTCAGGTGTGAGCCAGCAGCATCCATCTTTGCAAATTGATTTTGAACACGGAGTCTCTGAAGCAAGGCTATTGCTATGCAGTCCTATGGGATTGAATCCACCAAAAGTAAAGGAGAAGGAAAAGGAAGCAAGGCTGGGATATTCTACCACCTCTAGCCAGTGTGAATGCAGTGTGGTTAGAACATGGGTAAGCTCTATGAGGTAGGTAAATTATTTCACTTCCCCTGAGCCACATCTTCCTCACTGAGAAATCTGGGCTTATAAGAAGCATCTCTTTCACAGGACAGGCCTGAGGATTTGTGGGGAGAATTGGGAAAACAAAAATTACTGAATGCTACTAAAGCCAGGTACTTTGTATGACTTATACATTCTTACTATCATTTATTTCTCCAAAGAGTAGCCAGGAACATGGAAGAGAAAGACTTACAATGTAATTAAGTAATTAATTAGGAGGCCAGTTACTTGAGGCAGCTCCAATTCTTTGGTTCCAACCAAGGTCACCAAAACCAACACAACTTAGTGTAAGCCTTAATATGCTGAACTACCGATTAACCCTTAACTAGGGGTATATAAAATATCTCCCCCAGCCTTTAACTAGTGACTTTGTACTGGGATGAGCCAAATAAAGCCATGTTTACAATGATCAGTCAGTCAACTCTTTGGTTCTGCTCCAGGGAGCACTCTATGAAAGTCTCCCTGTGACACTTGGCTGGTGATCTAAGCTGCCGAAGTCTGTAGTTGTTGATCTATGAGTTGCTGTCTGCTGCACTCTGCACTCAGTGGTAATGTGCCTCAGTTTATCTTTTAGTGGGTGACAGAGGAAGAAAGAAAGACAATAATAACACTTTCTTCTCTTCTGTAGTTTCACAGAGGTCTTGTGTTCATTCCCCTATTCTCTTCATTGCTTATAATTTCTAAGCATTCAACCTCTGTGGAAATTGTGACCTTGAACTTCCAGAACAAAAGCAATAAAGCAAGAGAAAATTAGAAGTAGATCAGTCGCTAAACATGAATGTGACTCCAGTGTTTGATATTTGTGTCAATGTGTCCTTCGACTTTTTCTAGATTTTTTTTTAACAGTTCAACTTGGCAAGAATAATAATTTACTGCCTTAATGTTTAGTGAGTAAATTTCTCTTGGGGGGAGAAAGCTTTTCAAAACAATTCTTCTGTACTAATCACAGTATATTAGACATCACTCTTATCTGTAAAATTGACTTGTATTTTTTCCATGTATATTGTAAATGAAATGCCAAAATGGAGAAGCAATGGGCTCCTAGTGTATGTTACTTCATATATATATATTTATGTATATATATTTATGTATATATCTATATGTTATTGTTACAGTTACATGAGTAAGGTAATGAGTACATTTCCTATCCAGCATTGTTACCTCCTCCTAGTGTATTACTATTAGAACCAAATGTACATTGTTAATTTGTTTTGGTCTCCATCAAAGCCGCCCAAGAACAGCATCTTCGGTGAAATCGGATGATTTGGATGGCAGAGTAGAATTGACTCAGATGGAGATTTTGAAACACCATTGAATATTACCTAGAATGGCTGTGAAGAGGCCTTCTCTTGAGAACTTTATGAGGACTGTGGCTTTCTCTCTGTTCTATGACTCCCTGTACAGTAGTAGTGTGCCGAGTGTGTGTGAGCTGGGGAACAGGGAAAGGGTTGCTGCATAGAGTGCAGTTCTTCTGTGTCTAATACTGAAGGGGAAGGGACCTTTCAGGAAGAGCCTTAATCATTAGAGCCAACTTAATGACAAAGAGCAATTAAGCATTCCTATAGTGGGTAGTATTCTGTGTCTGTTAGCTATTATTAAACTTATTGAGTTTTTGAAGGGATTTATCTCTCGTCGCCTCCCTTTGCCTTTGGCTCAATAGGGCAATGAAATTGGAATTGCATGTCTGTGACAATGCGGGCCCTTGCCACAGAATGAAAGATGTTACCAATTTAGCCCGACGACCACTTCAAAGTCAAGAGAGGAACAGATGGGCTGGCATTGGAGAAGCCTCCTCCTTGTTTAAATGCAAGTAACTCAAAAAATAATAAAAATGGAAAATTGATTTAAAAATTAAGTCAGTATGATTTTTTTGTTTCTACTAGTATATTTCTTAGACAATAAAGATATACCTGATCTAGAATTAGTCAAGAAGTACTGTTGAAGGCCTGCTATATATGTTACCAGCTATTGATTGTAAGTCAATGAATGCTAAAGATGTGGATTGCTCTGAGGAGAGTATTATGATTTGTAAGATAGGCTGTATGTGTTTACACACACATACATAACACACACATACATGTTCATTGTAAAATGCATTATGTAGGTGTTATCTATGTGATACACATATAACATACACATATCTGCAGATCTATATGATCTCTATCTGCAGAAATGTGTATGTTATATGTGTATCACATGTAAATGTGACAAGGTGTTAAAGGATGAGGTACTGGCATATACAATATTATAAAAGAAGTTCTTAAAAGTAGATAAATATAATTAGTCATGAAGACATAGCTGGATATTCATATAAAAATGAATGGAAGGAAGGGAGGAAAAAATCACCATAGAGCTTGAGTCAAGCCAGAAACTAAAGTCAGGGACACAGGAAAAAAAAGGGTCCTTAATAGTTTTTGATTTCTTGACTTGTACTAGTGAAAAGATAAGACAAGCCAAGATTGGTCTGAGAGAGCTAGATGAGTTGTAGTTAATATATCTGTTGTGGATTTTCAAGTCATGGGGTTAGCCAAAAGAATTAAAGTAAGAACAAAAAGAAGAGTTTTATTAGAATCTACTTAAGGAGCACAGGGAAATGTCCCTTCTGGGGTCAGGATTTGGGATGAGCTTTTAACTGTATTGTTTCTGGAGATTTTGCTGATTGGTAGCTGTTTCTTCTTAATGGGCCTTGCTACTGCTTGTTTCTTCATCTGAACATTGTTTGTATTACCGGCTCAGGAATGGACTTTCATTTTTCAGCTTGATGGCCAACTGGTATTTTGTTCTTTCTCTGTCTCCTTGGGGATTGTGTGTGTGTATGTGTGTGTGTGTGTGTGTGTGTGTGTGTGTGTGTGTGTGTGTGTGTGTGTGTGTGTGTGTGTGTGTGTTGGGGTGGGAGGAGAGCAGTTATTTCCTCCAAGTATCACCTGAGTCCTATAAAGCCAAAATACTTGCTTCCATTTCAAGACTGGTGTTGTCCTGTTACTTCCATAGAACAAACATAGAATATTGGTACCCTTTCTGAGCGATGCTTGCAAAAACACCAACTCCCTTATATTCTACCTGGGATTATGGTGTTCTGAGATGCCCTACATATAAACCTATCATTCTTCTACCTTCAGGATACTAACCCTGTTTTGGACTGAATTGTATTTTCCAAAACTCGTGTATTGAAACTCCAACATTGAATACATCTGAATGTGACTATTAAAATAGGGCATCTAAAGAGATAGTTTAACATAAAACCTAGGGCAGAAAGTTGAGCCACTCCTATCCACAGGACTTCTTGGCTCTTCCCTCTCTTTTCCCTTTTTGTAATGTATTGAGACATCAAAGTAGAATTTGACATTTTCTTTGCATGAATTTCTCGGTCCTAATCATTCAATCTACCTATTCATAAAGTAACATAATTTCCTTATGATGAGAGATGATAGAAGAAAGGGCATCTTTCCCTCCACTAATGAAGACTTAGTCATGACCTGTGCCCCCTCAGACACAACTGTTCCTATAAAAGCTATAGGATAATTTATAACTAGTGATGAAACTAGCATGAGATTATAATGTTGAATAGCCTAAAATGTTTCCTGCTACATGGCTTATGGCTTAGAGTTCCTATAAATAAGTACTTATGAAATAGAAGATAGGTGATGGAAGGAAATACAGGACTTACGGAGATAGGCTAGGAAATTCTTTGCTTAGAAAGTGGCATTTCAGCTTGAATACTGTAAAGGTGAGTAAGATTTAGATGAGAACCAGGGAGGAGTTTTTCAGGACTGAAAATATGAGAGGGGATTGAGTTGGAGGAAGATGGCAGAGGAGAAACTGGAGGCTAAACAAGCTCTTGCATAGAAAGCAGTTTTAGTGTTCCAGTAAACAGTCCTAGCTTAGAGAATCACACCAAGTGTGCCATCGCAGGACAGAGTTTGGCCAGAGAGGGAAAATTCAGGCAAGGAGACAGATCTGAGCATTTGCCAACAGCCACGGCTGCAGCTACGGTCACAGCCATAGCCGCCATACCTACAACACAGAAAGTCCAGGATAAAGACACCAGACACAGCGGGTGAGCGGATTCTACTCAACACCAGCAAGAACCGACAAGGAGCAGATATCTTCATCCTGCAGATCGCAGACCAGAGATGACCCAGGAACCAATACCCCAGCGTGAGTAGAACCCTGATCCTCACTCCTTCTCAGGGAGCAGAGGAGGGAAGGCCATCCCTTCTCTCTCCCTCCCAACTACTGGAGATCTCCATCTTTGATACTGACAAAGGCCCGGCTGAGCAGCTAGTTCCAACTCAGGCCTAGGAAGAAAACAAAAGAGTCATTTAGCAGGTCACAGGAACTTGCCCTGACCTGCCAGACTCAGTTCCACCCAGGAGAAAGTCATCCAGCCCAGGCAGAAAAAGCTCTGCCCCAGGAGGAGTGGCTTTCTTCACTGGGTAAACAGAGCCAGAGGCTGCCCCTTCCTACAGTAGTCTAGACAACCAATTGAAATTCAGTAAACATAAACCCTGAGAATGGCTCCAGGCTGGGCTCTGTGAGTGTCTCAGAAGCTAGCCCCTCAGGGAAAAGCTACTGTTTGCTGAAAGGCCTCAACTCTACCCAGAACCTAGCCTCATCACAGCATCTCCAAACTAGAGGAAACAGCCATCTCTCTCTTTTGTGATACTCAAAGCAGATCTCCCTCCCACTGAACTAGCCTGGGAGGAGGATCACAAAATCCTGGGTATAGCAGAGCATTTTTCTGCTTGCTCAAATAAACTGACTTAAGAAACCAATCAAGCCACAGGAAAACCAAACACCACAAGCAGACCAGAGACTCCACCAAGAAACTGGTTAGGACACAAGAGAGATACAGAATCTTCCCATCCACCACCCCCCCTGCCAAAAAAAAGTCAAAGAACTCTTTTTTTGTACGTTTTTAATTTTTTTTTGTCAGTCGTGGGGCTTGAACTCTGGGCCTGGGCTCTGTCCCTCAGCTCTTCAGCTCAAGGCTAGCGCTCTACCACTTGAGCTACAGCGCCACTTCTGGTTTTCTGGTGGTTTATTGGAGATAGGAGTCTCACGGTCTCTCCTGCCTGGGCTGGCTTTGAACCGCGATCCTCAGATCTCAGCCTCCTGAGTACCTAGGATTACAGGCATGAGCCACCAGCGCCCGGCACGTTTTTTAATTTTTAAAAAAACATTGTTTTCTATTAATCTTTTTTTCCTCGCATAATTTTTATTTTAGGTGTGTGTGTGTGTGTGTGTGTGTGTGTGTGTGTGTGTGTGTGTGTGTGTGTGTGTGTTTAATCTCTACTGACCTTTTGGTCCCCTTTTTTTTCCTTTTTCTCTTCTTTTCCTTTTTCATTCTTTTCATTTTTTCTTCTCTTTTGTTGTTTTTTGTGTGACTTAATTGCTGTTCTGCTCATCCTCAGATATATTCCTGTCGTTGAGGATTAGACTTTATCCCCCATTATGTACACACTTAAACCCAGAAATTTATTACTTAATTCAAAACCTCTTAGACTTAAATTCTTTAATAATAGTATTATCCCTTTGTACCTATATAATTTTTTAAGAATTTTTATTTTTTAGATTTTCATGTCTCCTTTCTATCCCTCCCTTACTCTCATCCTATCCTTCTCTCAATATCACTTCTTTAAACTTGCATAATGTTTCAGTGTTTCATTTTTTAAATTTAAATTTTTGTTTTTCCATTTTTTCTTATTTTTTTTTTTAATCTCTCGCCTATCATTCTTTCCAATCCATTTCCCTCCTCTGAGATTAGGACTTGGTTAAATTCACTCTCCCTTTAATTCTCTACATCCCTCTAATCCTATCTACCCCCACATTTCTCCCTAAACCTAATAATTTCTGGTTTACCAAATTCTTTCTTGCTGTTCTTAGCCCATTAATCCATAGTTGTTTGATGTTGAATGGATTGTATCTGTTGAACTAGATTGTATCTGCAGCCTTTTGACTGTGCAACTACAGGACCTTGGTTGATGCTTGCCTTAAAATAGTGTTCCAGCACAAAATTGGTGTTACTAGGAGGAGGCTACAATGCTTGATAAGAAATGTACTCATTATCTTGCCCATATAATTGTAACCCCTCTGTACAGTATTTTCACAATAAAAAATTGGTGTTACTTTCATACCAAATGGGCAGAACAAGCCGGAAAAACACAAGAAAAATGGCAAATCTGGGTATCTCAACTCCCACTGATGATAATCAGGTGACAGAACAGATAATGAATACTCCAGAGGAGAGTTCCCCAAAAGCTCTACAAACACTTCTGGTAAACATGGTGAATGAAAAGATTGAAAACCTGCAAAGGACTCAGTATGAGTGTGATAAGGAGAGAGAGGAGGCAAACCAAAGATCAATACAGGAATCTCATGAGCATGAGGAAGCAACTCAAAGATTGATACAGGAGTTGCGTGAGCAAGTTGAAAACACTAAAAGAGAAGTAAAGGAAATGGTTATGCAGACTAAGAACAGCCAAAGAGAAAGACAGGAATTGCGTGAGCAGGCTGAGAACAGACAAAGAGACAGTCAGGAATGGCGTGAATGTGAGAAAGCTAATCAAAGAGTAATACAGGAATTGCGAAAGCGAGATAGGAATAGACAAAGATTAATAGAGGCATTCATGGAATCCATAAACAGACAGCTGAAAGAATTCAGGGAGACCACAAAGGGAATGCTGAATGGAACCAGACATAAGGAATGGGAGTCCAAGGAAACCATGACTAATAAACTAAGTGATTTGAGAATAAACACTGACCACCAAATTAAGGAAGTAAAGAAGTTCATACAAGTTCTAAAACAAAGTTCCAACAAAGAATTTGAAGCCATCAAAGCTGACCAATTAGAAGGAAAAGAAATAAAAAAACAAAGAAGAAAGTCTTGATAGCAGGTTAGACCATGCAGAAGATTGAATCTCAGGGACTGAAGACAGCCTAGATACTATAGAAAAAGAACATACAACTATCCAAGAAAAATCCAAGAGATATGATAGATCTATTCAACACTTGGAAGACACCATCAGAAGGCCTAAAATGAGGATAATGGATGTAGAGGAGCACCTAGAGACAGAAGTTAAAGGTCTAGGAAATTTGTTTAACAGGATCCTAGCAGAGAACATCCCAAACATGCAAAAAGATAGGCCTATTCAGATACAAGAAGCTTTTAGAACCCCAAATAGACCAGACCAGAACAGGACATCCCACCATCACATTATAATCCACAAAGGATCAATTCAGACCAAGGAAAAGATCCTAAAAGATGTCAAGGAGAAAAGATCAATCACCTATAAAGGGAAACCAATTAGAATCACCTCAGATTTCTCAGCAGAGACAATTAAAGCAAGAAGAGCCTGGAATGATGTATGCCATGCCTTAAAGACAAACTACTATAAACCAAGAATACTGTATCCAGCTAAACTCTCCTTCATAACTGAAGGTCAAAAAAAAACTTTCCAAAGCAAAGAAAAATTAAAACAATATATCTCCACCAAACCAGCCCTACAAAAGATACTTAAAGATGTTCTACACATAGAAAACCAACAAGACCACAATAAAGGCCAAGAAACAGCACCCAAACTGAGAATTCAAGAACCATAGGAAGAACCCAGTTGCCGCAGCCCCCAAGAAGATGGATAAAATGGCAGGAACTCCCAAATACCGCTCAGTCCTATCTCTCAACATTAACGGATTCAACTCTCCAATTAAGCGACATAGACTGTCTAGTTGGATTAAAAAGCAAGATGCTTCTATATGCTGCCTTCAGGAGTCACAACTTGCCCCCCCAAAACAAACACATTTTGAAAGTGAAAGGCTGAAACAAAATCTACCAAGCAAACGGCCCTCATAAACAGGCGGGAGTTGCAATCCTAATATCAGATAAAATAGACTTCAAATTAAAATTCGTGAGAAGAGATAAACAAGGTCACTACATACTAATTAAGGGATCTCTCCTTCAGGAGGATATTACAATTCTAAATCTCTATTTGCCCAACAACGGACCACCCAAATTTATCCAAGAAACACTACTTTCCCTCAAATCGCACATAGATCCAAAGACATTAATTGTTGGGGATTTTAACACACCACTTCCCCACTAGATAGATCAACTCAGCAAAAACTCAACAGAGAAACCACAAATCTAAACAACTGCACAGATCAACTAGATTTAACAGACATTTACTGAATATTTCACCCAGCAGCATCAAAATACACATTTTTCTCAGCAGCACAAGGAACATTTTCCAAAATAGACCACATTTTAGGCCACAAAGCAAACTTGTCCAAATTCAGAAACATAGAAGTTATATCTTGCTTTCTCTCAGACCACAAGGGAATAAAATTAGAACTCACCACCAAAAGCCATCCAAGAAAGTCCTGTAACACATGGAGGCTGAACAACACACTGCTGAATCACGAGTGGGTCTTGGAAGAGATTAGAAAGGAAATTCAAATGTTCATGCTATTCAACAAAAATGAACACACAAATTACCAGCTCCTCTGGGACACAGCAAAAGCAGTACTCAGAGGCAAGTTTATAGCTTTGAGTTCCTATATCAACAAATTGGAGAGATCTGAAACCAACAATTTAATGAGACAGCTGAACCTCCTTGAAAAAGAACAGCAAGATAAACCCCAATCCAGTAGACAGAAAGAAATAATTAAAATTAAATCAGAATTAAATGACTTAGAATCCAAAAAAAACCATAGAAAGAATCAACAAAACAAAGAGTTGATTCTTTGAAAAAATGAACAAAATTGACAGACCCTTAGCAAATCTTATCAGAAGAGAACACACCGAAATAAATAAACTCAGAGATGAGAATGGAAACATCACCACGAAAACAACCAAGATTCAGAACATTATAAGGGAATACTTCTCAAACCTTTATGCTAATAAGTTTGAGAACTTGGCAGAAATGGACCTTTTTCTAGCAAATATTGACATGCTGAAATTAAACCAAGATGAGTTAAACAATCTTAACAGGCCCATATCAAGCATTGAAATAGAAACAGCAATAAGAGACATCCCATCTGAGAAAAGCCCAGGACCAGATGGATTTACAGCAGAATTTTACAAGGCCTTCAAAACAGAGCTCACACCAATACTATTCCAACTCTTCAATGAAATTGAAAGAGAAAGTTCACTACTGAACTCATTCTATGATCAAACAGGTTTCATTTCAGGGATGCAAAGCTGGTTCAATGTACGCAAATCAATTAATATACTTCATCACATCAACAAGAGCAAGAATAAGAGCCATATGGTTATCTCAATAGATGCAGAAAAGGCATTTGACAAGATCCAACACCCCTTTATGATGAAGGTACTGGAAAAACTAGGAATCCAGGGAACATTCCTCAATACAATAAAGACTGTAGATGACAAACCTACAGCCAGCATTATACTTAATGATGAAAACTAAAGCCATTTCCTCTTAACTCAGGAACGAGACAAGGATGTCTACTCTCTCCACTTCTCTTCAATCTAGTGTTAGAATGCCTAGCTACAGAATATAAGTCAAGATGCAAACATAAAAGGGATTCAAATAGGGAAAGATGAAGTAAAACTCTCCCTCTTTACAGATGACATGATCTTGTATTTAAAGAATCCCATGGACTCCAGTCCCAAATTACTCAAGCTGATTCAAAACTTTGGCAAAGTAGCAGGGTATAAAATTAACCCTCAAAAATAAATGGCTTTTCTGTATGCCAACAATGAGAAAAGCGTGGCTGAAATCAGGAAAGCAACTCCATTCGGAAGAGCCCCACAAAAAATAAAATGCCTAGGAATTAACTTAACCAAAGAAGTGAAGGACCTCTATGATGAAAACTTTAAAAACTTGAAAAAGGAAATCAAAACAGAATTTAGAAAGTGGAAAAACCTCCATGCTCCTGGATTGGAAGGATCAACATTGTGAGGGCTATCTACAAATTCAATGCAATACCTATCAATATTCCAACCTCATACTTCAAGGAAATAGAAGAGGCAATCCAAAAATTCATATGGAACACTAAAAGACCCCAAATAGCAAAAACGATCCTTAACAGAAAGAACAGTGCTGGAGGAATATCAATACCAAATTTCAAACTTTACTACAAAGCCATAGTAATCAAAACAGCTTGTTACTGGCACAAGAACAGACCTCAGGACCAATGGAATAGAATTGAAAACCCAGAAATGAACCTACAGATCTATAGCCATCTATTCTTCGATAAGGGAGCTAAAAAAATAGAATGGAAGAAAGACAGGCTCTTCAGTAAATGGTGCTGGCAAAATTGGTTAACTACTTATAGAAAACTAAAGCTAGGTCCTTATATATCACCCTGCACCAGAATCAACTCCAAATGGATCAAAGATCTCGGAGTTGAAGCAGACACTCTGAAAACATTACAGGAAGGAATAGGAGAAACTCTAGAGCTCCTTGGCACAGGCCAAAATTTTCTTAATAGAGACCCAGAAACACAACAAATCAAAGAAAGGTTGAACAAATGGGATTGCATGAAATTGCAGAGCTTCTGCATGGCAAAGGACATAGCTAGCAAGATCAATAGAAAGCCCACAGTTTGGGAGAAGATCTTCACTAGCCATACAATGGACAAGGGTCTCATATCTAAAATATACTTAGAACTCAAAAAATTAAATATCCTGGAAGTGGCGCTGTAGCTCAAGTGGTAGAGCGCTCGCCTTGAGCTGAAGAGCTGAGGGACAGTGCCCAGGCCCAGAGTTCAAGCCCCACGACCAACAAAAAAAAAAAAAAAGTTATTGCCGGGCGCTGGTGTCTCATGCCTGTAATCCTAGCTACTCAGGAGGCTGAGATCTGAGGATCCTGGTTCAAAGCCAGCCCGGGCAGGAGAGACCGTGAGACTTCTATCTCCAATAAACCACCAGAAAACCGGAAGTGGCACTGTAACTCAAGTGGTAGAGCGCTAGCCTTGAACTGAAGAGCTGAGGGACAGCGCCCAGGCCCAGAGTTCAAGCCCCATGACCGACAAAAAAAAAAAAAATTAAATATCCCAACAACAAATTCTCAAAGAAACAACTGCCCGATAAATAAGTGGGCTAAAGACTTAAAGAGAAACTTCTCTGAAGAGGAAAGAAGGATGGCCAATAGACACATGAAGAAATGCTCAGCCTCCCTAGCCATGAAAGAAATGCAAATCAAAACAACATTGAGATACCACCTCACCCCAGTTAGAATGGCTTTAATCAAGAACTTCAATAACAGGTGTTGGAGGGGATGTGGACAGAGAGGAACCCCACTGCATTATTGGTGGGAGTGTAAACTTGTTCAACCACTTTGGAAAGTAGTATGGAGGTTCCTCAAAAGCCTCCACGTAGAGCTCTCCTATGACCCAGCAATCCCACTTTTGGGCATTTACCCAAATGATCACAAACAAGACCATACTAAAACTACCAGCACAACTATGTTTATTGCAGCATTATTCACCATAGCTAAGATATGGAACCAACCCAGATGCCCCTCAGTAGATGAATGGATCAAGAATATGTGTTATATATACACAATGGAATTCTATGCCTTCATCAGAAAGAATGACTTTGCCCCATTTGTTAGGAAATGGAAAGACTTGGAAAAAATTATATTAAGTGAAGTAAGCCAGGCTCAAAGAAACATAGGTCCCATGGTTTCCCTTATTTGTAATAATTAGAATATGTCTAAGACAAGCAGAAAAGGTCAGATAAGTTGATGTTAGTTGAAATCAACCCAAAGATATGTATTCAAATGTTTTTTCTTTCTTGTGATTGTTTCTAACATATTAATAAGACAATTTCTTTGTTGTTTTGTATGTCCCTTCCCCACAGTATAACCCCCTGCTTTCCTTGTATTTGATTTTGGTATAATTTGGGGAGGGGAAGGGAAAAAACAAACTGTTTAAATAGGGATCCAGGTGGACCCATTACAACAATGAGATGTACAAGAAGTTATGTTGAAAAACAAACTTTACAACTTTGGCGGCGGGGGTGAGGAGGTGATGGTGGTGGTGGTGGTGGTAAGGGGAAGTGGAGCAGGTGGGGAAGATGGGAAGGGATGGGAAAGGAGGAGGTAACAATGCTTGATAAGAAATGTATTCATTACCTTGCCCGTGTAATTGTAACCCCTCTGTACAGTATTTTCCCAATAAAAAAATAAAAAATATGGAAGGGGGAAGGAGCTACCTCTCAGGGTCTGAATAGAAGCAGTGAACAGAGGTCCTGAGGCTTGATCCTGGAACTGGATAAACAAGGCCGTGTGGCACAGGATCTGTGAGTGCTTGAGTTCAGACTAAGTGTAGATGAGCAGGTAGACTATGTTAGAACTTTGACATTTTGATTTAGTGCTAAGGCAGCCACCAATCAAGGATGTCCATGAATGCCAGTTTGAGATGAAGAAGGATGCAGGGAGCAGGCATAGATAATCTCCAGGCACTAGTGGCTCATGCTTGTATTCCTAGCTATTCAGGAGGCTGAGATCTGAGGATCATGGTTCAAAGCCAGCCCCTGCAGGAAAACTCATGAGACTCTTAAGTCTGATTAACCAACAAAAAAGCCAGATGCAGTAAGTACTGTGGCTCAAGTGGTCAAGTGGCAGAGTGCTAGCCTTGAGCACAAAAACTCAGAGACAGTGCCAAGGCCCTGAGTTCAAGCCCCAGGATTCACACACACACACACACACACACACACACACACACACACACACACACACACACACACACGATAATCATAGTAGCATCTAGTATGGTGTCAGGACCTTTGCACATTGTTATTTAACCTCAGTGTATAGCCTCTTCAGTGCCAACATTATCCCAGGTGCCTTATTAAATGCTTTACAGATATCTCTACTGTTACAACTGTAAGGAGGCTTACCTATTATGAGTAACAGAACCTAGCTCAGAATGCAAGTTCAGAATGGTTAGTGATAACCAGATTTTAGTGCTGATACACCACCCCCCGAGCTATAGACTCTCATGATTCCATAGTGCTAGACATTGTTTCATAAATAGAGAATGGATCAAAAAGTGCTAATGGTAGAGAAAGAGATAATAAGGAAAAAGAGCACCTTGAGGAAAGCCTTTAAACATTTCTGAAACCAATCCCATGAATTGAGAGCCAGTCTATACAGCCTATTTGTCCCATTGAGCTAACTCGCCAGCTCTCCATTTGCCCTCGTATTCCTGCCAGGGATATGAATTTCGTAGGATTCTCATAAAAATAGCCTCCAAGGTCATGGATGACAACACTAACTATTTATTCTCTTACCATCTTGGAGGCTGCAAATGCAAAATCAGCTGTGCTGCATTCCCTGTAAATACTTTGGTGAGGACTATTCTTTGCTTTGTTCTGTTCACTGGTGGCTTAGGCATCCTTTGGCTCTTTGTTGCATAACTCTAGTATCCATCGTCTTCTTTACATGTCTCGCTCTTCCTGCCCCCATGTGTCTCCGCTCTATAATTTTGTGCATCTCTTATGAGGACACTTGTCACTGGATTTAGGGCTCACAGAATAATGCAGGATGATCACATTTTGGGGGTCTATAATTTCATCTGCAAGCTCTTTTTCTTTTTCAGATAAAGTCTTATTCACCAGTACTAGAACATGGACATACTTTCCCCACTTAACCTTGTGTTTCATCTCAGGAAGTTCCTGAAACAAACAAAAACACAAAAAAAACATAAAAGGAAAAAGCAACAGCAATAATGACAACAGCATGCAGGTCATCACTAACCTATCTGGGAAGCCTTTACTCCCCAAAGCAGGGGATCTCTCCACTCAGTATTCTCCTCTCGACTGGTGAAGGCTTCAGACCAAGTTCAGGCAGGTTGAAAGGGCCACAGAAGACCACGGCTGTTGGTCTACCTTATTTATTATTATTATTAATTTTTTAATGCTGATGGTTAATGCTGATTCAGAGGTCTGGTGCTGTCCCTTAGTTTTTCCTTAATCAAGGCTGAGGTTCTACCACTTGAACCACAGCTCCACTTCTGGTTTTTTGGTGCTTGAATGGAGATAAACATCTCATGGACTTTACTTTCCATACTAGCTTTGATCCTCAGCTCTCAGCTTCCTGAATCTAGGATTAGAAGTATGAACCAGTGGTGCCCAGCTTCACTGGCTTGTTTTTTGTGTGAATATGTGTGATATTATATAATGGACCAAGATCAGACAATTTCTTTTTTATTCCTTGGAAGGGAATGGTATATACAACTTTGTTTTATGATCTAGTTTTCACACAGGGCATTCTAATTTGTTTTGTTATTATACCTGAGAGTAAAAGAAAATTTGTCTGGGGTATAAATAAAAGTTATGATTTAGAGATCTTTTCTTTTTTTTTCTCCTTTAATTCATCAGTGTTAGCCCAGTGAACTGAAGTTAAAAAGAACTTTAGCCAGCCTTGAGTCAGTATTGTCTGTCTTTGTTCATATGCCAAAAATGTCAGGACATAAACAATCAGATACAATATATGATTGGAGTGAATTCTGTAATCCAACCTACAGATAAAAAAAGTGCTAATAAGTGGCGATCAGTCCATCAGCCAACCAATGGTTTTATTTTCACTCAGTGTGGGTTTCACGCTTAAAGGGGAGATAGATAATTAAGACTTCATGTTTCAAAATATTAAATATTGATTTGTAGACATTTAGCAGCAGGCATAAAGCTCTCCTGAGGGATGACAACAACTGTCTAAAAGATTATAAAAGATTTTATTTCTCTGGGTAGAATTTAGCATTTATTTCTTATTTAAAAGATGCGAGATGAGAGTTAGTAAAACATTATACCAAAGCAATAGCTCCAAGCTCTGCAAATGGATGTCCTGTGTGTGGTGTGCAGCTAGCCAGAGCTGGCCAGAGCTAAAATAAAACCCGCGTTGCTAGTTTCATATCGGCTTTTGGTTTATTGAGGTGTCAGAAGGTTTATAAGCTCTTCAACTCAAGTTTTGATTGTTTTATCCAACTACTGTCACTTCTTATCAGTATTAAAGGCAGAAATCAAAGAAAAGACCCAGGGGAGGAGGCCTTCAATGTGTTGCTTTTTGCTGTCACGCCAGTATCGCGAATCCTTGCCTGACAGGCCCTTTTTCTTGACACCACTGGGTAATTAGGGGGATTTTTATAATAGGCTTCACCAATTAGTGAATACATCCTCTGACTAAATATTCCTTTGTCTCAACCTTACAGAAACTGCCTACAGGAATAAAGGCTAACAATTGGACCAGTGGCTGGGAATAGAAAAGAGAACCTTATGGCTGATGTAGGTATCACCCAGACTTTGACCTTCACAAGCCCTTGAGTCTAGAATACTTGTTGGTTCATGCAGTGACCTCATGGAGTCACTTTACAATGAAGAGACCCCACATGATGATACGAGAAGGGAGGGTTATGTTTCTGGTACCTTGAGGAACTTGTCTTTCAAACGGTTCATTGTAGATGCACTGCACTAATGAGTTGATATGATGAACTGAACCCCTTTGTACAAGTACTTAACAAAAATAATACATAAAAATAAAGGTTTATTGAGTTAACTCTTGTTTAAGAGTCTGTGCAGCTAAAGACAAAAAAAGACATCAAATTGAGTGGATATAGGGGGATTTACAGAGCAAAATGCCAGTTTTGGAAATATTCAACATAGAAGCTTTGTTAAATGTGTTGAATCTCCCAGTACTACTATATTGCATGAGTTTCATTTTTCATTTGTGCTATTTAACATGTTTCAATACAAACAAACATGCTATCAAGAATCTTATGCCATTTGGCTTGTTGAATCAATTGTGTGTGTGTGTGTGTGTGTGTGTGTGTGTGTGTGTGTGTGTGTGTGTGTGTGTGTAGTAGGGCTTGAACTCAGGGCCTGAGCATTGTCTCTTAGTTGTTTTGCTGAAGCACTCTACTACTTGAGCCACATCTCCACTTTCAACTTTTTTTCTTTGTTTTCTTTCTTTCATTTATTTATTTATTTATTTATCTACTTATTTATTTATTTTTGCTGGTGCATTGGAGATAAGAGGCTTATGGACTTTCCTACTCAGGCTGGCTTTAAACCACAATCTCAGTCTCCTGAGTAGCTAGGATTACAGGCATGAGCCACCAGCTCCTGGTTTCTTGAATCCAAATTTCATAGCTATTAAAAATAAAACTGATAGTTCAAGGTAGAATTCTTTAGCCTGCAGAAGGCATTGTCAGCTGGAGCTGGGACAGGAGATGGAGCTCGGGATCCACTCTTCTGTGGATACTGTAAATGAGAGATTAGCATCCCTCAGAGGCCTGGGGTAGAATTCACCACAAAGCCAGTTTCCATGGCCCATCTTTAGTGATAGAGCTTCTCATTTCCTTTACTGTCTACTAGATACTGGGAACAGTGACTAGTCAGCTTAAACTATTCGGAATTTAGATCCAATTTACCAACATTCTTTTCTCTCGAAGTTAAGTCACCGTTTGGGTACATTGCTTACAGCAACTTTCTCTTTTTTCTCTGATTTACTTGACAGTCCTATCCTTTGGGTATAAACTGAAGAGAGAGGAATGAGAACCCAAAATTTCCAAAGTGTGGGGCCATGATCTCTCCCATGAAAGGTGTCTGTGGATCTGTCTCCACACCTACTGGTCTGCTTCCTATCGATTTTTGTTTTTTGTTTGTTTGTTTAAATCAACTGCTCCATGGGGGCTTTAGAATTACTCATTAAGCAGCAGAGAAAGAAGTAAATTTGGTTCAAGCTTTTGGGCTGGAAATTTGTACTCTTAAATCTGAAGTGTGGGCACCAGGTCTCTCTGTCGCTCCGGTGGCATGCTTGATGGCTCCATTGCTTTCAATCTATGGCCAAGTGGAAAAGATTTAATGAATAGCCTTGTTGTATATGAAATTGATTCCTTTAGCAAATATTTGTTTGGGCTCCCCATGTGTGAAGCTGACATGCAGCGTCACAGTCCATTTTATTTGGTTTATTGGATAGGGTATATTCAATTTCAGAATAAAAATATTTTTCCCATTTCCCATTTAAGAGTTTGAAGTTCACGGGATGCATTTGAGAGCTGTCTTTTGCTTAGACTGAAACACTTGGAATTTTTTTTTAAATGCATTCTTTCAAAGGCGCATCTTTTTTTTTATTAGACATTTGAATGCATCACATCATTTTTATCAGCAGTAGCAAGTAGAGAGAAGATAGAATAAGGAAGTGACAGAAAATCCATTTGACAGAGAGAAATAGGCTCTCTGCCTGTGTGGATGTGTGAGTATCATTACCGCAATCGTAGTACAAGAGCAGTGTCTTTTGGCATCATAATGGTAAATCATAAAGTAAAATACACAAATTTTAGAATATGGTCACTTGATTACTTCATACCAGCAGCAAATAGAAAATAGACTAAGGCAAGAGAACCTACTATATTCCATTCCAAATTAAGTCCTACGTTCTCTTGTTCTCTTATTCTCTCTCTCTTTCTCAAATATATATATATATATATATATATATATATATAATAAGTGTATTTATATAGTGAGAGGGAATATATGTGTGCATATATATAAATAAAAGTTATCTATTTGGAAAATAAAAAGGAGGAAGAGAAGAAATGAGAGAAGAAGAGAAGACAATACAGTTAGAAATAAACACTCATGGTTTGTTTTAAACATATATTTTATTAAAGAAAGAAGCAGCTGTGGTTTCCATCAGAGAATCATTGCGAGTGTATTAAATGGAATATTTAAAGCTGTAAAGCTGAAGTGGGAATTCAGACCAATTATCATTGCCTCTAATAATTTAGACAGTATTTCCTAGTATGCAGGAAAACTTCCAAAGTGTGTGATCACAGCCATATTCTTCTTTAGTCTTGGAAAAACAAAAGAAAGCAAAGAAGGAAAACTTTTCTTCTTTGAGACCTTCTAGGAAATTTTTTATTAGACATGCAAATCCCTTCTGATTACCAGAGGATCTAAGAAGTGTTTGCCATTTCAAAAATATTAAACCTGTGATTCTGAAGCTAATGCGGCCTGAAGAGGGGAAAGTCTGACACATTTAGTGATGTACAAAGACTACACATAGGCAAGAATGTACACTTCTGAGTATTATTGTTCTTCTGGCTCTGCCATTTCTCCCAGTCATGTTTCTGACTCATGCAGATCTCCAAGTCTATTTTAACTAGAACAACAACTAAATGATACACTCAACAGAATTTATGAGGAGGAAACAGACATATTTCAGCATGAGAGAATATTTATGCATTATTTAACAGCAATAATGTTTGAATTCATACATTATGCAAATGCAGTCATAATCAGGGAAATGAAAGAACTTGGACTACTACAACATTCTTAAGCCCACCATTAGGTACCTATTTGTGCACAACACTTAAGACTGCACACTGCATTCCAGTGGTACAAATATGTTGCTTGAAGAAGAAAAGTCATCAGAGATTAACTGGGTATAAAATGAAAAGTTGATGAAGCTCCAATGGCCATCTTGATATTGAGATCTATCAATGGAGCCTCAAACAAGTATAAGAATGTTAGTTGAGGCTGGCATCAGTGGCTCATGGCTGTAATCCTAGCTATTCAGGAGGTTGAGATCTGAGGATCACGGTTCAAAGCCAGCCAGAGCAGGAAACTCCTCGAGATTCTTATCTCCAATAAACCAATAGAAAACTAGAAGTGGCGCTGTGGCTCAAGTGGTAGAGCACTCACCTTGAGCTGAAAAGCGCAGGGACAGCGTCCAAGCCTAGAGTTCAAGCCCCATTTTATATATATATATAAAAGGTTAGTTGTAATCAAAATGAGAGTGGAATAAAGTTCACTGCATTCCACTCCCATTTCTTCATTGGATGTGGATGACTGTTTTATGAAGGGAGCCTTACCAATAGGTAAGCATCATGCCAATATAATCTGGTTCAGTCTCATGACAGTACCATAAAACAGATTGCATTATTTTTCCTCCTTATACATTCTGAAACTGTTTGTTCCATGGTCAGTAGCATCGAGAGTCTATATACTACGTGATCATGCCCAATGGTTTATTTTACCATGACTGTTACATGAGTTCTACTTCCTTCTTTCAGACTAAACTCACTGTATGGAAAGTGTTAACTGAGCATTTCGTGCACTCCAAGCCCTGTGACAGTCACAAAACAGAGATGCCATGATCAACATCTGGATTTCCCAGCCTGACAGGGAGATAAACACGAGATCACACCACAGTGTGGGAAGTGCAGAGTTGGCCATGTTTGCAGAGAATCAGAAATCCAGTAGGCAAGCTGTCTAGTCCATATTGAGAGTGGAGGAAGGAAGGTGAAATGAAGCTAATGGAACTGATTGACACTGTGCCTTCCCTTCCTTGTTCTTTCCTTACTCTTCAGCTCCTGGCATGGGGGCTTTGCCTACATTAGGACTTGCAGATTATTTGGGGGGTGTGCATGTATGTCGGTATTGGGACTTGAACTCAGGGCTTTGTGCTCTCACTAGGTCTTTTCACTCAGAGTTGGCCTTTTGGTGGTTAGTTGGACATAGGAATGTCATGGGCTTTGCTGCCTAGGTGAGCTTCGAACCATGATCCTAAGATCTCAGGCTTCTAACTAGCTAGGATTACAGGTGTGAACCACAGGTACTCAGCTTCAGTGCACTCATTTCCACATTGGATTGTCCCAAGAGAAAGATGTGAGCATTCTTTGGCTGTTCTCTTGCTAAACTTTTTTTTTTTAAAAACTTCATCTTGTATGTATACCTATGTCTACTCTTCTGAGTAGGATTTAAAGAAAGGGTGTACAGGAAATGATAGGAGAGAATTCTTTTCATTCAGTTGAAAAGGGGAATCATCCATCTCACAAAATAAAGGCATCTTAAAGAGCGAGTTTCGATGGTGAGCTCCAGAGACTCCTTGGTTGAAGGCAGTGTTCAGTGTTCACTGGGGAAGGTCTGAAGAAGCGGGAGGAGGCTATTCGGCTGTAATTAAAAGGAAAGCAAAGGAGCTAAAAGATACCTGCTTTTCTGGCTTTTCCTAGTAAGGTGTTCAAACCCTGTGGGGAAGGCTCTATTCACATTTACATGCCAAATGCCATTTCTTCAGAAGACAGAGATCTAGCCAAAAACTCACTTCTGGTGGAAATTCCTTACCTTGCTTTCACCTCGGGTCACGGATGAAATGGTTCCTTTGGTTTAGTTTAGTTGTCTAACTATCATAGAGTTGTCTGGTAGTAAATCAAGTTTATGCAATCTTCTGCTTATCTGTAGTCATCTTGAAACACTAGGGTCCCTCGAATGAGAAAAAAAAAATCCTGTATAATGCACACATGGCTGATAAAAAGATAATTTTGTGTTGTGAAACAGGTTAATAAGAAAGATTATTACTAGCCATTCATCTTTCTGCCTTCAAGGCAGAGAAATGTCCTTTGAAAAACTCAGTAGGTAATTTCCCCACTGACATTCCTGCCACATGGTAGGAAACCCGTGGAAGGGAGTCATCCTACACTTCAAATGCTATTCCTACTTTGCAGTTTCCTTCATATCAATGTACCTTTAAGTTGAAGAATTGCATACAGTCCAATAGGTTTTCCTCTCTGAGATAAAGTTAGCCTTTAGGAGTGTTTCCTGCTACGGAATTTTGCAAAGAGAATTGCTATACTGTGGTAGTGCATGAAAGATGAAACCTTTGCTGAGGTACTGAGTACTTACCACTTAACCAAAACAAAGGTGGCCTCTCAGGATCCAAGTTGGATCTAAGAAGTACTTACCCCACTCGTCCTTCTGTGTGCCAGGCAGTCTGGATGGAAGACCAATACATAGCACTGGAGGGGAGAAAGTCAAAGAGATGGTTTTACAGAAGTACCCTGATTTCATCCATTTGGTAAATTCTCTGTTTGGAATGTGGTGGCATTGTAACTGAAAGGATGGTTATGTACACACAGACCCAGACTAGTCTTTGGTTTGCAATGATTCAGTTTGTCATTGTTTAGCTTTGCAACTGTGCAAAAGCAATACACCTTGAGTAAAAGCCAGAATTCAAGGTTCATATGTGGATGTTTTCTGGGAATAGACAGAAATGGGATGAAATTCTCACCACACTGGGCAGTGTTAGTGAGCTATATCTCCCAGTCAGATGCTCGATCAACAGGGTAAACCACAAGTGAATGCTCTACAGTGCACTGTGTTGTGTGTTGCTAAGCTGTGATGTTCAATGAGATGTACGAAATGCATTTTTGACTTTTCAACTTAAAAATAAGTTTATCAGTATCTGGTACCAATAGCTTACACCTGTAATCTTAGCTACTGGGTGGGGGGGCTCTCACTCTTTCTTGCCAAGGCTCTACCACTTGAACCATGCCTCCACTTCCTGGCCTTTTGCTGGTTAATTGGAGATAAAAGTCTCCTAGACTTTCCTGCCTTTGAACTGTGATCCTCAGATCTCAGCCCATCCTCGAGTTCAAACCCCAGTACTGGAACAAAAAACTCCTCCCTCCCTCCCTCCCTCCCTCCCTCCTTCCCTCCCTCCCTCCCTCCTTCCCTTCCTTCCTTCCTTCCTTCCTTCCTTCCTTCCTTTCTTTCTTTCTTTCTTTCTTTCTTTCTTTCTTTCTTTCTTTCTTTCTTTCTTTCTTTCTTTCTTTCTTTCTTTCTTTCTTTCTTTCTTCCTTCATTCCCCCCCTCACTTTCTTCCTTTGTAAAGAAAGGTATTATGGACTAGGGATAGACAATCGATCATGGAGTAACACTGCAATCAGGCAATCTGTTCATTTATCCACAAAGTTTCTCAAAATTTGTTTTTGGAAGTACTCAATTTAGATGTTACATGAGAAGAATTATAGAGAGAAATTGTCCTAACAATAAAGGGGCCTTGCAGATTGTTTGTTTCTTTCATTTTCTAGGTAAAATATATTCAGGATTTTTGTTGTTCTTGTTGGTGCCAGTCCTGGGGCTTGAACTCAGGGCCTGGGTGGTGTCCTTGAGCTTTTATTATTCAAGGATAGTGTCCTACTCCTTCACAGCTATACTTTGGGCTTCTTTTAAGTGTTTAATTGAAAAGAAAGAATCCCATGGACTTTCCTGCCCAGGTTGGCTTTGAACCATGATCTTCTGATCTCAGCCTCCTGAGTAGTTTAGGATTACAGGCGTGAACCCATGGTCCCCCAGCACCCGACTTTCCAGTCAGCTTTGTAAGATCATATCACAGACAGTGGAACATTTAGGTGAGAAATGGATCAAAGAAGTTGAATTCCTTTCAAGATTTAAAATCAGTAATAAGTCGGGCACTAATGGATCCCACCTATAATCCTAGCTACTCAGGAGACTGAGATCTGGGGATCATGGTATAAAGTCAGCCTGGGCAGAAGAGTTCAGAGATTCTAATCGCCAGTCTGTATTTGATGTTGGTATAATTTGTGGAGGGGAAGGGGAAAAACAAATCATTTAATAATAGAGATACAGATGGGCCCATTGCAACAATGAGATGTACAAATCAAAAAACGAACTTTACAACTTTGGCGGGGTGGGGGTGGGGGTGGGGGTGAGGATGGGGGGGGAGATGGGAAGGGATGGGAAGGGGAAACAAAGGAGGAGGCAACAATGCTTGATAAGAAATGTACTCATTATCTTGCCCATGTAATTGTAACCCTTCTGTATGGTATTTTCACAATAAAAATGATAATAATAAAAAGACAAGTGGAAGTGTGGTTTCAGTGGTAGAGTGCGAACTTTCAGGGAAACAGACAAGCAAGAGTATGAGGCCCAGTACCCCCTGAAAAAAAGCAATAATAGACGTAAAAGTACTTTAAGACATAAAGTTACATAAAAGCATTGCTGTAGAGCCATCTACAGAAGCTATCTGCGTCATTATACCCTATCTCTTGGTTCATGTTAGGATCCTAACTGTTGGCTTCCTAAAGTAAATTAGCATCAACTGAACCAGGTCTATGAGCCGGGAAAGGCAGTACTCTATGAACTTTTTTTTTTCTTCTGGTACTAGGGCTGTGAACTCTGCCTGAGTACTGTCCCTGAGCCTATTGGACTCAAGGCTAGCACTTTGCCACTTGAGTCACAATACCACTCGGAGTTTTTTCTGGAGATAAGAGTCTCACAGACTTTCCTGCCTGGCTTCAAAAGGAGTAAATCACCTGACTTTATGAGCCAGACTGCAAAAACTACTTTAGCAACGGACTAGTCTTAATGGTGGCTCAATTAAGACACAAAACAAAAACCAAAAACAGAAGAGCTTAAGATTTCCAACATGACACAGAAACAGTACAGCTTTCATTTTAATCTCATATAACCTTAAGGAACCCAAACCAAAACAAAAGCCCCTAACACTTCTGGTTTCTTTTGTGAGTCAGAATGCATACGGTCCAGAAAGAGGCTACAGAGAGAGAAGATGGCATTTTCTTACTCCCAATGAAAACTGTCCCTATAATATATTTATAACAATGAGGAGCTTTTGTTTTGGGAAGTATAAGTCTGCCCTTCCCCTCCCCACCCCCACCCCCAGCTGCAGCAAGCTACTAGAAGCATAGCTTTATTATTAATAGTCCCATCGTTAATGCAAATGTTGACACATTATCTGCACAACCATTTTCTTGTAAGGAAAGCCCACAAATAATACTTGACATCTTGTTTACATAGCAGTGCCACTGTGTATTTTTCAATGTTCTTTGTATCTTTATTGCATATTGGAGTGCACCACATTATTTTGGCCTAGTTCAAAATCTTTTAGTATGCAAACTTGCGTCACCACCAACACCAATGGACCAATCAGCTTCAAAATGATTTTCTGCACTAGTGAGCCTGCATCTTCTCCAAATACTATTCTATTGAGTAGTATGCCTCCCTTCTGTTTTTTTTTTTTTTTTTAAGATTTAGTGGTTTTTATGATGCTTTTAAAAAATCTATTACCATGACATATGGATTTTCTAACATGGTATTTGGGCATTTTTTTTTGTGGTCTATACTTTTGATCTGAAAATATATTCCTTATTAAATGTGCAATTTTAGCATATCATCAGGGTTTTCTAGCCTCATGTTGTTAATGATACATCAATTACTTTAAGCTATTGTTTGTAAGGCAATTGAGCAAGACATGAAGCTTTCTTCTGTTTGACGAGAACCATTGTAGAATGGTTGTGAGCCAGCTATTCATGTCTGCAGGATTTTAATCAGAGACAGCCTTTTAAGAGCTGTAGTTTACCAGAGGTTGACACTGTCTTGTCTCCTCGGAAAAGCGTTGGAGAGAGGGTTTGCTAATTGATTTTTCCTTAAGAACAGTCTGTTTCTTTTTCCAGTTTGATTACAGGAAACACTGGCATTTGTCATTTTTCCCCCCAATGGTTGGAGCTTGCTGCCCTAATAAATGCGCACATGAGATGCTGCTGACTCCTTGTGTGATGGGTGGATGGTGCTGAGCGGAAGAAGGTCACAATGATGTTAAATTTGCCGCTGAGCAGAGGATCAAAGTGTAAATGGAATCCTGAACGCTGGGAAGTGTGAGTGTGCCAGTGTAAATAATCTATTAATTATTGACAGCTCAGGGGCTGGAAATTCCTATTTAGTTATGACATCTTTATTTTTCATACTGACTGAACGATTTCTGGCATTTTTAGAATTAAAGTTTCTTTGACTATAGATAGGGACTATTTCAATTTACAGTAAACCTCTGCTGGTGCTCTCTGCCTCCTTTGACATTATTTTTGGTCTGATTTCTGCATAGTAAAGCAGTATGAGATGTGACAGAAAGGCAAGAAGAGAGCCAAGGATAAGAAATACAACAATGGTGTGAGGCCTGCCTTACATGCTTAATTTTGTAATTGCCTTACAGACTTCAAAAAGAAATCTGCATAAGAAGGAAAGAAACCTTCCAGAGCAAAGTGATGCTTGAGCAGCATTGGCTGTGTTGGCTATTTATGGGAAAGCAAATGTTTATGAAGAAGCCACCATTTAGGAAAGTATTTAGTAGACACAGCAGGACAACAGACCATTTGTTAAGCCTTTTGAAAGATAGCCAAGGAGAATATCATGCAAATAGAAAACATTGAGTGCCCTTGCTGGAAGTTTTGGACAGGATTATATTGAACCATAAGAAAATACCTTCCAGTGCTCAATTTCTCTATTTATACACAGTTTTAGAGTGTCTTTTAAAATATTATTATGTGTTTGCATAATGGAAATGAGTGATACTCCACTCATCACAGTGTAACTGGAAAGAGTATAAAAAGGTGACCTAAAATTTTTTTTAAATTAAGAAGCTGGTACCACAGCAGAAGGTTTGCGAACTTGTGAGACACAGTGGTTGGGTGCCCTTCCAGTGGGAACAGCTTTTGTTAAGAGCAGACTTCCATTGAAGAGGTGAGATGTAGGTCTTTGATGACTATAAAAGCTGTCTCTTCTGGGTTTCTTAACAAACTAAAAGGTTGAAGAGGTTCCTTGAAGTTATGAACCCCCTCCCTTCATTTTTTTTTGGTCCATTTAGGGCAAGTTTGAAGCCCAAATGGGCCAATTTATGTTTTCAGGTTAGTTTTGCTTTGAGTGGAGCACATGTATTTGAACCTTCCATTCAAAACCATCAAACTCAGGGGGTGTGAATAGCAGTGAACACACAAGCTCCCGCACACTCTCACCGCTGCGCTTCCTACTGCTGGACTGCTGGCCTAAACTGGCCTTCAAGCACCTGACCTGGAGGGAGGTCTTTCATGTGCCTACAACTTTGATGCCACACTCTGTGTGACTGATCATTCATGAGAAACTGAAACCTTCAGAGGCGAGCAACGCTCTATCTCCTGCATAGGTTTGACAAGACACTACATGGATTTTTTTGACACAAAACATAAAGAAAACCAGAGATTGTTTTTTTTTAAAGAAACATTTGAGCCAATGTGTCTGGGATAGACAGAGAAAGAAAAGTAGATAGGGATGAGCTCCCAAGGAATAAATTTAAATGTAAGGAATTTTAAATAATTCATTTTTGTGCCAGTACTGGGGCTTGAGCTTAGGGCTTGCCTGGATGCTGTCCCTTAGCTTGGCATTGAAGGCTAGTACTCTGCCACTTGAGCGGTAGCTCCACTCTGGCTTTTTGCTGGTACATTGGAGAGAAGAGTCTCAAAGACTTTCCTGCCTGAATTGGCTTTGAATTATGATCCTTATATCTCAGACTCCTGAGTAACTAGGAATACAGGTGTGAGCCACCAGAGCCCTGCTTAAGTGAAAATATAAGGAATTAAATTATAGGTTGTTTAAGAGAAGAAGGAAGGCAAGGAAGGGTAAAAGGGAATTCTGTTCAGGGAGATGCCAATTACAAACCAGTTGTTCTCTGTAGGATCACATAGTAGGGATTACTTCTGCATCAGGTCTTCAGTTTGGAAGGGCATTTTGCTTCTTGAAAGAGATGCTTTGTGCTCTACAACAAGGGTCTCTGATAAAAAGAAAGAGGGGGGAGGGGGGTGTCTGAGGGTTGGGGGCAGGTAAGTCAGCACAGCCCTCTTGTAAGTGTAATTCTCATTCTGTCCAGTAGAGGGCACTAGTAACTAGTGCACACCAGGCTGCACACCATACCATTCGTGGTATTTCCCATACCACGAATAACCATACATTCAATATTGTACAAAACCACAGTCATCAGAAACACCAGTTCCTTTTTTTGTGGTTGTTATCATAATATAATCTCTTTTCTTTGCCCCAGTGAGCCTTTCCAATTCTAACTTCAATGAAAATATCAATATCCAATTCAAAGTACTCTTTCAACGTCTAGAATGGGTCTATTAAAAGAATTCCACACAGACTTTCTCACACTTCTGAGTAAAAGGAACTACCCTGAATTTTCTTACTGGGTATTTCTACTCATTTAAGAAGAATTCCAAAGGGAAGATCTTTGCACGGATGGGGAAAGTTAGCTTTAGAAACCTCCAAACCTAAGGTTTAGCTGCCCTCCCGGGGGCCGACTGATTTCTGAAGAAATCAGAACAAAGTTGAACAAATCTTGAATTCAAAGATACTGCAAGAATGTTATCTAGCCATCTCTTTACCTATTTATATATCACCTACTCATTGTATACATATTAAAATAGTTACATTAATCTGACACCTTTCTGTGTGTGTTAGAACATAATTCATTGGCGACTAGCAAATACTTCAAACACGTTACCAACATATCACTTTCAAAATTTAACTAATTAGTTGGCCCTTTTTTAAACAATCAGTAATATTATAATGTATAAAAAAGATACATGGAACATTCTAGGCCCTACTTGTTACTAAGTAAATTTATCAGCAAAAACTAATCACAACTTTTCCAAGTTATTAACAAGAGTTTCTTGCTATATTTCTATGCAATTCCCCACAAACACTAACAATGTAAAAAGACTTATGATCATCATTTAAATAGAAACTATAAATACACTGTTGTTGAAACGAAAATTTACAGGACACTTTATATTCAATTAGATTTACATCCCCATGTAAAAACAGACATGCTTAACTTTGAACCATTATGATTCTGGTAGATTTTTTTTGAGGTAGAAATTTTAGAGTATATATGGTATTTTTGGAGATCTAAATCTTAGAGTATATATGGTAATTAAAAAATAAAAGAATGAAAGTAAATACTACTAAAATGATTATTTCAGCTTGCCTTCTGGGACTTCACTGAAAATGGAGAATATGTCATCAGTCAGTCAACACAAAGACGCGTGTGTGTGTGTGTGTGTGTGTGTGTGTGTGTGTCTGTGTGTGTGTGCGCGCGCGCGTGCGTGTATTAATCAGTGAATGATGGATATGTCCATTTTGCTCTCTATTGCAATCATGCCCATGTGAATGTAGCAAAGTTGCATTCCAGAATAAGAAACATGTTAAAGGAAGATGCATGCCATTTTGTTCCAGGTTGCTTGAATTTTTAATGCCACTTTCTTTCCAAGGAGAAGAGAATATTGTTATTTGTGGGGGGGTGGGTAAGGTGGGGGTAGGAGGAAGGGGCTTTTGTAGGCCTTCTGACTTCTGACTTGGTTAGTATGGGCTTCTGTATCGAAAGCTGTCATCTTTTTCCCTTTAGCATCCGTTACTTAAACAGGGTGCATGGCTGCAGGGTTAAAAAACAAAAACCAAACCAAACCATGACTGAGCCTATTTGTTCCTTCCTATCCCATGAAGTTGGCAGAACCGGGGTCCATACCCCAGCTGTCCTGGCTTTTAGGGAACTTCCTGACACTTCTGAAACCCAGGCAGGCAGGACATGCAGAGTGGAAGGAAGGAGGAAACAGAACTGGGAAGACAGAGAAGTTGGCAGGTGGGTCCATGTCCTATAAGGTTTTTGCATATTTACCTTGCTTATCCTCACCATCCCTTGAGAAATATACAATTATTATAACCTTTAGTTAAAAAACTCCAACCTCTCTCTATAATTGGAGGGTTTATTTCAAAGTGAAAGTAAGAGAGGGGAAATATTTCTAGAGAAGAGAATAACGTATTTTTCTTTCTTACTCTTTGGAAGAAAAATATGAACACAGGGATGGGTCTGATGAGAATATGGTAGGCAGCAATGATCACAGAATTTCACACGAAGCAGCCTCTGTGCAGGTGTTCTGGGCTTGAATGATAGGTGATCTCCTTTGGCCACAGTAGGCTGGCTTGTAGGATCCTTGTCACCAAGTTGGCTGCCACAACTCCAGGAGTCACAGTCACATTGTCAATGACACAGGACCAACCAGATTCTGAAGAAGCAAAGATGTACGAAGTCTAAAGCATTCCATGAAACTGTTTTACCTCTGAGTCCCAATGTTGGCTTAATTTTCAGGCACCACATGAAAGCAAGCTGTCTCCTGTTGTTCTTGTCTTCAGGTTCAATTTCACTATAAAACAAACAAATGAAACAATTAAAAAAAAACAACCACCCAAACTCTAGACTACATAATTTGATTCTAGGAATTTGAAGCGTCTGCAGAACATCGTGCCTATTATTCTGTCTCTGAGAGAAGGCAGATATCTGTTTATTTGTTCATATCCCTTTGTCCGTAGTAAGCATGCTTGAACATCAGCTGATTTGATTTTAGGCTTTCAATTGCAATGAAGGCTAGGAGTTGGTGGCTCATACCTATAATCCTAGCTACTCAAGAGGCTGAGATCTGAGGATTGTTGTTCAAAGCTAATCTGGGCAAGAAAGTTCTTGATACTCTTCTCTCCAATTAAGCAGGAAAAAAAAAACCCAGAAGTGGTGCTGTAGCTCAAGTGGCTCTAGCCTTGAGCAAAGAAAGCCTAAGGATGGTATCCAGGCCATGAGTTCAAGTCCCATGACCAGCAAAAATAAAAACAACAATAGAGTGAAATTAAAACAGAGCTCCTGTAGGCTACTTGGCTTTGCTCTGTCTCTGGCATTTCCCTGTGCTTTGTTTAATTGAATTTTAACCAGACTCAGCCATTCTAGTCCAGGACAGTGTCCAGGACCCACTTAGCTTTTCTGATCTCTTTGACTCTGTCCAACATCAGCATGGCTGGGGGAGGGTATCACAGTCACTGGTCTCATTCAGCTGCTTCGGTTTCTTGGCATTCCATTTAGCTGCTCCAAACTGTGTCACATCCTGTGATTTTTGTCAAGATCCTCGCCATGGGTTTGGAGAGCCCTATTAACTACCTCTAAACAGTTGACTACTAATTTTAAGGTACTATAGATACATCCAATAAATAAGTTCTGTGGGAGCTGGGAAGGTGATTCCATGCACACATGGACCCGAGTTTACCTTGGGAGGGGAATCAGGGTGAAGAGAACAGAATCCTCATTCCGATGGAGACTCACCTACATTTTATCAACATAGGATTCCCCAGATCTCTGTAACTCACCTGGCCGACTTAGCACTGGTTAGACCTCACACACAGAATCCTGACACTGGAAACAAGCGCTTAAGGCTGGGATCTCTGTGTAGTGTGGTGTGTGTGTGTGTGTGTGTGTGTGTGTGTGTGTGTGTGAGTGACTGTGTGTGCGTGGGGGGAGTGTGATTCAGAGAAATCAGTTTTTGAAGTGTGAAGGGGGATGCGTCTATTTTGAAAGCCTCCATGGAGATGGAAAGTTCGAGGGATCTATCCAGACAAACCATTGGCCAATGTGAGTGCTCATTAAAGTCAACCCAGAGCCCCACAGGCTACACAGTTCCCTTTAGGACTTACTGAGATCCTTGCTTTCTAAACTCGATTACACTTGCCTTTAACTCTTATAAGAGAGGCCGGCTGAGTGGATTTGCCAGCAGGAACTCTCTGTGTTGGTGCTTCTTTCTAGAAAGTTTGTGAAGATGGCCTTGGGTTTGGAAATCAGCCAGTACTCAGGGGGTGATGCCAGAGAATGGATGAGCTCCCTCGATGTGAGTTGTCATACAGGGAGGAAGGGCAGACATACAGCCCTGCGGGTGGTCCACAAACTGTACATCATTTGGACTCTGTTCTTGGATGCTTTGTTTACAAAGGAGGGAACGGTAACATCTACCCCATGGCACTTTATGGGGCACTATAAACCTACATGCAGCATTTTGGAAGGTTTCTTGACAGATCGGAGATGCGCAATATGCCAATAAAATCCTCACTCACCACCTTTAACATCTACCTTTTCTCTAGACACTTCTCTCTTTCTTAAAGCAGGAAGTGGTTCTACTGCCTGCACACCCACCCTGTGTTTGGGACGCTCTACCTCTCTAGTAAAGAGCCCAGCTGCCAGGCCTTCTATTTTACTTTCTGTAATTAACATACACCAGGTTGCATCTTAAACCCCAGTAACTCTACTGTGTGTTTGCATGTAAGCTTGACAATGCCTTCTTGTGGAAGAAAATGTGAGTATTATTGGGGTTTCAGGCTTCAAGGGTGACTTCAAGGTACAAAGCTCTCTTCCCCCACCCTCGCCTTATTTTTGTGTCAGTCCTGGGGCTTGAACTCAGAACCTAGGCTCTGGCCCTTGCTCAAGACTGGCACTCTACCACTTGAGCCACAGTTCCACTTCCAAGCTTTTTTATTTATTTATTTTTTGGGGTGGTTAATTGTAAATAAGAATCCATGATCCTAAGACCTCAGCCTCCTGAGTATCTAGGATCATAGATGTGAGCCATGTCTGTAAGTTGTTTTTTTCCCTTCTCATGTGATACCTTGGAAACAGAAAAGGAGACAATAAGGGTGAAGAAAAAATAGGCAGAGAGAACTGAGCGGTAACAAAGATGTCATCAAGCTATTTCCACAGAAACCAAGAACTGATTATAAGAGAGAAACAAACAAATCTGTGGTCATTTGAAGCCTAAAGACGCACTTAATAACATTTCTTAATTTCTTTAACCTTCCATCTTTTCCCCCTTATGGTGGAAATTTGCCCAATAAAAGGACATAAACCACTAATGCCATGCTTTAGGCAGAACATGGTTCTGTGAGCCAATGCAGGCTGGTTTCAGGGAAACTAACAATGTTATTGATTTCAGTCAAGCTTATTAGAATCGGTGTTACTTGCCCTCTTCCTCTACAAGATTGTATTTGGGCTTCATTATGAAATCTCATTCCATTAAAAGAAGGCAGCAATGAATTCTGTAAATAAAAAAAATATTACCCAAGATGTATTTGTTAAAAAATTATGTATGAAACCTGCTCTGAGTATCAAATACATTAAGAATTGGAATCATGTATTTTCTGGATCTCTCATGCATTTAAAAAATATTGGAACTAGGAACCAATTCTCACAGGAAAGCTTTACTTGTTTTCCTGTTAGCAAGCCCATGTAAGATATTGTTGCACAATCTCAGTGAGATGTATCATGTAATGCCCACAGACATGGGGAATGTTTTCTCTTCCCATAGAGCTCAGTAACATGAGAGACTTGTGAAGCCATAACTGGTTGCTATAAGAAGTGGAGTTCATTCTCTAGCTGGCCTTGCCTGGGTTTATTCATGGTCTAGAAATATGAAAGGCAAAGCAGAGATTTGGAATATCTCCCATTTCTGTATCCACAGGAGGTATGTCATCTGGATTAAGCAGCTTAAGTGACTTGATACAATTGATGGAAATGAACTGATAGAGGAAATTACTTTTCCAAAACAAACAGTTACCATATGTACTTTTCTCTTAGACACTCAGTCCTGCGTCTGTTTATTCAGTATCAGCCAGCACAGCCTTGTAAATACTGGAGAAAATGGTGATAACCATGTAGCCCAGAAGATTATAGTGTTTTCTCATCCAAAAATATCACCACACACCAAACACAGCATGGCTTCTGTCGATAGACAGAGTGGGCACTTCTGGGGCTCTACTTGAGGACTTGGAACCTGTGAAGAGTTGGCTTGGTATCAGAAAGGCCTGGTTAGGAAATCGCTCCCATAATTCTCTTTCTATGTGTGACTCTATGACTTGACTTAACCTTAACCTTTTTGCACTGGGCTTTCTAACCCGGTTTAACCTTGAACTTCTGTGTTGGATGTCATGACCTTGTTTATCTTTGAACTCCTTTTTTGACTTGGCTTAACCTTAAACTTCTGTATTGGACTTTCTGACTTGGCTTAACCTTGAAGTTTTGTGTTGGACTTTGTTTGTGTTGGACCTTGTTTAACCTTGAACTTCGAGTTAGACTTTAAGACCTGGCTTCACCTTGAACTTCTCTTCTCCTGGAATGCTTCACTCCCTACTACCAAGTTGACATTTATAATCTCTTTAGTTCAGGGCATTGGTTGGATCTACTGAACTAATTGTGACACAGAAGAGACCCATCTAAGGAAGTTGGCACGGGAGGGGTGGTGGTGGTGGTGATGGTGGCAGTAGGGTTGGTGTCTCAGGACTCTCTGTGGTTAAGGGTGACAGTTGTGAGTTGACAGGTTGACATTCCTACATCTGCCCATGTGATTTTCCTCACCCACTATACACTGCATAGAAGTAATGAGGTCGAAAGTGAACACAAATACATACAATCGTGCTGGGGAAATGGAGTGTCTTTATGTTCTGTAATTGATCTGAATCTTCTTTATGAGTCCCCCTCTCTCCTGGGTTCTTAGACTTACCAATTAACAAGGCATCTGTCCCCAGTACTCTCTATGATCTCATTTCAGCCTCTGGTTCATCCATCTGGCTCCATCCTGGGCTGCCCCTCTTCTGCTGCTTTTGAACCATGAGGACTTGGCTTTGTCCCAAAGGCTGGGGGTGTCCCAGGGAACTGTGGCCTGGAAAAGAGCACTGGCAGTGGTCCTACCATTCATGAGTTCCTGTAACACTGTACGTTTTTAATTATCACTCACTGGTCGGATGTGACCCATAACAGAGGAGTCAGGAGAGGAAAGCTTTATTCACGGAAAGAGTTTTCTTCCTGCCATTCGTCAGCGCTGGCAAGGTGGAGCTGTTCTTTTGCCGCTTCTGGTTGGAGTGGGTCTCTTAGAACATGCTGGATTCTCCTTGCAGATCCCAGATTCTCAGAGATGGAAACAGAGAAACCAATTCACTCATTGGGGATTGCTATTCAGAAAGATTAACATGTCAAAGTTATCATGACCATGCGTATCATTTTGGTGAGGTCAAATGAATTCAATTATAAAAGACTTAAAGCTGTCTCTTTCTTTTATGAGCCTTAATTAGAATATCCATTTTCAGAGACAGAGTAGAGGTATCTACTCTCCAATAACCCATGTTGGTCAGACAGTTTATGTGACATCATTAGAATATTTTGTAATTCTATAAGCCAGATGGGAATTTTGTTCCTTCTTTCTTCCTATTTTTTCCTCTCTCTCTTTCTCCTCCCTCCCTCCCTCCCTCCCTCCCTCCCTCCCTCCCTCCCTCCTTTCTTCCTTCCTTTCTTCCTTCCTTCCTTCCTTCCTTCCTTCCTTCCTTCCTTCCTCCCTTCCTCCCTTCCTCCCTTCCTCCCTTCCTCCCTTCCTCTCTGTATCTGCCTCTCTGTCTCTCTGTGCCTCTGTCTCTGTCTATCTTTCTCTCTCTTTGGGCTGGTACTAGAGTTTGAACTTAAGGCCTGAGCACTGTCCCTTAGCTTTTTCTTTGAAGACTGGTTCTCTATAACTTGAGCCACTTTTGGCTTTTTGTTGCCTAATTAGAGATGAGATTCTCATAGACTTTTCTGCCCAGGCTGGCTTTGAACTCTGATCTATCTGCAAATCTCAGCCTCCTAAGTAGGTAAGATTACAGAGGTGAGCCACTAGTGCCTGGATTGTTTACTTAACAAACATGTTAACCACAGTATACTTCAGACAGTACACATAGAATGTGCATGGACAATGACAAGTTATCAGACTGATTGTTTTCAGTACTTACTTATTTTTTATAAGTTACTCTTACATTGAGTTCATTATCACCTTTCCTTGCAAGGGAACTATTCATTCTAGTTTGTGGAGTTTGCAGATAAAATTAAGAGATAAAATTATTTCACTCAGTTTCTGCAGGGGTAAAGTGAACTTAGTGCACTTGTCCCTGATCAAACCTTCTGTGGCCTATATTGTATAATTCTGGGTACAGGATATCACAAATTATTGTGTGTTCTTTGACAAGCAACTCATATCCAACCATTCAATAAATTTTTTTCAATAAATATTTCTGTACTCTTAAGTGTCAGCCCCTTTTAGAGGTACTGGAGGTAATGTGCCTGAGTGTTAGGTAAGGCAGATGAAGTCTCTATCCAGAGGGAGCTTGAATTCTGGCAAACACAAAGGGAAAGAGGCAAATCGGTAATAATAATAATAATAATGGAATATTATTCAATTCTGAGATGATATCTAAGTACCTTCAGGTCTTTAGTGACTAGAACAAGAATAGCCACGGGGAAAGAAACATGAGATTTGATTATTGTAAATTCAGAATAAAGCTCTGAAATTTCGTTCAATATAAGAAAGAAGTTGCTACTATTAGAACTTTACTCCAGTCCCCAAGTAGCTTGCTGTTGATAAAGTGTTCAAAATAAGCTCAAGCAGAGGGACATTCTCTCTCTTCTCTCTCTCTCTCTCTCTCTCTCTCTCTCTCTCTCTCTCTCTCTCTCTCTCTCTCTCTTCTCTCTCTCTCCACATCTCCCTCTCCCTCTCTCTCTCTTTTTGTTGGTCATGGGGCTTGAACTCTGGGCCTGGGTGCTGTCCCTCAGCTCTTCAGCTCAAGGCAAGTGTCCTACTACTTGAGCCACAGTGCCACTTCTGGTTTTCTGGCTTTTTATTGGAGATAAGAGTCTCATGGACTTTCCTCTCTGGGCTGGCTTTGAACCATGATCCTCAAATCTCAGCCTCCTGAGTAGCTAGGATGATAGGTGTGAGCCACTGATGCCCAGCTCAGATATTCTTTTAGAGGAGGGATCAAAGATGGGCTACATGGAGCCATTCACATCCATGCGTCTGGGATTATATGCACTTAGATGTGTCACCCTTGGCCTTTGACTCTGTGAAAACTTAGTACTTCTAAGGTAAGACACATAGCTAGTTTCAAGAAGCTTTCAAGGAAGGGCAACTTCTTTTCTTGTGAGAGAAGGGAATTTCGGTCACGAAGCCTCAACAGACCAGAGTCAGGAGACCCAGGTGCTATACATGTTCTTCCTCTGATGGAAAAGTATCTTACCCTCCATTGTTTTCATAGGAGTAAAAGAGCTGATGTCTGTCCAGTGGTATTGATACAGACTTTTTGCTTACCTGTATGGTATTGCTATTTGTTTGTTGATTCTGAAGTTTGCTCAGATTTCATTTTATAATGATGGTTAAGATAGACATATAGGGGCTGGGAAGGTGGCTCAGTGGTAGAGCACTTGCCTTGCATGCATGAGGCCCTGGGTTCGATTCCTCAGCACCACATAAGCAGAAAAAGCTGGAAGTGGTGCTTGGCTCCAGTGGTAGAGCACTAGCCTTGAGCTGAAGAGCTGAAGGACAGTGCCCAGGCCCAGAGTTCAGACCCCATGACTGGCAAAAAAAAAATAAGATAGACACATAGTCAGGAAACACAGGAGAAGATGCTCAGCCTCATTACTAAGGAGAGAAATGCAAACCAAACCCATGAGAAAACACTGCTAGGGTGGGTGAGACCTAAACAGCACACAGTGACAGGTGCCAAAAAGGACAACCAGAAATAAGAGCTACCACACATTGCTGATGAGAAATATAAATGGTGTAGTTTCTTTGCAAACCCATTTGGAAGTTTCTCAAACAATTAATATACAATGATTCTACAGCCAGCAATTCAATTCTTAGCTATAAAATGAAAGAGAAATGAAAGAAATTTGTCTATGAATGCTTTGAGCAGCATTATGTATAATAGACAAAAAAGGGGAAATAATTTGAATGCCTATCAACTGATGGCTGATAAATAAAAATGGATAGAATGTTATTTGGCTATAAAGATGAAAAAATATTAATACTTAATACCATGTGAGTAGACCTCAAAAACATTATGCTAAGTGGAAACCACCTATGGTTCCATTCAGATGAATATACAGAATAAGAAATCTATAAGACAGAGGGTAGATTAGTGAATATTTAGGTATGACTTGGGGAGAAACTCCATTTGAGATGTTACGCGAGTCTTTTCTACTTCTATTTTAGGTAGGAAGGAAATCAGACATTTAGTCTGATGGTTCAAAGTTTATTGAGAGATCATTTCTATCTTTTTAGTGACTTTGTTTTAGGTTCTCCCTCCTAGAAATGTAACCACGAGATCAGGAGAGACCCACAAACTCCCCAAAGGACTTTGATTAATATGAAATATTTAGAAAGAAAGGTATCATAGCACCAGGATTTGAAGGTGTGTCTTTCATACCACAGAGCCTTTTTTTTTGTCCAAACTGCCTTTACAGAAAATGAACCAGGACTGTTGCTGGTTTTCCTTATTGTTGAGTGCAAAACAATCAAGACATAGAAAGGAGAGCAAGATACATAGAAGGTCCTTCCATCATGTTCCCAAAGGCGAGATTATCTGAAGTCTCTCCCTACTATTTTTTTTTAAAAGATTAGCATGGTTTCCTAAAGACCTCCCAAACCCAACATTTATTTATTTTTTTTTACTTTCAAAGAGAGATCATTTCCCTCTCCAGCCATATTCTCTTGCTTTCACTCCTCACAAATTGCTAGTGGTTGAACTGCCAACAAACTACATCTCCCCACTGCTTTGCCCATAGCTCCAGACACAATGATGCAGCAGCTCAGCTCATGTTCATATTCTCCATGGCTGATGAAATATTTAAATGGTGCTGATCACTTCAGCTGGCATTTTAGATGCCGAATATACCACCCTGTTGGCACCTCTTTCCAGAAGAACTATAAACTGCTGTGCCCTGACTCTATTGCTTTCTCATGTTTATGCTAAAGTAAAAATTTCAGAAAAAAAGACCCTTCTCTTGGACGGTGTTCTAATCAAAGGCGGCTCACCACCAGCATTTGATTTGTATTTTTTTAAGGTGATCTTTCTCATAAGCTTGGCTGGCCAAGCGCACACAATTAGTGAGCTGTTTTGGAAGAAGAACTTTGAGAGAATGCTCCATTTGTCAACTTTTAATTAAAATGATAAGAACAGCAGACCGAGCAAGAGGAAACCTGTTGCCATTCTGTCACGCCTACCTCTGGTGCACCACAGGGAAGCAGGTCATCCCGGATGGAGCTTTGACACCCAAGCTAATTGATGGAGACATTGTCATTGTGACCCGTATCCATGGAAAGCATACAAACAAACCAAAAACACTTGTCAGTGCTAACACGGGTAAAGTTAATAGGTGTGAGGGACTAGTCTTTCCTTAATATTAACCAAAAGTAATTTAAGCTTTAACACAGTGCCCTTGGACCCTTAATTTTGATGCCTATCTATCTATCTATCTATCTATCTATCTATCTATCTATCTATCTATCTATCTATCTATAAACAAGAAAACAAAACCAGAATGCTTCTCTTCAATGCTATGAATGGGGTCAGCTCTGAGTCTGAGCTGGTTGTCAGGCTTGTGGAATTCTAAAAACCATCATCATTTGTTTCTAAACAGATCAAGAGCTATTTACCATCTCAGTGTTTTGTACACAGCTGAGTGTCTGGCAAATGTCCAATATCCATTAACATTTAAAAATTACTCCCATAATGCATCTTTTCTAGGGCTTGAGAAGTACCTACAGTGAAACATGTTTGAACCAATTACACTTGCACTGTCATTAGTCTGGCTGCATTCAACTTCTCAGTAAATTCAGGCTAATTTAGTTTCTGGAATGGTGCATCCAACTTTATACAGTAACCTTGGAGAGGACTGAGGTGCCCAAGATTTTCTGTGGCACACACTGCCAGGAAGAATATGAGTTCAAGTTGTGAAATGTGAATGTATGTTACACGGTGATTCATTTCCTTTCTCTATGTTTCCTTTTAATTCATGTTTTCTAAAACTTCCAGTCAGGATGAGTCAAGGGAGAGGGAAAGAGGGAGAGAGAGAGAGAGGGAGAGAGAGAGAGAGAGAGAGAGAGAGAGAGAGAGAGAGAGAGAGAGAGAGAGAGAGAGAGAGAGAGAGAGCGCGAGAGCGCGAGAGCACACATACAACTTCTCAATAAACTAGCTCTAGCAACACTTTGTATGTTAGCAAGGAACTTTTAATGCTTCTATTCTTTCTTATTTTCTGGGTTACAGTGGGTTGTCTCAATTTATTTAGCTAGAGAAAGAACAAATTCTGCCTTCAGAAAGAAAACTCATTCTGTGTGTGTGTGTGTGTGTGTGTGTGTGTGTGTGTGTGTGTGTGTGTGTGTGTGTGTGTGTGGAAATCTTTCTACCTTATTGCTCAAGATAAACAAAGCCAACTCTGGAATTGGTAGTTCGGCAAAAAGGTTGAAACAGAGATGAAAAGCATTTACTTTTTTTGTATGTGTGTGGAATGCGCTATTCTCCAAACTTGGACCATCTGGAAAAATTCCCCTCATACTATCTGGAGTGAAACAGAGCTGGTTCTATCCTAGGGGCAGCCAGAAGAGTCTGCCCCCTTCTGGCTGGATGTCTAAACCACTCTCAGAAATGAAGATGGAGTCTGATGATCTCTGCTGATCCTAGATGCCCATGCTGTTTAGTAAAGCCAAACTGCTCCCATACACAGAATATTGCACCATGGGCTTTTAAGATTCAGAGGTGGTTTAAAAATATAATTTTTCACCAGCATTCAACAGAATGATTTAGCAATAGTTTACAGAAAATTGCGGGGAAGCAGTAATTTTCCCAGTGTGCCCAAACTGATTCAGCAATTTACAAATCAGAGACTTCAAGGCTGATCAGGGATGTGCACTGAGGGTGTCCTCTTCCAAGGGGAGAGTTCCCACGCTTCAGACGACTCTGCAGAGCACCTTGAAATACTTCATGGCAAAGCTCCTCTCAGAGATTTTAATTGTTTAGTTATTAAAAATTGCATTGACCAAATGGATTTAAATTGGAATTCATTCTAGGAAGTGTCATGGTCTCTGAAATTTCATAGTAATTCTTACTCTATTGACAATATGTGATTTTAACAAACAACCTCAAAACCCCTTGTTTCCATTTCCTGGAATTCATTTTGATAAATATTATTTTATAGGACCGGAGGCACATAAGCATTGCACCTTTGTGTTCCTCCTCTAAGAGTCGCCTCCTTTGGTTTCACTGAGTGTGAATGCCTAGAGCCCTGTATAATTTATCACATTCTGGTTTTAGATCTAGCTTCCACACATGAGAGAAAACAGGTGCTGTTGGTCTCTCGGAGCTTGGCTTACCTCATTTAACATGATTTGTTCTAGGTTCATCCTTTCCCTGCAAATGACACAATATTACTCTTTCTAATGACTGTGTAAAATTCCATTGTGCATAAGCACCACATTTTCTTGATGCACTCATCTATTACAGGCATCTAGGCTGTTTTCATAACTTGGCTATTGTGAATAGTGCAGCAATAAACATGGTTGTGCAAATGTCTTTGTGGTATCCTGGCTTGTGATGTTTTAGGTAGATGCTACAGAGGTTATGAGTGGTCATAGCAAAGATCTATGTGTAGTGTTTTGAGGATATATGATGTTTTTAGTGTGCTTCTATTTTGAGAAAGTATACAGACACACATATATTGTTTTGGGTTGAGATGTTTATATTTTTATTTTATTTTTTTATTTTTTTAATTGTGAAAATACTGTACAGAGGGGTTACAATTACATGGGCAAGATAATGAGTACATTTCTTATCAAGCATTGTAGCCTCTTCTTTGGTGTCCCCTTCCCTCCCTTCCCTTCCTCCCCCCACCCCCACCCCCAGCCAATCCTCCTAAACCCCCTCACCAAAGTTGTAAAGTTCGTTTTCAACATAATGACTTGTACATCTCATTGATGCAATGGGGTCACCTGTATTCCTAGTTAAACGGTTTGATTTTTCCCTTCCCCTCCACAAATTATACCCACATCAAATACAATGAAAGCAGGGGTTATACCATGGGGGAGGGACATACAAAGCAACAAAGAAATAATCTTATAAATGTGTTAGAAACAATCACATGAAAGAAAATGAGATATGAATACACATCTTAGGGTTCATTTCCCTAACATTACCTTATCTGACCTTTTCTGCTTGACTCAGACATATACTAGTTATTACAAATAAGGGAAACTATGGGACCTATGTTTCTTTGGGCCTGGCTTACTTCACTTAATATAATTTTTTCAAAGTCTTTCCATTTCCTAACAAATGGGGTGATGTCATTCTTTCTGATGGAGGCATAGAATTCCATTGGGTATATACACCTCATTTTCTTGATCCATTCATCTACTGAGGGGCATCTGGGTTGGTTCCATATCTTAATTATGGTAAATAAGGCTGCAATAAACATAGTCGTGATGGTAGATTTAGTGTAGTTTTGTTTGTGAACATTTGGGTAAATGCCTAAAAGTGGAATTGTTGGGTCATAGAGGAGCTCTATGTGGAGTCTCTTGAGGAACCTCCATACTGCTTTCCAAAGTGGATGAACAAGTTTACACTCCCACCAACAATGCAATAAGGTTCCCTTCTGTCCACATCCCCTCCAGCATCTGTTGTTATTAGAGTTCTTGATTATAGCCACTTTAACTGGGGTAAGGTGGTATCTCAGTGTTGTTTTAATTTGCATTTCTTTTATGGCTAGGGAGGTTGAGCATGTGTCTATTGGCCATTCTTTCCTCTTCAGAGAAGCTTGCCTTTAAGTCTTTAGCCCACTTATTTATTGGGCAGTTGTTTCTTTGAAGATTTGTTGTTGGGGGATTTAATTTTTTGAGTTCCAGGTATATTTTAGATATGAGACCCATGTCCATTGAATGGCTAGTTAAGATCTTCTCCCAATCCGTGGGCTTTCTATTGATCTTGCTAGCTATGTCCTTTGCCATGCAGAAGCTCTGCAGCTTCATGCAATCCCATTCGTCCAACCTTTCTTTGATTTGTTGTGTTTCTGGGTCTCTATTAAGAAAATTTCAGCAGGTGCCAAAGAGACCTAGAGTTACTCCTATTCCATCCTGTAATGTTTTCAGAGTGTCTGCTTTGATCCATTTGGAGTTAATTCTGATGCAGGGTGATATATAAGGACCTAGCTTTAGTTTTCTACAAGTAGTTAACCAATTTTGCCAGCACCATTTGCTGAAGAGCCTGTCTTTCTTCCATTCTACTTTTTTTAGCTCCCTTATCGAAGAATAGATGGCTATATGTCTGTAGGTTCATTTCTGGGTTTTCAATTCTATTCCATTGGTTCTGAGGTCTGTTCTTGTGCCAGTAGCAAACTGTTTTGATTACTATGGCTTTGTAGTAGAGTTTGAAATTTGGTATTGATATTCCTCCAGCACTGTTCTTTCTGTTGAGGACCATTTTTGCTATTTGGGGTCTTTTGTTTTTCCATATGAATTTTTGGATTGCTTCTTCTATTTCCTTGAAGAATGAAGTTGGAATTTTGATAGATATCGCCTTGAATTTGTAGATAGTCTGGGGAAGTATTGCAATTTTCACGATGTTGATCTTTCCAATCCAGGAGCATGGGAGTTTTTGCCACTATCTAAGTTCTGTTTTGATTTCTTTTTTCAAGATTTTAAAGTTTTCATCATAGAGGTCCTTCACTTCTTTGGTTCAGTTAATTCCTAGGTATTTTATTTTTTGTGGGGCTATTAAGAATGGAGTTGCTTTCCTAATTTCAGCCACACTTTTCTCATTGTTGGCATACAGAAAAGCCATTGATTTTTGAGGGTTAATTTTATACCCTGCTACTTTGCCAGTTTTGAATCAGCTTGAGTAATTTGGGAGTGGAGTCTGTGGGAGTCTTTAAATACAAGATCATATCCTCTGCAAAGAGGGAGAGTTTTATTCTTCTTTACCTATTTGGATCCCTTTTATGTTTGCATCTTGTCTTATTGCTGTAGTTGGCATTCTAATACTAGATTGAAGAGAAATGCAGAGATTGAACATCCTTGTCTCGTTCCTGAGTTAAGAGGAAATGGCTTTAGTTTTTCACCATGAAGTATAATGCTGGCTGTAGGTTTGTCATCTACAGTCTTTATTGTATTGAGGAATGTTCCATGGATTCCTAATTTTTCTAGAACCTTCATCATAAAGGGGTCTTGGATCTTGTCAAATGCTTTTTCTGCATCTATTAAGATAACCATGTGGTTCTTACCCTTGCTCCTGTTGATATGATGAATTATATTCATTGATTTGGGTATATTGAACCAGCTTTGCATCCCTGAAATAAATCCTGTTTGATCATGGTGTAAAATTTTTTGGATGAATTGTTGAAGTCGATTGGCCAAAATTTTGTTGAGAAGTTTTGCATCAATGTTCATCAAAGAAATGGGTCTATAGTTCTCTTTCTTTGATGAGTCTCTGCCTGGTTTTGCGATGAGGGTTATGATGGCTTCATAGATTGAGTTCAGTAGTGAACTTTCTCTTTGAATTTCATTGAAAGTTGGAGGAGTATTGGTGTGAGCTCTGCTTTGAAGGTCTTGTAGAATTTCACTGTAAAACCATCTGGTCCTGGGCTTTTCTTAGATGGGAGGTCTCTTATTGCTGTTTCTATTTCAATGCTTGATATGTGTCTGTTAAGATGGTTTAACTCATCTTGGTTTAGTTTTGGCATTTCAATATTTTCTAGGAAAAGGTCGATTTCTGCCAAGTTCTCAAACTTACTAGCATAAAAGTTTGAGAAGTATTCCCTTATAATGTTCTGAATCTTGGTTGTTTCTGTGGTGATGTTTCCATTCTCATCTCTGAGTTTATTTATTTGTGTGTGTTCTCTTCTTTTTCTGGTAAGATTTGCTAAGGGTCTGTCAATTTTGTTCATTTTTTCAAAGAATCAACTCTTTGTTTTGTTGATTCTTTCTATGGTTTTTTTTGGATTCTAAGTCATTTAATTCTGATTTAATTTTAATTATTTCTTTCCATCTACTGGATTGGGGTTTATCTTGCTGTTCTTTTTCAAGGAGGTTCAGCTGTCTCATTAAATTGTTGGTTTCAGATCTCTCCAATTTGTTGATATAGGAACTCAAAGCTATAAACTTGCCTCTAAGTACTGCTTTTGCTGTGTCCCAGAGGAGCTGGTAATTTGTGTGTTCATTTTTGTTGAATAGCATGAACATTTGAATTTCCTTTCTAATCTCTTCCATGACCCACTCGTGATTCAGCAGTGTGTTGTTCAGCCTCCATGTGTTACAGGACTTTCTTGGATGGCTTTTGGTGTTGAGTTCTAATTTTATTCCCTTGTGGTCTGAGAGAAAGCAAGATATAACTTCTATGTTTCTGAATTTGGACAAGTTTGCTTTGTGGCCTAAAATGTGGTCTATTTTGGAAAATGTTCCATGTGTTGCTGAGAAAAACGTGTATTCTGATGGTGCTGAGTGAAATATTCGGTAGATGTCTGTTAAACCTAGTTGATCTGTGAAGTTGTTTAGATTTGTGGTTTTTCTGTTGAGATTTTGCCAAGTTGATCGATCTAATGGGGAAGGTGGTGTGCTAAAGTCCCCAACAATTAATGTCTTTGGATCTATGTGAGATTTGAGGGAAAGTGGTGTTTCTTTGATAAATTTGGGTGGTCCGTTGTTGGGCAAATAGAGATTTGGAATTATAATATCCTCTTGAAGGAGAGATCCCTTAATTAGTATGTAGCGACCTTCTTTATCTCTTCTCACTAATTTTAATTTGAAGTCTATTTTCTTTGATATTAAAATTGCAACTCCTGCCTGTTTATGGGGGCCATTTGCTTGGTAGATTTTGATCCAGCCTTTCACATTGAAAATGTGTTTGTTTTTATGGGCATGATGTGACTCCTGAAGGCCACAGATAGAAGGATCCTGATTTTTAATCCAACTAGACAGTCTATGTCGCTTAATTGGAGAGTAGAGTCCGTTAATGTTGAGACATAGGACTGAGAGGTATTTGGGAGTTCCCGCTATTTTATCCACCTTCTTGGGGGCTGCGGCAACTGGGTTCTTCCCATGGTTCTTGGATTCTCAGTTTGGGTGCTGTTTCTTGGCCTTTATTGTAGTCTTGTTGGTTTTCTATGTGTAGAACATCTTTAAGAATCTTTTGTAGAGCTGGTTTGGTGGAGATATATTGTTTCAGTTTTTCTTTGCTATGGAAGGTTTTTTTTTTTTTGACCTTCAGTTATGAAGGAGAGTTTAGCTGGATACAGTATTCTTGGTTTATAGTAGTTTGTCTTTAAGGCATGGCATACATCATTCCAGGCTCTTCTTGCTTTAATTGTCTCTGCTGAGAAATCTGAGGTGATTCTAATTGGTTTCCCTTTATAGGTGATTGATCTTTTCTCCTTGACATCTTTTAGGATCTTTTCCTTGGTCTGAATTGATCCTTTGTGGATTATAATGTGATGGTGGGATGTCCTGTTCTGGTCTGGTCTATTTGGGGTTCTAAAAGCTTCTTGTATCTGAATAGGCCTATCTTTTTGCATGTTTGGGAAGTTCTCTGCTAGGATCCTGTTAAACAAATTTCCTAGACCTTTAACTTCTGTCTCTAGGTGCTCCTCTACATCCATTATTCTCATTTTAGGCCTTCTGATGGTGTCTTCCAAGTGTTGAATAGATCTATCATATCTCTTGGATTTTTCTTGTTTAGTTGTATGTTCTTTCTCTACAGTATCTAGGCTGTCTTCAGTCCCTGAGATTCAATCTTCTGCATGGTCTAACCTGTTGTCAAGAGTTTCTACTTTGTTTTTTATTTCTTTTCCTTCTAATTGGTCGGCTTGATGGCTTCAAATTCTTTGTTGGAGTTTTGTTTTAGATCTATTATGAACTTCTTTACTTCCTTAATTTGGAGTTCAGTGTCTATTCTCAAATCACTTAGTTGATTGGTTATGGTTTCCTTGGACTCCCATTCCTTCTGTTGGCTTCTATTCAGTAGTCTCTTTGTGGTCTCCCTCACTTCTTTCAGCTCTCTGTTTATGGATTCCTTGAATACCTTTAGTGATTTTTGTCTATTCTCATCCTGCTCTCTCAATTCTTGTATTACTCTTTGATTAGCTTCCTCATGTTCATGCAATTCCTATAGTTCTCTTTGAGTGTTCTCAGCCTGCTAACACCATTCCTGACTTTCTCTTTGTCTGTTTTCGGCCAGCTCCCGCAATTCCTGTCTATCTCTTAACTGATCTCAGCCTGTTCACACCATTCCTTTATATCTTTTTGAGTGTTCTCAAACTCTTCATGCAATTACTGTATCAATCTTTGAGTAGCTTCCTCACTCTCATGATATTTCTGTATTGACCTTTTGTTTGCCTCCTCTCTCTCCCTATCGCGCTCATACAGAGTCCTTTGCAGGTTTTCAGTCTTTTCATTTACCATGTTTACCAGTAGTGTATGTAGAGCTTTTTGGGAACTCTCCTCTGGATTATTCATTATCTGTTCTGTCCCCTGTTTATCATGCATGGGAGCTGAGATACCCAGACTTGCCATTTTTTTTTTTTTTTTTTTTTTGTCGGCCGTGGGGCTTGAACTCTGGGCCTGGGCGCTGTCCCTCAGCTCTTCAGCTCAAGGAGAGCACTCTACCACTTGAGCTACAGCGCCACTTCCGGTTTTCTGGTGGTTTATTGGAGATAGGAGTCTCACGGTCTCTCCTGCCCGGGCTGGCTTTGAACCGCGATCCTCAGATCTCAGCCTCCTGAGTAGCTAGGATTACAGGCGTGAGCCACCAGCGCCCGGCCAGACTTGCCATTTTTGTTGTGTTTTTCTGGCTTGCTCTGCCCATTAAGGATGGAAGTAACACCAGTTTTGTGCTAGAACACTATCCTAAGGCAAGCATCAACCAAAGTCTGTAGTTGCACAGTCAAAAGTCTGCAGATACAATCTAGTTCAACAGATATATCTATTCAACATCAAGCAACTATGTATTAATGGGCTACGAACTGCAAAGAAGAATTTGGCAAATCAGAAATTATTAGGTTTAGGGAGAGATGTGGGTAAAAATAGGAATAGAGGGATGTGGAAAGGCAGAGGGAGAGTTAACTAAGTCCAAATCTCAAAGCGGGAAATAGGTTGGTTAGAATGATAGTAGAGAGAGAAAAAAAGAAGAAAGAGAAAGAAAAAAAGAAACAAGAAAAAATAGAAAAACAAAAATTAAAAATTAAAAAGTGAATCACTTAAAAATCATATAAATTGACAACATAATATTCAGAGAAGAACGTGGCTAGGATAAGAGAAGGGGAGGGATAGAAAGGAGATGTGAATAATTTAAAAATAAAAATGCTTAAAATATTATATAGGTATAAAGAGGTAGTACTGCTATTAAGGAATTTAAATCTAAGAGGTTTTGAATTGAGTAATAAATTTCTGGATTAAGTGTGTACACACTGGGGGATAAGGTCTAATAATCAACTATGGGTATATATGAGGATGAGTAGAACAGCAATTAAGTCGCAAAAAAGAACGAAAGAGAAGAAAAAGTGAAAAGAATGAAAAAGGAAAAAAAAGGATCAAAAGGTCAGTAGAGCTAAAAAAAAAAAAAAAAGCACACAAACATATACCCTAAAATAAAAATTATAAGAGGAAGAAAAAAAAGTTAATAGAAAACAAATTTTTTTTAAAAGTTAAAAATTAAAGGTTTAGAAAAAAAAATTTATAAGGAGTACAAAGTAAGAGTTCTTTGATTTGGGGGGGAGGGGGCGATGGGAAGATCCTGTATCTCCCTTGTGTCCTAACCAGTCTCTTGGTGGAGTCTCTGGTCTGCTTGTGGTGTTTGATTTTCCTGTGGCTTGGTTGGTTTCTTAAGTAAGTTTGTTTGAGCAGGCAGAAAAATGCTCTGCTTTACCCAGGATTTTGTGATCCTCCTCCCAGGCTAGTTCAATGGGAGGGACATCTTTGAGTATCACAAAAGAGGGAGATGGCTGTTTCCTCTAATTTGGAGATGCTGTGATGAAGCTAGTCTCTGGATAGGGTTGAGGCCTTTCTGCAAACAGTAGCTTTTCCCTGAGGGGCTAGCTTCTGAGACACTCACAGAGCCCAGCCTGGAGCCATTCTCAGGGTTTATGTTTACTGAATTTCAATTGTTTGTCTTGCCTGCTGTAGGGAGGGGCAGCCTCTGGCTCTGTTTACCCAGTGAAGAAAGCCACTCCTCCTGGGGCGGAGCTTTTTCTGCCTGGGCTGGGTGACTTTCTCCTGGGTGGAGCTGAGTCTGGCAGGTCAGGTCAGGTTCCTGTGACCTGCTAAATGACTCTAATTTTCTTCCAAGGCCTGAGTTGGAGCTAGCTGCTCAGCCAGGCCTTTGTCAGTATCAACGATGGAGATCTCCGGTAGTGGGGGCAGGAGGGGTGACTTTCCCTCCTCTACTCCCTGAGAAGGAGTGAGGATGTCAGGGTTCTACTCATACCGGAGTCCTGGTTCCTGGGTCGTCTCTGGTCTGCAAAATGCAGGATGAAGATTTCTGCTCCTTGTCAGAATCCACTTGAGTAGGATCTGCTTGCCTTCTGTGTCTGGCGCCTTTGTCCCGGACTCTCTGTGTTGCAGGTATGGCGGCTATGGCTGCCGCCACTGCCTCCGGAACCGAGGTTGCTGGCAAGTGCTCAGATCTGTCTCCTTGCCTGGATTTTCCCTCTCTGGCCTAACTCTCTGTCCTGTGATGGCACACTTGGTGTGATTCTTTGGCTTAGGTCTGTTCACTGGAACTCTAAAACTGCTTTCTATGCAAGAGCTTGTTTAGTCTCTAGCTTCTCCTCCGCCATCTTCCCAGAACTCTTTTAGATGTTTTAAACATCATTAGACGAATATCTCATCAGGGTGGTCAATCTGCATTCTTAATAAAGAACACAGAATTTGTGAGTACCATGCTCATCATTTGAAGAATATGAATTATTGTTCTTGGTTAAAAAAATAGCAAAAATATATAATAAGCACTTGGGCACAGTAGATTAGAACCCAATAGAAGAAATGTGACTATTGAAGAAAACTCCAAGTTATTAACTCATACAATTGTGTATGTTTTATGTGTTCCTCAGACATTCTTCCAGTGTGAGGATTAAGTGGATAGTTAAAGAATTGGGTGAGGAGAGCTCTGATTTTGTTGAGGAGCTTTTATCTTATGAATTTGAAGCTAAAGATGATGTCTATAACTGTCTTTTAGACTGGTGTAACTGCTTGAAACAACTAGTTCACAACAGGTCAGAGGAGAGAATATATTTATCTTTTGTATTAAATGCAATGAGGGTTATGATCTCATCATGCACAGACACACACATACATCAAAACTCTTTGTGGAATGGTGAACAAGAAATGTATTTCCTTCAACTTAATTATTTAGTTTCTGACTAAGAAGTTTCTCTGCAGAGGTCAATTATCCTTTAGGGATATCCTGGAAGAAATGAACAATTAGCTTGATTTTCTGTTGAATTTGGAGCTTCAAACTCAGTATGCGATCTATTAAAAAAAGGAGATAATTCCTCTTAAACCATGTCCTAATCTACATGGGAGTCTTACTCTGCAGGTGAGAAATCAGCAAAGTAATCCAATCCACCACCACGGGGCCACGACTGAGCTTCTTGATACACAACAATCGTGGCTTCAAAACATTAAAAGAAAAAAAAATTCTCATGGGGAGCAGTGAAGGAGAACAGAATTCACTCCTTTCGTGAAGAGCAAAACCTTATAAAAGGAAAATGCCATTTGATTTTTTTTAACAGAATTGCTCAAATCTGATTAAAGAGACTGGCGGCAAACATTGTAATTTGGGGTAATCAGGAGAGGGTACAGTTTTATGGAGAGATGAAAGGCAAGAGCAAGATGTTCATAAGCGTCAGTCTAACCAGGAAGCTCACTATTACCTGACTGCTCTAAAAAAAAAAGAAAAAAGAAAAAAAGCTTTCTTGCCCCAAGAAACAGAATTTTAAGTGGGAACTAAATTGAGTTAAAAAGCATCCTGGTTAGGCTTTGCCAACCACCCCCCCCACTTTCTCACACACACACACACACACACACACACACACACACACACACACACACATCTCCTTTCTGTAAATGTCTTTTGTTTCTCTCTTTCTCTCTCTTTGGGAGTTGTAAATATAACATTCTTTTTTTCCCCTGATATTTACAGATGCTAGTTTCAGCTAGCTCTATTTTCTTAAAGCCAGGGCTCTTCTTTAAGCCTAATAAGATGAGATGACCCCTGAAGACCTTTAAATCACCTTCATGTCACTGAGTTAGCATTTCCCCCTGAGGATGCATTCATTGTTCTCTCAAATTCCAGGGAGAGGCTGGCTTACACACACACATGCACACATGCGCGCGCGCACACACACACACACACACACACACAGGAAGAAATGAGAATATACAGAGGGTTAAGCCAAGAACTCAAAAGTGTATTATGCAGTGGGAACTTGCTGGAGTTGTGTCATTTCAAATACAATCCCAAGCAAATAGTTTTATAGCCAGGAGCTGGTTTTCTTTACAAATGGAAGAGACAGTTTCATCAAAACCATTGAGTGGGTGGCAGCAATAAGTTTCTGCACCGAGACAGAGTAGAAGCTCTCTTGAATGGCTGCTACTTACGATACCGATGATAATTTGTAATGATGCATTATAAAAAGAACACCCTGAATTCATTCAGCCAATTTCAATGAGGTTTAAACACTTTTCACACATTTCCATTTACTTCTTACAGTGTGCTGGTGAGGCACAGGGGGCAGATCTCCCCCAACCCTGTGCAGATAGGAGATGGTGGTGGTGACGATGGGCAAAGGAAATCTATGCAGCTGGGTCTGGTGACAGAAGATTAGCTTCTTCTGCTTCTAATATGTTTTCCTTTAAGCATTACTTTCTTTTTAAAATATGTTTTATTGTAAAAATACTGTACAGAGGGGTTACAATTACATGAGCAAGGTAATAGGTAATGAGTACATTTCCTATCAAGCATTGTTACCTTCTCCTTTGTTTTTCCCCTACCTCCCCAACTCCCGCCCCCCCAAGTTGTAAAGTTCTTTTTCAATATAGTATCTTTTCATCTCATTGTTACAATGGGTCAACCCACATCTTTATTTCAGCATTTTCTTTTAACATTATTTTCTTAGCTCAGTTTCATACTGCTTCCATTTGGCCTGAGTGCAAATGTGAGGGTTCCCAGGAATTGAATCTGTCTTTGTCTAAAGGTTTGCACCCTCATTTTTCACTTAAACTCGATACCTCGAGCCATCAGACTGGCATTCAATGTAGCTCGAAGATACTTGATTAGGACAGGCACTTTCCAACAAGTAGTCTTAGACCTATGTCTCCCAAAGCACACCATGACCTACCCAGCAGCTTAGTGTGTCCTGAAGAATGGACCGAAGAACCTATCATAGCTTTTGGGTTAAACATACTTGATGATCTCATCATCTGTGAAAATGGAGACAAATTAATAATCACCTCTCAGGATTACTTGTTCAGTGTAAGGATGCAAACCCTACTCAAGCAACTTAACGTCTTTGTGATACAAAAAGTGATTCTTGATCTTGACTCTGTATTTCCTCCCTCCCTCCCTCCTTCCCTCCCTCTTCTCCCTCCCTCCCTTCCTTCCACCTCCCTTCCTCTCTTATTTCCTTCCTTCCTTCCTTCCTTCCTTCCTTCCTTCCTTCCTTCCTTCCTTCCTTCCTTCCTTCCTTCCTTCCTTCCCTCTTTGACAGGTCTCACTATGAAGCCCAGGCTAGCCTTGATCTCATGATTCTCTTCCCTCATCCTCCCAAGTGCTGGCATTACCAGGTATGTGTCATCACAGTTGGCTTGTCTCCATATTTTATTGAACCTCATCTATTCTATAGTGTGTTCTAATTGGTCAGTGTCCTCAAATGCCAGCTTTCTATTCTTCCATGTTGACTTTCTAAAGGAACTTTCCTGATCATCACCTTTATTTTTAAAATATAGAATCCTTAACATCAGAAAGGTTTCTTGGACTCAAAGAGCTTCTGAGATTTTCTATGCATTTCCCTTCCCAATGTGTAGGCTGGATTACATCAAGCTGACTAAAGAAGACATGTAGCTGTCCCTTTCATATTAAGAATGATTTCTTTATATGCATTCCTCTCATTCTAAAAGAGGGGAATCCTTCTTCTTCTCCATCATTAATGAGTGCTGCTCCAGGTGAGCTTGATTTTTCCCAGTCTTACTTTGTTAGAGACCAAAGAAAACTTGCTGAACAGAGACCTCAGAGTCCAAGGAATGGTCCAGACTCTCCTTCCCTTATGTCACTCTATTTGAAGACATTAGTAGAGCCAGGATCTGGTGTCTTACACATGTAATCTTAGCTACTCAGGAGTCTGACCATCTGAGGATCTCAGTTTGAAGCCAGCTGGACAAACAAATCAGAGAGACTTTTTATCTTCAATTAACCAGTAAAATGGCAGAAGTGGAGGTGTGGCTTAAGTACTACAGCACCAGCCTTAAGTGAAACCAGCTAATCAAGATCACAAGGCTCTGGGTTCAAACCTCAATATTGGCACTAAAACCAAACCAAACCAAAGACACAAGTAGAAACAAACTTACACTTTGCTTACCAATGATCCAATAATGCAGAGAACTTTCTTACCTGTGAAAAACGATTCCACGAAGTTTGACTTTTGATATGAAAGCTGTCCCTACCCCATTTCCCAGAGAATGATCTAGAAGGGAGGAAGGAAGGTTTTGGGAATCTTGTATCATACACTAACAGTAGCTGGCTTTTGTTCTGATACTTTCCGAGAAAGTGGTGTGTATCTCATTAACGTCAATAAATCTGTACTAAATAGAAGAATAAAGAAATGAGGAGCCACGCATCTTTGGAGCTGTGCTCATCTCATTTAGCTTAGTCTTGGTCTCATTAGGGAATCCTCAAGCTGAGAAGACTGGAAACAGTAGCTGCCAACAATGGCGGCAACGAAAGGGTCCCTGATGGGGAATTCAGAGCCTCGGCTGGTAATGGCTTTCGTGTGTCTCAGCCTCTGCTCTGTAAATTGGCCTGCCAACCTAACCAGAATGCAAAACCCCCACACTCTATTAAGGACTGTTCAAAAATCAACCCAGAATGTCAACACTTAAAAATGGACCCACTGCTAATTCAAATGTTTTCATGACACCATCACATTACATTGGAAGATTTGCCAATATCTAGCTATATTTATGATTCCGGTTGCTTTATTTTTCAGAAATAATGTGATTGTGACGTACTGATACAGGTTTTTCAGCCCCAAATTGCCTGTCTTAAAGCGAGATTTTCCAAACCCAATAGCTTTGATTGAAATAAATAAAATTTGTCTAGGAAGCGTCTGAATCTATCTCCTCCCCTCCCCCATCCCCACAAAAAGAAACTGTATTTATCTTGTGATAATGTTCTGCTTTTACTAAATTGTTTGATAATTGATTATGGATGGTGATTTTTGAATTCAAGATGCATTCTTCTTTTTTCATGGCTGTAGAATCACATTTATTTAATCTCTCTCCTTTTTACAAAATCATAGGTTTATTATGACATTGTAGTTTGCATATACAATGTACTTTGGACAAATTTACCCCATTATGCTCTCTTCTCTCCCCTATACCCTCCTTCTGTTGCCCTCCTTCCCATCATAGTCTTCTGCTCTGATTGTTTTTTTTTTTTTAATGTTTTTCATTGTAAAAATAGTGTACAGAGGGGTTACAGTTACATGAGTAAGGTAATGAGTACATTTCCTATCAAGCATTGTTATCTCCTCCTTTGTTTTTCCCCTACCATCCCTTCCCTCTCACCCCTCACCCCCCGAACTCCTCCTTCCCCACCCCACCGAAGTTGTAAAGTTCGTTTTCAACATAGTGTCTTGTACATCTCATTGTTACAATGGGTCAACCTGTATCCTTATTTAAGCATTTTGTTATTTCCCTTCCCCTCCCCAAATTAGAAAAATGTATATAAGATGCAGGATACCAGAATCAAATACCGTGAAATCAGGGGCTATACTGTGGGGAAAGAATATACCTAAGAAACAAAAAAATCACATAGTACCTTATAAATACGTTAAAACAATAGCAAGAAAGAAAAAAAAAGCACTTGGAGAGACTTGGAAAAAATTGTATTGTATTAAGTGAAGTAAGCCAGGACTAAAGAAACATAGGTACCATGGTTTCCCTTATTTGCAATAACTAGTGTATATCTAGGACATGAAGAAAAGACCAAGATGCCTTCTTTTCCACTGGCTAGAATAGGTAATAAGTTTCCACAGTATAAATCACAAATATATTATGCACACCCACATGCATATAAATGTATATTTATATACTTCTTATAGTCATGCGTTCATTTGATAAGTAGTTATTTGCTAATCAATTACATTTGATATGAAGCAGTTCCATTGATTTGAGGGCCCATTATAAGGTAATTCCTTTCTGAAAAGGAGAACACCAACTTTGTCATAAGAAAGACTTTAATTCAGGTCCGAATACCTCCTGGATGTTGAGTAAGTGACTTAAATCCTCCAAATCTCAGTTTCTAAATGTGTTAGATTGTGATAAATCATACTTACCTCATGATTGATGATGGTGAAATTAGATAACATGTGATTAAATTAATATTTAATTCTATGGATGACTGCAAGATCGATATTACTTTACACATTTTTATAAAGGAAGCAATCAAGATTCTCTGGTATTTGACTCCTCCAATTTGCACAGAACAGCATCTGCATAGTCTATGCACAGAAGCCCCATCTTGGTATCCATATCCAACATCCCACTTAGAAGTTTACTGGGTTATTTAGAAGCAACAAGAAGATTCCTCTTATCTCAGGTGTCACGGTAATCGTTCTAATCTGGTAAGAGACAAAATCGCTTTTGGATCAATTAGATACTCATTAAGGTTAGCAAACTTTTATTGATTAGTGAAGGACTATGTCGGGGTGAAGGGGTTGGAGCAGCTTAACTCTTTCCTGAAGAGAAGATATCTACTTCTCTGAAAGTGTTTTCCTTTGTTTCTGAGTTTCTTTTTTTTTTTTTTTTTTTAACAAACAGCCAGCATCCAGGTCTAAGAAGGCTGTTTAAATATTTGGAAGAAAATTGACTGTGTATTTTGACAAAGCTGTGCTTTTGCAGGGCTAGCAATGATTGTATGGATCGGTTGTCCATTTGATGAACTTGTGTGAGTAGTGTTGACAAAGTCTGAATCTTCCTTTGGTGAGTGCTAGGCTTTGCCGGTGTCATTCTCTAAATATCAGAGCAAACATTTTTCTTTGTGTGTGGAAACACATTTGCAAAACCACAAAGGAAGGCAGTGAGAATATGTGATTTTTTTGTACACAAATATTTATTTTATAGACAACTTTTCAGGAGCATTTAGTGCATAAAGCCAAGTGGATCTATACATATCGATCAGGCTCGCTGCTTTCCTGCGTAGAAGGACTTGATTCATCTCCCATAAATTCAGTCCTCTCTTTATAGTTCCAGGACTTTCAGTGGCAGTATTTTCTCCCATGGCTGTGGATATTTGTATATGAGCAAGAAAAAGAAGAAGAAAGGAAAGCAAAAAGAAAAGAGAAGTACGTAAGAATGTTTATCTTTGGGCATCTTTTTGGTAAGTAAACTCGGAGGAACAATTTTTGTATTGCTTTTTCCTTTGATATTTTGATCTATTTTTGATGGAGGTAAAGCAATAGCAAGGCAGAGTCTGGAGCATGGCCAGCCTGACCCCTCCTCTCTGCCCTTACTCATAGAGGCCTGCTGTGTCTCAGAAGCACCCTTTCTGGGTTAGCACAATTATAAATCCTGCAAAAGGTTGTTATGAAGATTAAAGGGAATGTGCTCAAACAAATGGTAAGTAATCATTGCTAGCTATTTTCAGGTGTTTCTTTTTTTTTGTTGTTGTTGAAGATCGGGACTCAATCTTGGTGTCTGATGCTTACTGTTCATGGGCAGGAACCTTACCATCTGAGCCACGCCTCCAAACCCTTTAGATTTTCTAACAAAGATACCGCGTCCTCTGGGAAGTCAGACTATCTACTGGTTAGAATATATTATTAGAAGTGGACAAGGTGCTAGACTCTGTTTTTAGTTTTATTTTTTTTCTTTTTTTGTAGGTCATGGGGCTTGAACTCAGGGCCTGAGTGCTGTCCCTGAACTCTTTTGCTCTAATCTAACACTCTACCACATTGAGTCACAGCCCCATTTCCAGTTTCCTGGCAGTTAACTGGAGATAAGAGTCTCACAGACTTTCTTTCCCCAGCTGGCTTCAAACCAGGATCCTCAGACCTAAGCCTTCTGAGTAGTTGGATTACAGCCCTGAACCACTGGCATCTGGTTGTTTTTAGCTTTACTATGAACTCATTGTCTACTTGGTGTTAATAAGGTGGCTACCTACCTCTAAGTTCCATGGAAAATTTGTATTGGTAATGCTCAAAGAACACTAAGGTATTTTCAGAGAAGGGTTTTAGATCTAACTATGGGGTGGGGGGTTTGATTCTGCAGAGTCTCATAGAACATTCTGAGGAATTTGGTGTAAGCTGAGTAATGTTTACATTTAGTTGTTTTGCTGGAGTTAGGAAGGGAAAAGTAAGTGATGAAACACAAAGACTAGAAGACATTACAAGCCCTCCAGGTGAGAGCTGATGGAATCTTGGGTCCAAAAGGCAGCAATGGAACTTTTGAGAAGAAATCACCTTTGTAAAACCGATGCATTCTTTTGTTCAAAGTAGAAACAGCAGCATGGCAGATGAATTGGCTGTGGGATACAAGAGAAAGAAAAATCACTTTATATGTTGTCTTTTTGCCTGAGTAAGGATAAAGCTGCCCCCTCCCCTCCGTCCCTGGGATGACCAGCTGTGTTGGAAGATCAGAAGTTCAGTTTGGTTCCTGTTCAGTTGAAAAAAAAAATAGAGAGATGATTCAATTCTAGTCAGCAGTATTGTGTCAGAGGAGTTTGAGCTATGAACCTGGAGTTTGAAAATAAGATCAGATTAGAGTTAAAAATGTGCAACTCATTCATATAGAGACAGTATGTAAAGCCTCAGATGCGGTGAGAACAACAGAAAGTACGTCTGGCAGAGAAATGAGCACTGAAATCAGAGCCCTGGATGTACATGCTTACATCTCTGGATGATTGGAAACCGAGTTACCGTCCTTTGAAGGTCCCTGAACATAGCCAATAACCTTTGCCTCATAGTTGTAGAAAGTGTAAGTTCTGCTTACACTGAAGGACTTGGGCAAGACCCCAGAACTGACAAAATATCTCTCCTGTCCCCGTGTGTCTACCTCTTCTTCTCCAATGAAGTGTTATAATTTTTTTTTCTGTTGGTTGTGAGGCTTGAACTCAGGACCTGCACACTGTTCCTGGGCTCTTTTGCTCAAGGGTAGCTCTTTAACATGTTGAGCCCCAGTGCCACTTCCAGCTTTCTGGTGGTTCCTTGTAGATAAGAGTTGCACAGACTATTATGCCCAGGCTGGCTTTGAATCCCAATCCTCTGATCTCAGACTTCTGAGTAGCTAGGATTACAAGCATGAACCACAGGCACATAGTGAAAAATTTTTTCTCTTACTCCAGAGACTCCAGAATCTATCTTCAACAAAGATAGTACAATCTAGAAAAATCACTATCTTCCTCCTCTTCTTTAATATCTCAGGCTTCTTATCCCATACCATCGAAAGAAGAAAGCAGCAGAGAAGTCAAGAAGAATTTGAGCAGAAAGGCCTTGCTAGGTTTCCTTTCTTTGTATTGCCATTTGAGCATACTTTTTTGTTGAAAGACATTTCTTCACAAGTATCCATTCATTTTCCATTCAATCTAAGTATACAAATAGAAGGAGCTCAGGGTCAGTCTAGGCCCAGAGTCCAAGGTCCTCAGTTAAAACATGGACAAAAGATTTGAATCGAAACTTTATGAAGAAGACATAAAAATGACAAATAAGCACATAAAGAAAATTTCTGTGTTTCCACAAATATAAAATCACACTGAGATATCATTTCATACCAACTGAGATGGTGAAAAACAGATAGACAAACAATGGAAGAAAATTGACAATGCCAAATTCAAGAGTAATACAAAATTGTAAATTCCTTAATCCATTGCTGGTTAGGAATGCAAAATGGGAGTTCTGATAATAAATGGTTTCTTATAGCATTAAGCAAATGCTTACCATATACCCAGCAATCTATATTTATCCAAGTGAGGGCATGAATCTTAGGGTCATAATTATGCCTGTACAGTCATTAATAGTGTTTATATTCATAAATGACAAAATCCAGAGACACCCTATGTCCTTCTGCTGGTAAATGTTTAAACTATGGTACCAGTTTCCAAAATTAAGAACAGAAAGGAATTACAGATACACATGGACAGAGACTAACAGATGCACTGAGCTAACATGGAAAGAAAAAGCCAGTCTCGTAAAGCTACATGTTATAGGAATGCAGTTGTCAGAAACAGAGGCTGAGGACAGGCGTTGACAACAAAGGGCACAGGTGAATATTTGGGGGGTAGATTATCCTCCTTCTTGATTGTTGGCCTTCCCTTTCATTTGTCAATCCTCATATGTCACTCTACCTCAGATGCATTACTTCCCAGTAAACCCGATTCTTCAAAAGTTAATAGCATTTAGGTACACTAACAATAAACAGAAAAGCATAGAATCATAAAACATCAGAAGAAACAAAAAAGGCCTGTGGCTCTTTAGTGTTGAACTAACTACCTCAAACAAGTCAAGAGGAAGTGAGTTACCATATTGAAGTCTTCCCCAGAGAGGCCATGCAAGAGCTAGAGTTGCTGAGGTCTTCTTTCATTTGCTGCACCCAGGGGCACTTTGAACAAAGCCAGTGGTGGACTTAGTACAGACTGGTTGGATAGCACACTGGCCCCAGTGAAAGATGACCCCGTGTAATGTACTATAAAGTGTCAGCATACAACAAGCTTGTTGTATTTTTAGATCTCAGACTCAGAGACTCCATGTATGGTATTTTCACAAGGGGTGAGGTTAACCTGAAACACCACAGGCAGACTCTCTGGAGTAAAAGAGTTTTAACTACATGTCAGCAATGATTAGTTACAAAGGGAAAGAGAACTTGTCCCACTTGACACTAAATGACAGAACAGTGTGACAGAAGCTAAAACCCAGGTTGCGTGTGGGGAGGAATCAGTCTTTAAGACAAGAGACGGGTCCCCAGTTGTGTTAGGGACAAGTCTTTTGATTGCATCTTTTGTTCCACGAATAATAAATCCCTACCCTCAAAAGGCTTTTTAGGCTGGTCTCCTCTATTTTGGCCCGGATGACCTCCAAAGTACAATTTGCAGAGTTAAAGGAATCTGACCTGCATTTAATATTTGGTTTCTCTGCATCTCTGCAAAGTGTATTCTGGAGAGGGAGCTGGGGCATCTCATTATCCAGCTATAAATCAGGTACAGCATGGGCCACATGCTCTATAGTTTTTAAAGCCCCAGGTAACAGGCTAAAATCCTCTTGACTTAGGCATCTAGCCAGGCTATTAATTGTTGAGGCTGGCAATCTATGAAATGTCAACAACAGTAATAATGCAACATGCAAGGCTGAGCATACAGCTGCCACACACCTGCCATCAAGGCTAGCTTTGATAAGGGGAAGCAGCAATAATAACAAAATCTTCATCATCATCATCACAACTCAAATATATTCCATTTCAAGTGTGTGGTGGAAATAGTAGGCTCTAGAGGAAAGCAGCAGATTGGAAAATGGAGGGAGAGTTGAGGATCAACTTGAGTCCAGCTTCCATTCCTCAGTAAGTGAAAAACAATGGAGAGATTTATCAGTAAAGAGGACTGTTATATGTTCCACAGCTTAGATCCATGAGCTCTCATCTATAAATGTAATTCAGCACTTTGCGTAGAATGCAGGATGTGCTAACACTTTGGTGGTACTGGCAGAGGTAGTGGCAGGGTTGGGAATGAGAAGCTGTATTTGCACAAATGTGTTGAGTGTGTTCTCAGGGACAGGGTCTAGGTGGAGCTAGGAACGTGGAAGTATAAAAAGCACATAAAAGGTAGGGAATGATGTGAGATTGTGTAAGGAGAGAAGGTAAATACACTTAGACAATAGGATGGCTAACTCTAACAGAGGTCAGGCCTTGAGTTTAAGCCCCACAACTGACAAAAAATTTTAGACAAGGAAGCCCAGACTAGAATCCTGTAGCTCTTCAAGTTCAGCCAAGTGGATATTCTGATTGGATCATTTTTTTCTTTTCATTCATTTCACATTGTACTGACATAACATTCTCCAGATGCCCACAGTCATGGGGTCAGAGGAGACTATACATACTTGACAGCCATCTTCACCTACCTCCATTTCCACTAGTATTAACGGAATGTGGAATAGTCAGTTAAATAACTCCCGTTGGCCCATCTCACTGTAGCCCAGGTCTCCACGGTTAGGGTAAAGTGTTGAAGCAATTATCTGGATAATTCAGGCAGAACCTACAAGGCCCCTTAGGGATTCCCTTTCCCCTCCTGCTATTTTTGCCCCAGTTACCAATGTATCTCTGCTTGTCTACTTCTGGTCTGATTATGTCTTTAAGCATTGGACCTTGTCACTGAAATAAATAGATCATATTGAACACAAATACCAGTGAGGAAAGACATTTTCATTTCAAATGTGGGCCTATTTAATTTCCATGTGGACTATGCTGTGAACCAGGACAGAAAAGCAGATCCAAAGTATAAAAGATGAATGAAGGCAGCCAGGAGCTGAACCTTTGTCCGTTTGGAAGGAAATCAAGCTCACTAAATGGGAAGGAGCTGAGTTTTCTTAAGAAGAGCTTGTATCATCATTTATTGTTGTTTATGGTTTTTTGGGAGAATAGCAAACATATTAAAATAAAGGAGAACATATTGACTAGGGTCACAAAACACCCTCTGAATTTCCAGCTTCCTCAGTAGAGTGATTTTTCTAATAGCAAAGCATCACTTTACTCTCACCAAAAAAAAAAAAAAAAAAAAAAAAAAAAAAAAAAAAAAAACCTTACTGTATATGAGAGAGATGAGATGCTTTTCTGAAAAAAAAACCAGACATGTTTTCTTTTTCTACTTGTTTGAATGACTGGGGTGGGATAAACCACACATTATATAAATGAAAATCTCACCAGAAAAGGCCCCCTCTTCGTTGTGTGACTGAACATAAGCCCACAGAGCTTGTGTTTGGGCCCCAATATAGAGAAGTCACAGGGCTGATGAGGAGGCCTGTCAGATCTCATCTTAATGAGATCGTAAGATGGAGAAGGAACCAAACCAAGCTGTGTGATCAGGTACACAGTGTCATAATTGTATCAAGCTGAGGCAATGGTGGGCCTGCGCTACAGCTGTGAGTACAAATGAGCAGGCTGTCTCTTGCAAATGACTCGCTATGTTTCGGGTTTTCGCTTTTGTCTGTACGGTGGTGTGTCAGAAGGAAAGTAAGCCAAGATTTTTTTTTCCTTCCTTTATTTGCTCGCCAGAATATTACTCTTTATCTACCCTTCAGCAAATCTGACAACTTGGCACATCGTGAGATGTTTGAGATTCCTTTATTTTCATGACTAGACTATCTTGGGTCTTAGAGCCATAAATGTGCAGCCAATCAATTTTCTATGTGGCACTGAAATTTTCATTGAGGTTTCCATGATTTGCTGGCAATCTCAAGAAGTACTAGGGACAGACAGGAGCTGTGTGCTGTGAAATGAGTCACTTTGTAGAACAAGTTTGCTGTGGTCATCTAAAGCAAAGTTGCCATAATGCCACCAATAATATTTCAGCAATCTGCAGCTGTGTAACCAATTACCCCAAATTTAGAGGCTTGAAGCAATCATTTACTACTTATCATCATTCTGCAGTGTGGTGTGGACTCAGTGGTATGGTTCTTCTGCTCTGTCATGTCTGTCTGTCGGGACTGGAACACAGAACACAGCTTCATTACTCTCAGGACTGGTGATTCAAGGGAATGCCTAGTTTAATATGCTCATCAGGTCTCTCGGTCCACATGGCGTCTTTCTGTGATAAACTTAGGCTCTTGCTAACATTATGGTTTCAAAGAAGTACTCCTAGAAGCAAGAGGCAAGAGATTTCTTTTTCTCCCGGGGCTGGTCCAGCACATGGCTTCTGACACATCGTACTAATGAATGAAAACAACAGGATCAGTCCATTCAAGGTCAGTTCAGTCAGTTCTGCCTCTTTGAAGAGGAAGGGCTGGCACATGTGTAGGGGACAGGAAGGAACCGATGATGGGTATCTTCAGAGAGCCTATGGAAACCTCCTCAGCTGTTCTTATTAGAACTGAGAAGCACTGGGAGTGGAGTTTGTTGCTTATCATTGGTTTCTGCATAGTTTCGAGCACATTCTTTCAGAAGTAGGTAGAACCTTAGGCATCAGTTAGACAGTGATCCTTAAACAACTTTATAAACTATTTTTATTTCTTAAACAATTTCCATATTAGGAAATACTTTACGTCATAACCTAGTACACAGAAAGTACATACACATACATACATAGGTTTCTGTAATATAGTATAAATTGTATATTTCTTTCATATATATTTCTGCAATATAGTAAATACAGTATATATTTCTTTCACATATATACATATATATACACACACATACATACACATGAAAGCAATTTTATGAAATAATGTTGAGTCTTAATATGTGCATTGGACTCCGAAAGGGTTTTTGGTTTTTTTCATTGTTTCATTTTAAAGAAATAGAGTTGCTCTTGACCCATGAAATTGATTTACAACATGCCAATGGGGTAGCACTGTGATTTGAAAACTACAAATCTATTCCTATCCACTCATTTAAGAGATGAGGATTCATGACACTGGACAATTTGTTACGGGCAGAAGGGTGGCGGCAGGTCTTCCAATTCCAGCTGCTGCTCTCTACTCCTCACACTGCAAAAGCAGGTAAGGAACAGGCCACTTGTGAGCTATTTAGTTAGTTAGTTTATACTTTCTGATTCTGGTCTCTACAAAACTATGCATGCCTGAGGGATTTTTCTTAAACTGTGTTTTCTTTTTCATTTCCCTACACTCTAATCATGCTCAATCTAATTTTTCAAGCTAGTGTTGTCACAATGCTTTGAAGCAAACACATAGAGCACAAACTACTTGCTGCCATTTGATGGGCATTTTTGGTGTTAGTTTGTTCTGTTGTTGTACCCCCCTGTCATAATCCTAGAGAGTATGAAAAAAAGAAACCCCCACAAAATGATCACACTTACATACCAACACAAAGTAAGCTGTTAATGCTATGGAAACACAGAGCAGTTACCAGCGGCAGTTAATGCTATGGAAACACAGAGCAGTTACCAGCGGCAGTGGTGGGGACCATCGCAGATTTTTGAGGAACATGAGTAGCTTCCAGGAATGTGTTAGTGTATTTCTGTCTAAGATCACAGATTGACTTGATGATTTGTGAGTCTAAATCATTACTCATGGCGGTTAATGGTGTTCTGGAGTTGCATTCATTGTTGCCTAATTACCTTTCAACAATTAAAAGAAAACTGCTAGCTGGGCACCTGTGGCTCACACCTGTAATCCTAGTTACTCAGGAGGCTGAGATCTGAGGATCACGGTTCAAGCCAGCCCGGGCAGGAAAGTCTGTGAGACTCTTATCTCCAATAAACCACTAGAAAACCGGAAGTGGCGCTGTGGCTCAAGTGGTAGAGCGCTCGCCTTGAGCTGAAGAGCGCAGGGACAGTGCCCAAGCCCAGAGTTCAAGACCCATGACCGACAAAAAACCAACAACAAACAAACAAAAACCAAAAAGCAAAAAACTGCTTATTAAGTGAACTAAACTATCTCTACACATAGGGCTGCCGCGAGGAGTGTTTAGTTGTTTAAATGTTACTTGGATTCTTTCTTTGTCTTTTTTTTTTTCCTTTGTGATGGTCCTGGGACTTGAACTCAGGGCCAGGGAGCTGTTCTTGCATTTTTTTTTTTTTTGCCTCAGGATTAGTACTCTACTATTTGAACCACATCTCAACTTTTAGCTTTTTTCCCCTTGTGATTTATTGGAGATAAGGGGCTCACAAACTTTCCTGCCAGGGCTGGCTTTGAACTATGATCCTCCCATTTCAGCCTTCTGAATAGGTTAGGATTATAGGAATAAGCCACCCGCATCTGACATTGCTTGAGTTCTTATTGTAGTTTTATGTTCTGTTCTGGCACTATCCAATAGAAATAGATGAGTCATATCTGTCAAATTTCTAAATTTTCTAGGAAGGACATTTTAAAAGAAACAGTTTTTTAAACCTTTTATTTTGGAGTGATTAAGACTTATAAAAATGTGAAAATAGAACAGAATTCTCAGATACTTTTCACAAAGCTGTGTGTGTGTGTGTGTGTATGTGTGTGTGTGTGTGTGTGTGTGTGTGTGTGTGTGTGCTGTTACTGGGACTTGAACTCAGGGTCTGGGTGCTGTGCTTTAACCTTTTCTGCTCAAGGGTTGTGCTCTACCACTTGAGCCAGATTCCACTTCCAGCTTTTTGCTGGTTAATTGGTGTTAAGAATCCCACAGACTTTTCTCCCTGGCTTTGAAGTGTGATCCTCAGATCTTAGCCCCCTGAGTAGCTAGATTACAGACTGAGCCACTGGCCACCCAGATTATTTCATCCAGCATTTTTTGATGCTAACATGCATAACACTAGTAATTCCAGCAAAAAGTAAGACATAAAATAGGTTTAACATTGTTTACTAAGCTAGGGACTTTTTGGATTGGTGAAATATACCTAGTCTGTCAGTAGGCAATCATTCGATGTCACAATTTAACATGTGATTATTGTTAAAAATATTAATAAGATATTTCACATATTTTATCCCTCTCCCTCCCCCCCCATTTCAAAATCTGGTATTTTACATTGTTCTTACATGTCATCACAGTTCAGGCCAATCATACTTCAAGCCTAAGTCTCCATACATAGCAGGTGGCCACCAAGTGAGACTATACAGTCTGATAATAACAAGGCAGAGAATATCTGCCATGAACAATCCTCTTATTCTGAGTGTGAATGCTAAGCAGGGAGCCTCAGTGTAGAAAGCGCTGCTGTAAAGACAAGATAGCTGGCTGTCAAGAGCACTGGTTCAGGGATTGGGTAAAGTGAAATTCCAAGTTTACAACTTATCATTGTTGGTGTGACCTTGTTATATAACTTTCTCAGGCTCCTTTCTACATCTATAATAAAGAGAGAGAGACAGACAGACAGACAGACAGACAGACAGAGACAGAGAGACAGAGACAAGAGACAGAGAGAGACAGAGAGACAGAGAAAGAAAGACAAAGAGACAGAGAGAAGTTAAGCAAATGAATGAAATAGCATCAACTCACTGGGTTTTAGAAGGATCGAATGAAATCACACATGTTAAATGCTAGCACTGTGCCTTACTTCGAGTTGGTACACAGTGAATATTAGCTTTTGCTGGTCATCTGTGTCACTATTGGAAGATCAAACATATGTGCACTTTCTTCTGTGTTGGGTGATATTAAAAGTTGGGCTAGGGCGCTGGTTAATATTTTAGAAAGGCTCAACAAATGTTTATTGAGTGTCTACTCTTTGTCAGGCACTGACTGAGTGCTAGAGGTATAAAGATAAGTTTTAAAAACTGCTTAGGAGCTTGCTATAGAGTAAAAGGCTGGTAGAGTTTAAATAAGAAGCCAGCATTTATTGTATTGTGCTTTTTGTGAGTCTGTTGTTGGCAGGGAGGAAGAAAATTACAAAGTAATTGTATCTTTAAGATGATAAAAGCAGGGTTTGAAATTTAATATTATTGATCATCCTATTATCCTTATGATTAATTTGCTTTCTCTGTGTTTTTTTGGTATTAACTTCAGGTGTTTCTTTTGAGGGGGGCTTAGTTATATGTATTTAATCACAGTGTAGATATAAACATTTAAATCTTTGTATATTGCTAAAAATTTGCTTCAGAATTGGAAAGAATGTTTGTCAAAAGGGATTTTACTTAAGTTATCTTTACATGAATGAACTGTGCTGCATTTATCTGCTTAGTTTATTATTTATTGTGGTGCTGAGGATTGAACCCAAGGCTTCAGGAATGCCAGACACACACTTTAATACTGAGCCTAACACCCCAAAGTTATTAATTTCCTATTGGCGACAGTTTTATAAAAGAGAACTATTAATGCCAATTATAGCAAAGCCACTATTTCTCAGGTGTAGCATATGCAAATCCAGAAGTATGGCTACAGAGCTTGCTTTTAATTAATACTATGTGTTGGAGATACAACTGGAGTTTGCAGTAAATTCATGATACTTTTGTGCTAGGAGTTTGGTGGCTATTGACAGCTTGTGTTTGAACAACATAGATCTCCCCTCATTGTCTTTGCTGACACCTTATAAAAGAAGTGGGGATTGGGGGGCACAGGCATTGTACTAATTCTCTCTTCCTTACTCAGAAGCCTGAGGAAATTGGAAAGGTGAGAGTGGACTGGGAAGATACAGAGGCTGTGAATCACTGTTACTGTGAAATTGTGTGTGTGTGTGTGTGTGTGTGTGTGTGTGTGTGTGTGTGTGTGTGTGTGTGCATGTGTGTGTGTGCATGAGTGTGCCAGTACCAATGCTTGAACTCAGGGCATCTTACTTTTACTTAGTTTTTCCCCTCAAGGCTGGGGCTTTACCAGTTGAGCCATACCCCCAGTTCTGGCTTTTTAATTTTTTTTTCTTGTTAATTGAAGATAAGAGTCTTATGGACTTTCCTACCCAGGCTTGCTTTGGCCTATGAGCCTCAGATTTCAGCCTCCTGAGTAGCTAGGATTACAACTGTGAGGCACCAGCACTTGGCTTGAGTGTGAAATTTGCAGCATGTGCATGTTGGCTACAAAGAGGAAGACAAGGCAGACTTGTCTGCATGACCAAATGCTTCATAGAAGAAATGGCAGAAGGACATTATGGATGCATTCTCCAGGCCAGTGTATACAAAAAGAAAGTGTTACTCCATGGTTTAATTCAAAGGTACAAGAGGAAACATTAAAGGTCCATTGCCTCTGATAGATTACTAACCAAAGCCACTCACCTACTATTCCTCCCTCCTGGCCTTGTAAAGTAACACCTCTGAGAACAGGATTTGAATATTCAGCTGTCTGTTGCCATATTCATGTTTCTTTATAAGAAGACACGGAAGTGACATTCCCTTCTTTCTATTTGTTCTCTCCATTTTACCTCCAGTTCACTCATGCATCTTTCCTAAGTGTGTTCGGACATGACGGTGGAAGTAAACGCTCTATTTCGTGTCACTGGGAGTGGATGCTGTCTTTCCCAGCAGTTGCATTGGAGCTGATCTTCTCTGCATCAGTAACATAATACCAAACTCACACCTTGTGGAGGTGTTGACAGGCCTGTTGTGTAGTTTCTGACTTTTTTTGTTTGATTCCCTTGTTCTGTGGAGTCTGTCTTTGTCCTTGAAACATAGTTTCCTTTTAAGTGGTTCATGAATCTTGTCATGTCACTACCAGATTTGCCTACTGTCAAAAGTAGAGAAATCAATCAAGCACAGGTGAATTTAAACTGAACTCTAGTGATTGCTATGTCTGGAATAAAGTCAAGTTACTTGAATGGTCCAGAGGCCTAACTGTCTCCCACCCTTTCTGGTGTCTATTATAGATGAATAGTTCATTCTAACCCAAGATACTACTAACCAAGTAATCTGTTACATATAAGGTATATTGGCCTCAAGAGAAAGCTACGGTATTTCTATCTTACTGGTCTTTCTTTCTGCTCATTCAGTTGGCCCTGGTCCATGTGCAAACCAAAAATTTGGGAGAAGAGGAGGCTGAGAAATGGGAAGAGGTGGCCAATGGGTAGTAAGTCAGTTAGATAGGAGTCAGTTGCTCTGATAGGCTATTGAACACACAGCTGAGTGGTCCTAGATGAAGATGGCATATTATAGATTTCAAAAGGCCAGAAGGAAGAATTTCAAATGTTTTCCACATAAAGAGCAGATAAGAGGAGATATATATGTATAGTTGTATGTTTTTATGATGTGTACCCTGATTTCAATATTATATAATATTATACAATACATACATGGATCAAAACATCCTATACTATTCCATAAATATACGCTACTATGAAATATTGATATATTGCTGGAACACAGTTAAACTGAAGTAATGTAAGCAAAAACTCAGAACACCTGACCATGTTTGCATCCCAGTTTGAGTCTTCGACTTTACAAGTTGAGCCTGTATATGTAAAAATACCGTACAAACTTTAAAGCTCTTAACTTATCTTGAGGTGCCTATTGTGTGAATAGTAATATCTAGGAATGTTTGTGCCATCTGTGTAGAAATTTAAAAACGAAGGAAGGAAGGAAGGGAGGAAGGAAGGAAGGAGGGAGGGAGGGAGGTAAGGAAGGAAGGAAGGAAGAAAGGGAGGAGGGAAGTAAGGAGGGAGGGAGGGAGAGAGGTAAGGAAGGAAGGAAGGAAGAAAGGAAGGAAGAAGGAAGGAAGAAGGAAGGAAGAAGGGAAGGAAGGAAGGGAGGAAGGAAAGAAGGAAGGAAGAAGGGAAGGAAGGAAGGAAGGAAGAAGGAAGGAAAGAAGGAAGGAAGAAGGGAGGGAAGGACAGGAGGAAGGAAGGAAGGAAGGAAGGAAGGAAAGAAGGAAGAAGGAAGAAGGAAGGAAGAAGGAAGGAAAGAAGGAAGGAAGAAGGGAAGGAAGGAAGGGAGGAAGGAAAGAAGGAAGGAAGAAGGGAAGGAAGGAAGGAAGAAGGAAGGAAAGAAGGAAGGAAGGGAGGAAGGAAGGAAGGAAGAAGGAAGGAAAGAAGGAAGGAAGAAGGGAGGGAAGGAAAGGAGGAAGAAAGGAAGGAAGGAAGGGAGGAAGAAAGGAAGGAAGGAAGGAAGGAAGGAAGGAAGGAAGGAAGGAAGGAAAGGAAGGAAGGGAAAAAAAAGAAAACCTCTGAAAGTTAATGTTATAGCTCAGGACTTATCTTTCCCTTCTATGTTTCTTGTCTCTGAGGCTGACGGCGGCCCACATAGCAGCCCCTGGCTCTCCAAGCAGCCCCTCCAAACACCAGCTGGACCCACGCCAGCGTCAGGAGGCTGAGAATGTCCGGAACTTCCTCCAAGGAAAACCTTGCCAATGACAAGGGTTTCTGAGTCTGAAATATATTTTTTTTCTTTTCCTGTCCCTTTGATTTCTCTCCTCACCTGGGAGACACACTTGGAATGGCTTACTAATTATATCCTAGGAACAGTTGATGCCCAGCACCAGGAGACCTCATCTTTATGCGCCATCACAGGCTGAGGGGTGCCAGCTGATAGGCGGATGGGTGAGGTTGGCAAGCAGCCACCGGCGACATCACAGGCAAGTCTCCTTGTTCCATGCTTGCTTTATAAAGCATGATTTGTTTTCTCCAAACCTGTCCAAAGCGCCACATCCAGAAAGAAACACAAGGAGAACACCCACTCTGCCTACTGTCGACTTTGGGCAATTATAACAATGTTGGTCTTAAATATATAGAAATGCCAATTTTATTTTCTTGTTTGAGAATCAGTGACCACCAACGTTTAGACACATTCATTATTTAAAAGCCAAAGGTTTTTTTTTTTCCTTCTCTCTTGATAACAACTTCTCTAGTAGCCTCAAAGACTCGCTCAGAGGAATATTCTTTATTTAGAATCTTGATTGGATTGCTGATTAGAGCAATTAATGGAGGAAGCTTGCAGGGCTCACAGCATTTCCTGGACCATATAAAATCGGGTGAGGTTTAACTCAATAGAATGTTTTAGAGATGAATTCTTCCTGACTTTAGGATCTATTCTGGCCTCCAAAATCGCCCAGCTGCAATGGAAGGGATTTTGACTGTACGTGTTATACATATAATGAAAATACTTGGTAAACCTTCACCAGATATGATGTGGGCATACCATTTAAGTAACTTTCCATGTTATGGAGGTTAGAATCAAGGATAACTTCAGCTCTCACTGACTTTATGTTTCTTCAGAGAGTGATGGAGGCAATTAAAGAGTGATGGGGTTGGAGGAATAGATCAGTTGGGAGCACTAGCCAATGAGAGAAAGCATCAGGTACTGAGTTCAAGTCTCAAGTTCAGATGAAGAAAAGATAAGAAGAAGACAGTGAGGCTCCTGGGCATTTACCCAAGTGGCCACAAACAAGCCTGCACTGATGCCAACAGCACAACCATATTCATTGCAGTATTATTTATCATAACTAAGATATAGAACCAACCCTGATGCCCCTCAGTAGATGAATGGGTCAAGAAAATGTGGTATATATACACAATGGAATTCCATTCTTCTATCAGAAAGAATGACATTGCCCCATTTTAAGGAAATGGAAAGACTTGGAAAAAATATTAAGCAAAGTAACATAGGATGAATGCTTTCTCTCATTTGTAATAACTATATATGTCTCTAAATCGACCAGTTAATCCAATGGATAGTAAAAGACAAATAATTACACTTGGACATGATTCATTAAACAGTACTCTAAGGATTGCACAGTAGGATAAAGGAGGATATTTGTTAGGAGAGGATCACAGTGGATCAATAGCTATGTGCATATGATCATATAAAATGATGCTTCTAGAAATGAAGTCCAAGAAATGGAAACAAGATTTTTTTTTATTGTATTGCTTACAGTTCTTTCTTTTTTCCCCTTTGGTTTATTTCCTGCTGTCACTGTTTTTTATTTCTGTACCCTTTGTCTTGTATATAAGTTTATCTGCTTTGGGGAAGGGAAAGGGAATCACAGGAAAAGGGAGAACTAATGAAACAATGATACTTACTAGACACTATGTGTGAAATGACCTTTACAACTTGGGGAGAGGGAGTTGGAGGGATGGGAAGTTACTTATGTAACTATAACCCCTCTGAACATCAGCTTCACAATAAAATTTACAATTACAAAAAGGAGAGTGAGGGAGATCAGATCTGTAGGCTTGCAGATCAGGATATCTTTAGGTTAAATCAGGTGCTGTGATAATGAAGAATGCTGTCTTATCTCCTATGGAGGAAGATCTCTGACTTGCTTGGCAGAATTCCTAGAGATTCTGGACTCGTGTGCAACAATAGAAGAGTGAGATTCAGCGATAACAGTTTTCTGAACCATGTGGCTTTTCTACCATAGACAGAAAGGTTGCTTGTGGTTTCAATTCAGGACCCAGGCTGTCTAGTAACTTCTTTTTTTATTTAAAATTTTCTTATTGTGAAAATACTGTACAGAGGGGTTACAATTACATGGGCAAGTGTCTAGTAACTTCTTACAATGCTACTGTGGTTTGGAATATTTGCTATTCCTCTCGCATGTTGTACATTTCCTTGCTAGAGCAATAGATGGCTTATTGCTCACTGAACATTGGGTGCAGGTCTGTTCTGACAGCTTTACGTGTATTTAGTACATACAATCATCACAACAGTGCCATGAAGTAGTACTGTTTCTCCAGATGAGGACATTAAAATCCAACAAGATTGAGTGATTTTCCTAGGGCCCACACAGTAAGTAGAAAAGGGACAGACCCAGGTTCTCCTGGTCATGGCATAACACTTTTAAGCAATGTGGCATAGATTTCAACCAATAGCTTTTTTGTGTGCAAGTCTTGGGCCTTCAACTGGTGTCCTGGGTGCTGCCCTTTTGCTCAATCACTTGAGGCACAGCTCCACTTCTGGATTTTGGTAGTTGATTGGAGTTAAGAATCTCCTGGACTTTCCAGTCAGGACTGTCTTCAAACTGTAATCCTCAGACCTCAGCCTCTTCACTATGTAGGATTACCTAGCCACCAGTGTATGGTTAAGAATCAGGCTTCCTTCCTTCCTTCCTTCCTTCCTTCCTTCCTTCCTTCCTTCCTTCCTTCTATCCTTCCTTCTATCCTTTTATCCTTCCTTCCTTCCTTCTTTCCTTCCTTCCTTCCTTCCTTCATTTTTTCTTCCTTCCTTCCTTCTTTTTATAGAAGTACTAGTAGGGATTTCTTTCGCTTTTTTCCTCAATATCAAGAGATTCCAGCAGAAAATCAGGAAACTTCTGATTTATAGAACATAAACTTCCTGGTTCTTCAGATTACTTTATTCATAATACCTGATAGATTCCCCAACTTTTCCTTTGAAAACTATATGGGGGATATGTGATGTACTGAGAACATACAAGCAAACTTCAGACTAAGGGATACAAACATCCATGGGACTGTAGTGGTGATAGACTAGACATTTCCAGAACTGCTTTCCAAATTTAGACCTTCCCTAAAAACTAGAGGACTCTACACCAAAAGACATGCAGTATTTCCCCCATTTGCCAATGCACCTAGAATAAAGACCACTGTTATGTTCTCCTGTAAGAGGAACTATGGGCGTTGCTTTAAAAAAATCTCAAACATAGTGATTAGATGTTTTCTTTCAAAGCACTTCATGATACATTTGATCAAGGACTAAAAACATCAAGGGATGCTTTTGATCAAAATATTTTAATTTGTTTCTATTAGGCCTAACCCTTTCTTATGGCTACAGTGAGCAATAGGTTCTGTGAGTCTGAGCTGTTGTAGTTGGAGTCATATTGCATCAGTAACTCTCAAAGGAACCAGTGAAATGAGGATTAGCTGCAACAAACCTCAGAGACCTCTGGTAGACTCACTGACTTGAATCCAGGATACAGGAGAATGATACAGCCATTTCAATCCATTCCAAACCATTGCCCATCAATAATTCATGGCGCTCTGGAACCCTATCAACAGCATCCTATTCTCCCTGGCTTTAACCCCAGTTAGAAGTCCAGTGTTCTCTCCTGATTATTCTCAGTGTTATTCCACACAAAAAGTCATTAGTAACACATATTTGTTCTCTCAACTGTTGAGCTACAGTTGGAATATTAGAGCAGCTTTGTAAATGAAAAGGTGTCCAAGTTAAGACCCCTACATGTTAGGATAATTCAGTAACTAATGGTTGCACTGCTAATTTGATTTTGCTGCTGATCAGAGATAGGAAGAGAATTGTAATTGAAATGCATTGCAACTGATTTGTAAATGTTGGTACACATTACCCATCATTGTTATGTTGTTATGCTATTAACATAAATTAGAACATCGAGATAATTTAAAACTATTAACTGACACAGGTATATCTCATTCCTGGTGATAATTACACCTAAAGGAAGGCATTCGGGCTAAATTTTGCATGATATTATTGTGAGAACTCTTGATGGACGAGGGTAATATAAGAAGTACCACTCTGTTCCTGTTATTTCTATTTTTTTCTGTTATACATACATTTGAAATATATTGAAATAAGCTATACATTTTTCTTAAGAAAACATGTTGGGACTTCACTTTTCTAATGTTACTTTTGCTTCCCTTTAACTTTACTGTTGATTTTGATGATTATGTCTCATAGTTTGGGCTTCCTACAGTGATAGGTTATTTTTCTTCAAAATAAATAAAAGATATTAGCTCATGACTAGTACATTTTTTGGTTGCTGATGGGGCATCCTAATGCATTTGTATACCAATGAATTATGTCCTGTGATCTTAAGCAAAATAATATGTCTGTGCTTCAAGAGGTAAATAAAGGAACTGAATATGTGAGCAGGTTCTGTGCTGGGAAATGCTATTTTTCTGTGGACTCTTCATGTGGTCGTTCATGTTTAATGCCACACATGTTTAATGGCTCACACCTGGAATCCTAGCTACTCAGGAGGCTGAGATCTGAAGATCGTGGCTTGAAGCCAGCCAGGACAGGAATGTCCCCAAGTTTCTAATCTCCAATAAATCACTCTGAAAAGGCCAGAAGTGGCACTGTGGCTGAAGTGATAGAGGGCTACCCTTGAGCAAAAGAAGCTCAGGGACAGTGCCCAGGCCCTGAGTTCAAGCCCCAGGATGAGCAGGAAAAAAAAAAGACAGAAAGAAAAGAAAAAGAAAAAAGAAAACCGAAATTGATTTTATGACAAGAGCCAGATGAGGATCATTGGCTTTTTCTGATTGAGGCTTCAGAAACCTTATACACAAGAAGTTTCTCTCTCAAGCAGGGGTTAGGTTGTCAAAGGCAATCACAATGAAAATACCAGACAAGTGTCATGCCTAGAACTGTTATGTGAGACCTTGCTACAACCAGATGTCAAGGACAAAATATGAAATGACAGAGTAATGCGCTATCTATCATTTGATCTCATCCCAAAGGGATCCATCAAATCTCATGGAGTCTGTGAAATACCTGGGCTAACAGTATTTCTAGATGACATAGCATATGTGGCATTCGGGGGTTGTGAAAGGGGCATTTCTAGATGGTGCTCAGATAGGAAAGCCAGTTGCAGGTAGACTCAGGGAGGGAATGCTATAAAAATTTATTTATTTGTTTATTTGGTACTGGTACTGGGGCACAATTTCAGGACCTCGTACTCACACTTAGTTTCTTTGCTTGAAGCCAGTGATCTACTAATTGAACCATAGCTCCACTTCTGGCTATTTTTGTGGTTAATTGGAGACAAAAAGTCCATAAACTTTTCTTTCCAGGCTGACTTCAAACTGTGATTCTCAGATCTCATCCTCTGGGTAGCTAGGATTACAGACAGGAATTACCCACTGCCTGGCACTCAATTATTCTTACTTGTGAAGTGCTAAACACCAAGCCTGGTTGTAGTGTTATTCCTAAGTGACAAGTGATGAAAGATCCAAGAAATGTGTGACCAGAATTACCCTTGAAAAGCTCAGGAAGGTGGTACACTGATGATTTACACATTCTTTCAGTGAATCTGGTGATGCCTGCTTTATCCCCAAATCTGACCAAGTTGCATTTCTTTCTTTCTTTCTTATTTTTTTTTTTTTTTTGTTGGTTGTGGGGCCTGAACTTTGGGCCTGGACGCTGTCAGCTCTTCAGCTCAAGGCTAGCGCTCCACCACTTGAACCACAACGCCACTTCCAGCTTTTTCTGTTTATTTGGTGCTGCGGGATCGAAGCTAGGGCCTTATGCATACAAGGCAAGCATTCTACCACTGAGCCACCTTCCCCGCCCCTCAAGTAGCATTTCTAGATGGCACAGGTCCTGGGTGTCTTCTGGTTAAGACTATCATGGAGGAACAGTGGATATGGATTTTTAAGTGCTTTCATTTGAGTGAGCATGATATCCACACCATAAAAGGCAAAAGAGAACTGGGACTGGTTGGAGAGCAAAACTTCATATTCTCACATTTCATCCCCACTTCTTTTTGAGACACACATAAATGGCATGTCTTGGGAATCCCTGCCCCACCCCCATCAGGCACTCTTGGCTGTGGATCCTTCTCTTGACTCTAGAGACAAGAGCTCTAGAAGCGATGACTGTATGCTGCCTTTCGTAAAGTGTTTCCACTGGAAATACTTTAAATACGGTATTTTGAGGGAAATACATTCACTCAAAATTCATCAGGTGACAGAACCAACTTTAGGAAAAAAATAGATGTGGGCTAATTCCCAAGTGATAGCTCTAAATTTTCCTAATCCAAGAAGATATGAAATGAGATGGAGGTTTCAAACAACCTTTAACAAAAAAAAAAAAAAGGCAGAAAGTTATTTATAATTAAGCTTGAAATGCATATGCATGCTAAAGGGTTCTCCTCAGTGGTGGGATAACTGGGTTTTATTCTTTTGGAGGAGTTATAAACTACCTTTCCATGTGCAAAAGAGCCAATGAGCTGGGTTTTAGGAGAATAAGGGGCTAGGCCAGAGTGAGATTTAACAGGGCCAGAGAGATTGTTTCTGCTATCCTAACCCATTGCTACCTGAGAAAAAAGGCAGTCTTGTGATTCTGTAACAAAATACCACACACGGAGAAACCTAAGCAACAGAAACTGTCTTCTTGCAGTCCTGGAGGCTGGAGGTTCACAAGGAGGTGCAGACAGGTTGGTTTCTGTGCCCGTGGCCTGTGTATGGTCGCCTCTTCTGTGTCCTCACATGGCTTTTTATCTGTGTGCCCAACATTGCTCAAGGTGCACCCACATTTTCTATGCTAATAAAAACACTCATCATTGGGTTAGGACTTGGCTTTGAAAAACAAATCATTTTAATTTAATCACGTTTTAAAATGCAATCTCTCCAAATGAAATCATATCCTGAGCTGGTAGGATTTTTTTTTTCTAGTCCTGGGGCTTGAACTCTGGGCCTGACTGCTGACCCTGAGTTCCTTTTGCTCAAAGCTAACACTCTATCATTTGAACCACAGCTCTACTTCTGGCTTTGTGTATGTGTGTGTGTGTGTGTGTGTGTGTGATTCATTGGAGATAAGAGTCTCATGGAATTTCCTGCACAGGCTGGCTTTGAGCCATGATTATCAGATCTCAGTCTCCTGAGTAGCTAGAATTACAGGTGTGAGCCACTGGTACCTGGCTGAGGTGGTGGGATTTTATTTTATTTTTTAACTTTACTTTATTTTATTGTACAGGTAATGGACCGAGGGATTACAGTTGCATAAGTAATGTAATGAGTACATTTCTTATTGAACAGTGTTACCCCCTCCCTTGTTTTCTCCCACTTTCCCTCCCCCACTCCCCTGCTCCCCTCCTCCCAAGTTGTAAAGTTCATTTCCAACATAGTGTCTTGTGAGTATTGCTGTTGCATTGGTTCACTTCAGTTTGGTTAGCTTCAGTTTTCTACATGTGTATAGCCAGTTTTGCCAGCATCATTTGTTGAAGAGACTGTCTTTCTTTCATCTGATGATTTTGGCTCCCTGATCAAAAATTAGGTGGTCCTAGGTATGTGGGATCATGTCTGGGTCTTCAATTCTATTCCATTGATTCTCAGTCCTGTTCATTGCCAGTATCAAGCTGTTTTTACAACTACGGCTTTATTAGTAGGATTTCAAATCAAGGCTTTAACCCCTAAGTTTGGTGGTGAAAGGCACAAAAATTCACTTCCAAAGGCAAATGAACTCATCAGCTCTCATCTAGACAGAAGTTAGCAGAAATTTCTGCCTTTAAAACATTTTTTTTAATTGGAGCAGTATTTCTGTATGGTAGATAATGCAATGTGATGTCATCCTTCTCCCTTTAAAACTACCAGGACTCTGAAAGTATAAGGTTGACAGTAAACTGCTCTCTAACCAAGCTGTGTCCTGACTTTTGGGCAACTTTCCCTGCAGGGGACTGAAGTGAGTGGGCACAAAAGACTTTCTGTAAGGCTGAGAGTGGATTTGCGAGAAGGCTGCCAGTCCCCCGTAGAGTTTGCTTCCAGCCAACCCTCTCGTACTGCACTTCTCACCACAGCAGAACGTTTCCAATCCTGTCAACTGGGCTTTGATTTGACAGTTTTTTATAGTCACTTTCTAGCCAAACATCAATGCTGTTCACCATCTTTTGATGTTCAAAAAGTTACACAGTGGTTATGTTTTTATTTTATTTAAGGATTATTTCTATTTTGGGCAATCTCTGACAGCTCTTTTCAGGACTGGTACTATAATAAACCTATTGAAATTCTGGCTTTTACAGAGAATAAAACAAGCCAGAGATTTATTCTGCCTAAGTTAGAAGATAATTTTTTTTCTTGTTCTTTTTAGACCTATAGATCTCCACTATAGGTTTAAGAATAGGATTTTGTGTCTTGCTTACATTTTATAAATTTTGAGGAGCATATTTCATATTTTTTAAAAATGGAAATAGCTTTTATTTAAAGCCAGGACACATTCTGGACCAAAGCAGTGACTGTTAGAAATGGAGTTAGGACATGATAGTTTACTCCAAATGGGAGACAAATCCAGTGTGCTGAACTAAGAAGGCAGACTTCAGAAACCTCTTATACTGTATTTATTTTTATACATACGTATACTTCCTCTTGTGTCCCATTCCATGTGAACTGCCTTCAGTAACCAAACAGTAAATAAAACCTTTGCATTTCATACAATGGAGAAATATCAAGGTAACTAGAAGCCAGCAAGTTTGACTCTTCCATTCTTTTTTTGGCCCATGCACCTTGATTCTTTCTTGTGATCCCTTTCTGTGGCTTTATTTTTTTAAAACCCTCCATCTCTTTCTCTTTTAGTCTTCTAAAGTTCTTTATCATTTATGTCATAAAGAAAAGGGTGGTGTTGTGTTTCAAAGTACTTTGACTCGGGTAAGACAGGCACTATCTACCTTTTGCTGCATAAATGGCATTCTCTACCCTTTCGGTTCCTTAGTGTCTTCATCTCTAAGTGGGTAAAAATATTTTAAAAAATGAGATTAAGCATGGAAAGCGTTCTGTCTGGTATTACACGGTATGCATAATCATGGACAGTATACATGGAAGTGCTTATCTTCCTTGTTCTTGCTCTTATTTTTCCTTCTTTCATTTGGCTTCCCTTTTTCCTTCTTCTCTTCCTGTTATGATTTAAATATTCCCATAGACTTATGTCCTGAAAGCGTGTGTGTGTTTCTGTGCTGTTTTGGGAGGTCCTGGAGACTTTAGGAAGATGGGGCCCAGCTGGAGGAGAGGAGTCACTGGGGGAGACCTTTGAAGATTATCTTCGATTTCCAGTAACTTCCTTCCCTGTCTGCCTCCTGTGCCCCGTGAGGACAGCAGTTTCTGCCACATTCTCCTTCTGCCCTGAGGTTCTGCTTCACTTCAGGCCCAAGGCGCTGGAGTTCAGGGACCATGAACTACATGCTCTCATATGGTGTGATCCCTAAATCTTTCCCTTCAGCTCTTCACGTAGGTATTGGGTTACTGCAGTGCCCTGCCCTGCCCTGCCCTGCCCTGCCCTTCCTCCCTTCCCTTTCCCTCTCCTCCCTTCTTATCCCTCTTTTGTTCCCTTCTCCCCCCATCTAACCTTCCCTTATCTATTCCCTTCCTTTCCCCTCCCCTCTCTTTTTCTCTTCCTCACTCTCTTCCTTTCTCTCCCTTCCCTAAGAAAAGCCATCTTTTCTTTCAAAATGTGGCTGCATCCTTTCTGCCAATTTTATGAAAATTGTTTTCTTCTGAAAAGTTCCTGCTTTGACCAGCTGGCTTGGCCCTGGCTGGTTGTAATTTCAGTTACATCCCATTCCTGTTTACATTTTAATTCAGATAGCCTGTTACAAACTCATTGAGTTTTCTTTACATCCTGTTCCTGTTAATTAAGGCTTTCTCTTCCTTTTAATGAAACCACATGCTTTGGCAAATTGTTAGTCTAAACCCTGCCAATCTGAGCAGAGGGGCAGGGCTTTCTGGTTTAGGGATAAAAAGAGAGCAACCTGGTTCTGTGTGCTTGCTTGCCTGATTTTGGCTGATGGTGTACCCTTCTGCAGAAGTGGACTCTGCCTGCCAAGTTCAAGTTGGTGTCCTTATTCCTAAACAACACCTCAATATGAAAGACCCCAGACTCCCTGGGATGCTTTCTTCAACGGGAGGACACCCCAAGAACCAAGACTCTAGACCAGCAGATGCAACAAGCAAGAGGAGTTTATTAGGCATTTGCACAAATGGGCTCCCTGTCCAAGGCGGACTGGAAGCCCCGAGCAGCGGTTACAGGCACTTTTAAAGACAAAAACCACAGGATTAGCATAAGACCCCAGGCTCCCCAGGATTGGCTCAGCTTAAAAATTATCATATACTCCAGCAATCATTTTGTTGTGTGGGAAGTCTTGTAACACTAGTGTAAACTGGTTGGCTCTCTAGGGGGAGGCTTCTCTGATGGGGGAGTCCACATAGTTACAGGCTCGCGATTGGTTGACATTTGGACCTAGTTCGCTGGGCTCGCCAGATGGTCCTTGTCTTGAGCCCCCTGCCGTGAGTTTTTACACAGGAATTCAGGAGAACATATTCTTTTGTTCTTTATCTATGTTTGCAGACCTTGTCCCTGGGCCTGCATCTGGACTTTGTAACTTTTTAACTTATTTCTGGGAGGGGAAGAGTCAGGTTTACAGAAGCAGAATTAGCAGTTAGCATATTGTAAAATGGACATGGCCCATATTGTAAAATGGACATAGCCCCAATTTCAATCTTTCAAATATCCCAAGGTATCTCCAGCACTTCTTCTCCCTTCCTCTTCCTCATCATTCCCTACTCCTTCTCCCTCTCCCTCTCCTTCTCCTCCTTTCCCTCCTCTCTTCCCTCTCCTCTTTCTCCCCTCCCTTCTTCTCTTCCTCTTTCTCTTCATCCTCCTCCCTCCCCCTTCCTCTTCTCTCCTGTCCTCTTCTTTTTACTTTCTTTCCTGTTCCTTTTATGTCTAGTCTTCTTTGAAAATGACCAGGACAGTGTGTGTGTGTGTGTGTGTGTGTGTGTGTGTGTGTGTGTGTGTGTGTGCGCTCGTGTATTTCTGTACAAATAGATGTGGATTTAGACCTTTCTTGTGACTTATTCCAGTGAGTTTAAACAAGGGATTTATTGTAAATCCTTAAGGATTTTTATTATTTTTTAAAAAGCTTGATGGAAATTTTTAATTGCCCTGTAATTGTTTTTTTTTGCATTTTCTTTCTCTTTTTTTTACTTCAATTACATCAACTTAGTACAGAAAAATTATGCATGGTGGTCAGAAGCTCTGATGAGCAAGTATTTTGGATTTAAAAATGAAAAGAATAGGGAGAGGACAGTTGATTTATATAATATACTTTTTCTGGGAATATCATCATCTTTCAACCCATCCAGTTTGGGGGTATTGGGTAGAAAAGTAAACATGTTGAACTTGCATTTCTCTGTTCTCCTCTCTAAGAGTAACGAGGTCTGCTAGATACCTTACCTGCTGTTTAATTGAAAGATATTTGGTGTTTGAGACCTCAGTGGTTCATTAAGGTATTACTGTAAATAATGTTTACCAATCTTGCCATTGTGTTAACTGATCAGGATTATTATTAAGGACTTGGCTACTACTTTGCTCAATATGGCTTTCTATGAAATCGATTTCACTATTTCACATTGACATCCGGAAAGCTTAACGTAAGAGCCAAGTCTCAATTACAGTCCCTGAAGAGGTCTTTATGTGTTTACTAATGGAACTGGTATCCCTCGTCCTGGGGTTTAAAAAACAAATTATTGATTTCCTGTTTCCATGTAAGGAGTTTCGAAGTTGCTACATTGTCTTAACAGCATCTGAAAGCTAAGAAGGCTGAAAAATGAGCAATTCTTCTTGGATACTAAAGGAAGGTGAGGACATACAGGGCGCACTGCATACTCCAAATTTGGAGAGGCAGACAGATCAGGGAGTAATGGTTTACCTGCCAGAGCCAAGAGAAGAAGCCAACCTGGAGAGCCAGACTAGAGCAGGAAACGCTGACCTGGAACAGAGCAAATGCTGCTGGCTTAGCACAAACAGATCTGACAAACCCACTGAGAATCCAGTCACAAGGGGGCTCTCACACTTTTATGCTTTACCTCCAGGAGCAGTACCAGGTTCTTATGTCAAATACCAGAACATAGCTCCTTTGTGTTTCTGGCAGGAGGAAGAGAAAGGGAACCATTTTCAAATAGCCAAGAGTATTCTATTGTTTTTACTAAGATCTGCCTTTGAGGAAGCATCCTTGAGAGCTGACCTGCTAGGGTTTTATCAGAATGTAAATGACCCCTGGAAGGAAAATGCTCAGATCTAGGCTGCTCAACTTCCCACATGAGGAAAATATTCACCTATTTGAGCCATCCTGTTTCAACTAAGAGGGAAGAGTAACTGATAGCCATTTGTTAGGTTCTAGAATCTTCACTGAACCACAATGTGAACCTGAAGAGATTATTCAAATTATGAAGCCTTTCTGTATGTATTCTAGGTTGTTAGCATTATCCCCACCTCTGGTCTTCAGCTCCACCCAGACCTGAGATTCCCCTCCCCCCCATACAGCTGGCCACTCCCTCTTTTCCACCTAGCCACAAACTTACCTCATTTCCGCCCTCATTTCCTCTCACTCAGACCTACCCTCCATCTGGATAGGGGCAGATGTCATATGCTCCCTCTCCTGGAGAGATATCGCCCCTCTAATGGCCGTGAAGGATTTCTACATGTGTAGTGTTTTTGTTTTTTGTTTTGGTATTGTGGATACAAAAACTGTGTCATTATCTTGACTTCTTTGGTATTTTCAGTTGTCAGGCTACTGTGTTCAACTCTGGCCAGCAGAGAACATGGACACACTAACACTGATTGCTCTTTGTTTCATGACATTTCACTGTTGGGTTGACGTGGTCCCGAGGAAGCAGTCCCTTGCTCCATTGGGTATACTCAGACTTGAGAGAACAACAGGACAACAAAGTTAGTGGGTACAAAAATGAAGCTAAAAAAGAAGGTAATGATTTAAATAAATGAGCATGTTGCTTATAAAACCCAGGGAAGATAAAGAGCGCCTCTCAGTTCATTAAGCAGTTACTAAATGCTGTTTGTGTTGTCCACATGAATAGTAAATGAATTCATTATGATACATGCTATTGCAGTGAATAGCAAATGAGTGCATAACTATGGGCCCCATAAAAATATTCCTAATGGAGAAGTTATGCATTGTCAAGTTGGTTTCTGGAGTAACGGGCTACATTGAAATGCAGGGGGGTGGGGAGAGGCAATAAATAATGTCGGATTCAACATTGTTTCATCAGAGTTATGACTTTAGTAACATATTGAGTTTCAGCTGATTCAAATTTTGGTGTGTGTTCCTTTTCTTTAATGACCAATGTATAGATTTTCTTTTTTTTTAATTTTTATTTTTAGATTTTCTTTTAAAAATATTCTTTAAAATTATCTTTAGGTGGTTATACAAGGAGTTACCATTCAACCAATCAGTACAATGCATCTTGATCAATGTCACCCCTTGTATCATCCTTTCCCATGCCTTCCAACCCAAACGCTATCCTCAGTTTTCTTAATTTCATCAGTTGTGCATTGAATATTACAACTGCATTCTTTAATCCCCTTCAACTCTTTGTCTGTTCCCCTCCCCTGGAATGCCACGCCCCACCTGGGAAGTGCCAGCTTCTTGATGTTCATTCTGTGGGACTGTGAATTTTTCTTAGGAATTACACCATTTGAATTCTCCCTGCAGATACCATCCTTCAGTGCATACGCTGGCATACAACCCCATGTGTTTACTTGTACATTTACAAATTAGTTTTTGTTTCCACATATGAGAGAATATATGCATCCTTTGTCTCTCTGAGCCTCACTTACTTCTCTGAACATCCTTTTTTTTTTCCAGGTCTACCCATTTCTTTGCAAATGTTGTAACATCATTCTTCCTGATGGATGAAGGAAAGTCCATTGTGTACCCAGGCCACATTTCTTTATCCATTCAATCCATTAAGGGACCTCTGGGCTGTTTCCCTTGCTTGGCTCTGGTGAATAGTGCAGCAATGAACATGCTTGTGCAAGTAGCTTTACTGTGTCCTGACTTGTAATCTTTTATTTATTTATTTTCGCCAGGGCTTGATCCCTGAGCCTGGGCACTGTCCCTGGGTTCCTTTTGCTCAAGGCTAGCACTCTGTCACTATGAGCCACAGCACTATTTGCAGTTTCTTGGTGATTAATTGGAGGTAGGAGTCTCACAGGCTTTCTTGCCTTGGCTGGCTTCAAACAGTGATCCTCCTAAGTAGCTCAGCCTCCTAAGTAGCTAGGCTGGGACTTGTCATTTTCTGCCTAAATGCCCAGGAGTGTCATCCCTAGATCTTAGCCACTTCTATGTTTAGGTTTTTGAAGAATCTTCAGTTACCACTGTGCTTTCTAGAGTGGTGTGGGATGTGATTATATACAGCAAGTTAGCAGAATACCTTTGGTTTGTGGTTAGATGTGTTGCGTGAGTCTTGAAGAATTTCCACGTTTCCTGTTTGGAGGCCATTGGAGGAAATGGCTCTCACACCCCAATCAAGTTCAGGTCAGCTTCTGTACATAAAACTTATCTGTCCACTTTTGTTTGGCACTGGGATAAAATGAATTTTCAAATTAACTGCATGAATGTTGTACCCTTGAAGTAATATTTAGATTTTATTGACCATCATAAATACATTATGAAATCATGGCAGCCACAAATGCACAGATGGTATCTTATTATCAACCTACACTCAACGAGTGATGAGTCCAAAGACTAGTCAAAGGGCACTTGTGGGCCATCCGTGGTCTAGAAATCAATATCAACCTCTCATCTAAATTCAGAACTAATTTCTTAGGGGGAAAAATGTCACCGCTTTTTGGTTTCATGATAAAATTAAAATACTTGTAGAGCTTAATTTTTAAGAACTGCTGGTTTGGTATGTAATCCTAAGTTATAGATTACATTTGTGTCAATTAGAGTGAAATTCAACAAGTTTCAGAGAAACAGGGTGAACCAATGCTACTATGATACATGTTGGAAATGAACTCTGTAAGTTGTGTGTGTGTGGGGGGGATTGAGGGGGAAGGAAAGTGGGATAAAATGAGGGAGGGGGTAGCAATGTTTTTCAAGAAATGTACTCATTACGTTATGTATGTAAGTAATCCCTATAATGTCACCGTGACAATAAAATTAAAAATTGAAACAGAAAGTAAAACTTTATTCATGCAAGAAGTTCAACCATTCATGAGATGACAATGTGCAAGTGTTGCAAGGTTTCTCTCATATGCAACATCTGTGCCTCAGGTAAATGAGATAATGATAAAGGGAAAACATCAGAGAGGCAAGTGGGAGATGGGAGAAAGGGGAAAATGGAAGTCTGATGGGGTTGACTATGATCAAAGTACTAAATAAAGACATGTATAAAGACACGCATTAAAAAGCAGAAAGGGGCCGGGCACCAGTGGCTCATGCGTGTAATCTTAGCTACTCAGGAGGCTGAGATCTGAGGATTGCAGTTCAAAGCCAGCCTGGGCAGGAAAGTCTGTGAAACTCTTATCTCCAATAAACCACCAGAAAACTGGTAGTGGTGCTGTGGTTCAAGTGGTAGAGCGCTAGCCTTGAGCTAGAGAGCTGAGGGACAGTGCCCAAGCCCAGAGTTCAAGCTCCACAACAGACAGAAAAAAAAAACAACAAAAAAGTGGAAAAAGGGCAGGGGTGGATAAGAAAGAGTCATATAGAGGGGAATTAGGTCGAGTATATTATATTCATGTATGGAAATAGCACAGTGAAATATTTGGACAATTAATACATATGAATAAAATATGTTTTTGATGTAGTCTGTCATGTTTTTATGATTGTTTATGCTCTTTAGTAGTTGTACAAAGGGGTTTCCATTCAACGTTAGTTTATGAGTACTGTGTATCTTGATCAGTGTCAACCCTTCCATCATTATCCCTCCATTTCTCCCAGCCCCACCCATCCCCTCAAGTTACCTAGATCCATTTTCACTTATGGATGTAAATATTAATGGTGATATTCACTTACCTTTCCTCTCTTCACCTACTTTTACCCTTCCCCCCTTCTTACTGATAGGACATAAAATTCTTTCAGGAAAGTATTTTTAAAAAATTGTTTCAATGCTTTTTGAGAAAAAAATTGTCCATCTTTAAAATGACTGGACATTTAATTAAAAGAGTCTTAAAGCACACACACACACACACACACACACACACACACACACACACACACACACACTTACATCCGCCATCTGTAACACTGAAGGGCGATGGAAGGGCTGTGGTTCTTCACAATTCTCTACATCATTTAAATATGTAATACATATTATGTTTCAATCATTTTTAATTCTTTTCTTTTTTTAAAATGTTGGTGCTAGGCAACTGTTTATCGCAGCATTGTTTACCATAGCTAAGATATGGAACCAGTCCAGATGCCCCTCAGTAGATGACTGGATCAAGAAAATGTGATATGAATGAATTCTATGCCTCCATCAGAAAGAATGACACCACTCCATTTGTTAGGAAATGGAAAGACTTGGAAAAAATTATATTGTGAAATAAGCCAGGCCCAAAGAAACAGGACCCCTGGTTTCCCTTATTCACAATAACTAGTTTATGCCAGGACAAACAGCAAAGTCAAAAACTATGTACATATGACCATATAAGATGATGTTAAGTGAAATGAACCCCAAGACAGGGAGATGAGTGGTTTTTTTTTTTTGCTTGCTATTTTTTTTAACATATTTATTATGTACTATGTGATTTTTTTGTTTCTTTTGTATGTTCTTCCTCATGGTATAACTCCTGATTTTACTGTTTTTGATTCCGGTGTCCTGCACCTTATATATACATTTTTCTAATTTGGGGAGGGAAAGGGAAAAAACCAAAATGCTTAAATAAGGATATAGGTTGACCCATTATAACAATGAGATGTAGAAGACACTATGTTGAAAACAAACTTTACAACTTGTGGGGGGAGGGAGGGAAGAGTCAAGGAGGTGGGGAGAGAAGGGATGATAGGGGAAAAAGAAAGGAGGTAACAATGCTTGATAGGAACTGTACTCATTACCTTACTCATGTAAATGTAACCCCTCTGTGCACTATTTTTACAATAAGAAATGTATTTAAAAGATGTTGGTGCTAGGTATTTTAACCCAAGGCCTTTTATATGCCAGGCAAGTACCTTTCCACTGAGCTGAATACTGGCGTATCTTTGAGTATTAGCTTTATGAAAAACTCTATCAGAGTCTAATTTATTATCAACTCATTTCAGAAACGAGAGAGCGTCTCACAGTACCTAGAAAAATGTAAAATGAAGGGGTTGCAGTGGAATGAGATTTCACCCAAGTTATCTCATGCCCTATCCACCAGAGCTCTGGGGAGCAGTGTAAAGGTCTTGCTGTATGGGTGAACAGCTGTGGTAAGTTACTTGGCCATAGGTCACACAGCGTAGAACAGACTGCAGATATCTCACTAGTACATATGTTTCATCAAAGCACTAGGCAAGTGTAAACTTCACTGTGCTATTAAAAATGGTGTGTGTGTGTGTGTGTGTGTGTGTATGTTTTAAGTATAATGACTCCTAAAGACTCTTTCCAGCTATTATAGTCTGTCTTACACCTCAGCACAAATGGTTCTCTAACTTTGAAATTGGGACCATTTTAGGCGGCTTTTCTGAAAATGCTCTCCAATGAGGTATACTGACAAGTGTCTGAATGTAATGTTAAACAAGAACAGAATCTAAATGGCTATTTCTATGAGGGAAAATGCTATCATTATCACCTTTGTGTTCATCATGTTCTGAGCATGATATCTGAACAAAATGGATGGTGTGGGTTTATTGATACGGGTTTCTGGGGGTAATTGATAATCAATTACTTGTTCTCCATGGCTTCTGTTTCTGCCATAGGGGCCACAGTCACAGCACAAATATAGTAACACATTCACCTATTCATTCAACAAACTCTTGGAATCATTACTAAGTGCTGGACTCTGAGATTAGCATTTTAGATACAAAGTGAACTACAGTACAGAATATATGACTTTGAGGACCTTGTTGTCTAACATGAATAACTTAGATTTGTATGTGCTCTTGAGTATGTAATGTTTCACATAAAGTTTAAAATGCATAATAAGAGAAGCCCTATTTGTGATAGCCAATGCTCCAAACCAAATTTTTCCAAATGCTTGAAATTCTAGATTTTTCACTGAAAACTGCCTGCCTTCTGCATTCTAGTTCATTTCTCTCCTTCCTTCACTCAGTAACCTCATTCTTTCGACTTGGTGAGTGGCCAAAAAACACTAGGTAAAAGATTTTTTGGGGGCTGGGAAGGTGGCTCAGTGGTAGAGTGCTTGCCTTGCATTCATGAGACCCTGGGTTCAATTCCTCAGCACCACATAAGCAAAAAGAAAAAAGCTGGAAGTGGCACTGTGGCTCAAGTGGTAGAGTGCTAGTCTTGAGCTGAAGAGCTGAGGCCCAGAATTCAGGCCCCATGACCAGACCCCCTCCAAAAAAAGATTTATTGGTGTTTGTTTATATTTTTATGGGCTGGGTTTTGTGGTTGTTGTTGTTTTGAATCATGTCTCACTCTATAATTTGAAGCAGACCTAAAATTCCCAGTCCTCTCACCTCAACCGTCTTTCTGCTGGGATGGCAGGTTTGTAGGCCACGCCCAACTGATTTACATGATTTTTTGGCAGGCCCCTTTAATCTTCTAGTTTATTTAGACATCTTTAGCCTTTAAGTCATTTTTCTTATGACAATAATGATGCTCAATGATCAGGTAGGTTAATTTATTATTATTTTAAACTTCCAGAATGCTGGATGTCCTGAGTAGTTTCTAGATAGTTACTACTGAGTGAACATTTTCCAGGGTAAATGTAGTGCTCATAATTGGGGTCACTGAAGGAGGATGTTCTGACTTCATGGTATGCCAGACAGACTGTGAAATGCACTACCACTGAACAAACTAGCTTCCGAGTCTGACGCCTTCCTTTTCTTTCTTTCTTTTTTCTTTTATCTTATTTTAATTTGGGATTTCATGCTCTTGCTTAGCTTTTCCTGTTGTTTTTGTTTGGGCCTGTCCTGGAGCTTGAACTCAGAGCCTGGAAGCAGCTGTCCTTAAGCTTCTGTGTTCAAAGCTAGTGCTTTACTACTGGAACCATACTTGTACTCCAGGCTCTTTTGGTGTCTAATTGGAGATACAGAGTCTTGCAGCCAGGCACTGATGGATTACCCCTGTAATCCTAGCTACTCAGGAGGCTGAGATCTGAGAATCACAGTTTGAAGTTAACCAGGACAGGAAAGTCCACGAGATTCTTATCTCCAATTAACCACTCAAAAATCGAAAGTGATAGTCGGTAGAATACTAGCCTTGAGCAGAAAAATCTCAAGGACAGTGCCCAAGACCTGAGTTCAAGCCCTATCACCACCACCATCACCACCAACAAAAATCACATAACCAAAAACCAGTCTCATGGACTTTCCTGCCTGAGCGGACTTTGAACTGCAGTTCTCAGATCTCAGCCTGTTGAGTAGCTAAGATTACAGGTGTTAGCCACTAGCACCTGGCCTTGCTTAGCTTTTTTGCTCAAGGCTAGTGCTCTACCATTTGAGGCCCACCTCAACATCTGGCTTTATTGTTGTTGTTGTTGGGTGGTTGGAGATAAGAGTCTCAGATTTGTCTGCCCAGGCTGGTTTTTATTTATAATCCTCAAATCTTGGTCTCCTGAGTAGTTGGGGTTACAGGCGGGAGCCACCACATTGCAGGTTTCTTTCATGTTTGCTATTACAGGGAGGTTGAAGGAATGAAGAAACCAAACTCTGTAGGTCATAGAAGGCAAATTCCTAAAGTCATTGTCCTGCCTCTCTAGGAATCTGAAAGACGAAGGACCATGTTTTAAATCTCTCTTTGTTTTGAAATCCATCAGAACATGACTAAGCTATTAAAGTGGCTAATAATACTCCACAATCTCCAAAATCTGGGAGCTTATCTCTTCAACACAAAGCTAGCCAAGCACTGGTGGCTAATGCCTATAAAACCAGCTACTCAGGAGGCTGAGATCTGGTTTGAAGTGAGCCCAGGTTGAAAAGTCCATGGGAATCCAGCTCCAGTATAACCAGCAAAAATCCAGGCTAGAGGCATGAATCAAGAGGTAGTGTGGCAGTCAAGCAAGCAAGCTGAGCAAGCAGAGGGCCTAGTTCAAGTGACTAAGGGGACCATGCCTCATAGAGTCTCGGGAGGCTGAAGAAGAGAACTGAGATTGCATTGGAGATCTCACTGTCTTGAGGAGCAATCATGAAATGACCAGAAATAAAAACAATGCTCATCAGTAATACAGTATACCTCAATATACCTCAATATGGTAAGGGGGAAAAAAGGTCCTTAAATTGATTCTCATTGATTCTTGTTAACTGAGAAGTAGTTTCTTATGACTCAAATGGGGAACTTTTGTGCTGCCGGGGAGGGGCAGGGAGGCATTTGGATATTTGGATATTTATAACATTGTTCACAGGCTACATCTAGATCGAGATCTAGATCTAGATCTTTAGGGAAAGTCAATGTAAAAGATAGCAGCACACCCAGGCTTAGTGACACACTGTTTGCAATAGCCAAGTTGTAGAATCAGCTGAAGTACTCAACAAGCAGGAAAAGTGGTCTAGATGCAACATGAAGCCATATGAAGAATGCACTTAGATCATTTGCGGAAAAATAGATAGAATTGGAGACGTCATGCTGAGCAAGGTAAGTCACACTCATAAAGCCCACTAGTGCCTGGTGCCAGTGGCCCATGACTATGAGCGACACAGGAGGCTGAGGTTTGAGGATCAGATTCAAAGCCAGCCTGGGCATGAGAGTTTGTGAGACTCCAAATCTTCAATTAAACACCCAAAAGTGGAGTTGTGGCTCAAGTAGTAGAGCACCAGCCTAGAGCAAAGAAGTTCAAGGCACCCAGGCCCTGAGTTCAAGTCCTGATACCAGCACACACACACACACACACACATACACATTACATGATTTATTGTAAGGATTTATTATAAGGATACTGGGAGTAGATATACATTATAGAATATATAATAGAATATTATGTACAATATTAATTTATAACATTGATATATATGAATATATCAACATTATTATCTACTGAAATATTGATGTATACTATGCATATTATATGTACATTAAAAACAGCATAACGAAGCACACTAAATGCTGTTTCAGAAAGGTGGGAAGGAGAAGGGAAGGCTAAGAAAACACCATAAAGGGGTGTAAACTTGTGCAAAATCCACTATATACAACCATGGAATTATTTCAGTAAAACCCCCTAGTACTCTTAATGTATGCTAAGGAAACGATGAAAGAAAAGACAATTACCAATATAGGCAGATGAGCTCAGGGTAGCCAACAGCAAACATATGTGCACTAAATGATTTCACAGGCCCTACGCGGCTTGCAGGGCACACACGCCCAACCCTGTTTCCTGATTCGTTATTGACTGTTTAGCCAACACTGGGTTCCGTCTTTGCTATTGTGATCACTCTTGCTACACACCTTCCATGCAAATATATACTGAGGTTTGAATTCAGGGCCTCACACTCTTACTTGGCTTTTTCCACTCATGGAGAAGCCTAGTGCTCTACCACTTGAGCTATACTTCTACTTCTGGCATTTTGCTGATTCATTGGAGATAAGAGTCTCACAGACTTTCCTGCTTGAGCCGGCTTTGAATTGCCATCCTCAGATCTCAGCCTCTTGAGTAGCTAGGATTATACAGAAGTGAGCTATAGCACTGGGCACACATTTTAAAAAATAATTATTATTATAAAGGTGATGTACAGAGGGATTGCAATGACATGAGTCAGATAATGAGTACATTTCGTTTCGTCCAGTGTCTTCCTTTGCCTCAGTCTCTTCTAGTCCCTCATTTCGGGGAGAAGGTTTATCCTCCAGCTGCTTAGTGTACCAGCCAGCCCTGACACAGGAGGTGTCTTGAGCTATGGACATCCCCACAAAAAAAATAGTTTGTTTTAATTGTAACTCTTTATTTTTGGCTCTGCTTACTTCCTGCCAGACTTCCAATTCCCTTAACATTTAAGATTGCCAAGTCAGGCCATCTGTAAACATGAAAAGTTGCTCACCAAAGTGATAGTTTTAATATTGTGAGCCGACGAAAGGCTAATCTTCTCAGTCCGGAACGAGACATGGTTGGCAATGGGTGTGTTCTTCTCTTCCCCACTCTCTGTGTTTCTTAGGGTTTTACTGACAGAGGTGAAGCGTGGCTTGCTGACTATCTTTCTTCTCTGTCAAGAAGGTAGTTGCCATCCCCTTTGGAGAAGTCCAGCCACAGCCTTTCATGAGTTAGAAAGGTTAAAACTGAGCCGACAGGACAGCCCTGGCTCTGCTGTTGGGGAGTTATTCTGTTTATTCTACATATGTTTCCTTTTAATTAAAATGTCATTTTTAATTAAAAATGAAATGTCAAGAAGGAAATTTTTTTTTTGGCAAGCTTGGACTATTGAGACGAAGGCAAGCAGAGAGAAGTCAAGAGAGAGAAATAACTTTTGAAAGGACAAGAATGGTATCTTGTCTCCCATTCTGGTAAAAACAAAAAGTAAACCAAAAGAGAGTTGGAGAGTTTTCAAAACATTTTTTTCCCAGTTTACTCTGTTTATAACACACACACACACACACACACACACACACACACACACACAGGTCTTTTCTAGTTGATCTCCATAATTAAAAAGTATATATTTGATGTGTGAGTACACGCGTTAAGCTAATGTGTGTTGCTGGTGGGCGCCACATTTTTCATGAATGACAGAGCCACTAATGAGATGTAGCATGATGGTGAGGGGCATCCATAAATTGTGTAAAACACCCCTGCTGGCCATTTATTTAATTTATTTTTATAGAAGTGTAATGCTTTATGGCTTAAATGGAGCTTTTATTTGGTTATGAAGACTCACATCTACAATTGATTTCTTGAGATGCATCATTTCCACATCCCATTTCAGCATTGCTCGAATCATGAAAATAATCCTCAGTGTAGCTAAATTTTAACAGATGCTTCCATAGGCAAAGACAACTGCAGAAAGGTATCCACAGAATTTTCTAGGAAGGGTGAAGACGACCTGGAAATCAGGTGCTGTGGTAAATAAAAGGTTGCTTTGGTACCTCAGAAAGAAAAGCTTCTGAGAAGCAAGCTCCTTCTTTATTTGGTTCTCCATTGATCTCACTTTTTAGTGCCTCACTTATTTATTTATTTACTCTTATGGTTGGGCTGAATCACTCCATAACTTTGGCTATTTTTCCTCTTCTGTGATGGTACCATGTTTTTCTGACTTGAGTCATTGCTTAAAGTCTTTCCTCCTGCAAGAAGGATGGCCAATAGCCACATGAAGAAATGGTCAACCTCCCTAGCCATGAAAGAAATGCAAATCAAAACAACATTGAGATTCCACCTCACCCCAGATAGAATGGCTAGAATCAAGAACTCTAATAACAACAGATGCTGGAGGGGATGTGGACAGAAGGGAACCCTACTGCATTGTTGGTGGGAGTGTAAACTTGTTCAGCCACTTTGAAACGTAGTATGGAGGTTCCTCAAAAGACTCCACATAGAGCTCCCCTATGACCCAGCAATCCCATTTTTGGGCATTTACCCAAATGATCACAAACAAGACCATACTAAAGCTACCAGCACAACTACCCTGCAGCATTATTTACCATAGCTAAGATGGAACAACCAAGATGCCCCTCAGTAGTGAATGGATCAAGAAAATGTGGTATATATACACAATGGAATTCTATGCCTCCATCAGAAAGAATGACTTTGCCCCATTTGTTAGGAAATGGAAAGACTTAAAAAAATATATTAAGTGAAGCAAGCCAGGCCCAAAGAAACATAGGTCCCATGGTTTCCCTTATTTGCAATAACTAGTGTATATCTGAGACAAGCAGAAAAGGTCAGATAAGTTGATGTTAGGTGAAATGAACCCAAAGGTAAGTATTCAAATGTTTTTATTTTCTTGCTATAGTTTCTAACATATTTATAAGATTATTTCTTTGTTGCTTTGTATGTCCCTTCCCCACAGTATAACCACTGTTTTCACTGTATTTGATGTTGGTATAATTTGGGGAGGGGAAGGGAATAAACAAATTGTTTAAATATGGATAGAGGTGAACCCATTGCAACAATGAGATGTACAAGACACTATATGGAAAAATGAACTTTACAACTTTGGTGCTGAGGGGGTGGGAGGGGGGAAGGGGAGATGGGAAGGGATGGGAAGGGGAAACAAAGTAGGAGGCAACAATTCTTGATAAGAAATGTACCCATTACCTTGCTCTTGTAATTGTAACCCCTCTGTATGGTATTTTCACAATTAAAAAAAAGTCTTTCCTCCTATGGAAATGTATTAACCTCTCACCTTTCCCACATGCTTGAAACCTCCTTGAAACTGCTTTAATAGTGTCAATTTTCAGTGTTGATCCAAACTGCCTTGTTCCTGCTTTCTTTTTATCATTAGGTCTTCTGGTCCTGACCCTATTCGAGCACCTTAGCATGGGTATGCGCACCTTCCCAAGGGGACCGATATTGAGAAAACACCAGGCATGTTCCGATTCCATTTTCCTCATAATGCTACCCAACTTCCACTAACAACGGTCTGCATCTCAACAAGGCAAAATTTTTCCCTTTGTCACTTCCATTAAGCACAAGGTGCTTTTCAGGCACGATTTACCCAGAAACACTCCACAGATTACACAATGATTGAAGCATCGCTGACCTTCATGGGAGAGAGAGGAGGGGGAGAGGAAGAAGAGGGGCAGTAATGAGGGAGGGGGAGAGGAAGAGGAGATGGGAGAGGAGAGAGAGAGAATGCTTCTCCCACCAATCAAACTATAGATGAATTGTGGGGATTTAAAATTTCTGATTTTGAAATCAATTCCTCCCTGCCTCCCTCCCTCCTTACCTCCCTCCCTCCTTTCCTCCCTTCCTACCTCCCTTCCCTCCTTCCTTCCCTCCCTCCCTCCTCCCTCCCTTCCCTCCTTCCTTCCTTCCTTCCTTCCTTTCCTCCCTTCTGTCTTTTCCCTCCCTCCCTTCCCTCCCTCCCCTCTCTCCCTCCTCCCTCCCTTCCCTCCTTCCCTCCTTCCCTCCCTCCCTCCTTCCTTCCTTCCTTTCCTCCCTTCCCTCTCTTCCCTCCCTCCCTCCCTTTCCTCTATTCCCTCCCTCCCTCCCATCCTTCCCTCCCATCCTTCCCTCCCTCCCTCCCTCCCTCCCTCCATCCCCCTGTCCCTGCCTTCATTTCTTTCTTTCATTTACTGTTTGCTATACTTGGTCAAAAGTGTATGTAATAAATTTGAGAATAAGCTGGTCTCACTGTATATGCATTCATAACTCCCTGGACTTCTTGCAAGTACTTATAACACTCTAATTAAATGCGTTATTGATAACTTACTTTGCATTTTCTCTATTGTAAGGTGTAGGTAGGAAGAAATGGTTCTGGCTTTAATTAATGTCAAATCCTTCACACCTGGTACAATGTCTTGTGCATACTGAATGATAGAGAAATACTTGCTGTTCAATAAAGTTTTTCTCTCAATTAAAATAAGCCCCCAAGTATGGTTTGTTAAAGATAAATGTAAAGGTGGTATAGGTTCATGTAGATTAGGAACAGCTTTGTAAATAGATGTATTTCTATACTGTAGCCTTTGCTAAGTCTGTTGCAATCTGGGAGGGCTCAGAGTTAGAATCTCACCATGATGCTGAAGAAGCTGGTCATCTATGGAAAACATCACTCAGTGAACTGATGCTGAAATTCTACTGCATGCCAGGCAGTGCTCTTGGCACTGAACAGCCTTAGATCTTGGGAGTTCTCAACTTAGTAAAGGTTGTTGGGAAAATATAAATAAAAAGAACATTGCTGAGTGCTGATGACTCACAACTGTAATCCTACCTACTCAGGAGGCTGAGTCTGAGGACACCAGTTTGAAGCCAGCCTGGGCAGCAATGTCCATGAGACTCTTATCTGCAATTAAACAGCAAAAAGCTAAGTGGATCTGTGGCTCAAGTGGTAGAACACTCACCTTAAGTGAAAAAGTTAAGGGACAGTGCCTAGGTCCTGAGTGCAAGTCCAAGGGCTAGTCCAAAAATCAGAAAAAAAAAGAATAGTAGACCATTTTTATGTATGTTAGCTGTGCCTTTTTCCTATGGGTATGTGCAGCCTAGCAGCTTAAAGACAGGTGACTGCAAAGTACTTACCAGAGTAGGAAACTATTTCTAGCTCTTTACAAAGCAAAACCTGAAGAAGGTTGAAATGTTGTTTTCTGTTGACCTCATTAGCTGATTACATATTGTAAAATTACCACTGTACTGAAAAGCAAAACACAATGGTGGAGATGGTATTTGTGTTCCACTATTTTTTCCCCTCAGCTACTACTCACTTTGTAAATGCAAGTAATAAAAGCAAAGACGTTGCTTATCCATTTCACTGGCTGTAGTTTGACAGTTATCTTTGAAAAATTATTGAAAAGGTTCCTCCATTTTTCTTTATCGCTATGATAGTCATGAGGTTCTGTCTCGTGTCCAGTTGAAATCTCTCTGGCTTTATTAAACAATGTCTGCCTGTTTGTGCCTTTGTATCTGCAGGGAACAACTGATCATCATCCCTCATATAAAGCCCTTTATATTCTTGGAGACAGTAATTTCCTGTGAAATATTTAGCTGAGAATTCCATAAACTTGAAGGAAAAGAAAGGGGAGGGGAGTAGATAGTTCATACTTCATAAACTATGATCCCAAAGTCTTAAGCATAGAAGTAAGTTACATGTACCTTTCTACATGACCATTTGTTTTTCTTTTCCACGGCATTTAAGTTTTATCATAGTATATTTAAATTATGTATTTCCTGTCATATGTAGTGATGAGTGTGAAAACGTGCAAGTGTGCAGAAAGCAATTCTTTGTAGGTGTTTTGTTTTCCCTTTTGGTATTTCCTGGGTAAATCTCTTTGACTGCATTATAGAATTTAAGTTTATAATTATCCTGATATGAATTACTACTCATTTCACATTAATTTTGACAAATATTTTCAAAACTTGAGCTCTGTTTATGGATAAGACATAAAGTCCACACTCACGTGACGTACAGAAAAATAACATTGTGTTTCAAGGGTGAATGATTTGATTTCATGAGTAGTTTTTAATTTATGGTTTTCATAAATCCACAGTTGCCTATGAAACCTATTTTGTGACATTAAAGGACAGAGGTGCTATAGACACTCAGAACGTGTATTCGTGTATCTTGTCTGAGATTAACAGACATGGGTTTTAACTATATCACAATTTCTTCTTTTTTTTTTTATGTTGAAGTTGCTCTTCTTAGATATGTCTGCAGCTGGTGGGGTCTTTTTGTGCATTCGCAAGAGAGTTCTGCCCAAGTGTTTCCTTGGTTTGGTGAAAGGCTGCCCTCTGGTGCAAAGATGAGAAGCAACTGGTTAAAAATAATAAATAACCCTCATTTAACCTGATTAGCTGTTGCAGTTTCTGCTGGATTCTAAAATAGAAGTTCAGCTTCTACTAGGAACCCACAAGCTATCCTTTAAAAAATGGTGAGAATTTACTCAGAGCCTTCCCTTTTGACAAAGTAATTATGATTCTCATGGTTCCTTCACTCAACTCACACCAAAGATTAACTCCTACCTTCAATGCAAGGAAATGGCTTCCCAGCAACAAAGGTCTCTATGCATTCCCTTTCAACAGTAGAAAATATTCATCTATTAATGAATGGAATCCTGTAACTACATGAAAAAGAAGTCAGAATCTCTCCTTTGGGTCTTTGCTTTGTCACCAGTGGGAGAAAAGACAATTAGAGAATCCTTTACAAAACTAGTACTAAAAAGTGAAAGGAAAAACACACGTACTTTTTCCACTGTTGCTCCTTTTGTTGGGGGGGGGCATTAATCTTATTTTCCAAAGCATTCAGTTCTGTTGAAGAGGCAATATTTCCATAATTTGTTTTTTGACAAATGGATTCTTCTGAATGAACTTTTTTTCCCCATTCCTGGGGCTTGAACTCAGGGCCTGGATGTTATCCCTGAGTTTTTTGTTAGTTTATTTGTTGTTTAAAGCTAGCACTCTACCACTTGAGCCATAGCTCCACTTGGAGGTTTTTTGGTAATTTATTGGAGATAAAAATGAGGGAGAGGGTAACCATCCTTGACAAGAATTGTACTAATTTTCTTATTTATGTAACTGTCACGCCTCCGCACATCACCTTTACAAGACTTGTTTTGAATTACAGTCCTTAGATCTCAGCCTCTTGACTAGCTAGCTAGGATTACAGGTGTGAGCCACTAGTGCCTAGTCTGAATGAGATTTTAATTAAAAAAGTTTTATCTAATACAAATACTTTCTTGACCCTTTTAGATTTGGGGTTTTACAGAAATTATCAAATGAAAATATTGCCACTTAGAAAAGAATTAGATGAGTAGTTCTGTGACCCCCTAGAAGAAGGATGAAGAATCCTGAACAACACTATCTGAATTAATTACACTGCCACTAACCTCCAATTCACAGGACAGAGAAGTAAAGCTGTGATTGATTACAGTTTAGAATTTCAGTTTAGTCTTGGATGCTTTGGAGGATATTTTTGTCTCCTCTTTTTCTAAACATTTTATATTTTAAAATTATTTTTATCTGAAAATGCTAAAAACAGAGGGGTTACAGTTATATAAGTTAGGCAAAGAATACATTACCTTTTGGACAATGTCACCCCTTCCCTCATTCTCTCCCAGTTTTTCCCTCCCTTCCCACCGACAAGTTGTATAGTTTATGTTCAACATAGTATTTTTTAGAAGATAAGAATAGCTTAAAAGCTAGTAGAACTGTCAGCAAAATACAAACATAGGCTCTCAAATTTTATACACAAAAATTCTTGGCAACATTATTCACAACAGCCATAATCACCCCCCAAATGGAGGGGGGGAAAAACCCTAACTAGCCAATCAGTGACTGACCAATCCAGTGGAATATTATTCAACCAGAAGGGCAAAGGCTAGGACAGGGATCAGCTTTACAAACATTGTGCTAAGTGGAGGAAACTAAAAGACCAAAGACAACATAATGTATGACTACAGTGTGTGTGTGTGTGTGTGTGTGTGTGTGTGTGTGTGTGTGTGTGTGTGTGTGTGTGGACTACATAATGTATGACTACAGTGTGTGTGTGTGTGTGTGTGTGTGTGTGTGTGTGTGTGTGTGTGTGTGTGTGTGTGAAATACTCAGAAAAAATAAAGCTCTAGAGACAGGATGTAGGTTTGTGCTTTCCAAGAGCTGGGGATTGTGGGAGTGAGAATAGTGACCAGAGGGGAGAGGAATGTATGTGATATAAGTAGTCTACAAAGGGATCAATGAGTGAAAATATGGAAAGAGGTGACACTGATCAAGGCACATGGTAGTCACCTACATTGTGCTGTAGAATGGCAACTCCTTGGTACAACTCTTTAAAGAGAATAAACGAAGTATTCTAAAATGGATTCTCTCAATGTCTGCCTGATTTTGTGACTATTCTGAAGACGGTTGAATTGTACAATTTAGGTGAAGTTCATAGTGTTGGAATTATATCTCGAAAAGCCATCATTCTTTACAAAATAAAAATAAAAATAAAAGCTCATAAAAAGCAAAACAAAGCCCCGGAGTCCCCCTGTGGCCTTTCCCTTGGTTTCACGGGCTGGCAGGAGACCTCTCTGTGGCATTTTGGAAATTCTCCTATGTGTGCTGCTAGATGCCCAGGACAACTTTCCCTGGCTTTAAAGATTTTATGTCTCTTGTTCAGATCTGCTGTCTTGTTTTATGAGTTTAATTATTATGAATAATCTTCTCTTGGATTTTCTTTTTTGTTCTCTTCCCCGGACAAAATGCCTTGGAGGGAATGTAAATATTTTAAGTGTTGTTACAATATTTATAGTGGTTGAAACTGAGCGCCACGGGCAGCACTTTCTCCTAATGAATGCCAGCATAGGCTTGGAGGTCAAAGAAGATTGAAACCCTACTCACAGGTTTGGAAAGCACACATGCATTTCTGAAACTGAGGGCCTCAGTTTTCTTAGCTGTAGAATGGGGATGGCTGGGCCTTCTTCACAGTGCTGGTGTATCATGCCAACAAATAAGTACCAGAAACTGGGTACATAGGGCAGAGGCAGGGGTAGGTAAGGGGAGAGGGGTAGAATGAATGGGGGAAAGGAGTAGAATGCAGGCAAGAATGCTTTATATATAGCACAGATGAGAAAAATAAGGGAAGGGGTGGGCCAGAGTGGGGTGAACATGTTGAAAGGAAGATGCAGATTATCATGACGCATGCATTGCTCTGTTCAAGGGCAAAAGAAATCAACACATAACCTAGCAATTAAGAAAAAAATGAGCTGGGTCTGGTGGCTCATGTCTGTAATCTCAGCTACTCAGGAGACTGAGATCTGAGGATCATGGTTCAAAGCCAGCACAGGCAGGAAAGTCTGTAAGACTCTTAGCTCCAATTAACCACCAGAAAATTGGAAGTGGTGCTGTGGCTCAATGTGGTAGGGCACAACCCTTGAGCAAAAGAGCTCAAGGACAGTGCCCAGGCCCCAAGTTCAAGCCCCATGAACGACAACAAAAAGTGAGGGGAGGGGGTGGGTGAGAATGTTAAAAGGGATGAAAATGGATCAAGAGGCACTGTATTCATAAGCCACTCTGTTGAATGACAACTCCTTTGCACAACTACTGAAAAAAATACTCTCAAAACAACAAAAAACAAAAATATGAAGCCACTGACAAAGTTGTTCAGCCACAAAACACTTTTAAATAGAGACGTTAGCAATAGCCATCATTCAGAAGGAAATGATCCTTTTTATTGAAAAACACTCTCCTTTGTGTATGCAAAGGAAGCAAAGGGCACAGCTTCCTCAAGCCCTTTTAGTGTTAATTAGGAAGATTTTATGTTGGTCATTAACATATGAATATTTATAGGGAGTTCCATGTGCAGATACATATTTTTTTTCCTTCCCCTTCAAAAGTAAAGCTAAATACGAACATTTGGGGGATGATGGTAGCATTGGAGAGCTGGGTGAAATTATTCTCTTGAGATATTATTTTCAAAATAATGGATTTTTATTTGTAGGAAATTTTTCCCCCTGCCTTCCCATCACAATTGCAATCAGCACACTACTTGCTTTCAGCTGCAACAGAAGCAGCTGGATCACCCACAGTGGCCAGGATTTCTCTCAAGTATTAATAGTAACACCCCTTTCATCAAGTGGGGCCCAAAAGATGGAAAAACAAAACAACACCAAACAAAACAGAAAACAACAGCAACAACAACAACAAAGACTTCTCTTATCGCGGGTAACTCTTTTCTTCCATGTTAAATTTCCTTTCCAATTGCTTTTACCAGCTTCAGATTCCAAGCTCATTTCACCACTCAGGGGACACTTAAAAGCAGCCAATGTCGCCAATAGAAATTTAATTCAAAAAACATATAGAAAGCACTGCTTTAAAAATCCTGTAGGAACCTTAAGAAAGATATCCGAGGATAGAAACAAGTAGGTAAACATGCCCAAGACCTTGAAATCTGCACAGGGACTACATTGGAAGCCAGATATGCATAAATATGTGTGTCTTTTCTCAGGGATATTAATGAAATGGTTAATTCTGTTGTCATGGCAACAAAGAACAGCCGTGATAAAAAAAAGCTAAAGGTCTACACAGAATGCCCAATACAAGGTCTCTAATTCTAAAGCTGATTTTCTTAGCTACAATAGAAATGATGTGTTTTCAATATCATCCGAAAGCTTTCACGTCAAATCCTTCTTGTTAATCCAATAAATAGACAAGCAGCATGAAAAAGGGAATCTATGTTTGCACATTATAAACCTTATAAAAGAGGTTTACCTATGTCCAATCTGAAGAGGTGACCTGGAAAGTAAATATATGCTCTTTCAAAATAACAACCTATTCTAGAGTAAAACATAGCAAAATGGGATATATTCAAATGGGTTATCCGGGTAATTATCAAACTACATTTTTATCTAGTCCTTGGCAGAATGTATTATATTTGAGTTAGCAAGACCATCACCACTACTGCTACCACCACAACAGCAAAAATAAAGAAGTCAGGTACTGAAAATAGACTGGGATATAATAATGTAGGTCACAGGATTTGTTCCAGGGGTCCATTAATGTTGTCTGTACAAACGTGAGCTCACTGCAATTTCCTGAACGTATCACACTAGTAATTCCACACCAGGTTGAAGATGAGTTTGAGACTCAGATACAGACCCAGAACTATAGAATCCTTTGACTTCTCTCCAGCTTAGGATGGAGATTGATGGACCTTGTCTTCTTGTCCATTTCATCTAGGTATCCAGCAATACTATCCAGCTTTCTGTAGCCTCAACCCTAGATGCTTCTGGATGCTTGCCAAAAAATAATCTTCTGGTCCACTTTCCACCCAGAGAGCAAAGTGATCTTTCTAAACACAGATCAGATTGGATCTCTTCTCTTAACATCTTTATTTTTTATTTATTTTTTTATTGTCAAGGCGATGTACATAGAGGTTACAGTTACATAAGCAAGGTAATAAGTACATTTCTTGTCAAACTTGTAACATTTTGCAGATTTCTTTCACCTTTACTGTTTGTGAAATATCAAAAATCCCCAAAAATTCTTAGCATGATTTCGAATGTGCCTTATGGTCTGAAGATTAGTTACTTCCCTCATCTCTACTGATACAACTCTAATCAAAAAAGGCCTCTGGAAGTTTTATGAATATGTTCAGCATGCAATACATTCTCAAGGTGTGTGTCACTGAATAGTTCTTCTTGACTTTGAATGTTTTTTTTCTTGTATATGCAATAATGCTTTACAATTCATAGTTTTAAGTCTGACACTTCCTGACTTTGAATGTCTTTTTTTCCTTGTCCACGCAATAATGCTCTCCAATTTGTAGCTTAAAATCAGACTCTTATTTCCAAAGTCAGCAACAGAGTATTCAATGTGCGCTAGTAAAAATGATCAAAAGTAATGTCTTTTGGTTAAATAAGCATGCTAAATAAGTTATAATACCATCCTAGGAGAAGCCATTAGAAACATGACAGAGTTATGGGTGTATTGATACAGACAAATATTTGAGACTGCATTTTAGATTACTATTAGTTTAAAAAATCAATAGGTTTAATGGGATTCATTGTTTTAAAATAACATTATTGATGTATAATGTATAGACTATAAAATGTGTTTTTTTATTATTGTGAAAATACCATACAGAGCTTTATAAGGGGACAGTTTGGTAAGTTATTTTTAAATATATCGTACTGTGTTACTATCATTACAATCAATATATGGAAAGCAAACATGTAATTTTTGCCCCAAAATTCTCCTCTGTTCCCCTTCCTAGTCAATTGATACCCTCAACCCAGCTTCAGGCCTCTGTACAATTGCTCAGATATCTGTGTTAGTTTCATATGAGTAGAAGTAAATAGTATATTTTCTTTTGTGTTTGTGTTTTGTGATTCCAAGATTCACCCATATTGCCATTTGCACCAGTAATCCTTTTATTTTCTTATTGCTGGACAGTATTTCTGCTTGGATCTTGAGGAATTTATCTGTTTCTATGTCTATGTGCATTTGGGTCTTCTCTAGTATTTGCCTATCACGAGTAAAAGCTTCTGTGAATTAAAACAATACATTATTGTTGTTGTAAAAGTGATGTACAGTGGAGCTACAGTTATATAAATCAGGTAATGAGTTCCTTTCATTTTTGAACTGTGCCACCTTTTCCTTTATTTTCTCCTAGTTTTTCCCTCCTGACCCACCCCCAAAGTTGTATAGTTCATTTTCAACATAGTATCTAGAGAGCATCACTGTCGTATTTGTCTACCCTTTGTCCCTCCATTTCTGTGTCCTTCCTTATCTTCCCCAAACAGATAAACTTAAAAACAAGACAAAAGGTATAGAAAACAAAAAATAGTGACAAGGTGGGGGGGGGGTTGAAATAAACAAAATCCTCTTCCATTTCGTAGGGCTCATTTCAATAAACATCATTTTTTTGATTTTTTAAAATAATTTTTATTGAGATTAAGTGATTACATAAGTTTCACAAATTTCACAGTATTGTGGGATAGTGATACTTAGTCAGACACATTCCAACCTTCACAAGGCAAATTGTCATTTTCATGGTCTATAAAGTTTGTGAATTTGACAATACAAATATTTCTTCCACATTGGGTGATAGGTACATTTATTTCCTCCTGCTTAGAATAAACATCATTTTATATGATCATTTGCATTTAGCTATTGAGCCTTTGTGATCCTTAATTTTAAGTACATGTCTTTGCATTAACTTTGGTCTTCATTTATCTTAGGCAAATACCTAAGGGTGGAATTACTCAGTGGATTGGTGTCTACCATTATTAGAAATGTTATAGACTGGATGGTTTAAACAACAAACATTGATTTTTCACAGATGAGAAATCCTAGATCAAGTTACCAGCATATTTAGTATCTGATTAGAGCTTACTTTCTCACTTACAGTTGGTTGTTTCCTGGATGTGGTAAAACAAAACAAAACAAAAAAATAGATCTCTCTGCAGATTTTCTTACAAAGGCAGACATCCTGTTTGTGAAGGGACCCAACCTCTCCCAAAGTCCCACATCCTAACATTGTTACAATCTGGGTGGGATTTCAACACACATTATGCGAAATTACAACCTTCAAAATAGTATGTAGGCTGGGTGCCAGTGGCTCATGCCTGTAATCCTAGCTACTCAGGAGGCTAAGATCTGAGGATCAGGGTCCAAAGCCAACCCAGACAGGAAAGTCCTTGAAACTCTTATCTACAATTAACCATCAGAAAACCTTAAGTGGTGCTGTGGCTCACCTTGAGCTGAAGAGCTGAGGGACAGCACCCAACCCCAGAGTTCAAGCCCCACGACCGACCAAAAAAAGTTTATATGTATGGGAAAAATCCTTTACTCATTTTCTGTTACGTTTTTCTTAAGTTGGAGGTTTAAAAGACTTATTGTATGAAAATAATTTATCTGATTTCATAATATTTCCTCTCAATCTATGAATAATTTTTAGTGGTTTAATTTAAAATAAGTTTTTAAGTGATGTCCCTTTGGTAAAAATAAAGCTTGCACACACACACACACACACACACACACGTTGGAAGATAGCACAGTGTATACTTTTGGATAATCAAAATGATTACTTCTGGTATAGGATTAAAATTCAATTATTGTTTACTTTTTTTATTCCCCTGACTTTCCATAATAAACATGAGTTGCTTTTTTTTTTTTTTTTCCATCAGTGGCAAGGCTTGAACTCTGGGCCTGGGTACTGTCCCTGAGCTCTTCAGTTCAAGGCTAGCACTCTACCACTTGAGCCACAGTACCATTTTTGGTTTTCTGAGTGGTTTATTGGAGATAAGAGTCTCACGGACTTTCCTGCTTTGAACCGCGATCCTCAGATCTTAGCCTCGAGAGTGGCTAGGATTACAGGCATGAGCCACCAGTGCCTGGCATTGGTCTGATTTTATTTTATCTGAGATAGAAGAGAAAGTCTAAAAGAGCCTTTGGCCTTGTATTTATATTGTCAGTGTTTTGCGCCCATTAGCAACTTGAAAAATACGTATCGTGAATGAAATGGAGAGATAGTAGTTGAGTGTTATATTTCTTTATCACACATGTTTTAAGGTATAGTATGCATTTATCTCACCAAATTTTAGTAAGTTCCAACATGGACAAGTCAAATAAACTGGCATGTTAGAGATCTGAAGCAAGGAGGGTCTGTAACACAAGAGTTCTGTCTGGAATGGCCAAACCAGTTTGGGCTGGTACTGCCCCAAAACATCTCTGAAGAGCTCTTGAATCTGTAAAGGAGTGTTGGAAGCTCTGGTTTGGCAAGAAAAACTTGCTCCTCTTTTTCCCCCTTGTAGAAGAGTCTGTCTATAAATAGCAGTGAAGCTTGAGTCATATGCTTGATACGCCACCATCTCTTCCCTCGAAGAGGCGATCAGGTCAGATCTCAAGGCTCTGGTATGAGTTAATCATAAACCAGACTGTGCTCATTTTTCACACAGGCTTTACTTCTGGTTCTCTCAGTCACTGAGTCAGGACAACAATGCTATTATCCACATAATCAAATCTGATGATTTCATCATCCGGCTCTAATCTGCATGATTCTATTAACTAATTTCCTGTGAAACATGAGCTCCCAATATTGGACTCACCCATGCCAGTTACTATGGGTGGTATGATCCACTTTGGTTACCAAGTTCAAACATTTTGGGACAGCCTGAAAGGGTGAACAAATAGAGAAAATGCTCTTCAGGCAGATGAGTTCCAGCTACCCAGCCATCCCTGTACAAATGGGGAAAAAATTGCGTTCAGGAAGGTGGGGGGGGTGGCACCACCCAGCTAAGATCTATATCTTGTTTGACCATTTCTTCCAGTATGACAAGATGGCGGTAGGAAGTTTGGGATACCCATGGGGACTTTGCCTGGTTTAAGTTTATCTGAGTGACCTCAGATGTGCGCATGCAATACCTACATGGGGAAAGTTGGCCTCTTCTGCTCTGCCTTGATTCCTGTAATTCCTTCCTTAACATGGAGATGACCCTATGCCATTGGCTTACTGTAGAGTTAAATGAAGTCATCTGAATAAAGCCATTGGGATAGCAGATGCCATACAATAGCTCAATAAGTTATCAATTATTATCATCACTGTGAATGCCACTACCATCACTCTGATTTCTTACTTTTATTATCTTATTGCTATAATGCTTTTCTGGTGTCTGTAATGTTTAGCACCAACATTTATAAACTGAAAATTACTCAGCCTTTATCTTTGGGGGTAAGAAGAAAAATGTCTGCTCACGGCTCTTCTCAGAAGTTTTGCCCAACATTGCAGAACATCATGTCCTACTTAACGAGCAGAGAAGAACGATTTCGAGCTTTGCAGCTTGGAGGAAAAGTGCACTCATGGGACTCTGTCTGTGCCTTAGCCAAGGTCCTGGGGCAGGAGAATGTTTCCTCTCAGCTGAGCCAAGAGTTGGTGATAATCGATTCATTGTTTTATTTGGCAATATAAGTCTATGATCTCTTTTCCACCATTCTGAAGTCTAAAATGCTCCAAAAGTTTTTCCTTAGGGTATAACATCATTTGTCTGTAAAGCTAGCCTGGGTGGTATTTAACTGGGGCAAACCCTGAACTAGTGTGATGTTGATTCATTGCAGAGTCTTTATTGTCCTTAGGGTAAATATTATATGCTCTGATCCAGAAATTATTGTGTGTGTGTGTATGTGGGGGGGGGCGGGGGGGGTAACTGGAGATTGAACCCAAGCCTCTACTATTTGGGAGGGTAACTGGAGGTCCAACCTAAGCAACATACCTAACCCCTTTTGTTTTGAGATAACGTATCACTCACTTTGCCCACGTTGGCCAAAAACTTGCGATTCTCCTACCTGCATTTCCTAAAGAGCTGAGATTACAGGTGGTCACCACCCTACTCTCATTAACTCAGAGATCTTAATCACTTTATATTTGAGGTGCTGCACTAGACCCTAGTAGGTAGGGTTTCAAAGAACACGAATATTTCCTAAGATGTGACAATTTCTGAAACAGGGACTTAAGTGGTGTGACCTGAGAGTAAGACGTATACCCCCCAACAGGTTCCCTAGGATCTGACAAAATGAACCAACAGGGTCTTCCACCTCCAACTCAGAAACATGCTCTCTGAGAAGCCATTCTTCCTCTCCACACCAGCTCTAGTATGCCCCCTCAAAACCAAGATTAACAGCCATGATAGAATTGTGGTGGCATGTTTCCACAAAGTATTGTCTCTCTGCTTCATTTTGAAGTCAGGAGTCAAAATCTAGGAATTCTCTGGACAGATGGGATTCCTTCTAAGATTAGACTATGATGTCACAGCTCCTATATTTCTCACTCCAGAAGGCTTTGTTACACAGTTTTAATCCAGATGTGATGCTAGCAAACATTTTAGAGAAGGAGTATGTGAATCAGAAAGGCATTTGCTTGGTGATGATCTCTTAGAAATAGCATCAGAGAGAGAGAAACACATTGATAAGGCATCAGGAAAAGAGGAGGAAATAGTCCACAGCAATGGCAAAAGATTCTGAACTCTTAGAAACAGATCAGAGTAGAGTCCAATCATCCAACCAGCTTCTCTTATTCTGTTTCTAGGTTTTCTTGCCTAGAGGATAAAATCATCTGCTGGCCAGAAGATTTGAAAGTCCAGACCCCTTGGTTGGTATAGGTCTAATCACACGTTCTTTTGAAATTTTGTGATTTAATGTCATGGCAGTTTGTTCTCTGATGTGGAGCTGGGGATGTGCTAACAAGCCTTCACCCCCCTCTCCCTCCACTCCAGCCTGCAGCAGAGAAGCTACCTGATTAGATAACACTGACAACAGGCAACTCCTGCACAGCTTCCCCTAAAGTTTGTATTTATTTATTATTTATTTTTCCCTCCCTGAGGCAAAACATCTATTTTAGTAGGCTTTATTCTTTTCTAAGATTAGGTTACATCAGGTTGACAGCAATTAGTCAAATGAAAATATTTACCGAGTGTCTACTGTTTATCTATAGAATGTCAGGCCATCGGGGCAAGAAAACCAAGTAAGGAAATGTTCCTGCTCTGGAGAGACAAAAGCCAACCAACTTTACCCAGGAAGGAAAAATTTCTACAGCTAAGAGTGGCTGTTTGACTGACAGTGGAGAGGATTTGGAACTGGTTTGGTGAAAGGAAAGGGAAAAGAATATGAGCCAACTTAGGGAGAGTTTTTTTTAAAAATCCAGTGTTCAACACTGGACCTATTCATGTCTACAGGAGCCAGGTAGATCATGGTGTGGTGAGTGGTACCTAAGGCCTGGCCTGACAGGACTGGTTGGGAGTCATGGAACTGACTTGCAGAGCTCACACCCTACCTAAAGGCACAGATGTTTCCAGCTTCAGCTCTGGAATGTGCACATCTTTTCCATAATGTGCCAGATTGTACATCTTTTCATTGTTTTCTAGATATTCTTTCTTGGTGACAACTTGAATATACATTCAATAATGTTAGCCACAAAAGCAGTGGTAGCCAGGCACTGGTGGCTCACTCTTGTAATCTTAACTACTTAGGAGGCTGAGATCTAAGGATCATGGGCCAAAACGATCCCCAGCCAAGATACTTGAGAGACTCTTCTCTCTAATTAACCAACAAAAAGTCAGGAGTGGAGGAGTGGCTCAAGTGGTAGAGCACCAGCCTTGAGCAAAAATTTAAAAAGAAAATCAAGCAAGAGCACAAAGCCCCGAGTTTAAGTCCCTGTCCAGGCACAAACAAATTTAAAAAAAAATAACACTCCCTCCCCCAAACAGCTATATACGATATGAGTGTTGAATTAGCTGTACATAATCTGATCATTGAATTGATGGGACTATGTTCCTGTAAGATTTTATTTTTGTCAACAAGAGGCCATGATGTGGCCGCCATTGTTGCCACAGAAAACTATGGCAACTGGTTGATGTTCGCTGGATCTGTTTTCATAAGGATTTGGAAAATTAAGATTAAAGTTTGGAATAATTTTATTTCTAAAAAAAAAAACAAAAATTAAAGAAGATACTGACTCAAAAAAAAAAACATTTCCAAACAAAGGAGGAGGCAACAATGCTTGATAAGAAATGTACTTATTACCTTGCCCATGTAATTGTAACCCCTCTGTATGGTATTTCTAGTTTCATCCCATCCAAGAAAATTGATCTGATGTGAGCTGTAAGTGTAAGAAAGCTCTGAGCCATGAGGAGGAAAAAGGAGGACTTTCAAAGAAGGAGCAACAGTATGGCGGAGAGGGGGGAATGGGGGAGAGAAGCAATGGAAAGTGGTGGACACACGGTTGAGGTGAATGGACATAGGACCTGACCTTCCATGGGGTCAGATCTCAGCTCTACCATCTGAGATTTGCCTGACTTTGAACAAAGGGCCTCACCTCTTAGTGCTGTTGAGCTTTGCATTCTAAAGACTGAATGAATTGTATTCATGAAAGCATAGGAAAATCCTCAATGCAGAGAAATCATCAAATAGTTATTGGGTTAGCAATGATGCTTTTTAAAAAGGCCTCTTAAGAAGACACATAAAGCATAAGCTACATGGTTAAGACCAGCTAATTATTAGAAAGAAATGCCAAATCTGTCACTCCCTGTACATTTTTTATTGATATATATGTGTTTTTATGACATGCAGTATAGACTAATATATTACATACTGGCAGATCACACCCATTAGTCAAATTCCAGTCTACATTAGAAAAACATGCCTGGAAATGCTTCTTTTGGTCCCAAGGGAAATCAGAAAGTCGAGACAGATCCATATAAATACCAATAGGGGAGGAAGAAGAGAAAAGGCATATCTAAGAATTTCTAGAGGTCAGTTCCATCATCCATTAACTGCCCAACCTTGAACAAATGGCTTTAAGACTTATTGTCATTCCCAACTACAATGCTAAGTGGTTTATGTTCTAAGCTTTCTCTCTCCTTTGAATCCAGCAGCCTATTGCTGCTCAGTGGAAGTGTTGGGAACTTGAACATTTTGCTGTTTCTTCTTTAGCTGGGGTTTTCAAGATGGATCCTCAAAATCCTAGGGTTTGGAAATGATTATAAAGGTCTTTTTGCCAGATGCTGGTGGCTCACACTTGCAATCCTAAACTACTCCGGAGGCTGAAATCTGAGGATCACAGTTTGACACCAGCTCAAGCAGAAGAAGTCTGAGATTTTTATCATCACTAAAACTACCAAAAGAAGAAAAAAATTTTTTAAAAAGCCTAAAGTGGGGCTTAAGTAGTGGAGCACTAGCCTTAAGGAAAAGAAGTTCAGAGACAGTACCCAGGACCTGAGTGCAAGCCCTAGGATGAGTACACATGCACAAAAAGATCCTTATGAGCAAAGTACTTGTCTGACCTGTTATTTCTACTATCTTTTGCACAAATACATGAACAAATGAGTAAATGATGGATGGCGCTTTGTGCCTATGCTCATGACCTTGTTTCCTTTTCTTCTTCTTTCTTCTTCTTCTTCCTCTTCTTCCTCTTCTTCTTCTTCCTCCTCCTCCTCTTACTCCTCCTCCCCATCCTCTTCCTCTCTCTTCTCCTCTCTCTTTCCCCTTCCCCTCCTCCTCCTCCTCCTCCTCCTTCTTCTTCCTCTTCCTCCTCTTCCTCCTCCTTCTCTTCCCCCTCTTCCTCCTCTTCCCCCTCTTCCCTCTCTTCCCCTTCTCCTCCTCCTCTTCCTTCTTCTACTTCATCTTCTTCCTCTCCTTACTGGGCACTATTTCTCAGACTCTTTGTGCTAAAGATTAGCACTCTACCAGTATTTGAACCATGGTGCTATTTCCAGCTTTCTCTGAGTATTTTATTGGAGATGAGAGTCTCACAGACTTTCCTGCTTGGGCTGGCTTCAAACCGTGAGCATCAGATCTCAGCTTCCTGAGTAGCTAGGATTACAGGTGTGAACTACCAGCACTAGGCTTCTTTAAACTTTTATAGATACCTCTGATTATAAATAAGCTCTGATAACTCTGTCGCCCACAAGGTGCACACTCAACCGTGGCTGTCATTTATATACAATATTTACAAAATAAATTTCAGCCTACGATGAAGGATCAGGGCTACATTGCTGTGATAGGATAATTCTTCTAGGCCTCAGCTGAGATTCAGGTACATCTTATCCAGCCAGAGGAAACCCATGGGGCCCTACTTCAGGAATCTGGATCTCTACCAGCCCACAATGCTTCAGGTACACACACAGCCTTTTTTTCTCTGTTCCCATCCTAGGGGCAAGCCCTGTCATGAAATGTGCCCTTCCTTAGGTGGAAAGCAAGTTCTTCAGTGGAAATGTTAGAGGCTTTTCTTGTCTCTTCTTCTTTTTACTGTCCTTAATGTTTGGGCTTAGATGACTCCATGTATATGTCTGAGATCCCTTACAGATCAGAATAGAGCTGAGAAAGATGGGGCCACAAAGAGGTGTTTCCATTGGTTAGCCTTGTTCCAGGCCCTAGAAACATTAAGGCTTCTACCTAGTACTGCTAGTAGTAATGCTTGTCATCCTAGCTACTCAGGAGGTTGAGACAGGAAGATTGCAGTTCAAAGCCACCTGGGGCAGGAAAGTCCACCAGATACTCATCTCCAATTAACTACCCAAAAGCCCGAAATAGAGCTGTGATTCAGTGAGGGTAGAGCATTAGCCTTGAGTAAAAGAAGTTCAGGGCCAGCACTCAGACCTTAAGTTCAAGGCCCAGGACCTATTAAACAAGCAAACAAGCAATCAATCAAACCCCCCACAAAGTACACCAAGCCTTCCTGACTGCACTCAATATGGAGCAGAGGAATTGGTTCTCCCCCCCCCCTTCCTACCTCCCGTCCCCTAAAGGGATAGGACAGTGGTAGTAAGGGGCAGGCTGTAAACAAGAAGATGTTCATAATGGACAGACTATTCACTCACCACAGTGGGACCCCAGGTTTACCATGACAAGCACTAGTGTCCCCAAGCCTGGCAGGCAGAGCCACAGGAAAACAGAACAACACCTGTGTCAGTCCTCTCGTTGTTTCCAGGAACAGGTGTGCTTCATCAAAACAGCTGATGCAGGTAGTCTTGCAGGTGAGAATTAATTAACCATTGGAGTTTATGCAATGATGCTAATGTGACCTCCCCACTCCACAGGGGTTGGGGCAGGGGTGTGTGTGTGGGGGAGACCTGAGAATATTCAAATTAGGTTAAAATTCATTCTGACATTCATTAGCATAGCGGGGCTCATTCAGCATCTCTCCCTTTTGTGAGCAGGCCCCACTGAAATGCAGCCCTTCTTGTAATTCTTCTTCTTCCTTCTCCTTCTGTTGTTGTTGTTGCTGCTGCTGCTGCTGCTGCTGCTGCTGCTCTTCTTCTTCTTCCTTCTTCTTCCTTCTTCTTCTTCTTCTTCTTCTTCTTCTTCTTCTTCTTCTTCTTCTTCTTCTTCTTCTTCTTCTTCTTCTTCTTCTTCTTCTTCTTCTTCTTCTTCTTCTTCTTCTTCTTCTTCTTTCTTCTTCTTCTTCCTTTTTTCTTTTTTTTACCGGAAGCTTTGTAATTCTTTGGATGAGCTTTTAAAGAACCTTTGTATTAGGGAGCCCCAAATTTCCTTCTAATTGGGGCTGGCTAATTTGATGACAGCATTATCAAATATAAACACCACCCAGCTCTGGTCTGTAGGATGCTGCATAATGAGATGGTTTGGAGGGGGCGGGGAAGAAGAGGAAGAGTTGCCAAGTACATTACGGAAACCAGTGTCCTTAACTAAGGAAGGCCTTATTAGTGATTTTAGTCCTGGAAGAAGAGACATAGAAAAAAAAAACCCTCAGGAAGTAAGGGACGACAGTGGTGAAATGAAACCAACCCAGATGGCCTATAAACAGACTAATTGTGTCTAAGACTCAAGCAGCTCTGAAGTTCACTCTGCAGCTGCCTGTTTTGTCTGCCAGGCACCTAGATGCTGGTGGGGGGAATGTGGCTTCCACAGGTTGCAAGCAAAATGCTATTTCATGCAAAAGCCAGTGGTAAGCACCCCCCCCCCCAGTATATTTCATTTGGTAACAAAAGAATAGTCCCTATCTTTATGGGTAAACATTCTAGCAGATTTACGAAGCTTTATATAATCATGGAGCAAAAATCTTTTTGAAGACTGTTTTGTGGCTGAGAAAGCATGTCCATGAACATCTCTTCAGACTATGGAAAGAAAATGAAGGTAGCCTACTGTTAATGGATTGTGACTTCAAGACCAATGACAACTTTTGAGGAGTGATATCATTCTGTGCCAAAGCTTCATCATCTTAGACATATCAGGCTCAAAACTTGGTCCACGTGGTGTGATCTAAATGTCCTCTGCCTGGTCTCCAACCCTTTGCCATAGCTTGGTCACCCTGGTAGGCCCTGGAGGGAGAAAGTGCAAGTATCACAGATTGGAGTTTGGTATTTTGGGCACTCGGATTCAGGGTGGAGAACCAAGCAAAGAGTAGGATAATGAAACATGGTGACTTTATTCTTTTTTTGTCTGTGTGTGTCGGTTGTGGGGTTGGAACTCTGGGCCTGAGCGCTGCCCCTCAGCTCTTCAGCTCAAGGCAAGCTCTCTACCACGTGAGCCACAGCGCCACTTCCAGTTTTCTGGTGGTTTATTGGAGATAAGAGTCTCCCAGACTTTCCTGCCGGGACTGGCTTTGAACTGCCGTCCTCAGCTCTCAGCCTCCTGAGTAGCTAGGATGACAGGGGTGGGTCACTGGCGCCTGGCTCTGACTTATTCTTAAAACCACTTACACCAGCTTAAGCCTGATGGGAGGATGCTGTTAAAGATAACAGGACATGTACTTAAAGGGGCCCTGACACAAGTTCTTACCTGTTTTTTTCTTTAATTTATGTTTTACAATTTTTACATTTTATGTCTGTTAATGGATTTCTGGCTATCTATCTATTTCACACCTGTACTGTTCCTGTTTTGAAACTAAGAAATTTCCATCTCTTTCTGTTTTTTTTTGTTGTTCTTGTCAATTATTAATTGTTGGGATTTACATATGAATGAGAAGACTAGTACCCTCTAAGATTCACATGCTATACAGGTGTCTTTTTCTGGCCTCCCAGAGGAGGAGAGAACCACTGTTGGTGGCAGTTCTATGTGCAGTGTTAGAACAAGATCCAGAAACCTTAGAGGAGACTCCCAGCCAGCTGCATGCTTCTCTGCACCCAACTGCTCGTAATGCTGCATTGCCATTTTCCACCTGTAGCACCAGATTAGCTTGCTGGGCTCTGCATCTTCCAAAGACAGGAGCCAGGGAGTATGCAGCTTAAAGCAAAATTTCATTTGGAGGACAAGATTGGTCTTTTTTATCAAATGGTGCTGGTACAACTGGAAGTCTACATTCAAAGAAGCAAGTGTGTAGCCTTACTTTTAAAATTATTTTATTTATTTATTTATTTCTTGGGCTCTGTCCCTGAGCTCCTTTTGCTCAAAGCTAGCACTCTACCACTTGAGCCACAGTGCCACTCTGGCTTTTTCTGTGATTCATTGGAGATAAGAGTCTCACAGACTTTCTTGTCTGGGCTGGCTTCTAGCTGTGATCAGCAGATCTCAGCCTAATGAGTAGCTAGGATTAGAGGTGTGAGCCACTGGAGATTAGCTAGCCCTACTTTTTGCCATCTAACAAAAGTCAATTAAAATGGATCAAATACTTAAATGTAAATGTTAAAAAATACAAACACCTCAGAAGAAAATATAGGTGTAAAAGTTGTAGCCTTACATTGTCTGAATATGAACAGACTTAAAAACCTTTTACTCTTCAAAGGACACTACCAAGAAGACTGTTAAAAGACAATTCACAGAATGGGAAACATTTTTTTTTTTGGGGTCCGGTAGTGGGGCCTGAACTCTGGGCCTGGGCGCTGCCCCTCAGCTCTTCAGCTCAAGGCTAGCACTCTACCACTTGAGCCACAGCGCCACCTCCAGCTTTTTTTCTTTTTTGCTTATGTGGTGCTGAGGAATCGAACCCAGGGCCTCAGTCATGCAAGGCAAGCACTCTACCACTGAGCCATCTTCCCAGCCCCAGAATGGGAAACATTTTTGTAAATCAGATATCTGATAATGAAATTTCATCTAGATTACCTAGAATTTTACAACTGAGTAATATTGTAACAAGTAACCCAATTAAAATCAAGCACAGAATATGAATAAACATTTGTATAAAGCAGATAAATAAAAATTGCCCATTTGTACATGAAAAGAGGCTCACAATCACAAAATAAAAATCAAGACAATGAGATTCCACTTCACAGAAGTAGATGGCTATAACCCAAAAAGGCTAGCTAGCCACAAGTGTTGGCAAAAGATGGAAAAATTAGAGCTCTCATGTATGGTCTGTGGGGGTAGAAAATGACCTAGTTGCTTTGGAAAGCAGTCTGATACTTCCTTAAAAGGTTAAACATGGAGTTACCATAGCTACCACATGATCAGCAAGGCTACAGCATTACAGGTAAACACTCAATAGAAATAACAACATGACAACCACAAAACATAAATAGTCATAGCAGCTTTATTCATAATAATCAAAAAGTGAAAAAAACCCTCATGTACATCCTTATGATGAATGAGTAAAGAAAATGCATTACTACACATAATGGAATATTGTCCATCTATGAAAGGAAATGATGTGGGGACAGATACTGGGGCATAGATAAACTTTGAAAGTGCCAAGCCAAAGGAAGACTAAGACCACACATCCTGTGATTTTTATTTCTGTGAAAGGTCTAGAATAGGCAAGTCTAGAGAGACAAGAAGTAGATTAGTGTTTGCCTGGAATTGGAGTGGAGAAAAATAGTGACTGCTAACAGGACTGGGTTTCTTTTTGGTATGATAAAAATTGACTATATGATAGTTGCCTAACTGTGAATGTATTAAAATCTACTGAATTGTACACTTTGAATGGCTCTTATGCGAATTCTCTCTCAATGAAGCTGTTATAAAAAGCAATTTATGGTGTTCCCAGTCTACTATTGCAGGGTCTAACATCTGGCTCTGGGAGTACAAAGATGAAGGCGACAATCATTGGCAACCTTGAACTCCAAATGGCAGATGCATCACAAGTAAAGTTACTACCACGAAGGAAAGATTAATTCTGATAGTTGGGGATCTCCTCAGAGAAAAGACGCCAGCAATTTGAGGCAGTTTTTGAAGGGGGAAAAAATAGTCCAAGTCCAAGAGAATGAAGTACAGCAAAGAAAAAGGAAATGACACCTGTTAATGCATGGGGAGTGTTTTATAAATTAGAATTTGGTATAAAATTCTGCTATGCAGCTCTCAACTCTATGAGATCAGTTCCTTCTGTTCTCCACTTGAGAGACACAGGAAGTGAGGCAGAGAAAAGTAAAATAACCAGCCCAGAGGTGACAGCTAATTGATGGAGAAGCTAGGATTCAATTCTGGGGGTAAATCTGCTTCCAGACTCTGAGCTATCAGTCAGGCCTCTTTCTTGGAAAATGGGCAAAGCAGTGTGCCAAACAAGTCATCCAAAATCTTCAACGTCAGACAAGATACATGAGGTCATGTCTCAGCCAGCTTGAGCTGCTATAACAAAATGCCATAGCGTGAGTGGTTACCAGAGAAATTTATATCTCACAGCTGTGAAGGCTGGCAGTCCAACAGCAAGATGTCTAAAGGATTTCTGGTGCATAGGAAAAGTTGGATTTTTGGCTCACAAAGGCTGACTTCCTGCTGTGTCCTCACACGGTAGAAGGGATAAATTAGTCCTCTAAGGCCTTTTTCATGAGTATTAACCCATTAGAATTTATTCGAAGCCCTGTGACTTTTGCCAAAAGTCACACCTCCTTAACACCATCCTCCTGGGGGGCAAGTTTTCTATATAGAAATTTTGAATGGACACAAATATTCAGGTTTTAGCAGAAGGTATCTCCCAAACTCTGAAATTTCTTTGTCACCCATTCATTATAACATTGCTTGGTTCATAAGTTAATAAACTTCCTCTCCAAAGCAAATACATTCTTCACTGTATATAAAGATTAAGAACACTTCACTTCTTATTTGTTTCAGCATGAAACTTATAGTCTAAATTTTATTAACTGCTCAATTACACAGTCTGTTCAGGGACCAGGCAGATTCAGAATTTCCTATTTGTTATTTGTTATAAATGCTTTCCTATTTGCATTCTATCTAATAAAGTTGCATCCTAATCAAGAACCTGACTGTGTTGGGCCCTAGTTACTCACACCAGGAATCCTAGCTACTCAGGAGATGTAAGGATTGAGGTTCAAAGCCTGCCAGGAAAGAAAAGTCTTCAAGACTTAAAAAACAGTGTATTCTATTTAAGTAGTTGTATGAAGAGGTTAAAATTCAACATGTCAGTTTATGAGTATGGTGCATCTTGATCAATGTCACCCTTATCTCCAATTAACCACCCAAAAGCTAGAGGTGGACTTGTGGCTCTAGTGTTATTGTACCAGCCTTAAGTGAAAAAAGCTGAGACAACACCCAGGCTCTGAGTTCAAGCCTCACTAATGGCATGCTTGCACGCACGCATGCACACACACACACACACACACACACACACACACACACACACATACACACACACACACGGAGAGAAGAATTAGGTTCTGAAATCATAGCATTTTAATTTTCTCTGTCTTAATGACTAATGACAAGGGGGAAAAAAAGACTCAGTGTGGCCTAATTCTGGTTTGTCAGTTCTACTCTTTGTTATTTATCCAATAAATATACTACATTTATATATGAAAAGACATACATATGAATTTTTACCAGAATGATTTTTAATAATAAAATAGCTGACAAAGTATTTGCTTCCATAATAACATAGATAAAAATTGTAACATACTCTTCCCAGGCTAGAATATTATACAAAACAGGAAGTGAACAAAACATAGATCCATGCATTCAATCAAACAGAAACAGACCATGTGTTTTTCTTTGTCTGAAGTTCAAAATAGGCACTATTAACATAGTATGAGAGGCAGTTTTTTCCTTCCTTCCTTCCTTCCTTCCTTCCTTCCTTCCTTCCTTCCTTCCTTCCTTCCTTCCTTCCTTCCTTCCTTCCCTTTCCTTTCCTTTTCTTTTCTCTGAATCTGTTAAATATTACTAAAATAAATGTATAGAAATAAATAGCATGTAAGACAAAAACTATATGACTTTAAAAAAAATTTGACTGTATTTTTTTTCTGTGTCTCATCTCCCATGTCTGTGTACTCTGCTGGTTTTGGTAACAACATGGATTTTTAATTCTAAGATCATGAAAGTAGCAACATTAGGCATTTTCGTTATATCTTAAATCCAAGATTCTTGAAACACAGATGCAGAGCAGATCTTAAAATTAATCTCTTTTAATCTCCTGATAAATACCTGTGACTGGGCGGTGAGAACAGAAGTAGATAAGGGAACATGGATTTTGCAGTCAGCATTGACAGGAACTGGCTAATGAGAGAAGTGAATTGGAGCAGATTAAGTCTTTTGGTCCATCCATCAAACATTCAGCCAAACTTCTTATTAGCAAGGACACAGATGAAAAGATGGGAGTTATATTAGCCTTTTTTTTTCCATCGCTGTGACAAATATCTGAGAAATAGTTTAAAATATTTGTTTTGGCTGAGGTTTTGAGGTTTCATTCCATGGTTCCGTTGGATCTGAGGTGAAACAGCACCAGAGTGGTGTAAATGTTGTAGATGGAGCTGCTCACTTTATGGCAGCAGGGAGCAGAGAGCGTCCTTAAGAGGTTTGGACAGGATATATTCTTTAAAGACATGCCCTCCCCTAACTTACTTCCTACAACTGGACTCAGTACCTTCAATATCCAGTCACTCTCCATAGCTCTGTCAGCTAGAACCGTGCCTTCACCACATGAGACTCTGAAGACACTTTGAATTCAAACCATAAAAGAAGAGCACAGAAATATCTTGGTCCCTGCAGGGCATCTGAACTTTCTATTGCTGCTAGAGCAGATTATCACAAATGAAGTGATAGAATGTGATATAAATATTATCTCACAGTTGTGGAGGTCAGAATCTAAGATGGGCTAAAATCCACATCTATAGAAGACGATATTTTTCCCCAGTAGATCTTGGAAAACACTTTTTTTTTTTTTTTTTTGCTTTTTCTGCATTTTCCAGTTTCTAGAGGCTGCTCATTTTCTCTGGTATGTGAATCACTTCTATTTTCCCAAACCAGAATTAGCCAGTTGAGTCTATCTCGTGCCTCATCACTTTGACTCTCTTCTTTCACACTTACAAAAACATTGGTGATTATACTCAGGCCATCTAGATAATACAGGAAAATCTCCCTATTTGTTAAGGTCAGCAGTCTGGCAACCTTAATTCAGTCTGCAAACTTAATTCCCTCTTGATGTAGCAATATATGTCCAGGTTCCAGGGAGAGACACAGTGGATAACATTGGGGAAGGCATTGTTCTGTGCACCATACAGAATAAAAATGAAATGAACTTTGAACTTCAGGTATCACGGGTGAAACATGAAAGCAATGCTACACAAAGCAGAACAGAGAGATGAAGGGACACTGAGTTCTCTTCAGGACATGGAAACTCTGGATTCCTGTGAGCAAACCTCAGTGGATTTTACCCCATTGGCTTTATACAATATAATTCTTTCATTTACATAAACCAAGTTGGAGTTGGGTTTTCTGTGACTTGAAATCAAGCAGCTTGATTTCAAGGCAGGAAAGAAAAGGAAAGATTCAGGGGCTGGGAAGGTGGCTCAGTGGTAGAGTGCTTGCCTTGCATGCATGAGGCCCTGGATTCGATTCCTCAGCACCACATAAACAGAAAAAGCCGGAAGTGGCACTGTGGCTCAAGTAGTAAAGCGCTAGCCTTGAGCTGAAGAGCTGAGGGACAGTGCTCCAGCCCAGAATTCAAGCCCCACAACCGACAAAAAGAAAGAAAGAAAGAAAGATTCAGGAGGAGGAAGAGAAGTAAGAGTTCATTGCAAATCTAATTGTATATCCTGAATGACTGGAAGGAAGGAGAGAGAGTTTATACATGTAGAATGGAGAAACAATACAAAATCAGGAACAGAGATCACTGTAGGAATTCAAATGAAAACTCTAAGCACATCCAAGAAGTACTGTGATAGAGATTGGGTATCTAGGAAAGTGGGGACCATGGACGAGATGTTTTACCATATCTAAACTTTTCCCTTTGGTCTTTAATATCTAGGTGCTTTAATTTATCATGATCTTGTTTTAATGATCCTTGGACTTCTCTATTACCATCTCGAGCAAAGGGGAACATGAACACACCTCATTTGTATATTTAGGAAAGTTTCAGAGGTTTTATTTGAAGGAGTTAGCTAAGTTCTATATTGTAATAGAAGTAGGCATGGCCATCACCCCAAATACTTCAGAGTATGATATAAACTAACATTCCTAGTCTCTAAAGGGAGAATGAACTGTTATTGCTATTTTCCTCGAGTCTCCAATATGCTGGTGGCTATGGTTTGGATTTAAAGGTCCTCCACAAACTAAGCATACTAAGAGCTTAGTCACCAGTCTGTGGCTCTATTGCCAGATGACAGACCCTTTAAGATGAAGTACTTAATTGGGGGAAGTTAGGTCATTGGAGGTGTGCCCTTGAATGGTATATTGGGTCCCTCACCTCTTCTGTCTCTTTCCCTTTCTCAGCTGCCCTGAGGTAAACACATGTTATCTACTATGTGCTCTTGCCATGATTCATGAGGTAAACATACATCATCTACTGTGTGCTTTCACCAGGATTCATGAGTCAAGAAGCCAGGCAGGTGTTAAAATAAATCTTTCCTTCATTAAAATAGTTTTTTATTCTGTGTATTTGGCCACAGCAATAAATATTAAATAAATAAATACATCTTTCCTTGATTAAGATAGTTTATCCTGTGTATTTGGCCACAGTAATAGATAGCCAATTAACACAGCAGTTGAAGGCTCATCCGATCATTCCATTCTACAATAAGAAGCAGGATGTGGGCACCCAAATGATTGGCAAACAAAAATAGAGTATACAAACTTTCAGGATTTGTTTCCTATGGATAGGACCCAAATCTCCAAAGCTACTCTTCTCATGGAAGTTGCTGTTTATTTTATTTTATTTTTTGTTGGTCATGGGACTTGAACTCTGGGCTTGGGCTCAGCTCTTCAGCTCAAGGTGAGCGCTCTACCGCTTGAGCCACAGCGCCACTTCCGGTTGTCTAGTGGTTTATTGGAGATAAGAGTCTCCTGGACTTTCCTGCCCAGGCTGGCTTTGAACCACAATCTTCAGATCTCAGCCTCCTGAGTAGCTAGGATTACAGGTGTGAGCCACCGGTGCCTGGATGTTTTATTTTATTTTTAAATTATTAAATAGTTGTACTAAGGAGTTTCCATTTAACCAAACAGTTTATGAGCGTAATATATCTCCATCAGTTTGCTATTTTAAAATAAAGGAAATATACTTGGACTAGTATATTAGCTCAAGCGTGTAAACCTAGCTACTTGGAAAGAAGCATTGTGATTTGAGGAGAGGCCAGGCAGTGTTACGTAAAACTATGAGGGAAGCATTATGACTGGTACAGTAGCCCCCACCTGTCATCCTAGTGGAAAAAGTGAGCACAGACAAGATCCAAATCCAGGCAGCAGGAGCATAAAGCAAGACTCTATCCCTAAAAGAGTCAACGCAGAGTGGCTCAAGTGGTAGAGCTCTTGCTTAGCAAGCATGAGTTCAAACCCAGTATAACCAAAAATAAAATAAATAAAAGGTTTAAAATAAAATAAATGGACATAAGTTTCCTGCCTAAAGACAAAGGGAAAGCTTAAATATTAATAGGCATGGATATTTCTGTAGGTATACTCATGTGTATGTGTATATGTATGTATGTATGTATGTATGTATGTGTCTATATATGTATATTAGGTGCTTCATCTTTGACCTGACACCTGGTTTCAAATGAAATAGATTCCATAGATATTAAACAACAATATTAAATAGCAAGTAGATCATATTCTGAATACCCATAAAGGAAAATTACTGGAAAGAAAAGAGGTCTTGACTTCTATGTTGATTAATGTAAATCTTGGAAACCCACCAGCAGTGTGTGTAGAAACTTGAGCTTAGCAATGGTAGTACAATAATACAGACTGAGCTATAGAAATACAGGAGCACATAAAAGACTCTTTGGAGCATGCAGAACACACCATAAGGGGAAATGCAAGGTAAATTGTGGAGATAAATAACTGTACAGATTCATAAATCGACATGACTCTCTACTATAGACTATTTACCAGTCACAAAATGGCTTGGAGACTTTTATGGCAAAGCAGTTTATAGTGCATATTAGAAGAATGGTAAATAGGAATTCAAAGAGAGATAATACCAGTGTGTATAAACACTCTAGATCAGTTATGAAAGGCTATCACACTCAAAGGGACAGTCAGCCATACACATTTCCAACGAGACTATCCAATTTAAAGATGTCATTTGTAATTTTTAAAATTTAAGGAGAGACTTCATGTTGTGTCATATGAGGTACTGTATTAATTAATAAAAGGAAAGATGCTATAGACTACACAAACCTCCCAGAACCATTAAGGATCTCATCCAAATTTTCACTTGGCAGGCTGCTTGCTGAATTCTGTGCATCTGTGGGCTTGAGGTGAATGTTGTGGCTTGGGGTAGATAAACGTGTATCTAATAGCTTTCCTGGTAATTGGATTAATTTCATAGGATAGAACTAGACCAGAACCTGCCAGATAATAAACTCATTTCTAAGGACAGTACCTTTTTAGCAATATTATTATATGATTCTCCAGGCCATTTATAGGTAACCCAAGACCATGCAGAAGTGAATAACCTACCTCCAAATATCTATATTACAGAAGAACATATAATAATCAGAAAAAATATGTGATAAGAAGGGTATAGCTTAAGAAGCATGTCTCTAGAGCTTCATTTCAAATACATTCTAATCACAAATACTCATTACTATAAGTCACTTAATCTACTTTGTCTTCTCCCCAACAACAAAGATAAATAACAAGCTTATCTGGGTATGGTGTTGAATGCCTGTAATCCTAGACTCAGGAGTTGGAGAGAGTAGGGCATGAGTCAGAAGTAGCCAATGTGGGTTACACACTGAATTTGAATCCAGGCTGGATTCAAAAGCTGTCTCTAAAACTTAAGGAAAAACAACAACTAGTTTGTGGAATTAAGAATGTAAGATAAGATCATTTTATATTTATCTTACATGTTTAATATCATCACATTAAATATATAAGTATATTTAATTACATTTTAACTTCTTAATAGTGTGTGTATGTGTGTGTATGTATGCGTAATGTTTTATTACTAGGATCTTTAATTTTTGTTAGAATTGGTAATATTCTGTTTTTTAAAAAACCTAGATCTTAACCGTGTAGAGTTTCCTTTTTTCCAGATTTCTATGACTGTTGTTACCATAGGAAACTCACTTTTATGACTATCTGATTTTGATTTTATGATATAAACATATCATAAAATCACAATGCCAATAAGAAAGTACTACAAGATGTATGTTTCTAGTGTTTCATATAGGATGTTTATAAGTATAAAATGAGTAATTGAATACTTACCCAATGAGTAATTTAGCCTGTATTATATCCCTTTATCCTATAATGACCTCATGAGTTAAAAATTATTTAAAACCAGCCAGGCTCTGGTGGCTCACACCTGTAATCCTAGCTACTCAGAAGTCTGAGATCTGGGATTGATGTTCGAAGCCAGCCCATGTGGAAAAGTTCCGATGAGATTCTTACCTCCAATAAACTACTTTAAAAAGCTGGAGGTAGAGCTGTGGCTCAAGTGGTAGAGTGCCCAGGGTCAGTATCCAGACCCTGAATTCAAGCCCCAGGACCAGAAAAAAAATTATTTAAAACCAGTTTTAGTGATCAAGAAGTAGAGGTTTGAGTGTCTCAGGTCTCAAGCAATTAAGTGACATCAGGGCATTAGACTGCAAATTCTCTACCTTTCCCCCCCCTTACGTTGGTTAGAGCCTAGGGGTGTATGATATCACATGGAGTGGTAGTAGGGGTCTATAGGGGTCTACTTGCTTCCTGAAAGGGACTTGATTTTTATTTCAAGTTGTTGACACATAGAGGAACTTGAGAGATTTTGATGGCTGAGGGATACGATGAAGCAGTTATGCTAGCAAGGAGTCTAGAAGAGTCCTTGAATGAGATGGAGTAGAATGGTCTAGAAGAGCCTTTCCAGACCTCCTCATATTTTTGTGCTTTCTCTCTTATTTGTACTACCCGAGCTGTCCTTTTCTCATAGTCCAGTTGGGAAATTCTTTTTTTTTACATAATATTTTATTGTAAAGATAAAGTACAGGGGTTACAGTTGTCTAAGTAAGGTAATGGGTACATTTCTGTTGAACAGTGTTACCTCCCTCCCCCCCACGACCCTCCCCTCCAACTTTGGCTCCATGTCCACACTCAAAGGATCTAAGACACTGTAAGACAGTGCTACTGACTTGTAGTCTCCTGGTGATTTTCATTTTTCATCTTCCTGAGTCTCTCGTCAAGCCACAGATGTAAAACAAAGTTCTGTTTTTGTCAAATGTCATGGATGAGAAAAGTGGCAACAACAACAACAAAGGGAAATATGCATAAGGAACAAGTGAGGGTAACATCACAGATCTACATGGCTTAAATTCAGGCCCTGGACCTTCACAGTTACACAGATTCAAGGAAAGAGTTGGACATTGTGTTCTCTTTCTCAGGAAAGAAGGCTGGCTGCTCTCATGTTTTTGCTCTGGGTTCTACAAAGGAAATGTGTGTCTGATGGGAAGAGTCTTGTAGAGGACCCAGGCATTTGAACTGGGGTCTCAGGATCTTCCCAGAGGCCTGTGATTCTTTCCCACAACAAAATATTCTGATCAATGGAGATGTTGTTATACACGGTGATGACTCCATGTAGCTCTGGCAAATTTCTTTCTTTCAAGATAACTGGGCTTCAGAAATGAACCCACAGACCTATAGCCATCTAATCTTTGATGAGGGAGCCCCCCCCCCCAAAATAGAATGGAAGAAAGACAGCCTCTTCAGCAAATGGTGCTGGCAAAATTGGTTAAACACCTGTAGAAAACTAAAGCTAGATCCTTATATATCACCCTGTACTAGAATCAACTCCAAATGGATCAAACACCTCAAAGTAAAAAAGCAGAAATATTACGGGAAGGAATAGGAGAAACTTTAGGGTTACTTGGCACAGGCTGAAATTTTCTTAATAGAGACCCAGAAATCAAAGAAAGTTGGACAATTGGGATGGCATGAAACTGCAGAGCTTCTGCATGGCAAAGGACATAGCTAGCAAGATTAATAGAAAGCCCACAGATTGGGAGAAGATCTTACAACAAATAAGGGCCTTGTATCTAAAATATACTTAGAATTCAAAAAATTAAATCCCCCAACAACAAATCCTCAAAGAAACAACTGCCTGATAATAAGTGGGCTAAAAAAGAGAGATTTCTCTGAAGAGGAAATAAGAATGGCCAATAGATACATGAAGAAATGCTCAACTTCTCTGGCCATAAAAGAAATACAAGTCAAGACAACATTGAGATTCTACCTCACCCCAGTTAGAATGGCTATAATGAAGAACTCTAATAACAACAGATGCTGGAGGGGATATGGACAGAAGGGAACCCTACTGCATTGTTGGTGGGAGTGTAAACTTGTTCAGCCACTTTGGAAAGTAGTATGGAGGTTCCTCAAAAGACTTCACATAGAGCTCCCCTATGACCCAGCAATCCCACTTTTGGGCATTTACTTGAATGATCACAGGCAAGACCATACTAAAGCTACCAGCACAAACTGTTTATCACAGCATTACTCACCATAGCTAAGATATGGAACCAACCCGGATGCCCTCAGTAGATGAATGGAACAAGAAAATGTGATATACATATTCATATATATTATAAATATATAATGTGAATCCTATGCTTCCATCAGAAAGAATGACATTGCACCATTTGTTAGAAAATGGAAAGACCTGGAAAAAATCATATTAAGTGAAATAAGCCAGACCCTAAGAAATAGAGGTTCTATGGCTTCCCTTATTTGCAATAATTAGTATACATCTAGGATAATCTCATCAGATGAGCAGAAACGTTCAAAAGCGATGGGTTTATGACCATATCAGATGATGCTGAATGAAATGAACCCTAAGATATGGACACAAGGGGTCTTTTCTTTTGTGATTGTTTTTAATGTACTATGTGATTTTTTTGTTTCTTTTGTATGTTCCTTCCCCTATGGCAAATCCTCTGTTGTCACTGTATTTGATTTTGGTACTCTGCATCTGGTATATACATTTATCTAAGTTGGGGATGGAAAGGGGAATAACAAAATGCTGACAAGGACACAGGATGACCCATTGCAACAATGATACTCACAAGACACTATGTTGGAAATGAACTTAACTTCTGGGGGGGGGGGGAGTGGGGGAGGTGGGGAGGGAAGGGATGGTAGGAGAAAAACAAAGGAGGGGGTAACAATGCATGACAAGAAATATACTCATTGCCTTACTCATGTAACTGTAACCCCCCATACAGTGTCTTTACAATAAAATAAAATAAAGATAACTGGGCTTTTTGATGTATGCTATCAACTCCAAAAGAAAAGATTTGGTACCATGACAATAATTCAGAGAGTCATTTCCTAGTCACCACTATTATCACACAATTACCTAAGGAGTACTAATGTTTTTTTAATTTTTATTTTATTGTAAAGATGCTGTACAGAGGGGTTACAGTTACATGAATACTATTAAATTTACATATGCTCCTGGATTAAGCATCATACCTTCTCATTTCTCTGTACTCAGAGCACCACTGAAAGAAGGCTAGCGTTTTCTTGGTGAAAGATGAATTTTAGAAGAGAAGATTAGAAATCAGTGAAGAAAGTAAGTAAGAGGGTCAGGAAGTTAGATTTTGAACTAACATATCTAAATAGCTACATCTATAATCTATCTATCTATCTATCTATCTATCTATCTATCTATCTATCTATCTATCTATCTATCTATATGTAGCAGTTATAGATATATACAGAATATATAATAAATGGCCATAATTCATTGTATAACTAATGACAAATTGCCCCACCACAAAATCTAAATGGATCTCATTGTTGCAATGGGTCCACCTGTATCCCTATTTAAACGATTTGTTTTTTTCCCTTCCTCTCCACAAATTATACCAACATCAAATACAGTGAAAGCAGGGGTTATACTGTGGGGGAGGGACATACAAAGCAACAAAGAAATTATCTTATAAATATGTTAGAAACAATGGCATGAAAGAAAAAAAAACATTTGAATACATAGCTTAGGGTTCATTTCCCCAACATCAACTTATCTGACCTTTTCTGCTTGACTCAGACATATACAACTTTGGTGGGGAGGGGAGGGGGGAGAGGAGGATTGGGGGGGAAGGATGGGAGGAGGATTGGGTGGGGGGGTGGGGGAAGGATGGGAAGGGATGGGAAGGGGGAACAAAGGAGAAGGCTACAATGCTTGATAAGAAATGTACTCATTATCTTGCCCACATAATTGTAACCCCTCTGTACAGTATTTTCACAATAAAAAAAGAAGAAAACCCTTAAAAAAATCTAAATGATGATACAAGTTGCATTCTTGAAAAAGAAAACAAAAGACCATGCTTAAAATGCTTTATAAAATTTTATTTGATAAGTATTATTCAATCCTATAAATTCCATAGTCAGTAAGCATTTCTCAATCACACATATATCAAAGGAATATGACACAAATTGTCACTTCTTGATTTGCTGCTTAGATTTCTTTTAAAATGTACCACAAAGAAGAAATAAATGAACTTATATGAGAAGCTATTTACTGATTACAAGAACAGAGCAGTAGAAAAATACTGAAATATTATTCAATTTCAGAAAATAGAAATTTCTTTTATTCATTTGCTACTTTTTTTCTTTTTTTTTTTTTCTTTTTGGTCATGGGCTTGAACTCAGGGCTTGGGCACTGTCCCTGAGCTTTTTCATTCAAAGCTAGTGCTCTACCACTCTGAGCAACAGCGCCACTTTTGATTTTCTTGTGGTTAACTGGAGATAAGAGTCTCATGGACTTTCCTGTCCAGGCTGTCTTGGAATTATGATTCATAGATCTCAGTGTTCTCAGTAGCTAAGATTACAGGTATAAGCCACTGGTGTCTGGCTTATTCCATTACCTTTGAAATTAAGCCCAAATAATAAAACAGAGTAGCCATATTTGTTTTACATATTGCATGTACATTACCAATACTATAGTTTTCATTGCTGAATAACCACACATGTGACTCAGTGCTTTGCAATTTGGGTTTTGTTCAAACATTAATTGCTATAATCATGAAGGTTACTATTAAAAGCAGACACAGCAGAACGGTGCACAACAAAGAAACGGCATTAACCGGATCTCCCCCATAACATCTAATTTCACTATGAAAACACATTCAATATTTAAAGAAGGGTTTCATGGGCTCCACTGGCGAGCAGTGGGGACACCTGTGACACGCAAGTGGGGTGATTATCCAGCATCCAAAATAAGCTATGTTAGCCAAGAGGGCCTCAGAAAATTCTAGGATTCCCTCTTTTTCTCTGCCATGATTCCTAACTATTTATTTTCTTCGTTTGACCATTATGGTGCAAATTATATTTTCTTAGAAACAGCATAAAATCTCAGGTAATTTTTAATTTAAAAAAAAGCACCAATTTCCTGGGAAACATTTTCTCGTATGTTAACGTATACTTTGTTCCAAAATACTGAATTTCTCATACAATTAGAAATCATAGATGGAGCACAGCGTAGGGCAATTTGGAAATTGTCACACTAATTGCCATAAAAAAAAAAGCTGATTTTTCAGAACAGACAACTGACAGCGAACATCCAATTAACTGCCACCCAGTAACTAGCAGCAGAGATGTTCAGAAAAGAATCATTCTATCCTATGACCATTAATTGGTTACTGGCGGTAGATTAAAAAAATACTTTAGAAATTTATTAGCAATTATAGACATTTTAATCTGGAGAGAATTACACAGAATAGCCACGCTTTTTTTAAAAGATGAAGATATGTCTGTGCACCTCGTAGGCGCTGTCTTGCGAAGTCGCTCTAACACACCGGCTTCACAGCTAAGGGCAAGCCTCTCTTTGGCTCATAAGGGGTTGTCCTGGAAACCATTTTGATGCAGTCGATCACAGGGCAGACACTGAGACAGAGAGTACAGCCTGTGCAGGTGTCAGTAACGGTGGGCAGGTGTGTTTCCGGGTCAAACTGTATGGCCTGCAAACAGAAACAAAGAATACAGATGGCTATGTCCACCACGGCTGCCACATCCTCAGTTTACCATCATTAGTGATCTCCATTGCATTGGAGCTGCATTCTAAAACACATGTCCATCCAGCATCATGGTGCAACTGTAGCAACAGCTGGACCCACCGAGGAGAAAAGAAGAGAGATGGAGTGACCGGAAGTTAGAAACATATTTTGTAAAAAAATAAAAATAAATCCTTTGAGGTACTTTCTTTTATTGTGTGAGGAACTATTTCCTACCACACTAAGTGTCCAGCTTCCTTTGTCTGAGCAGAACAGGGCTCTGGCCAGTTCTAACTGGACAAGAAGTCTCCTGCCTGGGGCTGACAAGGTGGTTTCACATTTCTTCTTCCTCCTCCTCCTCTTCCTCCCCCTGTCCTTCCTCCTTTTCCTCCTCCTCCAGCTCCTCACACCCTGGAAAGGCTTGACTGTCAGGTGGGGTAATAAACTAAACTGGTTTACATTTTAAATAACATGTGTAGAAGAAAACAGTAGAAAAAGAAGGAAGAATAAAACAAACAGCTAGCATAATAGTAAGTTTGAACGTTGAGGAGTTCCAAGTTAATTTTAAGCATTGCCCAATCACAAAAGGGAGAAAGCATCAAGTAGAAATCCATCCCAGCCCTGACCCCCTCAGCCAGAGAACTTCCTTCCCTCCATCCCTCGTTTGGCTCCCTCCTTTCTTCTTTCTTTCTTCCAACCCAGAACAAATCTCAACAAGTTAAAACAAGTCCTTTGTAATACCTAATGCAACATAAATGCTGCAAATAGAGTTCACATACACACACACACACACACACACACACACACACACACACACACACACAAACGATGAAAAGAAAGCTACTTTTAGTAATAGATACAATTATTTTACATATAGTTTTGGTAAAAACATTAGTTGAACTCATGGCTACTGAAACTTCAGATAATGTAGAATCAAAAAATTCCTAATTGAAGTGACAGGAAACCTTTTATTTTTTTTCCCTTACTTTTATGGACTTAAAAGTGAAATGGTCTTTTCACAATAAATCCAGGTAAGTTGCCTAAATGCATGAAAGGTTACTTTTAAAGGAAATAATTCTATAATAGCTGATCAGGCACTGTAACTATTATAAACCATAAGAAAATCTCCACATAAATTGTTGCTCTGCTTTTTAAAAAAGTTCAAATTAGGTTTATATGAATAGAAACAATTTTCTTTTCTTCTGTATTTTTTTATACACAGTAATCCAATGAAGGAATTTGTAAGTGCTAAAAATCAGGCTTAAAAACCTTATACTTAAAAAAGTTGCAACTTTACAAACTTACCTTCAGTTGAGAATTTCAATTTTGATTACTTTTTAATCTTTTGAGACAAAAGAGCTAGAGAAGTACTTTCTAAATCTTTTCTAATCCATGCTTGTGAGTTTTTCACTTATTAAAGTGACCCTTATTACTAACATATACCAAGGCTAGAGTTACAAGGTAGGAGCTGTAAGTTCTGAGACTGGAGATATTAAAACTTGGATGCTAGGAAACTACAGGACTGCCTGATTTATCTTTGACCAGTTAGCCAGAAGAAAGAGGCAATCAAAGTGAAAATGGTATGACTGATGTTTTGAAAATAATTGGTAAAGATGCTTTTCACCCAGAATCAATTAGGTAAAAAAATTGAGGTAGAACTAATGTCAACTTAAGGAGAGATTTTTTCTTTTAGAAATTAAATATATCTGTCAAAAATAGGCAAACTTTCTTTATGAGCAACATGGGACCTACCCCTCAGTTGAATAAGGTGAATGAACTTCACTTTTTTTTTAAAAGATGAGGCATTTTATTATGTATTTAGAATATCCCACTGATCATTTCTTAAAAGGATCTTACTTTTTAAATACTCCTTTATAGCTTAAACATTTTCATAGAAATAATATCCTATAGGTTTTTAGAGCAATTTTAATAGGCAAGTCTTGCTTTTTAGCAAGTCTTAAAATGTGCTTTCTTCAAACTCCTTATCTTGAAAAAAAATCAAAAAACAAAAAACTTTCAGAGTGGGCAATGATGTGTGCTGGTGGTTCAGGCTTGAAATCCTAGCTACTTAGGAGGCAGAGATCTAGAACTGTGGTTCAAAATCATCTAGGGTAAGAAAGTCCATGAAAATCTCATCATCAATTTAACAGAAAAATAGAAGTGAAGCTATGACTCATGTGAGAGTTCTAGCCTTGAACACACAAAAGTTCAGGGACAGTGCCCAGGCCCTGAGTTCAATCTCTAAGACTGTTAAAGGCTTCACTATTATCCTTTATGCATTTGGAAACTCTGTTAGTTGAAGGTCAAAAATAAGAGTTCATAATTACATAGGAAGAAAATGAAGAAGCAAATTAAAAGTGATATTACGAGAGAAGTTCCTAAGATGTATTTCTGAGAGCATAGCCCATGCAGAAGGACTCAAATCCCTGTTTTGTTTTTGTTTTGTTTTGTTTTTTTCATTTCTTTACCCTATGGCAAACCCAATGAAGAAACTACCTAGAAATCACTTCCTGTGGCAAAAATACATCTCATGGGTTTTTCCAGATACAAACGAATTCTGGGGCCAACCTTCCTAAGTAGTTGGTGAGAAAGTGCAAACAATCAATACTGAATGGAGGACAATTCTCTCTAGGCCCAAGCAATCAACTCCATTCAGGGGGAGGGCAATACTCCCTCAGTAGTAAAGTCTAATGCTTTCCTAATGTCTGCAATTTGGTGCCAATTTCTCTTTGCAGTTGGATTTCTCCCTCCAATTTTATGGGTGATGGAATGATATTAAAATAATAAAGCAAATGAAAGGGTGGCATATTATATATGACCTCTTCCTATAAAAAATTACTTTGTGTTAAGAGTGAGAAGTCAGAAAGATACATCTGTGTAGAAGTCAAATAGATGGCATAGATGGTTTTAGCTATGCTGAAAGCAATCCTTCTGGTTATGCTGAGAGATACCCACAATCCTGTTTCTTCCCAACCATGTAGCCATGGTCTCTCCTCCATTAGTAGCCAGTCTTTAGTTTGGACTTCTTTCTAGGCATCATCTACTTGGGTTCTATCTCATCCATGTGCTTGAAACTATGGGATGGCAACTTGCTACCTTCCAAAAATCTACCAAGTCATGATTCCTCATTTCCCTAACATCAGTCCATGCTCATTACCATGAACCCCTGCCAGATGCTCTGAATCCCAGAAAGCTGCATTTTAAAATGGCCCACATACTTGAGCTTGGGCCACTTAGTTCAGATCCATTTTGCTTTCCTTGTTGGTGTACTATTTCTCTGTCTTTCTCTAACTGCTTTGAATTTGTACTTCGGAGCCATAGGAGATGATGTTTCTTGTCCCCCAAACCAGAAGGAGTGTGCTTTAATTCCAGCAAGTTTCTTACCTGGTAACCTGAGTCATTACAGGTCATAAAGCATTTACCACAGTTGATACATGTGTCTTCGTCAATCATGGCTACAACCTGCTCCAGGGTGCTCAAATCACCAAATGCTCCCATGTACTTCAAAGCCTTCCCAATGACATCCTGAAAGACACCATGGAAAGGATTCAGAGGGCTTGCTTTACCACATCGGTTCTGTGTTCATATGAGGACTTATGATCGTAACTAGGATGGCTAGGATGAGGGGGAACAGGAATGTTAAACATTCATATTTACATTAGGAGTCTTGATTTTCATTGTGAGACATGCTTTGATAACACACCCACTTGTTATGTCTTAAGAATACATTTCATTATCTAAGCATTCTGATTTATGTTAAGTGAATCCACTAGTTAATCAGATCTGATGCTCTTTTACTACCCTTCCTCTCTCCCTCCCTCCCACCCTCCCTTCCTCTTTCCCTTCTTTCTTTTTCTTTCTCTCTCTCCCCTTCCCTCCTTCCTTCCTTCCTCCTTTCTTTCTTTCTTTCTTTCTTTCTTTCTTTCTTTCTTTCTTTCTTTCTTTCTTTCTTTCTTTCTTTCTTTCTTTTTCTCTTTTTCTTTCTCCCTCCTTCCCTTCCTCCTTCCTTCTCTCTTTCTTTCTTTCTTGCTTGCTTGCTTGCTTCCTTCCTTCCTTCCTTCCTTCCTTCCTCCCTCACTCCCTCACTCCCCCTTTCTGTGTGTCTCTGTGTCTCTCTCTTTCTATTTTTTCTCTCTTTCTCTCTTTCTCTCTCTCTTTCTTTCTGGTGCCAGTACTAGAGCTTGAAATGGGGAGCTTGGGAACGCTCCCTCAGTTTTTTGTACAAAGCTAGCTAACATTTGAGCTACAGCTCTACTTCTGGCTTTTTGGAGGTTTGCAGGAGATAAGCATCTCATGGACTTTCCTGTCTAGGATATCTTTGAACTCAGATCTTCAGGTGTTTAGATCTCAGCCTTCTGAATAGTTAGGATTACATGTGTGAGCTGCCTATATACTACTTGCTCTTTTACTTTAAGAACTAGAATTTTCTTCTGTCACCAATGAAGATTTTTCCTGTACTTACACATTGCTTTGCTCTTCATATTAATTGAAAGTGTGTTTAATATGTGGCAGAAAGAGGATGTTTCATCAACAGTAAGAAACACTTTGTTTCGTGAAACAAAACGGAAGAATGTAACAATGTTTGTCAAATTAGTATGCTGTCAAGATTCTCTCCTTTTGTTTTTCACTTTTAAAATGAGAATCTTTTGTTTCAGTTCAAGGTCCATGTTAAAGAAGGGTTGACTATTCTTAAAGCCATCTTTCCATATTCTCTTTGGTATTTTATTTTTGAGACTACTTTTTATGCCCTTGAATGTCCTTTTAAAAATGTTTTCTACGTTAGCACTAAATGACAATACGCTTTCAAACAGAGACAAAGTTTACATTATTTATGCAGTTCATTTGTGTAGTCAAAAACTTATGATGAATGGATCAAGAAAATGTGGTATATACATACATACATACACACATATACACACACATACACACACAATGGAATTCTATGCTTCCATCAGAAAGAATGGCACTGCCTCATTTGTTAGGAAATAGAAAGACTTGGAAAAATTATATTAAGTGAAGTAAGCCAGGCTCAAAGAAATATAGGTCCCATGGTTTCCCTCATTTGCAATAATTAGTATACATCTGGGATAATTTTATCAGATAAGCAGGAAAGCTCAAAAGCTATGTATATATGACCATATAAGATGATGCTAAGTGAAATGAACCCCAAGATATGAACACAAGAGGTCTTTGTTGTTGTTGATTTTAATATACTATGTGATTTTTTTGTTTCCTTTGTATGTTCTTCTCCCTATGGTATGTCCCCTGTTGTCATGGTACTTGATTTTGGTACCCTGCATCTGGTATATACATTTATCTAATTTGGAAAGGGAAAGGGGAATAACAAAATGCTGAAACAAGAACACAAGATGAACCATTGCAACAAGGATACACACAGGACAGTATATTGGAAATGAACTTTACAACTTGCGGGGGGGGGGAAAGGGGTGGAGTGCGGGAGGTGAGGGAGGGAAGGGATAGTGGGAGAATTATAAGGGAGGGTGTAACAATGCTTGATGAGTAATGTACTCATTGCCTTACTGTATCCCCTCTGTACAGCATCTTTACAATTAAAAAAAAGATGGAAATTTCTAGGCCTGGCTTTTCTACTTTCTTTTCAGTGTGCTGACATTATAATTTCAACAATCCTCTGTCTGTAGGTGGATACTTTACTTGATGGCTACATCTGTATCTCCATTCTGAATTGCTCTCACAAAAGTTCATGGTCAGCATCTCTCAGCTGCATGACAAACTTTGTCACTTGGAATTAGAACCACAATTTTGTCACTCACTGAACTGATCACAAACACCAAACTGGATCTTCCCTGGAAATTTTTAATATTGTGAATAATATTACCTTAGGATGTTTCCCAATCATGGAGACATATAATTCAGAATTATGTTTTACTGTAATTTCTTCCTACTCCAATAACTCACTTGTTATCTTCCAAGTCCTTAATCTGCAGTATCTTTTGAATCCTCTTTCTATATGTACCACGATATTTAAACATTATTTTTTGTCTTCCAATCACATTTTTCAGTTCAATGGATGTGTCAAAGATACTTCAAATGTCACTATTTCATGGTTTTCCCCAAACCTTCCTTTTCCTTTTCTAACCAAATGTCAACATGTGAATACTCATTTCTCTTTCTTTGTTATACCTCTTTCCCTTCCTTTTCTCATTTCCCTTTCCCCTCTCCCTCCCTCCCTCCCTCCCTTCCTTTCCTTTCCTTCCTTCCTCCTTCTTTCCTTTCCCTCTCCTCCTCCTCCTTCCTTCTCTCCCTCCATCATTTCTTCCCCTACTTTCTGCTGATGGTTTATGATTTTTTAAACCAATTTTCTGGCACTAATGACAACAGCTAATATTTGAGTTTTTAACTATATTTCAGGACAGTGCTATCATTTTAAAACATTTTCACATTTAAGTTTCATATATGTTGTGAATGACTATGGTCCGAGATTAAAAAAAAATTACATCATGGACTCAGACCAGTGCTTATGAACATCAAATATACAATCACAGGGCCACAAGCACTCTGCTATGGTACCTCTTTTGTTAATCCTCATTCAGTAAAATTTGGTCCAGGTTATATAGCATTATATATATAATTAACATATATTATTATATATTAATATTATATATAATATATTATTATTTAAATCTAGCTCCCTTTTTGTAGTTTTTCTGTGAGATAATTTCATCGTCTGTACCACTTGGTGTATCTTGTTCTTGCAGATCAACGAAAATGTAGTGCGTACTCAACTGTTTGTTAAATAAGGGTATCTTCTGCACATGTATCTATGGACTAAGCATATACTGTAATAGTAAACACAGGTAGGATAGTATTTACTCTGCTGAATATGAGCCTTGTACATAAGACAGTCAAAGAATCTGGATTTTTTGATACCTTTAATAATGTTTTAAGATATTAAATTCATAAGGTTAGTATCTAAGTAGAAAGGGCTACATGTGATAGAAATATTTTTTCAATAAATAGTAAGTAAGTTGTTTTATAATACTGAAACAATATGAAGACCAAAATCCCAGTTAGATATTCTTCAAAAGATGTTTAATCAGTTAATTCCCTAGACAGTCATCAAAGCTTAGAGAGCTCTTGAATATCTCCCAATATATATGCTGAAGAGACTTAATGAAAAGCAAGTCTACACTCAGTGTACATTAAATAGGACTTTTATTCTCTGTAGCTGATTTGCTGTTGTCCTCTTTTTAAAAAAAATAATCATTATTTAATATGAAAAAAAGAAAAAAAAACAAGATCACTGCAGTCCTTAGGAGCTGTCCACAAAGAGTGTTGAAAGTTCATTCCACATTCATTATATATATATGTATATATTACATATATACATATATATATACATATATATTTCAGTAAGAAAATTACATTTGTTTTTCTAAATTTGGAAGAGAGTAAAAATAAGGATAATTATTCTAAATCATTTTGGGAAAGAATATCAAGGAAAATGAATCCTCATTCCTAGTGGCTGAAAATGTGGATATTTATATAAAACCCCAATCCAGCAGGTACACTGTCAGCTCATGAATACCCTTGGGTACATGTTCCAGAATTTGGAGTTTGCGGAAAGATGCGTATAATCATTGTGCACATATGGCTCCTTGTATCCCTCCTGGGCACACATCTGCAGAGGTTAGGGACCTGACACTTATTATTCCATGCAGAGTCTGCATGTACAAAGGTTGAGCAGCCTGCTGTAGCCAGCCCTGATTAGGAGAATTGTTTATGTGTAGGTATGTGTGTGTGTGGGGGGCTGGGGGGGTGGGTGTGTATGTGAGAAAGTGGTGCTGAGTCCTTTAAATTATAGATGATACATTTGATTTTAATGTAAATATTCATGAATTGGCATTATGGAGATCTACAGAATGGCAAGATCACCTCTTTATCAATTAATTATTGTTAAGGATAAACACAAGCATTTTGAAAAGGTAGATCAGTCAATATTTCTGTTTGATATAAAGTTTAGGGCCAAAGAGCGAGGAACGAGAGAGACTTGATCTCCGATGCTTCTTATTTTCTCCTTGTGATTATATACATTTTATTAGTTTTTGACCTATTTTTATAGTTGATTGAAGTATTTTCACATGGTGATTATTATCTGGCATACTAGCTGTTCATTTCAGTGTGAGGTTTTCACATTTGATCAGCATATTTTCTAACATTTGCTACAGACATGCATCCTTCATAGGTCAGGATGAAGGGCACCAATGTGGAACCTAAATGGTGCACTATTTTAATTACCTGGATGTTGTCGTCTAATTACTTAACTATTTCCTTACAAATGCAACTACCAGTGTCATTTGTGCCAGTCCTTGGACTTGAACCTCAGGGCCTGGGCACTGTCCCTGAGCTTTATTTTTCTCAAAGCTAGTACTCTACCCCTTGAGTTTCCCTTCTGACTTTCTGGTGATTCACTGGAGATAAAGAGTCTCACAGACTTTCCAGGCCTGCCTGGCTTTGAACCTTGATCCTCAGATCTTATCCTCCTGAGTAGCTAGGATTACAGGTATGAGTCACCAGGCCCCTTGGTAACATGTTCTTATATTTTAATATAAGAACATAATATCATTTCCTTGCTTAATAAGCCTATCAACATAGGAAATGGATACACTGAATTTATGCTGATTCTAAATAATTACTTCCTTTATTAATGCTTCAAAGTCAGAAGTTTAATGATCTCTCTCTAGAATTTCACTGGGATTATAGTCTGTCTTTCTGCTCTTTTTCCAAGACCTTTATAAAGCACTCCTACATTCAAGTTTTCCTTTCTAAAGGATCTGGAGCAATGTTTATTTTTCATCAAAGAAGTACAACAGTCTCATACAAAAAAGGAAATTTCAAAAATATAGCATGCAACCTGCTACTGATAGCTACTAGATCCTCTGAGTTAAGAGGCAGAAAGAGGGTATGTACACTTAGAACAGTAGCTACTAGCCAGGCGCCTGTGGTTCATACCTGTAATCTTAGGCCCTCAGGAGGCTGAAATCTAAGGATCACCGTTTGAAGCCAACCTGGGCAGGAAAGTCCATGAGACTCATCTCTAACTAACCACCAGAAATCCAGAAGTGGAGCTATGGCTCAAGTGGTAGAGCACTAGCCTTAAGCAGAGGACCTCAGGACAGTATCCAGGTGCTGAGTTCAAGCCCCATGACCAACAACAACAATGAAAAAGAAAAAAAAAGGAAGGAAGAAAGAAAGAAAGAAAGAAAGAAAGAAAGAAAGAAAGAAAGAAAGAAAGAAAGAGAAAGAAAGAAAGGAAGGAAGGAAGGAAGGAAGGAAGGAAGGAAGGAAGGAAGGAAGAGAGGGAAAACTAAAAGGAAAAGTAGTTGCTGCATTTGAACTCAATAGAAGTGTGCTGACTGAGGGCCCTGTTGGGTGTGTGATAAACTGTGATTCAGGAAACAAAGACATAGAGTGGCCCTAAGGGAGAGAGAAGCAATCACACACCAAGACACCAAGAGACACAAGGCAGAGGGGTGAGGGGAGGAGTGGAGAAGCACGCTAGTGAGAGACAGATGGGTGAGGCTGTGGAGAAGGCTGGCTCACTGTGGGTCTCTATGGCCCTGGACCTAGTGTCCTCTGTAAGGGATGACCACACTTTAACAAAGCACGTTCTTACAGGATATTTAGTGGCACGAAGTGTGTTTTTAGGCTATCATTACCTAATTTATGTTGTTCACTTTCACATGTTTGCCTGATCCTTTTTGTTCTAAGTAGTGGGTGTAAATTTGCTTTTATTTTTTGCGTTTTTTTGTTTTTGTTTTTGTCAGTTGTGAGGCTTGAACTCTGGGCTTGGATGCTGTCCCTGCACTCTTCAGCTGAAGGCAAGCATTCTACTGCTTGAGCCACAGGGGCAGTTGGAGACAAGAGTCTCACAGACTTTCCTGCCTGGCCTGGCTTTGAACCATGATCCTCAGATCTCAGCCTCCTGAGTAGCTAGGATTACAGGTGTGAGTCACTGGCACCCGGCTAAATTTGCTTTTTAAAAGAAAAAAAGAGACACCTCTTTATAGACCAGAATGTATTTCTATTGTCCTAATGTTTTCTCCAAACTCATGTCTCTTGAAACTCTAGCGCTTCTAACCTGTTAGTCTAATAGTCTCCATTCTTATAGCTCACACGCTCCTTTCCTTCACAGGACCTGGCAGGCACCTTTCCCAGAATGACAAAGACTAGACCAATTTGGTACAGACAGTAAATAACCTGCCTTCTTCCCTTGTACCTTGAGATGAGTCTCCACTGGGTCAGTTACAAACAGAAAAGGTAATAGGACCCCCTTAAAGTGACCTTCAGGCTGGCCAGCTACAAGCCCCTTATCTGCTACTTGGGCAACTGCCATAAATTCTAGCCCACCATGATGAAGCCCCTGGCCCTCATGTCCCTTTCCTTAGCTTAACCATCTCTAATTCCACCAGGGCAGTCTCTATCCTTCAGGTTCCATTAGCCACCTTTCCCTCTACCACACACAACTTTTAGAAGGAGCCTGAAATAAGATAATGCAGCAAGTCCTCTTTCTTTTGCAAGATGACATTTTCAGCCAGTCAATTTGATGATTTTTTCAGAGTGGGAATTTCCCATGAATGCTGCAGATGCTTACAGGGTTCCTCTATGTATCCTAAACCATCCAACTATTAACATATATCCTGTAAGACAATGCATAACACATTCTCTATCTCTTATACCATATACCATATTCTATAGAATACAACTAGACCTTTTTAGTCTATAAAATGTAACAATTAACATGTATCCTATAACATTGAACACATATTATATTCTCTATATCCTATGGCATATAACGTATGGTACAAAATATAACTGCTCCTATTTATTCTATAACATATTCACGTGTATTGCCATATTCTGAACAAATCCCCACAAGACTGAAGAGATGCTTGGCTTTAAACCAAATTCTGTTCAGTTTATTCTTAAAGTTCAGTGTGTGATAAATTTTTCAACTGCTACTTGTAGGTAGATAGACAACTGAGAATATTAATGTTGCCTGCAGCCTATTTTTCTGGTTTCTTCTGAAAATTGCTGGCCAAGTCTTCCACTATTTTTCTTTCTGTGCTATCCTCTTTATGCTCCCGAGTATCTAATATGGTCTTACAGTTTTATCTGAGTACTTTTCTCTTTCCTTTCACAATTCAATTGAAATAATAAACCACTCCATCAGACTGACTGGTCTCCTGCTGACACCGTCTTACCAGTCTTATGAGATGCAGTCCATCTCTTACTCGAAGCAGCAGGAAGAAGAGATGAAAACATCACTAGAGCCTCTAAACCATTCATTTTCCAGCCCAGAAATTCATAGACGTTAGAGATACATTCCTGCCTTCATAAAGAGGATGAGAATTCATTCTCATATCTATCAACAGAAGTGAGAAGCATTTGGAGGGCTTTATAAGTCTTGGCAGACTCTCAAGTCTTCGTTATATGCTGCCTGGGAATAAAACACGTTTCTCGATTAACCGGTCCAAATGTGCGCACTGTCACCTCCGTTGTCCCTCAGCCAGGAGACAAAAGCCCCTCCAATAGGAGTCATCATGGGCTTGCTTGCTTTCTAGGACAGATGCACCTGTGGATTCTCTACAGGGGCCCGGGCTCGTCTGGGCTCATCAAATTTTATACCCATTGGTGGACGCCAGCTTACTCACTCTGCTTCTATTTCTTTTCTCTCAGCCTTCCAGCGCTGACCCCGGTTGCTTGCTTCTTGCTCAGGGGCCTTTGCTTTGTGTTGACCTTACAGGATCTACACTTCTGCCATGCAGCAAGACACTTGCTCGGGGTCTTCATTATGACATGGAAATGAACATATGCAGATGGGGGATGGAGAGACCATCCTCAGGGTGGCCTAGCTGTCTCCAGGGTAGGACGGAGGGCCGCTGGGGACAGTTTTCAGCTTCCATGTAGAGAGGAGAAGAGGCTGGCCTGGTGGTGGGCAAGGACTTCTGGTTCTGACTAGGTGGTCACCGGGTAGCATTAGCCATCACCACTCACATTGCTCTCATTGGGACGCTTTGTGTTTTTATCACCCTGCTCCCACGCACTTTTAGACTGTGTTAAGGTTGTCCAAGAATCCAGGTGTGTTGGTGTCTGCTACTCAGGGATAGGAGGATGCAGGCTCAAGCCTGGCCCTGGTAAAGTTAGCCTGAAAAACAAACTAAAAGCAAAAATGACTGGGGACATGGTTCAAGGGGTAGAGGACGTGTCTCACCAGCACAAGCCTTTGAATTCAGGTTGCTGTCCTCATTGCTGCATCCCAGGTGTCTTTTCTATGAGTTCCTATTTCACAAAAGAATGACTTTATTATGCTGAGATGGCACTATCTCCTTGACTCAGGGATTGCAGATGGGTGTAAGTTTGCCAGGACTGTGTATTATTACAAGTACGTTTGAATATTATGCTCACAAACAGATTGGATTGCTTGAAATGTAGCCTTCCTTCTTTCATTTTTAATTTTCCTATGAGAGGACAGTGCTTGATGGCTCAGGTTCTAGAGCTAGGCTTTGCAATCAGATCTTGGCCTTATTAATACCTTTCTAGCTGTGTGACCCCCAGCAAGTTATTTGACCTCTCTGTTTTCAATTACCTACTCAGTAAAATAGGAATAATATAAGTATCTCACAGGGTTCTTGTGAAAAGCTTAAATGAGCTAATTTACAAGCATGTAGCAGTGCTTGAAACCTCATAAGAACTCAATAAATATTAGCTTTTATTATTAATTCTCTGCTTAATTAACACTAATTTATTAAACTCCATTTTAAATATCACCATCTCTGTGAAGCTTTCCACAATTACCCGAGGCAGAACTAATCCTGTTCACTCCTCTGTTTTCCCAGAGCATTTTGTACATATTTGATTGAACTGTAAATAATTTTTAACATGTGTCTTTCTCCCTTGCTAGACTATTAGCTCCATAAGGATAGATTCCCTTCTTTTTAAAATTCATGTTGTATTCCTAGTTTCTCGCATAATTCCTGGGTTGTCCATCAGTGCATAATAAATACATGTTAATTACTTATCTCTACCGAGATCCCGGAAGTGCCTGAGCCTTGGGCCATGCCCTGGTGTGCTCTCAGAACGCCTTGCATACACTGCTGGACACATAGCAAATGCTCTATAAATACTTGCTGATTGACAAGTAGTTAAACTGCCTACCTGCACGGTAACACACCATTAAATCATAACCAAGGTATTTTGAAAGAGGAGAATAAACAATGTGAGGTATGATTTGTTTAGAAATAGTGTTACCACTAAGAATAGTATTATACACAGGTTGTAGCATTGGTACCAGGAAGTTGGGGGTAGATTAAAAACAGAAATGCACAGCTGAGGCTCTCTGTTACATTTGTAGGACACTGAGGCCACTTAACAAACAGAGAGAAGTCTAGGGTGAGAGCGACAGCAGAGCGGAAGAATTTAAACTATGGAGCAGAGGAATCTGTATCAAGGCTAGAGAAGAGGAAGGAGAAAACCAGCTAAAATGAACGGATGACTGGCAGAGAGATAACATTAAAAATGAAAACAGATAATGTGGATCCACCAGGAAAAGTGAAGAAGGAAAGACGGTATATGTCAAGGACCAAAGAAACACTGTTGGGAAATGCAAAAAGTAAGAGTAGAGTAGTGAAAGGCAGCTGGCTGTGTGAAAGCGCAAAAGAAACAATGCAAGGTCAAAAAGAACAAGGTCTGAGGCCCACAGAGAAAGGAAACGCCTCCTACATTTCTCTCAAATTCAGGAGGTAAGAGAAAAAAAGAAAATAGGCAAAAGTAACATATATACACAATTTGGTAATTTTTTTTTTGTCAGTCATGGGACTTGAACTCAGGGCCTGCATGCTGTCCCTGAGCTCTTTTGCTTAAGGCTAGCACCCTATGGCTTTCAGCCACCGTACCACTGCTGGTTTTCTGGTAGTTTATTGGAGATCAGAATCTCACAGACTTTCCTGCCTGGGCTGGCTTAGAACAGGGATCCTTAGATCTCAGCCTCCTGAGTAGCTAAAACTACAGGCATGAGCACAATTCAGTTTTAATGGTAAATTTTGTTTTAACCAGAAAATGGATCCCAATAAATTTATAGGTTGTCCTGAAGCTAAATCAGGGAAAGTTGTTTTCTAAAATGGAAGGTTACAGATAGTTTCATGTTACATACAACCATTTAGTTGTCTTGAGTGATATATAGGAGGCTTTTTTAAAAACTGACAATGAGAAGAAAAAGAATTTAATTTAGTATTTCCCCACACATTTAACCACAGAAAATTCCATGAAACACAAACCTAATACTGCTCTGAATATAAAATATACAAAAGTGTAAATTTTACAAATAGAAGTTGTTCAATAATTCACTTGTAGTTTTTAAAAATTTAGACAAAATTTCAGAAACTTTCAGTATGTGTAAAAATAAAAGCTGGATGACAGGGTCTTATGCCTGTAATTTTAACTACTTAGGAGACTGAGATCTGAGAATCCTGGTTTCAAGCCAGTGTGGGTAGACAAATCTGAGAGACTCTGATCTCCGATTAACCAGCAAAAAGCTGGAGGTGAAGCTGTGATTCAAGTGGTAGAGCATGAGCCTTGAGTCAGGTGTCAGTGTTTCACACCTGTAATCCTGGTCATTCTTGAGGCTAAGATCTGAAGATCATGGCTTGAAGACAGTCCAGACAGAAAGTCCATGAGATTTTTAACTGTAAGTAACCACCAAAAGGTAGCTAGAAGTAGTGATGAGTGATAGAGTACTAGCCTTGGTCAAAAAAGCTCCAGGGCAGCACGTAGGCCCTAAGTTCAAGTCCCAGGACTGGTACACACACACACACACACACACACACACACACACACACACACACACACACACACACACACACACACACACACACACACACACACACACACACACACACACACACACACACACACACACACACACACACACACACACACACACACACACACACACACACACACACACACACACACAATGTGAAGGCCTAGGTCTTGTGTTCAAGTCCTAGTTTCACCACAGGAAGAAACATCAGTGAGACATTTATGGAGAAAATAAATACTTGAACCACATTTGCATATTTACTAGTAAAATATACACATTTGTACATTTGGCTTAATATTTACCTTGATGGCAGGGATAGGTTTTTGGGGACTAAAACAGTTTCTCTCAAGTGGCACAAAAGCTGTATTTCGTTCTTTCAATTTCATCTTGTTCTCTGCTATGATTTTCTTGCGCTGTTCAAGATAAGGTCCAAAGTTTGGCAGTTTCTAAAGGGAAAAATACAAATAAGAAAGTATGTCTGTGCATAGAAGAAAAAAAAAAAGGAAGGATATAAACACAGAAATACAACCAACAAAGGAACATGTGTACTGGACTGTTTCATGCCTCTATAATGCGGTCTTCTTTCATGCTTAGTCCATTAGTTTTGTAGGTATCAGATTCAATTAGTTATTACAAAGAACACAAGAGCTCAATGCCTTTACTGAATGTGGATGTATTAGTTACAAAATGTTAATTAAGATACATTTCTAAGTGGAGGAAGTTCATCATGACCAACCCAATCCATTCACTTAAAAAATAGCAATTAGTTAAACCATTTGCTTGGTATTTACAGACAGAGGTGGGAGCTGGAGATGCTTTTCCTCTTACCCATTCAGGATTTTAGTATGATGTTGACACAGCTATAGTGTCTGACAAATGCTTTTGTCAATAGCCAAGTTATTGGGCCACAGTTCTAATCTGTAGCACTGATTTTACTATGTTCAAATTCCTACAACATCTCTTTAAAGATTGTAGCTAATGTTGATTGCAATTTACTGGAATGGTGGAAAAACCAAATGGTAACAAATATTGATTTCTCTGTACAGAAAGTAAAGTTAGTATCGCAGAAGGAGGCAAAAATAGACATGAAAAGGAGAGGCTATATCACTGTGCTTAACGCAACTCTATCAGTATTCAAAACCATCCCAGCTTTAAGCCTCAAGGTTATTCAATTGTACTTTACAAAAGTTCATTTAGAAAGATACCCGGGTGTCACGGAAAAATGCTAAGTGGTTTCAAGTTAACGTGGAAATGCCCTTATCTCATTTGTTATTCTACAATTATTTCCTCTTCACTGTGTCCTTCTCCTTTTCTAGAACCTTCTATCTGACATAGACTGTTGATGACAGACACCATTGAATTCCAAATGTTTTGTGTCAGCCTGTACTCTAGCACTGCTAGGTTTGTCTAATACAGTAAAACACCATCAACAACCTCTTCCTGCCACACAGAAACCCTCTTTCTCTACTAGAACAAAGCCCGTTTATTTATTTGATGGAGTTTTGGAAAAACTACTGCTACTTCAAGGTCATCCTGATCTCTTCACCTAACAAGTACTTTGAGGGGCAAAAACCACACTCCTTTCTGAATGTTGTCTTCATCCTACTCCGGAAAAATGAGTTCTCTTGTCCTCTAGAGATCTTTGGTGTAGCTAAACTAAACTTGAGGCATATTCTGCTTAAGGCAATCTGAAACTGTTAAATTGGTATTAGTCAAGAACCTATTTATGTAGAAATATCCAAGGTTGTTATTTTCATGATCTATTCACTATAACTATGTCAACAAGTCAAGTAAATGAAAACTGCATCATGACTGCCAAGTTCATTTATACATTATTAGATTTGAATTATGTACTTCATCTCTATATCTTAATGCTATTCTACATTAAAATATTGAATGGTAGTAAATAAGAAAATGATATGAATATTTTTGAGATACTGTCTTATTGAAAGCATTAAAAAGCAAGAGTATAAAACAAATTCTCAATATTTATCCCATATATAAGCCTTCTTAATGCAGAAAAAAATGCTTATATAAAATGTCATCTTGTGAAATGACTTTTTTTTCTCCAGGGATAAAGGAGGAGCTGAGGATTACACCTGCTGTTGAGACAATGCCCTTGGGTCTTGATAACACCTAGCAGGGTGTCCATCACGTGCTACACGATATAAAACTCCAGAGCCATTATCCTTGCTCCCTGAGGGCATGGCACTTTCTTTGCTCAACACCATCTAATTCCATTTGAGTTTTTCAAAGGTCCTTCAAGAGAACATAGTTTAGGGGAATTTGTAGATTCATTTTCTTTAAGCATAAATCAGTGATTTCTTTATTTTCTGTTTAGACTATTCTTTCTCTAAATAAATAGATTTAACAGTTAATTGGAAACCATGACTTGAAATTGTTGTAATGAGGAAGACAACGATGATGATGATGATGATGATGATGATGATGATGATGATGATGATGACAACAATGATGATAATTGACATTTGACCATCTATTGATGTTCCATGAAAAACAGCGTAGGAGCCTGATATTTTCTGTAAGTTTTTACATATTTGCCATTTATATAGATTATTATGCAGCCTTTTTGTGCCTAATGGTGCCATGGCTCTAATGAGCTTGCTCGCTCGCTCCTTCCTTCCTTCCTTCCTTTCTTCCTTTCTTTCTTTCTTTCATTCTTTCTTTCTCTTTCTTTTTCTCTCTCCCTTTCTTTTCTTTCTTCCCTCCTTCCCTCCCTCCCTCCCTCCATCCCTCCCTTCCTTCTTTCCTTCCTTCCTTCCTTCCTTCCTTCTTTTCTTCCTTCCTTCCTTCTTTCCTTCCTTCCTTCCTTCCTTCCTTCCTTCCTTCCTTCCTTTCTCTTTCTTTCTCTCTCTCTTTCTACCTCCCTCCTTCCCTCTCTTTTTCTTTCTTTTCAAATAATTAATCCTAAAAAAAGAAGTTTTCAGTTCAAAATGTTGGTTAGAAGAAATCAGTGAAAGGATTTTTCTTTACGTTGAAAGAATCCATCCATAAAACAGCAAAGACTACTCTCTCCTACTTAACATCAAATGCCTCTGAATGATTTTTTTCTTTTCTTTTTAGTTTTTTTTTTTGGCAATTCCTCACTGCCATGAGGAGAATAGCTAAGAACCCCCAAATTCAAGGCTTCCAGACACATTTTGTATCCTTCATTAGTAAGGAAAGTTGTATGCCTCTCATAAAAAAAAACCTCAAAAAACAAAAGTGTGCATTAAAGTATCTGTAGGATCTGAATGTGTTAGAAGTTAAATTCCCTAAAACTACAGATCAATTCTTTCCCGCACCAGAAGGATCAACCTTATTCACACTACATTTGGGTAAGCATGGATGTTCTGATGTTGCCCAAACAGACAAAGACAAATCCAAAGCCGAACAAAGCCCAGGAGATGCAAGGACGAATGTGTAGTTTGGCTACAGTGCACGTGGACAATCAGTGAGATGAAGAAAGCATTTAGCTCAGATCTCTGCCTGAACATATCGTTAATTGATTTCCCATTGCAGGATGAGAAGCAGCGGGGACTAGCAGAGACAGCAGCAGGAGCTTTTTCCTCTTCATTCATTATTTCCTTACAGAAAAAGTTGTAGCCCGCAGTAACTCAAAGCGAGAGGATACGAGCGTCATGCTATATTTCTTCAACAAAGGGAAAAAGTTCTTTAGGACTATCAAAAGCTGCTTTGTAACTGATGAACTGAACAAAGCTCAGAAGTGGTGTGATTTTTGTTGCAACCGTTTCTCCAGGGATTCATCATTGATGAATTTGTTCTCGCCAGAAAAGCTAAATCCTACTCATTTAAAGATAACAGTATCTCACACTAAAACTGTCTCTCTCCAGATAGAAAAAGTATTACATTGCCGATAGAAAACAGACAACACAATGGATCAACAATGATACCTTAAGGCAGCAAAGCTTTAAGGGAAAAAGTCTATTTGGATTATAATATATGCACAGATCAATCTAAAGGTAATGGAGCATATTAAGGTATAAAAAAGGGGGTTCTTGTCTTCAACACAGAAAGCACAGGTACCATCTGGTTTAAACTGCACAATTTTAATGAGGATGACAGCAAGTTGGCTAGTAGTAATAGTCTATAGTACAGTAAGGCAACTCTAGTTTTTTGTTTTTTGTTTTGGTCGGTCATGGGGCCTGAAATCTGGGCCTGGGCACTGTCCCTCAGCTCTTCAGCTCAAGGCTAGTGTTTTACCACTTGAGCCACAGCGTCACTTCCAGCTTTTTCTGCTTATATGGTGCTGAGGCATCTACCCAGGGCCTCATGCATGCAAGGCAAGCACTCTACCACTGAGCCACTTTCTCAGCCCCTCTAGTTGCTTTAAAAAATATATTGTAAAGGTGATGTACAGAGGGTTTACAGTTACATGATTCAGGTAATGACTACATTTCCTTTTGAACAGTGTCAGTCCTCCCTCATTCTCTCCCAGATTTTTCCACTCCTGACTTCCTTCCCTTCATAGTGCCATAGTTCATTTCTAGCATAGTGGGTTTCACTTTGCCCCACCATTTCTATGCTTCCCCTTCCCCTCCCCAAATCAGATAAGCTTTCTTACTTATACAAGATGAAGGGTGCAGAAATAAAAAACGGTGACAGGAGGGAGTTAACCAAAAAAAAAAAAAAAAAGAAAGAAGAAAAGAAAAAAAGACAAAACAGTACAATAAAAGAGCCTCATTTCCATTTCTTGGAGTTCATTTTGGTAAGCATCATTTTATGTGATCATATGCACATAGCTATTGAGCCCTTGTGATCCTCTCCTAAGAATATTCTCCTTTGTTCTCACTGTGTGAATGTTTAGAGTGCTGTTTAATTAATCATGTCCAGGAGTCATTATTTGTCTTTTTACTGTCCATTGGGTTTATTTATAGATTTACAGGCACATTCTAGTTATTTCAAATGAGGGAAGCAATACAGCCTATGTTTCTTTGGGTCTGGCTTGAGTTGCTTAATGTAATTATCCTCTTATCTGATTAGAAACAAGAACATCAAGAAAAGTAAAAGTAATTACTTTGATATCTACAAGGTTAAGCACAAAAAGATAAAAGTTCATGTGTATACTGACATATATGCAATATATATGAGACACACACATGTATATACATACATATTTACCTTCATAGTCAACTGTTTGTATATGTGGATTATATATAAATATAATATTAAAATATTTATCTTAATAGCCAACTAATCATTTCTATTATATATATATATGTGTATATTATATATATGATTAGCCAACTAATCATATTATATATATATATGTGTGTATATATGTTGTAGATGTGTATATATTGACAGAGTGAAGGATGACAGAGGTAAAAACATATCTATCTGTTGGTCATAAGGTATTTACATAGGACATTGTTACTCTAGTTAACCATTGCTTACATTTTTCAACAAATATAATATCAAATGTTACTATGGGCCAGGAACTATATCCTGTGTTAAATTAGAGGCCAAATAATTCCCATATGGCTTGTTCACTGTTATCATCATTATCAATTTTGTAATAATTTCTTTCCACTATTCATTCAGGGCTTGGGTCCAATTGAATTATATAGCAAGAATAATATTCAGTTTTTCCACTTATCTGAAAACATGATCTACCAAAATCCTTAGAAAATTGCTTGTACTCAATCAAATGTTCCACAATTGGAGGAAAAACAAAAACAAAAACAAAATCTTTATAGAGTAAGTTAAAAAAAAAAAAAAACAACTCACCAAGGCCATTGGAGTAGATTTTTGGATATCCAAAATATAAAAATGTGGGGACTCATGTAAAATAATGCTGTGCTCATGTACTCCCTGGTCTGTGTACTCCCTGGTCTGTGTACTCCCTGGTCTGTTGTACAAAATAATTCTCACATGCTTTGTTCACTGTGGGCTCAGCATGCCACGATATAGTGTGGAGTGGAACTGAGAACTCTTTCCTGCTCAGTACAGCTACTTCCATTGTAAAAATAATCACATACTTTGATTCTCATTTTCTTTTTTTTTAATTTTATTTTATTTGTGAACATACTGTACAGAGGGGTTACAATTGCATGGGCAGGATAATGCGTACATTTCTTACCAAGCACTGCAGCCTCCTCCTTTGTTTGCCCTTCACATCACTTCCCAGCCTCCCCCCTCCCCCCCAATCCCCATCCTTCTCCTTCCCCCCCTCCCCCCTCCCCCCCCCCCCCCACCGACGTTGTAAAGCTCATTTTGGACATGACAACTTGTACTTCTCATTGTTGCAACAGGTCCACCTGTATCCTTAAACAACTGGTTTTTCCCCATCTCCTCCACAAGTTATACTGACATCAAATATAGTGAAAGCAGGGGTTATACTATGGGGGAGGGACATACAAAGCAACAAAGAGATAATCTTATAGATGCATTAGAAACACATGCATGAAAGAAAAAAACATTAAAATACATATCTAAGGGTTCATTTTCCTGACATCACATTATCTGACCTTTTCTGCTTGACTCATACATATACTAGATATTGCAAATAAGGGAAACCATGGCACCTATGTTTCTTTGGGCCTGGCTTACTTCACTTAATATAATTTTTTCCAAGCCTTTCCATTTCCTAACAAATGGGGCAATGTCATTCTTTCTGATGGAGGCATAGAATTCTATTGTGTATATATACCACATTTTCTTGATCCATTCATCTACTGAGGGGCACCTGGGTTGGTTCCATATCTTAGCTATAGTAAATAATGCTGCAATAAACATAGTTGTGCTGGTAGCTTTAGTGTGGTCTTGTTTGTAAACATTTGGGTAAATGCCCAAAAGTGGGATTGCTGGGTCATAGGGGAGTTCTATGTGAAGTCTTTTGAGGAACCTCCATACTGCTTTCCAAAGTGGTTGAACAAGTTTACATTCCCACCAACAATGAAGTAAGGTTCCTTTCTGTCCACATCCCCTCTAGCATCTGTTGTTGTTAGAGTTCTTGATTTTTGCCGTTCTAACTGGAGTGAGGTGATATCTCAATGTTGTTTTGATTTCTCATTTTCTTTTTCTTTACATTCATTTTGATGATTTAGATTCAGAAACTCAGATTTCTTCATGTGTAATTGTCATATAATGCTTAATTATTGATAGAATGGTGAGCAAATTTTGCTGATATTATGCAATTGGATAGTGGCAAATAAAAGGAGAAAGAAGAACCATCTACTGACCACGTGATATTATGATGCTATAAGCTGTCTGATGTTGCAAATTGGGACCTGCCTGGGGGGTTGGACACAGAAAACATATGCATGCCACTTTTGATAAAAAATATGAGGTTTGAATCAGCCAAAAGCAAAATTACAGTCCATGTATCACACAGAAAAACAGAAAGTCAACATTCAGTGAGTATTCAGGGGATACTGATTTAGAAGTCAAATTTGCATGGAAAAAATTACAATTTTTGAAGTCATTAGCTGTGTGGTTATGAGTCAGTTATTAACTAGTCTGCTACTAATTTCACTTATCAATGAAATGAGAATGACTGTATCCAAATCACGGGGTTGGCGTATGCATTAAATGGAATCATGGTTGTGAAATGCACGCCTGCCAATTTATTTCCATAAACCCTAACTGCTTGTACTGCCTTGTGTGTCTGGTCCTTTCCATGTGTGTTTGTGCATCCCTGACCTTGGGAAAGGCCCAGCCCAATCCTTCTTATCTGTACATCCTTGCACCAGGCCTTGTAGCTTCTGCTGTATTCATACATCTAAGCGAAGTCCTTCACTGGTACCTCTCTTTGCCCAGTATGAGGAGTCCCACAGTGCTCCACAGCATTCTGGGAATTTTTTAACCCTTGAATCCCCTGAACTGTCTGCTCTCTCATAGCCAATGCTGCCGTCTTACTCACTTGAGATGGATTCTGCACAGAACCAGACTCCATTTTTTTAAAAACCATTTAGTGGAGGAATAAATACAAACATGCCTATATACAAAAAATAATAATAACCTCACTGGTTGCTAGAAATGTCAGACATCCCACATAACTACTTTCTAAAATAAATGAAGTGCAAAAAATAGTTTTTTTAATATAAAAAAGATTACATGAAGTAATGTCATACCTTCATGAAAAGCTGTGATTCACAAATTTAAGGAGAAACATCTATAAAGTGCCAGACAAATGAAATTTATATAGAAAAGACAGTCTGACCTTAAAGAGCCTTCAGCTAATAACAGTTTTGATACCTTGTGGCCAGGGCTGTGGCTGAGGGAACATGGGGCTGTTATGTGAGTAATGACAAGGTGTTCAGAACCCAGGCTGCAGGGCCAGGCATTGTCTGGCATAGGTGACATCTGAGCTGAGACCTGAGGAGGATGTGGTGGTGGCCTGGCATGCAGTGAGGATGAAGGTGTAGGGTCAGGCAAAGGGGAGAATATGCTCCAGGTGGAGGGAAATCTAGAGGGAGAAAGGTGACAGTTCGGAAGAGGAGCTGGGAGCCAGCAGAGTGCTAACCCCCTGCTCTGCTCTGCACGATAGAACACAAGAGGTGAGGAGCATCCCCTGGGAAAAGCAAGCTGAGATCATTTTGTTGTAAAGTGACAACGTGTATTTGGAGTGACATCCATGAAGAAAGTAAACCTGTGAAAATGGGCTCTGGTAGCTGAAAGCGATGGGGGGGGGGCGGAGAGAGGGGAGAGAAGTAGAAAGGAGGGGTGACAGTGATTAAGATGCATTGCACGCATAAATGTACATGTTGATTTGAGACCCCTTTGTACAACTACTTAAAGATAATAAAGGATAAAATAAATAAAATAAACTCTAGTAGGAATGGAATGCCAACCACAGAAGAGGAGAAGAAGGGAGGGGAGGGGTGAAAAGGAGAGAAGAGGGAATGGGAGGGGAGAGGAGAGGAGAAGACAAAGGAGAGGAGGACAGAGGAGAGGAGAGAAGACAAAGGACAGGGGAGGAGAACAGAAAGGGTGAAGAGAGGAGAGGAGAAGAGAGGAGAGGGGAGGAGGGGAATACAGAAAGGGAGAGAGCTCAGGGTAGAGAGGGCCAGAAGAGCCCAATGATAGGATGGCTGGAGAATTTTTATAAAAAGGGATAGCTAATATTCTATTTTAAAATGGTCGCATCTAAATCTTCCTCCATGACTTCTATTTAATGAAGTCTGCTATACACTTACATGCCTTCATGAGAAATTTGGAAGAAAATCAGGGAAAAGGGATTGAGTTTCATGGTTGGGTTGGCATACAGCTGAAGAGAACAGACACCAGTAGCAAGTAAGATTTAAAGGATGGTCAGAATTCGATGAAAGCAGGAATTTATAGCCAGATTGACCTAGAAAATGTAATTTCTAGAGATTCTGGTCATAACTCCTGAAGGACAAGAGTAGGTGGACTCAGCTGATATCTAGGCTATGTAGGTAATTAGAAGAAGAAATTAAAAAAAGAAAAAAAAAAGAAATTGGATAGGTAGAGGAAGAGACACACAAATAGTTTGATGTGACACAAATCCAATGAAGAATTCATTCTAGCTGATAAGAGAAGGTTTGTAGTGAAGAAGACATTTAAAATATGATAAAATATTAGTGTGTGTGTGTGTGTGTGTGTGTGGACAATGTAAAGGAGGAAAGGAATTAAAGGAATGAAGGAATGAAGTGAAGGAATCAAAAGATGAGCTCACTCTCTGAGTGATGGAAAGTGGGGTGATAGATGGGAAAATCTAGAATCTTTGAGAAAGACTCAGTGTCAGATCCTCATTCTGTTGCTCAGCTTACTTAGCTTATGATTAGCTCAAGGTTGGCACTCTATCCTAGGAGCCACACCTCCACTCCCAGCTTTTGGCTGGAAAACTGGAGATAAGAGTGTCAAGCCTTTTCTGCTGGGACTAGCTTTGAACTATGATCCTCAGATATTAACCTCCTGAGTAAGCTAGGATTACAGCTGTGAGCTGCACCAGGGCCTGGATAAAAAACCTTTCTGTAAAAAAACTGCCAAAGATTTCCTATCATCTACTTGTCATGTATATTTTCATTTAGTTCTTTGTGTATTTTCCTGAACTGCGGCTTGAACTTATAAGCCTCATGCTCTCATTTTGTTTTTGTTTTTGTTTTGTTTTGTTTTTTTTTTTTTGCTTAAGGCTAACATTCTACCACTTGAGCCACACCTACACTTCTGTGGGGTTTTGTTTTTTCTGACTAATTGGAGTTCAGATACTTTTCTGCCCAGTTGGCTTTGAACCATAATCCTTAGATCTCAGCTTCCTGAGTAGCTAGTATTGTGGATTTTACTCTTTAAATTGTTGGGAATCACCCATTATTTGAATACATGTAATCAGTTTTTCAAGTAGCAGAAAGAAGAATACATTACAAGATCATGGCAGAAAGAATAATCCAGAATATTGCAGATGGGATTCTGGTAGTAGCAGGAAAGTAAACTAGTAAGATTATGAACAGCGTTAGTTAAGATTTTATGAGAGGAAATAAAAATGTAATTTCCATTTGTGCCTGATGGTTAATTCACATGTCAACTCATTGGAGGAGCTAAGATTGGTAAGCCAATGAGGTGAAACGTTATTTGTGTCTGGAGGTTAAGGGTGTGTTTAGAGAGACAGTGATTTGAATTGGTAGAAAATTCAGTCTGTTCAGCCTTCCCACCTCTCCCCCACCCCAACCAAAAGGTGGAGGAAGGGCAGATAAGGGCAAATAGCTCTTCACTCTGATGCTGAAGCTTTGACATCCATCTCTTGCCCCTGGATATCAAAGCTCCAGGTTCTTGGGCCTTTGGACTCCTTAGGATGTACTTAGATTCCTGTCTCTATCTCCTGAGTACTCAGGCCCTCAGATCAGACTGGGAGCTATGCTGCAGCCCTGTTCCAGGGCCTTTAGACTCACACTAAACTGGCACATGATACTTTGTGCTTTCTTAGCACACTAGTTTGCAGGGAGCATACCTTAGGATGACCTGGCCAAGGAAGCCAATTCTTAAGTTATATTCTCTTCTGTAGATGGAAATTTATTCGGTTCTAGTTCTCTGAGTCATTTTGACTATTGCACAGGATAGGCAGGAAAACAGAGAATCAATACCAGCTATCATTCCCACCAGGGCCCAAGATTGGTCTTCATTCTCATGTTGTCCATCCATTGTTGCACCCCTATTCTTACAATGGCTCCTCTTGAAGCCCCCCCCCCACCCCCTTCCCCACCCCTGTCTCAACTCCATGTTGTCCTTCTTCCCAACAGACTTCTCTTTCTCTCCCTCTTGGCCTGTCAGTTTTCTGAAAACCACCTTTCCCTCCTCACCATCATTTGTTTAGTCAGAACCTCAAATGAATTGTATAAACTAGAATTTTCATAGGTTATAAGCTTTAAAAAAAAAGTGACTTCTTAGCCTGGTATCAGTGGCTCACACCTGTCATCCTAGCTACTCAGGAGGCTGAGATCTGAGGATTATAGCTCAAAGCCAGCCTGGACAGGAAAGTTGGTGAGACTCTTATCTCCAGTTAACCACTTAAAAAACCTGGAGATGGAGCTGTGGCTCAAGTGGTAGAGCACTAGCTTTGAGCAAAAAGAGCTCAGGGATAGCACCCAAGCTGAGTTCAAGTCCCACAACCAATAGAAAAAATAAAAAGTGACTTTTTACTGAAAACAAACATAAATCAGTGCTGGTGAAGAATCTGGGCCTGCCCAGAAACAGAATTAGCTGTATGTTCCTTGAACTCTCCAGCCTTTGCTTGTATTGTAAAGTAGTGATGAGGTAGGAGAGGAGTTCTGGGACACATCAACAGTTTCATATAGGGAGAGATGAGTACAAGATCTACCAAGGAAGAAACATCTTCATAATCATTGTTGCTATTACCATTTCCACCGCCACCACCACCACCACCATCTCATCTTCATCATCGTGGTAATCATCATCATCATCATCATCATCACCATCCAAAGCACAGTTATTAAACACTGATACACACCAGATCCTTTGCAAAGTATGTAACTACAATATCTCTTCATTGTTACAGCCTTTGATAGTACATGTCTGTATTCCTTCTCAGAAAACAAAAGGGAGGTTCAGAAAGGTGAGATAACTTACTCCAATTCTCACCAGAGCCAGGATTCAAATCCTAGATTCCGTTAGGCTGTTACTTGCAATTTTGTTTTCCTAAAGCTATGCATACCTATTATATATGTACACACATACACACACATATATAATAGTATATATAATGCATATAATTATATGTCTTATGTAATGTGTAACACTATAGATAATACATATTATATAATATATCATGTAATATGTACTATTTGTAATAATACATGTAATATATTAAATATATTTACCATACAATATTTATATTATCAAATAAAGAGACAAACTCCATACATCCTCCTTTCCTTGAAATCCAAGTTCCTCTTTTGATCTATTTTTTTCAATTCACAGATTGTGTGGGGAAGAGCGTTTTACACAGTAGAAACCATTCAAAAAACACTGAACGCATATGAAGCCAAAATATCTGAATTAGTTCACTCCTGTTTATTACTGGCCGCGAGTTTAATGAGCTCAAGTTAATACAGGTGAAAGGCCAGAGTGTTACATGCAGCAGTTAATGAAATACCATAGAGCTGCTGAGAAAATGATTAGCAGCCAAATGTGAATTTAATATACTTCATCTTCAAGGAGCCATGCCCCGCGGGAGGCATGATGCTGGGGAGGCCATGTGGCACTATGGAAAAGTCACTCACTGGAGTGCCAGAAGATGAGGCTCTGGGCTTAGCCTTGCTATCGGCTAGTTTTGTGACCCATGGCAGGGTGAAGACTTCCTTGGAGTCTCAATGTGGTCATCTGTGAATGACAGGGTTGGACTGGATAGTCTATGGAGTCCCTTCCAATAATATGTTGCATCTCATTTGCAAAGTTACAGGGAAAAGTCCTAGTCTATGGATTGAGTCATAAATTCTATACATCTTCCCTCTATTTAACAACAACATATTCTGCGTTGATATAAGCTGTAAAACATGGACCTCAACCACAATGGTTACCAAACTCCCAAGATGGAATGAGTTCATAAATGATTTTAGGCTTAATTGGTGAAAGGCACAAAAAGATGTGTTTTATCTCGTAACTAAATAAGGAGATAAAATGCACAAACGTATTGTATATATGGATAATACACTACACCTGAAGTTACCTTGATGAAATTTTCTGTATAGGCATAGACTAACCTGAAACATTTTATAGAAGCCAAGTGTATAAATGTTATAACTGAACATCAATGGTGAGAGACACAGGTGACTTGGACAAGTCACCTGCCTTTTCTTAGCCTTAGTTTTTAATCTGTGTAAAACAGAAATATCAATCATTACCCTGCCTATTTGCTTTTCCCAGCTATTTGAAATAGGAAAAATAACATGAGAACGTTATTAAAATATAGCTTGGACTATTTTGAAAACTGAAAAGCAGTATAAAACTGATATATTATATTACTATATTGAGCATAAACTTGATTTATGCTCAATATAATGACTGAGGTAAGATAAAGTGAGCTAAGTGAATTACAAAAACAGCACAAAATATTAACTATGCATACAGAAAGACTTCCCAATCGCTCCTTTCACTGCCTTAGGAAGACTTGGATACAATAACTTGCTATTGAAATCCACCTTCAAAATGCGACGCTTTTCATGGTTAAATGTTGCAAAGAATGTCTGGGGCAAAAACCAATGAGGGAAAATGGAATAAAAATTACTTCACACAGTGAGATGGAAGCAGAAGAAAACAGAAAAATGAGGTGCTGAAGAAAATGAGCCTGCCATAAATATGGGTGTGGGGAAAGGCACATACGATGCAGATTGTATTTGGAACAGGAGTAGATTAATCAATTTTTTCCGTATTTATTCAGTGTGAAACCTAATCACTTTCTATATGGAAACACCAGGATGACTGCTTTAAGCCTTTTGACCTGAAAGTAGATTACAGGACATAAAATATTATATTTTGATGCAATCTAAAACCCTATTTGGAATTATAGTTCCAGCTATATTAGAATAATGTGAGCCTCATTTTGAAAGTCAGTTTTTAGGGTTTCTTAAAACACTAAACGATGTGTATTGGGGAAAAAAGAAAAGCAAGGAGTTTTTACATTGAAAGAAAAGGCATGTCTAAAAATCCTATCAAGTCAAGAATATCCTTCTCATCTTTTATATGATTCTATAAACAATAACTTCTACTTGAAGATATAAACGAACAGCAACCACTTGAATCCAGTGCCTTTCCCTCAGTGTTGACTGGACATACCTTTTCTGAGCATTTTATGGTTCTGTAGTAACAACGCTGCAAGGTTTTGACTGCTTTCAAAAAAAAAAAAAAGATACTGAGGGAAAATTCTATTATACCACATCCTTGAGAAAGGCTTCTGAAACATTCTGTGAATGTATTTTTCTTGCCTAACATATATGTGTTAGGCAATAATGATAGAATAGAAATATCTATGCTGGATGCCAATGGCTCATTTCCATAATCCTCTCTACTCAGGAGGCTGAGATCTAGAGGATCCTGGTTCAAAGCCAGCCTAGACAGAAGAGGTCACAAGTCTTCAGAGACTTCATCTCCAAAATAACTGTCAATGACCGGGTAGGGCATGGCTCATGTGATAGAGTACCACATGAGCAAGCTGATGAAGCGCAGAGTCCTGAGTTCAAACCCCAGAATGGGAGGGAAAGAAATACAACGTTTTTTTTAAAAGTAGTCTTTCACAGATCTTTCTTTGCCATCCGCTCTGATAGTTTTTAGTGTAATTGTATGAAACATAAACAAATATCATCATATAAACATAAACAACATGTATTATAATTTGCAGTGATAAGACAATTATCTGATTGTTTAAGGTAAAAACTGATGACAATAATCTCTCTCCCTTCGTTGTACTCAGCATGCAAAAATCTGTGTTCTTGTTAAACTCAATTCTGTAGCAATGGCTTATGTACAATGGGGAAATATGGAACTTGGCTTGCAAATGTGATTGTTCCTGTTGCCATTGCTGTAATTGCAAATGGACACTCAGTCCTGCCCCTTAGCCCTCTCTGTCAGCTGTGTTCATCTTAGTCTCCTGCCTCTACAAAATGGTATTTTCATACCTTCTTCTCTCTCCTAAAACCTAAAAAGCCACAACCTCTTCATTCTCAGTGGATGTGTATGGTTAATTAGCAATGGGGACCCCATTTTCCTGTTGGAAACTTTATTAATCCCCACGGTGGAGTCTCATAATCGTCTGTGGATGCTTTCAAAGGAAAAACTCAGGAACTCCCTCTCCCATATCTCCTATCATCTGAAGGAAATTATTCCTGTGATTTCCTTTTCTTTATTTTGGAAAGTACTGGAGATTGACTTTAGGGCCTCAAACTCATTAAAGCGAGTATCTTTTTACTTGAACTATGATTCCCATCCTTTTGTTTTTACAGATAGGTCCTTACACTTTTGCCAGTATCTGTCTTGGACTATGATCCTACTATCTCCCCTTCCTAAGTACCTAGGATGATAGCTATGTACCACTGTGACCATCTTGATTTTTAAGGTAGAGTCTTAATGTTTTTCCAGGCTGGCCTTGAACTATGTCATGCCCACAAAGAAATAGTGTATGACCATCTCAGTCATACTCATCCCCTCTCTCATTTATTAATATTCATATTGTTTATATATTTGCCTCGCATCTATATTCTTTCTATGAAACATGAACTACCAGAATAGGATGGCCATAAGTTCTATCTATTAATATTCCCCTAGAACCTTGAACAACATCTGGCCTGCTGTGAATTCTCAACTGAATGAAGGATTTGAATTTAGGGTGTTTTCCAGTCATGTTCCATTTTGAACTAGGCTTAGGAACTGGTCACATTTCTATTAACTTTCTTCAATTGGGAAAAAAGAACAATAAACAGTATTGTAAAGTATAAGGTATACGAAAATCAGCTAGAACTTAATATATAGTAAGTACTAATAATTTTGTCAACATTATTGCCATGACAGAACTTATTAACATTATTGTACTAGAAATTCTAGAAATATATAATAGTTGTTTCCTTCCTCTTCCTCCTTCTTCTCCCTTCCTCCCTCCCTTCCTTCTCCTTCTCTTCCCATCAGGTTTGGTGGGCCTGAGCACTGGTCCTGAGCATTTTGTACAAGGCTAGTGCTCTACCACTTGAGCCACAGTTCTACTTCTGGATAAGAAGTAGATAAGAATCTCATGGATTTTCCTGTAGCCACTGGCTCCAAATTGCAATCTTTACATCTCAAACTTCTGAGTAGGTAGTATTATTGGCATGAGCCACCAGTGCCCAGCTTACTTTTATGATTAACATTGTGAGTTACATAAGTACACAGTGAAGGTGCCTTAATTTAGTCTCAACATATAGTTTTATTCTCAATATGTACTTTTTTTTTTTTTTTTGGTTGTCGAGCTTAAACTCAGCACCTGGGTGCTTTCCATGAGCCTGTTTGTGCTCAAGGCTAACACTCTACCACTTGATTCACAGTGCCACTTCTGGTTAATTAGAGATAAGCATCTCATGGGGACATTTCTGCCTGAGTCATCTTTGAACCATGATCCTCAGATCTCAGGCTCCTGAGTAGCTAGGATTACAGGCATGAGCCACTGGTGCCTGGCTCTCAATATGTGCTTTTACGTACCTTTTTGTATGCTTTGAACTGTGCTAGAGGACTTGTTCTGCACTCCTCTGGAAAATAATTTTTCCTAGAACTTGCAAAGGCAGGCAATGGCAAATTGCTTATTCCACATTTAGATTGCAAACACTCCACAGAGTAAGGATTACTCCTACGGTTATGTAATTTTGTGCTCCAAATAAGTGAAGAAAATGAAGATTCGATAGTTGAAGAGTAAAACATAAACACTAGTGTTTCAAGAATGAAGTAAGACCATTCTGTAGCCTAGAGTGGAGGCTGTCATGGAAGGGGGCTGGGAAGATGACTGGGGTCTGAGTCCATTGCTGAGCTCCTTCAGGAACATCTGGCAGTCTGTCACTTCACAGGCAACAGCATCTTCTCTAAACAGGGGAGACCTGAATTCATCAGGGATTCCTGGAGTACAGTATATGCTTCACTTAAGTACCTGCTTTTCTGTGATTTCCATAGATTATCATATTCATGACACTGCAGAGTGAAAGCATTCTTCCCACTCTCTAACCAGAACATGAAAAAGAAATTAAAACATTGGCAGGCACTTTGTCTCCAGTTTGTTGGACAAGTAAGAAAAGTACTCTACACCCATTAATGTAAATGAAATGCTGTCAACCTGGAGCATTTAAACAAAGATGACAGCGGCCTGTCTATTAATAAACACCTGACAGGATAACAATTACAAGAGTGGTTGACTGGTTTTCTTTCAATAAATGTGGGTCAGTGAGTAATTTTTAAAGAATCTGCTTAAAACAAATTTGTAGACACCCCAAATTCTTCCTCTCATCTCTATTAATGCAAGATGAAATATCTTCCCTCCCTCTCTCCATCCCTCTCTCCCTCTCTCTTCTTCCTTCCTTCCTTCCATCCTGCACTCCCTCCTTCCTTCCTTCCATCTATCTTTGTGCTGGTACTGAGGTTTGAACTCAGGGGCTGTTCCCTCTCTCTTGTTTTTGTCTCTTAAGGCTGGTGCTCTACCACCTGAACCATACCTCTCCCTTCTGATTTTTGGTGGTTAAGTAGAGATAAAGTCTCATGGACCTTCCTACCTCGGATGGCTTTGAACCACAATCTTCAGATCTCAGCCTCTTGAATAGCTAGGATTACAGGCATCAGCCACTGGCACCAGGCTATTTCTTTGTAAGAGCACATCTGCATGAATATTTTTGCATAAGCAATTCTTTCTTTATTTTGTCAGTCATGGGGCTTGAACTCTGGGCTTGGGCATTGTCCCTGCGCTCTTCTGCTCAAGGTGAATGCTCTACCACTTGAGCCACAGCACCACTTCCGGTTTTTGAGTGGCTTATTGGAGATAAGAGTCTCACTGACTTTCCTGCCCGGGCTGGCTTTGAACCTCAATCCTCAGATCTCAGCCTCCTGAGTAGCTAGGATTACAGGTGTGAGTCACTGGCGCCCGGCTGCATGAGCAATTCTTGAATAGCTGAGACTTTGTTATTTCTCGAGAGCTGACTGAATCAGAACACAGGGGTTAATTCTGCCTCTCTTCTTAGAAGCACATTTTCTGGGGCAGGATAAGCACAGAGAGAAAGATACCCAGGGTAATGTCACAAAGACACAGCAGCAGCATTATGCCACTTAATGACTGATGCAGGTGACATCAACCAGCAGTCCTAGGAAAGCAGGTTTTCCCTGAATGAGAATGATTCAAGAAGATAATGTCATATTCTACTAGAATTGCTAAATGCCTACATTCACGAATAAATCCCATATATTCGGGTTCATCATTCGGTGGTGGAACTGTGTATGTGAAGGCAGTAATGGATTCCTTAAATGCAAATGACTGCTAAACTCCTAAGTAAACCATCCTCCACTTCAGAGCTGTGTAATCCATCTCTTATGTCAGCCAAACTGCAAGACTTATCCTTCTGATCGCACAGGCTTTACTGCTTTTTGTCATTCATCTCTCACACCCAGTAATCCTTTAACTCTCCTTTCCACGTTTATAATTTAAATGTGATATATTCACTACTGAAGAAAAAGGACCCAAGTACAAATGGGATCTCAGAGCCATGGTCAAGCATTTGTCACTGGTCTTCTATTCTACCTAGGTGATATAGGGACCAGCATTGTTTGCTTGCCTTTCTCAATGATCTTGTCGACACCCAGAATTAAGGGTGAGGGTTGAATTTGAGATCCTTTCTTGCTCTGACTTTTTTCATATAGTCTTTTTTCCCCTTCTTCTGGACTTTATTGAGTGACTGAGAGAAAAGTCTTTGAGGACCAGGACTGGCCCACACAAGTTCTTGACTTGGCTATCAGACTGGATTTTGATTTTCTTGTTTATAAGCTTCAAAACAGCAGTCCAAGGTGGTCAACAGAAAGAGAATGAAGCTTAGCCAGACCATGCAAAATATAAAAATATACTGCTATAATATATTTTAAGTAAAAAAAGTAATAACCGAGGGGCTGGGAAGGTGGCTCAGTGGTAGAGTGCTTGCCTTGCATGCATGAGGCCTTTAGTTTGATTCCTCAGCACCACATAAGCAGAAAAAGCTGGAAGTGGCACCATGGCTCAAGTGGTAGAACACCAGTCTTGAGCTGAAGAGCTAAGGGACAGCGCCCAAGCCCAGAGTTCAGGCCCCATGACTGGCAAAAACAAAACAAAACAAAACAAAAACAAGAAAAAACAACAAGTTACCCCCCCACTCATGTGTCTATAACCCATTTGTACAGCACCTTTACAATAAAATTAAAAAATTAAAAGAAATATTTGTTTATATATGAACACACAAGTACAAAATAAGATTAAAGAACTTTTAAATGCTGATGTATTTTCCTAATTTTGTATTCTTTTTTTTTGTTGGTCATGGGGCCTGACCTCTAGGCCTGGGCACTGTCCCTCAGCTCTCCAGCTCAAGACTAGCGCTCTACCATTTAAGTCCCGGTGCCACTTCTGGCTTTTTCTGCTTATATGGTGCTGAGGAATCGAACACAGGACCTCATGCATGCAAGGCAAGCACTGAGCCACCTTCCCAGCCCCTTTCCTAATTTTTTAAAAGGGAGAACATTGCTTTTATCATCAGGAAATATATATATATATTTTAAAAGACTACCTTAAAAGGCAAATCGCACACACGAGAAATAGTATCAAGTATCTTCACCAAAACAAAATAGCATCATGATACATAAAATCATGAGTTTTGTGTACGTGTCCATACAGACAAGGCCCCACCTTTGCTTGGCTTTTTCACTCAAGGTTAGCACTCTACCACTTGAGCCACGGCTCTACTTCCAGCTTTTTGCTGGTTAATTGGAGATAAGAATCTTTTCCTGCTCAGGAAGGCTTTGAATCAATATCTTCAGATCTCAGCCTCCTGAGTAACTAGGATAACGTGCTTGAGCCACTGTTGCCAGGTTATAATCATGATCTTATTTGGTAAAAAAAAAATATGAAGCTGGGATAATAACAAATTTATATTATGGGAGAATACATAGGTAATAACTGAGCCAACAGAAACACAATAAGCAGAGCTCAGAGCTATTTCTCAAATGCAGTTAAATACATAAAAAGTAAAGAATGTTAATTCCAGCAAAGCAAAGTTATATTTTAAGCTGTAGACTTTTATTTCTGAGAATATGAAACTCTTAAATTTTAGCTTTATATGGGGTGTTGGCAAATTAGTATCCTCTGAGAATCAAATAGTAATGCTAACATTCCAAGAATTAAAACTGTACTAGTTGGCTTTTATTACCATGAGTTCTTTTCCAATTGTATTTCTCAAAGATGATGTACATTTAGGTAGACAGATAGGTGAAAACAGCAATTTGCAAAGAACACAGAATAAAACCCTCTCCCTCTGAAGCTTGAACAGTGTGTACCACTGCAGTTTCCTGACTGTCCTTGAGTCTAAATGTGTCTTGTCTCTGACAATTTCTGAATGGACCACTTTTGAGTTGTTGATGATTTTTTTTTTTGGTCATTTGTGGGTCTTGGACTCAGGGCCAGGGCATTGTCCCTTGGTGTCTTTGTGTTCAAGACTTGTGCTCTACCATTTAAGCCACAGCACCACTTCCACCTTGTGAGTGGTTAAGTGGAGAAAAAGTCTCACAGAGACTTTTCTGCCTGGGGTTGACTTTGAACTTGGGTCCTCAGATCTTAGCCTCCTGAGTAGCTAGGATTACAGGAGTGAGCCACCAGTGCCCAGAATAGTTGATGATCTTTTATAAAGTCAGCCAGTTTACACAAAGGTGAAATAAAGACTTGGTATGGATTAGAGGCATGATCGCAAGTACAATGACACTGGAAAACTAATGTATCAGTGGAGAGCTGGAGGATCAATAATCAATAGTTGCTCAGAGGTAGTCAAGCCTGGGCCTTTATAAGGAGGTGGGGCGGGTGCGGAGTTTACTGTTCCATAAACTCAGGACCTTGTTATGTCATTTGGCTTTTTCATTCATGACTGGTATTCTACCACTTGAGTTGGGCGACCAACCTGGCCTTTGGCTGGCTCCTTTTGGAGTTAGAGTCTTGAGGAATTTTTTGTCCTTCTCTCTGGTTGACTTTGATCTTCCAGGTCTCAGTCTCCTGAGTAGCTGGGATTACAGATGTGAGCCACCGTGCCCAGCAGACTTTATGAGCTTTAAAGAATTGTAGGAGGGCTGGGAAGGTGGCTCAGTGGTAGAGCGCTTGCCTTGCATGCCTGAGGCCCTGGGTTCGATTCCTCAGCACCACATAAGCAAAAAGAAAAAAGCTGGAAGTGGTGCTGTGGCTCCAGTGGTAGAGCGCTAGCCTTGAGCTGAAGAGCTGAGAGACAGCGCCCAGGCCCAGAGTTCAGGCCCCATGACCAGACCCCTCCCCCCCAAAAAAAGAATTGTAGGAAATACCACCACACATTAAAATGATTCACTAATAATTAATTAACCATACTCTACTTACAGGAATTACAACATGCATATACCACCTGCATTCTAAATTTCATCTTTGTCTGGGAGTCAAAGGCAAAGCCATAAAAGGGAAACTGGGAATATGCATTATATTCAATATTAAAGACAAGAAAAAGTAGCCGTGGAGACTAGAAGCTATACCATCCGGACTGATTTGAATACCTGGACCATCTTCTACTACAATGACATTGTCCTCAATCAATAAGCCAGCAAGTCCAGTTCTTTAGGCATCAATCCCTTGAGCTGGCTTGCCATTCAGTGGGAAGACCCATGGTGGCTGCATTGTGGCGACATTCTAGGAGATACACTTTACCCAGATACAAGCATCAAAAGCCTAGACATAAAGGGCTGATGAGCAAAGACCAATCACGAATATGCAGTGGAAATGGGGAGCTTGCCTCACAGAATTCATTCTGGATGCCATCTCTTTCCTCTAGTGTTTTCCAGTGTTAAGAACTACTGAACTGGGTTTCTGTCGTCTGATATCTATCCCTAGAAGACTGAAGAAGAAACTCCAGTTCACCTGGGATTTAAGAAATCATAGTGGTGACACCATAAGGCTTCCAAAAGAAAGTATTCACTGATGAGCTGTCTTATCATTCTCCATTGTCACTCATCTGTCTGCTACTTTCAGGTATGTCTGAATAAATGCACGATTGAGGACAAAGTGAGAGAAAGTCTAGGTCTAAAAGTAAGTAAATACAAAATGATGGGGGTGTATGGCAAGGGTAGAGCAGACCTTGGAGCTTGAGTTCAAATCCCAGCACTTGAAAAGAGGAAGAAGGAAGGAAGGAGAAGAGGGAAAAGGAGGAGAAGGAAGAGTTGAGGAGAAAGAAGAGATAGAGGAGGAGGGGGTGAAGGAGGAGAAGAGAGCAGAAAAGTTGAAATCTTTGTGTAGAATTTTTGCCTCTGTACTCATAAGTGGAAAATGGCTATAATGGATTAGAAATTTTCTTTATTATTATTTTCAAGCTTTGGGATTAGGGCTGATTTTGGTTTTATTTTTGGCGATATTTGAGTTTGCACTGAAGGCCATGCACCTACTAGCCATACACTCTACTACTTGTGTCAAACCCCAGCCCTTTCTTTAGATATTTTTGAAATAGAGTTGAGGATATATGCCCAGGCTAGCCTAGATCATTCTTCTTGCATACCTGGGATGATAGGTGAGCACCACCAGACTCAGCTTTTGGTTGGTTGAGATGAGATCTCAAGAACTTTTGTTTCGCTCAGGCTAGCCTCTAACTGAGAGTTTCCTGATCTCATTTTCAGAATAGCTAGAATGCTTTTTTGCTCAGGGCCAGGCTTGGATTAGCAATCCTTTTATAATTGCCTCCCATCACACTTTCAGTCTTCCAATTTCAGATTCCTCAATAGCTAGGATTATAAGAAGTTCATACTGATTCATAAACTTATTGGTCTCTGTTTAGAACCTTGGATTACAAGCTTCCTTATGTTTCTGTAATTTTGGAAATGTTTCATTGACATAGTCACTGTTTGGATGCAAAACTATTTATGTCCTGTCTATTTTATTCTTCCAATTCCATGTTCATTTGAACTATCCCAAGAAGAAATTACACACAGGACTGATGGGAGTCCCTTAGGTGACCAGAAAATCCAACTCTTGCCTTTTTTTTTTTTTACAATCTTGAATGTTTATTGTGCAATTATCTCCCCTTCCCCTTTGCTGTTTCTCCCATTCTTAATTTCCTTTTTCCATTTAGCTTGCATTTTATCATTTGTTTCAAGCTAGAAACTTTATCTTTCCAATGTACTAACTCACTTAGGCACATGTAGAAAGACACAGATGAGTTGACTGTAAAGCAGTCTCCATGCTTCCTGGCTTGCAACTGGGGAGGGCACTGTGTAATTAAATCCAACAGTATGCCATGCACTTGTGTTTATGTTGGTACCAAAAGGAGCAACATTCCCTCAGGAGTATTAAGCCTGGAATTAGGAGTTTATAAGATTAAAATTATGGGATTTTGTTTAAATTACTACTCTGCTGGACTAAAAAGAAAAATTAAATATAAGAGGCTATTTGCCATTTTCTTCTCTTGCCTATTTCCTCAAAACATATAGAGCTAAATTAAAGAAAAAAATAGCCTAAGTTTTATAATCACATTTATGTGTGCTCCCAAGCACTTGAAAAAGCTTGTTTGCTTCTTTTTCTAATAACTCACATTTTAGTGGTTTATATCAGGCCAACTGAGGAATAAAGCCAGTGAAATGACTACTGTTCCAATCACAATTTAATTGCACGGCTACGGAGAACCTGAATTCCATTTATCCCAATATTTACCTGGACAGGAAGCCTCCTCTAAGTACATCAGAAAAACTGCTGTCTTTTTTTTTTTAAACTGCTGTCTTTTTAAAAAACCTTTTTTTTTTAGTAAGAAGAAGATAGATAATATATTATTCAATAAAGATGAGGGGGTGAAATAATTGTTTTTGTAGGGTTTGGGGGGACAAGCTTTTGGATATTGCCAGTTTTCAACAACAACAACAACAACACTCATTATAAAGCATATTAGGTGCATGATTTCTTGTGATTTCTAGTAACATCATAGAGCCCAAACAGAAAAGCATCTGAAAAGAAACCCCTGTTCTAGGGTATTCTGTAATTCCAGCTTATAAATATTAAGAAGCAAGTTCTTATGGCATGGATGGCACAGGTTTCAACCCTTCAGAATGTCACCAGAAGCCAGGTAGCAGCTCTCTGAATTGGGGAAGCTCCGACTTAAAAACCAGCACCCAGAACACCTTACTTTGCAGCCAGACCCTTGATTTCCCCCACCTCCCCCCCATCTGACTGGGAGATGAGGAGAAGTGTTAAGTGATGGCTCAGAGGCAGGTGAGCAGTTAGGACCGCGTGTCAGGGGCTGACATGGGAGGGGCTGGCCAGGCAGCTCCTCGGGTGAGCATGGGCCCATCAGAGAGAATCTGCTGTTGGTTACGGCTCTCACCATGTCAAGAGAGGGGCAACCTTTCGAGTCTGCCTGCGCTACTGCTGCTAGCATCCACTGGAAGGTCCTCTCAGGGTTTGTTTAAAAAGGTCAGCGCCGGACCTCCTGACCCCCCGTGACTTCATCCTGACAGTGCCCGCCCTCCCACAAAATCACTCTTGTCACTTCTAGCCCCCCGTGCCTTTCTGCAAGCAAAACCCTCTACCACCTGCTGTCCATTATCCCATCAGTGAGCAACAGAACTCTCCCTTCAGCTGATATTTCCATTTATTTGTGGTTAGATGTGCAGTAATCCTCTGATTGAAGCCAGGGTGGGTGGGGAGAAGGAGGGAGAGGTGTAGGTGTGGGGAGGGGGAGCAGTTTAAAGATTTTTTTTAAAAAAACAAAACAAAACAAAGCCAGTGCTTCAAACATCTCTTCATGCAAAGCTTAACCAGACGCAGAAATGTGGCGAATTCTCAGCCACACAAAAGCAGAACGAAGACATGCAGATGGGCAGGGCTCTCCGTCTGCAGAGGGAGAGGCAAGGTTGGCTCCAAGAAACAAATAATTATCCAGGCCTTTTGTAACTCAAGTTGGACCACTTCTCCAGTGCCGATCCACAAAGACCCACTGCACATATTTGCTATTAGCTCCTTCTTTGTCTGGGGATTTTGTTAATGCCCTTTCTTCCTCTGGGTTGGTGTTGCCTTGTTCTCCTGCTTGACACCAACTGAAATAGCCTCGCAGGTTCTTTGTTTCTATTTTCTTCGAAATGTGTATTCCTCAATGAGGTTTCCTCTTAAGCTCTTCTTTTCAAAAGCATTATGAATTGAACATGCAGAGACTCAGCCTAACAAGACCAATGATCAATTTCCATTTCCTTTCAGTGCCAGTGGCCACCCAGGGGCCACCTAGACAGCCTTCCCAAAGACAAAGGGCGCCTGAAATGGACAACTTCATTTCATTCCCGGGGCTTGCCGTGGTTAGTGGGCGACAGAGACTCATCGCCCATAATAAATCCTTCCTCTGACCCTTTTATGTAATGCACAGCTGAGCTAAAAAGGAAATCAATGTCGCAATTTTAATTGACCACTTTCATTCTGTTAATTTATCTCCCCAAATCCTATGCCAGGGCTTTCTCTTGTCAAAACAGCCAATTCCTGTCAATGTGAAAATGCTTTGAGTTTTCTTCCTCCATTTTTCCTTCCTTCCTTCCTTCCTTCCTTCCTTCCTTCCTTCCTTCCTTTCTTCTTTCTCCATTTCTCTCTCTCTCTCTCTCTCTCTCTCTCTCTCTCTCTCTCTCTCTCTCTCTCTCTCTCTCTCTCTCTCTCTCTCTCTCTCTCTCTCTCTCTCTCTCTCTCAAGTATGATGCCTGTAAAAATCCTGGGTCTCCTAGGAAACCCTGTATGTTTTTCTTCTAAGTGTAGAAGCTCTTTTGGTGACGCCCACAAGCTCAGAATGGTGGAGACATGTGAAACGTCTCTAAGGAGAAAAAGACACTCATGCTGTACCATTTGTTAGTGTTGCTAAAGATGCTTGGGAAATGTTACTGAAATGGGATTGCCAGTGTCTCATTTAATCATGGCTAATTCCTGGAGAGAGGTCTCAATGATGAACAAACACCTTTATGTTTTCTGTCAGGACACACCAGGAAGTCGTTCTGGTTTCACTTCTACCTGGTCTTGCAGAATATCAGAACGTGACCTCCGGATGGAGAAGACTCACCCTTCTCTCAGCCCCGCGCTGTCGATGGAACAAAGCCAACCCCATACCACAGTGCAACCAGTGCTGTGGTGGAGATGGGTGGGGTGTGGACCCCAGCAGAGGGGAGATCCATGGCTTTTCCCACTGGAATCTCACGGCAAGGAATGCTTTCGGGGTTTTTTTTTTTTTTTTTAGGTCTTTGTGTAGTAGCCGCATCTTACTGAGACTTTCCTCTAAATGGAAGTTCTTTCGTGTGTCCTGTTACCTCCTAGCCTTCTCCCTAATCCCTTCCATACCATTTCCTCCCTCCACACTTTAAAATTTTTCAGCCTCACTGTATCAGTCATTTGTTTATGATCTCACCTTCATCAAAACAATACTCCCACAGTACTTTGTTAAATCACTCCTTTAGTCTGGAACCATTTTTGACACCATCAAAGGGTTGAGAAACTGTCTCCCAAAAAACTGTTAAAAAGTCACCTCTGGGGGGCTGGGAAGGTGGCTCAGTGGTAGAGCGCTTGCCTTGCATGCCTGAGGCCCTGGTTTCGATTCCTCAGCACCATATAAGCAAAAAGAAAAAAAGCCGGAAGTGGCGCTGTGGCTCAAGTGATAGAGCGCTAGCCTTGAGCTGACAGTGCCCAGACCCAGAGTTCAGGCCCCACGACTGGACCCCCCAAAAAAAATTAAAAAAAAAAGTCACCTCTGGGAAGTTGTCTTTTGGTGCAGGAATAACAATAGTGTACCTCTATGGTACTCCGGGATGGCAGTCCTGAGCAGAGGAATGGCTGTGGCCTGACTCATATAATGCCTATCTTTGGAAAGAAAGCCATTGCTCAATCTCTGTAAGATCTGAACCTGATGCCCACCTCCAAACCCAGGACAAAAACATTAGACCAAAGGTGCGCTTTTGAATAGTCAGATTCTAGTACCTACACATGGCGGAGACAAAGCTATTTGGTTTGGGTTTAAAGCGAGTCTTCAGCTACGGGTCCAGTATGCTTTAATCAGAGTGATCCATTTGCAGCATAGGAATCAAGCTCAGCACTGCAAGGATATTAGCAACGTATATCTACAAGAAGATTTTGATCTAGGGGAATTGGCACGTATTTGTCAAGTTCAAAGTGGAACATGAGCACATGGCCACAGGCAATCACTGAGGAGTTTTCCAGAAGATTGCCTTGAATTCTGAAGCATGGGAAATGATTTTAGAGACAGAGGCAAATGGCAGCCAAAGAAATGAGACTCCTGTGAAGAGATGCAGAAGGCATCATGAGAAATAGCAATTGGCCTGTACTTATATTGTAGCTATTCAGGAGAGAACAGGTTAGAAAGGGAGACAAATTCTAGAAAGATGTGTGGCTATTTTGTATTGGATACTGGGTCTTACATGTACAGTGTATGTTTTTAAGTAAGGAACCATCCAAACGCTGCAAAGAAGGCTAATTCAGAAATCTATGCAACAATTAAGATTTATTACCTTTTGTTTTTGTGGTGGTCCTACAGGCAAGACTAAGTACAACTAGATAAGTAAACACATAATATACCTGGAACTCAAAAATTTAAATCCCCCAACAAGAAATCCTCAAAGAAACAACTGCCCAGTAAATAAGTGGGCTAATGACTTAAAGAGAAACTTCTCTGAAGAGGAAAGAAGGATGGCTAATAGACACATGAAGAAGTGCTTAACCTCTCTAGCCATAAAAGAAATGCAAATCAAAACAACATTGAGATTACACCTCACCCCAGTTAGAATGGCTAGAATCAAGAACTCTAATAACAACAGATGCTGGAGGGGATGTGGACAGAAGAGAATCCTACTGCATTGTTGGTGGGAGTGTAAACTTGTTCAACCACTTTGGAAAGCAGTATGGAGGTTCCTCAAAAGACTCCACACAGAGCTCCCCTGTGACCCAGCAATCCCACTTTTGAGCATTTACCCAAATGATCACAAACAAGACCACACTAAAGCTACCAGCACAACTATGTTTATTGCAGCATTATTTACCATAGCTAAGATATGGAACCAACCCAGATGCCCCTCAGTAGATAAATGGATCGAAAAAATGTGGCATATATATACAATGGAATTCTATGCCTCCATCAGAAAGAATGACATTGCCCTATTTGTTAGGAAATGGAAAGACTTTGAAAAAATTATATTAAGTGAAGTAAGCCAGGCCCAAAGAAACATAGGTCCCATGGTTTCCCTTATTTGCAATAACTAGTATATGTCTGAGACAAGCAGATACGGTTGATGTTAGGCAAAATGAACCCCAAGATAAGGATTCAATTTTTTTTCTTTCTTGTAATTGTTTGTAAGATGATTTCTTTGTTGCTTTGTATGCCCCTCCCCCACAGTATAATCCCTGTTTTCACTTTATTTGATGTTGGTATAATTTGTAGAGGGAAAGGGAAAAAACCAATTGTTTAAATAGGGATACAGGTAGACCCATTGCAACAATGAGATGTACAAGCCGTTATGTCGAAAAATGAACTTTACAACTTTGGCAGGGGCGGGTGGGGGAGGAGATGGGAAGGGATGGGAAGGGGAAACAAAGGAGGAGGCAACAATGCTTGATAAGAAATGTACTCAATACCTTGCTCATGTAATTGTGACCCCTCTGTATGGTACTTTTCACAATAAAAAAAATTGAGAAAAAAAAGAGTTGTACTCTTTTCTTATATTACCTATTTTTTAAATCACTTTAGCTAAAAACTCTTAGCTCTTTCCTTTTATTTCTTTCAGCATATTGACAATAAAACTGTCCTGCCCTAATTATGTTGTGACTGTTGAAGCTATGAGGGGTGATCATTTCTCGACTTCCTTAATTAGTTGACATTTTAATCCTCAATTGCCCTGCTCTGATTAGTCAAGTAAAATATAAGACTGACTCTTCAGGTAGTTTTCTTCTGTATTTGAACCTAGTTAGAGCTGACCGCTCTTCCCAATCATCAAGTAAAGGTTAACTACCACGTGGCTTGGGGAGAGTAAAACAGCTTTGAGTTTTTAGTGTTACAATGTGCACTGAAAAATTCTAATATTCACAATGACAATTAGGTTTCTCATTTGAATGCCAGAAATCCGGTATTTTAGATTTTGTACAGAAGCATGGTGTTTGCTCTGCAAGTCAGTCAGTTCTAGGACATTTACATGAAGAATTTGCCACAATTTTGATAGACAAAATTTATTTTTAAAAAAATTCCACTTCCTAAAATTAAGTTTGGATTTAACCAGATCATTGAGACTTAGCCCTTTTTTGTCCCCTAAAATTGGTGATATTCAATAAATTTGAGAAAAAGAATAAAAAAATTTCAGCTGAATAGAATTTGAAATATAGTGCCTTCAATAGCACAGAAGACTCTGTTCTTTAAATTCAATAAACAAAGTAAATATATGAAGAAAAATATACACGTTTCTTGGTATCACAGTTATATATGAGCTTATTTATGAAATTTTTCTCTATTGTTCTCTGAATGTAAGAAACTCAATGACATGGCTGTTTTAAAAATGGATAACAAAAAAAGATATAAGAAAAAAATGGATAACAACATTTATTAACCAAGTAAATATACATAAATGTACATGCCTGAGGTCTAGGAACATTTGCTTTTGCTTTTAATTCTCTCATCTTTTGCTAATTTTTCTATTGCACAGGCTCTCGAATCTTTAACGGGTTTTTATTGTTAGCTTCATGACAACATTTCCAGGATCCTGTTTGCTCTGTCACTGCTGCTGTGTTTAGGTGGATACCTTTATTGAGTTATCAGAGCTGGGAGCTCTTCTGAGCCCTGAGGCATGTGGATATGGCCTGGGCGACTCAGGTTAATGTGCAATAATGAATCTGGGACTTAGCCAAATAGGGAACTTCTAATCCTGCATCTTGAGTTGTGATGCAGTTTCTTGCCTTTCTTATTTTCTGGAGATTTTGCTTTGTTACACAACTTCGGAAGAAGCAGTTTTAGACTTGCAGTGTTGGTGTGGAAATCACAAATTCATTAGTGGATATAGGGTTTAGAATGACATCCAATCTAATCTTCAGGAACCAGAGGAAAATCTCATAATGAACTTCTTCTTGCTCTGATCTACACAGCAAAGATTTCTGGAATTTTAATGTCATTAGTCTTACCAGACAGATTTCAAGCATTAATAAACTAATTCTTCTAACATCGAGGTTCTTTATTTCTTGAGACTTTGTCATGAGAAAATGCAAACAACCATTATATTAATGTGGCTGCAATACTTTGACTTTATAAACTTCATAAATGTTTTTAAATATAGAATGAGGTACATTTTTCTAAGTGAGAGCCCAGGGAAAACAGAGTTTCCAAGCACAGAATCAGTAGGTTAGTATCTGCTTCATAGTTCATGTTTAGCATTTTCTATGTTTAAAAAAAATTTATTGCCAAGGTGATGTACAGAGGGGTTATAGTTGCATAAGTAATAAGTACATATCTTGTCAAATTTGTGACTCCTTTCTATGATTTCTTTTAACTCGCTTTAGTGACCACAAGGTTGAGAGCATATAGCCTTGATTGTCCAGATGTAATTTTCTAACTTGGAAAGATATGGGGGCCAACATATTTGATTTCAGGGGCTACAAGTCAACTGAAAAAGTTAGCAATTACAGAAGTCTCTATGCATATTTGATTTGCAATGCATAAAAGATCTAGCTCACTTTGTCTTCATCCTAAGTATTTTTTTATATTCAACACAAAGGAGAATTTAGTTGATATTCCCTCAGTGATTTTGAGGGGGGGGTTACTTTTGTTTTATGGGTTATTCCATTTTATATAGACCCAGAAATACCCTTACTCTATACTTAATCTAGTGAGCCTCTCCTATTTTTCAGGTGCTATCCTAATAAAGTCTCTTCTGAGAAGCATTGTCTGTTACCCTGCTAATAGTCACTTTCATAACACCTGGCATTAACTATTCATGGTATTTCCTGCATCATCATGATACTTTCCCTACAATTCGTTTCTGGGAGGGCAAGAATAGATTCTTGTGACATTAGTATATTGCCACATGAAGGGGAGCAAATATGTTAATCAAGTAAGAAATGGGTGAATGGATAGTTAAAACTTCATCTTTTCTTTGATATGCTTTCTGAACATGATTCTCTTCTCTCAGTTATATATATTTTTCCAGTTGTTTTTGATTCCTTGTAAATAGCTCCTTAGGATTTTATCACATTTTGAATTCCTCTGTGATTTTTCTGCCTTGTTCTGTCTGGATAGTCATTCATTCGAGAAATAGTTTTTGAGTTTTTGTCCTTTTTTTTAAAATAGTGCACAAAGTACTTTGTGGTGCTGTCCAAAAAAAATTCTCAAGAGAAACACATTTAGATGATGACTAGGAGGGTCTCCTGGTCTAATAGAAAGAGAAAGTAGGCAGAAATAACAGTCTCATCAATGAAGAGCATCGTGTTAAAAGAAGGGAATAGATGCATCCAAAAGGAAGGACAGCATGAGCCCTTTCTGAACAGGAACAAGGCTTGCAGACATGCAAAGATGGAAATGACAGAATAAACAGAAAGGACATTAAAAGCCACGTAGCAGGAAAACAGCACATGCAACCATGCAACAAAGCTTGAGTGAAAGCAGTGTTTGTGAAGAAAGGGAGAAAAAAAAATGATGGCAGGTTGAGAAGGGGAGGGTCCTGAATTAGGTTATACAGTGATGATTTGTTTTGTTTTGTTTTATACCACTACAAGGAGGCTTGAACTCAGCGTCAGGGCTCTTTCCCTTAGCTTTTTTGTTCAATGCTAGTGCTCTACCACTTGAACCATAGTCCCATTTCTGACCCTTTGCAGAGTGTCTTGAATTTGTCTGTCTATGCTAGCTTCAAACCACAATACTCAGCTCTCAGCCTCCTAGAGTAGGCTAGGATTATAGGCATGAGCCACTTGTGCCTGCTTTACGCAGTTAAGATTTTTCTAGGCCAGCAAGATTACTGAAAGCTTCTTTTACTAATTGACTCAAGGTGCATTTCCCCACAAAATATTTCTATATCTAGCTTTTCTCTGTGAAGCTTCAAAAATTCCTCTTATACCATTCCAGATTCCTTTACTTATTAATTTATGATTGTTTAAAGGGTTCTTGTAGCAAATCCAACAGAAATGCTTCAGGAAAAATGACTGTCAACCCATCTGAACCCATCTTCATGAAGCTCAAATATCTCAAATATCATCACTGGCTTGAAACCCCAAAATTTATCTGACCTGTAGTTCCTGAAGGACATCCTTTCAATGCCAGAGTTCCTCATAGTAATTTTCTTCATTCTTTGGGGAACTTTGTCACCAGATTTGCTATTCCTGGAGTCATTTCCTTGTTTTTTACAGTCCTCTGTTTTGTTGGATTATGGAAAAGTACATCAAAGAGAGGCCATTGACCTGTATTGCAATAATAAACTTTATATGCAATGTTGAATGAGACAGATCTACAGTAGCCATTCATTAAATGCTTAATGAATAAATAGATACGTAAGTAGATATTGGATCGTGTTAAAATGCATATTCCTCATTATTGAAGTTGTGTCTCTCTATTTGATAACCTCAACCACTCTTACTGGCATTGTATTACTGGCATGGTAGACAAATAAATTCTGATTAAATAAATGTTTTAACTCCTTCAGAGAAAGGAGCTGTAGAAAAACCCCAAGGATGTAAAAAAACTATGCAGAGCATTCGATATGGTAGGTGGACACATATGTTTTCTGTATGTCTCTCATTTACTGATTCCTGGCATATTAGCTTTCAGTAAAGTGTAACAATTGTTGATGTAAAAAAAAGTTGAACAAACAAACCCGATTCAAAGATTTCATATCTTTGAACAAAACAAGAGTTCTGGGCTTTTATGACTTGCACAAATAAACAGAAGCTGAATATGGTTAGAGCTATCCATGTCTAATATTTTAATTCCATTGTTCAATAATTCCCATTCCCTTGCATTATTTTTTGCTTTATTATACTCTTATAACACTCTCAAATATATCTATAAAACTTTACAGCCCTTTTCCAATGGCATATGGTGTGTGTTCTGAAGAGAAACATGTTTATGAGCAGAAAGATGGGAAGAAAATGTAAAGTGCTCTAGAGGGATTTGGGGAGGGCTGGCTGGCTGGGAGTGTGGCAGGCGCATTATAGTATATCAGGCCCTTGCTGTCTGATGTTGAACCCTTCTGTTTCAACAGTGTGGGAGACTGGGAACCAGCTATGTAACTTTGATGGGACTAGGATTCCTTTCTGGGTTTTGGGGTGGGTTTTTTTTGCCTTGATTTTGATGAATTTTGAAGTCAAAAGTTCCTGAATCAGTAGTATTTCACTTCTAAGTATTGTGGAATAACACAATTTTGGAGGAGGAGAATATATTTAGAGTATAGATGGAAGAGTGAGGCAAAAAGAATACCATTTTCCTGTCCCCTCTCTCTGCCTCTCTCTGTTCCCCCTCTCCCCCCCCTCTAAGATTCTGTGCAGACCAGGGAAGTCTGTACCCCTTGGGAGCAGTTATCCATTCACAATCACTCTTGAGAAACCAAAGATACTGGTTCTAAAAGTAATTATGTTATAATGATCACTGGTCAGTACTAATTCCACCTGCCTTCCATACGCTTTCTTTGCAATCATAGCCGCACAGACCAGGCACCTTAATGAGATCCCTGCCTGCCTTCTTCCTTGTTGGTTCCCATCTGGTCACCAAATATGGTCAACTGCTTAATTCTTGTTCCTTTTCTAGCCCCTTTCTTCCTTCACCTTCACAGGTATCACCCGGATGTGGTGAACTTATCTCACCTGATCTGTTTCAATTCAGTCTTATACAATCTCTCTGGACTCCAAACCACCAGCCCCACCCCACCCTGGCCCCACCCACCCAGCATGTCATCCTTGAGATCACTCTCTTCTAGGAAGCCAGTAAGTAGGAAGATTCCCCCTTTCCCTCTCAGCTAAGAAATCCCCAGTAGTTTGCTCAGGTTAACCTGTTCCCCCAATCTTGACCTAACTCACCCTTGCAGCTTTTTTCTACAGCCCATCTACCTGGCTTCTGGATTGGTGGCCTTACCTAATACTTACAGTCTTCCCACCTAATTCTTCCATCTTCTCCATCCTTTGCAATATGGCTGCTGTGTCAGAGCATAGCTCAGGGGCTTTTGTATGTATTTCTCTAGTTATAACTACTCCTTTCACCCTGCTCCCTGAGTGTGATTCGTGGCATTGCATCTATTGTACAATGTCTGTTTTATATTAGAGTTTCTAATTTTATTATCTCTTCCTCCAGTGACTGTCAATCATGTCCTCATATCATGTTGAGTATCCCCATTATCATCAGACAGTGTGATTTTAAATAAACCTGGAATTACCTCTGCACAAAGTGCTGTACAGGTCGATATCCTTGCATTCCTAAATGGACTAGTTTTTTCTTATAGCTACCTATTACAAGTTAAATTAGAAATCTAGGATCTGCCTTTAGTCAGCAATTTAGAGGAAGAATTTCAGTGTAGGTTAGGGAGAATACTCGTGCTCTCTGCCAGCATGAGTTGATCAAACATAGATTTGAAAATAAAATATTTAAGGATAATGGTCTGGTGATTCCTTCTCTGAATTCTTTAGATTTTTCTTCTAGGTGCTCTAAATGTAAGCTAGGTCTTTCGAGACTTGCTTAGTGCTGGATAACTCATTGTAGAATTCCTGCCATTAATTGTCATACTTATAAAACCTTACTTACTCTAGGCAATTTGGTATTGTATTTGTATTAGAGATGTGGTTCTAGCATAAAATCTTCTTTGTAAGAACATAGCAGGCATTTCTGTTGGAATTTCTATCAGAAAGAGCTGTTACTTTTACTCTTGGGTCATTTCTGTGGGTCTTGTGAGTAGTATATAGGATTGCTACAATAATATTAGTTGCTAGCAGCTCAGAATCTTATTTTCAACTTTATTTTGTTAAGGATATAATCTGACCACCTGACACACACATACCTTATTACTGGTATGTTTTTACCTAAATCCATTACATCTCACTTTAATGTTTTCCCTTTAATTTCTATGCTCTATCTATCTATCTATCTATCTATCTATCTATCTATCTATCTATCTATCTGTCTGTCTGTTTTCTATTTATCCATCCATTTATGTACTTTCTACTTCTGTAAGTTATAACTTATTTACCAAAAAAGTAAGTCTTGCATAGAAACAGGGCTCAAGAATTAATGACTGATGAATAAATCAGTAAATAAATATTCAAGTAGCTTCTATTTTCCTGAAGGTACTGAAAAGAGAGCACTTAGTACATAGGAGGTACTAGTTTTAGTCATACTGGGTATTGGAGCTCAGTTATTTATAATACCACTGAGTCATGCCTCCAGTCCCTTTATTTTTTAAAAAATGAATTAATGATGCAATGTATGTAGTAGTACATTTTCCTACTGTAGTCCTTGTTATGAGGATGTGAAGAGAATGGTAGTTTTCATGCATGTCATTCTGTCTGGGCACCACTGTATCTGTTAACTCTACTGGGCAGCAGTCAGATAAAGGGCATTCATATCTCTCTTACCTCCACTCAAGAAAGGTTAGGGCTATGAGATATGCACAAGAAGAAGGTCAAGGAGCACAGATTGCTGGTCCCTGTTATATGTCAAAGCGAGACAACTGAACTGCATTGAGAAGGTCAAGAGTAGTGGAGGCTGGGGACAATGTCACTTGTGTGTATGACTGTTCATGGGATCTGAAGAAACCTGAGCACAAATGTCAGCCTTCCTGACCTGATCACACAGGCCTCCACATAGAGGTGACCTCCAGGCCCTCCTGCTGAGGAGTTCAAAGTTCAGACTCCCAGAGCAATGAGATGGGGGAGAGCCATCCAGGGAACAGGAAGCAAATCCATGGGCAAAGTTCTGCCCGCAGTAAGGAAGGGAAGGCCATTTTGAGCTGAAAAATTTTAGGTTTTAGGTTTTTTATTGCATATGTTTTATACAATAAAAGCGTATGCTCCTTATTTGTCTTTCCTAAATGATTTTTAAATGAAGATATACGGTTGCTAAGGTGCCTACAATTTAAAATAGGTTTGAAAAGATTTCTGTGACAGTCATAATTACTGAATTATTAAGAGTAAGCACAGTTGAAACACATAGGGAAAAAAACCCATGAAGATGTGGATTTTAAAAAGGAACAAACATCAATTACTAGAAGATATTACTTTAAAAACTCACAAAAATATTATCAATCTGTCTTACATCCCAGTATCCTTATATGAGCTAGTCAAATTACTGTTAATTTCTATCTATCTATCTACTTATCTAATGTAAATTTTGAATTATTTAGTATCAGGAGCAAAATTACATCTCAAGATAAATCTAAATGTCTCTTTTTGTCAGATTGGAAGGGGTGTGATGCTCATTTGTTTCGGTATCAATACATTTAGGGCTATATAGGATACTCTATTTTAGTAATGTAACTTGTTGTTAGTCTCCAGGCAAACATTCTTCCTTTATAATGACTCCTGATTTGTCCTAAGTCTTACAGTTTACATGGTCTTAAATATTTTAAATCTATGAACTACTTTAAAATACATATAAATATACACATGAAATATCATTTGTGTTATTTGAAAGTTATCAAACACTAGCTTTTCTTTTAAATAATTGTTTTATCTAAGCCAAAAGCTGCTACATCCTGTCTTATTTTTCATGCCATCTTCAACAATGGTGAAGGGTAAACTGCTAAGCATTCTTGAACCAGAAAGAAGAGTTAAAATAGAGAATCAATATACTATACTACCAAAAGTAATGCAAATCGGAGAGAAACTGTGGGACAAGAAATCTCTTTATTCTCTAAGTGTGGTACTTGTGAAAGATAACCATAGGGTGTGTGTGTGTGTGTGTGTGTGTGTGTGTGTGTGTGTGTGTGTGTGTGTGTGTGTGTGTGTGTGTGTGTGTGTGTGTGTGTGTGTGTGTGTGAGAGAGAGAGAGAGAAAGAGAGAGAGAGAGAGCGAAAGAGAGAGAGAGAGAGAGAGTTCCATGTCTGCTATAGCTATAGCCTTTTCTTTTCCTTTTCTTTCCTTTTCTTTCCTTTTCTTTTCTTTTCTCTTTTCTTTTCGCAGCTGTTAATTTTTTGGATGGAACCTAAATAATAAAGCATATACCAGGGAAAAAGCTCAATTCCATCCAGGTTTACTGTTCAGTAGTGTTGTAGTGGTTATGAGCCTTTTACAGCTGGGGAATGAGGGTCTTTTATGCACACTAAGCAGTGTATGTTCTCCTGCCTTACTAGACTAGACACCAGCCACACAGGCTCCTGCCCCAGCTAACACTGGGCCAGCGAACTCCACAATGTTTTCAGCATATTCAGTCATCTGCCTTACAGAGACTCCGATCATTACTATTGATTTGGCTTGGTGTTTAATCTGGTTGTTAACTTTTACATCACTGTACAATGACCAATACTTTGGGTAGCGATGTAATTCTTCCAGGTTTATCCTCTCTCCTGAAGTTAACTATGCTCATGTTGCATTAAACTCCAGACAGGGGAATAGGTTTTAATAACATCAACACTTAATAAAATAACTTTTCCATCAGCCTTCTCATAATGGCATTAACAAGAAAAAAAAGCAATTTCTCTCAGGCTGCTCTGTAGATATTCTGCTGGCTCTGTCTCTCTAACAGTTTTTATAGTAAACGTGTACTTGGCACACTCGACTTTAATGTTTCTGGTTGGAGGGCACTGGTTTTTTTTTATTATTATTTCTTGTCACCAAATGTGATATTTTGAGTACTCAAATGCACAGCAGGCAGGGAGGGATAAACTGGTTTATATTGAGACTACAGAGGTAAAGTATGTGAGGATCATCCACGTGTATAAAATGAGCTTTGGGGAAATGGCCTCATCTCGGGATGGATGTCTGATGCTGTTCTAAACAATGCTTTAGAAGGGCAGATAACACACGTGGCCACGTTCCTTTCACATTCAGAGCTGGCAAAGGGAGTGCTCTTCTTGGATGCATGCTGAGGCGACAAAGCTTACGTCTTGCCTTTGTCACAGAATGTCTCATACCATGACCCCAGAGATGAATGAACACATCTCTTATGAGCAGTAGAGTTTTCAAAGTGTTGTTTGCAGTGACCGCCAACCGTTTTCCCATCCAGATAAAGGGGTCTGCCTACACACAGATGTGGCCTGGATATTCAAGCTGACCTAACTGGTACACATTGGGTACCTACTGAACCAGGTCCCGCAGAAGCCTGTTCTACTGTGTGGCATGTCAGACGCAAGACAGATGGTGGGGTCAGTACGAAGGAACTTGTTTGTTGTTGCCGATTGAAGGCCATGTCTCTTGCCAGCATGACTCCACAGACTTCTCCTGGCACTGGTGACCAAGGGGAGACAAACAATGTTGTTCAACAAGCATTCTGAAAGATAGCATATGGCCAGAAAGAAATCTCTAGAGGATAACCAGGATGTGCTGTGTTGTGTTGCACTGTGGTAGCATTGCTTCTGAGCAGTAGGGGGCATGACGAGTTCATCAGGCTAGAGGTATAAATAGAAGTAACTGGAAACAGCAGGAAACGTCATCTGGAGAGCTTGTGATTGGAGAGCAATTGGATTGGGCTGTGTGCTGCTTCTAAGAGGGATTTGCTTAATAAACTACATTAGGTTTGTTCTTTCTTATTTTAGTCCCAGAAAATATGCATAGAGGTTGAGTTCTAGGGTGACAAAGTGTTGAGAAATACATACATCTATATATCTATAGATCTATAACTATATCTATAGATCTATAGATATATAGATGTATGTATAATGTAGATATATGTTACATAGATACGTATGAACTAATAAGAGAGAAGTATTAATGGTGCTGGGCTAGAGGCTTAGTTAATTGGGAGTGTGTGGAGAAGTCACTCAAGTCGGTGTGCGCTAATTAAAGCATGGTGTTCTCAGGGATTTAGAGAACCAAGAGCTTTTTATATTTTTTTTTTTGACTGCTTCTGGGCTATTGTGCAACACAGTGATGAGTTCCGCTGATTTTAGTCACATAGCTGGCATGGTTAGATGTATGCTATTCTCATCACAAAGGTTTGTAGATAGCAAACATTAATTATCAAATACAACACCAAGGTGATCCCATGTGAACTTTCCAGAAATTGTATAATTCTGCCATTGAGTTTAGTCCTTTTGAAAAATGAGAAATCTGCCAAGAATTGCAGATTCTGAAGCTTGTCAGATTCGTAAAGCTTATTTGAAATGAAGATCAATTTCCAATTCAAGATGCTGGAATTCTGTCAATCCTATTTTGATCTACACAAGGTCAAGTCCATCCGTGAAGAACAAGTCATGGCCCCTTGATTCCCTTGCCCTTTGCTCCTGATAGGGAAAAAGGAGTTCCTGTAATACGGATGGATCAAAAGCAAGAAAAAAAGATTTTTTAGGAAACTGCCATGAGCTCTCTTTTCTTCTGAAATCAAATCATAAAAAATGAAAATATGTAATATGAAATGGGCTCATGAATAAAGATAAAAGTATTATGAAACAAAATAAAAACCATTAAGTATTATTTTAAAAACTGACTGATACTTCCAGATAACAATCAAAAGGGAACTCAAACATGGTACGTTTATTTTTATTCAAGGATTTAACATTTCTCAGACTTCACATATTTAAAATTTCACTTTCACTTGAGTTTAACCAACTGAGGCATAAGTACTTTGGTTTTAATGCTAATGGCCACACACCGTGTCTTGTATTTCTAGCCTGAATATTTTTTATGATGTTTATAAACATCAGAAGGCAGGGGAAGAGATTAAAAACTAACTTAACAGTGCTGTATTAACATGATGTCATTGTGTGATTCCTCATCTAAAGTGAGGCCCCAAAAATGAAAGAAAGGCTAGTAAACAAACTTCTTTCTCAGAAAGAATGGGTAGGAATAAGCTGGGATTTGAATGGGGATCTTATCTTGCTACCCATGTCTATCTCTAAAGAGGAACAAAGAAGATATTGGAGATAACACAAATTTACTGTCAGCCTATGGGAGGAAAAAGCTGAATTTTCTCTTGTTTCTCCTAGAAGTCTTCATCTTCCCAGCCTCAAGTTAGAATCCAAAATGGAGAGCAACTTTTTGACTCTGAGCTATGTGTTTGCTACCGGCCAAAAGAAGTTTGTGATGTGACAGTCGCTGGTTGTAGGAAGAGCAATCTTAATAGGCTGACATGGGCATGTCTCAGCACATAGAAGAGACTTAGCTGGAAGCCATTGGAGGCTAAAAGGAACATAGCTGGTGTTGGCCAATTGTCTAGAAAGGTCTACATGCACAAGGTTGGCTGTTAGAGTTTTATGATTCTAGGGTTTGGGAGAGAGATTTATACCTTCTAGATTCAGCAGGGTCATTTGAAGGAAGATTTGGAAGGCTGTTACAATAAACCTATTTGTCCAGGAAAGGTGGTCCTGGTACACAGAAGTGTGAGGGATACATTGCTAACAGCATCATAATGGGGAGTGACAGAAAGTTTCTCCCAGGCTACAGAGAAATGAGAGAAAGGTCCTTGAAGATTCAATAAAAATATCCTACAAGTAAAAGAGTCAGTACTTAGGCATCTATGCTATATGAGGTGATCATAACATCAAAACATACAACCATCAGACATGCCAGCCTCCTTTGTTCCTCTGTCTCCTTCCTTCCCAGCACACTGAAGGACTGGAGTAACACAGAGAAGAGGAAAAGGAGGCTGGAGGAGACCAGCACACCTCTCTTTTCTTTACTGATGCCGTATAGGGTCCTCCTGCTAAGGAAAATGGCTGTCTGTAAACAGGACCACACGTTTCAGGTTGTGTTTTTATTATCTGAGAATGTTCCACTGCTTGAAAGAGACAAGAAAAGCTCTGGGATTTTATCGAAAGGCAAGATAAAGTACCTCACCGGTAGAAGAAAGAATTGAGATTCTTCTGGCTTGTTCTCATAATAGGATTCATTCAATAAACTAGAGAAACATTTTTCATTATATCCGAGTAAACTTTTGTGTCTGGTACCACAAAACCAAACTTAAGTTTGAGGTGAGGGTGAGTTGAAAGTCTAGTAGATTTCCAAACATAGACGAAGGAGAATGCTCACTTTTGAATAATTATTAGCCCCATAAACCTGCTTCTATGAATCCCCAAATAGGTAGAATGGGGAGGACCAAATATAGAGGGTGTTGTTGCTTTATGCAAAGTAATTGCTTGCATTTTTGAGCTTGATTCCTGTCATGGGACCTATGCTTGGCAAAACTCAAACAGACCCAACTTGAGTGTCCCTCGCCAACGGACTGAACTGCACATATCAATCCCCTGCCTGCTGCCCAAACCATGGTCAAGGTTAGCTTCGAAGTCAATGTCAGCTCAGGACATGGATCCAGATACCTGTGGTAGAGTTAAATTCCATTTGGTGTAGTACAGGAAATGGATAGTGAACCCTGTCCTTCTATAATGCAGAAAAGGACAGGAATTTAGATCCTAATGTAAAGTAAAATAGATGGAAAAGAGAATCACTTATGATTTTTTGTCATTAACCTACACTCAAAGACCACAAGGCTGCTCTGGACACAGATTATCATACTGCACAGTAAAGATGGCAAACTGGTGTATTTCTGGCATTACATGTGAAAACTGGCCTTGAGAATTCTATAGCATAGTTTAAAGAAATCTTCATGTAACATTAAAGGGAAAAAGAGAAACTACCTTCACTCATATGACCCAGAGAGGTGCCAATATGTGAGGATCTTTTTTCTCAAAAAGCAAAGTGAAAAGAAATGAAAGAAAAGAGGGAAGGGAGCGAAAGAGGGAGGGAAAAGGGAGGGAGGGAGGAAGAAAACAAAAGAGGAAGGGAAAATGGGAGGAAGAGAGAAAAGAGGGGACATGGGGGGAGCAAGGGAGGGAGGAAGGGAAAGAGGGAGGGAGGGACAAAGGAAGGAATAGAGGAAGGGACAAATGAAGGAAGGAAGGAAGGGAAGAAGGGAAAAAGAAGGAAGGAAGGAAGGAAGGAAGGAAGGAAGGAAGGAAGGAAGGAAGGAAGGAAAAGAGGGAGGGAGGAAGAGAGGGAAGGTAGGAGAGAGGGAGGGAGGGAGAGAGGAAGGAGGGAGGACAAAACAGATTACAGAGACTTTTTTCATTCACTCTCAAACTTGCTCTCAGGAAAGGTTGTCCCTGTCAAATTTAAATTCTACACACCCTGCTTTCATACTCTTTTCTCATAAGTAGACTTAAGAAACTTATTTCTTTTACAAAATGGTATATAACAATCTCTGTTTAAAAAGGACTGTCAATTTCTCTTTGCCTTTTTGTATTGGTTTAACTATATAAATGCCACATTTTTCTGTTCTTCCTGGCTTTGATTTTTTGACACTTGAATAGCTTATGATTCTTTAAAATTTGGCTCTTCTAAGACTATTTTGATGAAAGTTTTGATCAATACTCTCTGGAAACTTCTATGAAAGTTATGAGAGTTACTTCTTTTGTTGTTACTTTCTCAGTCTAAAAGTATACATTCGTAATAGAAATTGAGGACATATTAAAACAAAAATGAAATAAAAATTGTCCGGAATTTCTGTTTTCAGAAAATTTTTGTTTACGTGTGGATATTATCATTTCTATTTTCTGCCACATACACATAATATCTGAATAAAACTGCAACTATATTTAGAGACAGTTTGGTTTCATGTTTTTTTTTTTTAACTCATTAACTGACCATTTCCTTGGGACAATTTATATTACATTTTTAAGTACCATAGATTTTTGAAGAAAGAAGTTATATTCACTGGACTAGGGTTATCCAGAAGAGAGCATATTTTTAAAATCCTACTTGGTGGGGTGTCTCAGTGCCTGAGTCAAGCACATTCCACCAGTGAGAGCAAATTCTGTGAACTGCAAAGGGAATTAACCCAGAAAAGTGATTTGATGGTCACTAATGATTACTGATGGAGATGTCTGAACCACTTGTCCACAGCTGGAGAGCAGGGACAACTGAATCTAGACACTGGGATAAGAAACTTTTGTATTATCTGTGATTGTGCCAATTAGAGAAGCCTGTCTGGGTGACTCCATGTCACCCTCTATAAAATGGTAAATATAACCTTGTGTCTTTCCACACAGGGGGTTTGAGAATCTCAGTTGCGCACGCACTTAACCATTAAACAATACCTTTTTTGAGTCACAAAGAAATCACCACACCTATTAATGAATTACCGAAGTATTCATTTACTTCACATTTTTAGTTTCTATGGAGAGTAGAATCTGAAAGGGAAAAGCATTTCGAAAATGAATTTTTTACAACCCCATTCTTTACAGGCAGTCTTGCAAAGTTCAACTTATCAAAATCTGGGTAAAAGGAATTATTCCTAGTAAGGGTATATGGCCCAAGTGGTAGTAGTGTGTGTGGAGGGCGAATGTCTACTGTTAATAGGAGAAGTTTTTTTTGTTTTTTGTTTTTTGGTCTTGGGGCTTGAATAGTAGGCCTGGGTGCTGTCTCTCAGCTCTTCAGCTCAAGGCTAGTTCTCTACTACTTGAGCCATAGTGCCACTTCCGGTTTTCGGGTGGTTTATTGGAGATTAAGAGTCTCACAGACTTTCCTGCCCAGGCTGTCTGCCTCCTCAGTAGCTAGGATTACAGGTGTGAGCCACCCAGCTGGGGTGACTTTTTGTCCTTACACATCTCCCTGACATGGCCATTCTTACTCCTATCATGATTCCCAGTTCACCAAACTCCACTATGCATTCCCATAAAGCTGAAGTCCAGGAAAGGAAGAGTTTAAGGTTCATCTCAGAGCCAGCTCAGAATCCTCCGACTCTGGAAAACATTATTGTCTGGCTTTAAGATATTTTCTAAGTTAAGTGATCAGTTTTTTTTTTTTGGGGGGGGGGGTCCTGTCGTGGGGCCTGAACTCCGGGCCTGGGCGCTGTCCCTCAGCTCTTCAGCTCAAGGCTAGCGCTCTACCACTTGAGCCACAGCGCCACTTTCCGGCTTTTTTCTTTTTTGCTTATGTGGTGCTGAGGAATCAAACCTAGGGCCTCAGGCATGCAAGGCAAGCGCTTCTACCACTGAGCCAACTTCCCAGACCCAGTGATCGTTTTTTTTTTAAGCAGAAGGAAAACATGGAGAACGACATGTTCATATGGTGGGCTTTTTCAGTTCCACTCCAAGGTGAGTTGAAGACTCTTTTACATTCTGGACAATCAGCTGGAACTCTATTAACTGGTATATGAAGTAAATGAAGGAAGTTAAACTGTAAGTTCCAGACAAAATGGAAAATATATGAAATAGAAAAAATATACTCAATTATTGGAAGGAGAAATTAAGCAAACATAAAGAACCAGAACATATCTGGTCATTCTACAAGAGAAATTCATTTTGCCATTTCTATTGTATAAACCATCTGCTCCTGCTTTGGTAACCTTGGAAGGAAGATCAGCAAGCATATTCATCATCTCTGCTAGGGGTTTTGATCATTTTTTTCTGGCAAAGGCAGGAGAACTTTGGCTACTTGCATCAATCCCTTTGCCACAATCAATCGATTAAAATCAAGAGAAAAAAAAGTGCCTCTGAGTGACACGATTGTTGGAGCTTTCCTCAGGATTGTTGTGACTACTTGTTGACACGTGGGTCACCAGTGTCACAATGAAACTGCAACTCTGCAGGCTCACACACTGGGGGTGGTACCTTCCAGAGACCTGAACAGCAAAGCCCTTGGGCTCACTACGCGAATTTGATACCTCAAGGAGGAGTGACAAGTGAATTATCCTTAGGTGAGTGATCTTTTTTTTTTTTCTCTTACAAATCCTATTTTTATTCATGCCACAGAAGTATGCCCAAGAGCTCCAGTACATCCACTAAATTTAACAAATACGGCCGTATACCTTTCAGTTGCCACCTTTGATGAGGTGATGTTGACAGAAGGGAAATATACATGGAGATGTCAGCCTGGCACGGGGTGTGGGTGATGGTGGTGGTGGTGGTGGTGGTGGTGGTGGTGGTATACACTGTTAATAGGAGAAGATGTCAAAAAAAATGAAGCATAATAATAGTGCAATTTATCCTTGCTAAACGTACTGCAGTGTGCTATAATTAAATATGAAAACCTAAATTTATCTCTATGTTCGCTTGTCATTAATTTAACAGGGAGTGCACATGTTCTAATCTAATGGCTGATTTTTTTTCTCTCCATGTGCAGCATATTAAAATGTATATTAGCCTCAAGGTGCATAAACACAAAATAATAGACCAAAGGTTTTGGCCTGTGGAGAAAAAAAAATCCATGCTCAAAGGCCGTCAAGTAGCTGTGATGCAGTGAGACGCTCACTTAGACTCATTAAACCCAAGCTCTCTTTTGCTTGTCTTTTGTACTGCACGACAGAAGCCTCTTTGTTGTATAATAATTCATTCCAAGTTCGTTCCAAGCTACCGAAACTGGTGAACTGTGGCCATTTTAATGAGAAGTATTGGTGGTATGCATAATCTGGAAAGCCACGTGGGCCAGGCAATCACAGAGCACCGCAGCCAGCAAAATGAGATATTGTCGAAATCACAAATTTGTCAAGTTGTTTTTGGACAGGGTATTATAATAAGCACTAAAATATGCATCCTATTACTCTGTATCTGCCAGTCAAAGATCACTGTAATGAATGCGTGCTGCAGGGTAGAGCCAGGCCGTTTTCCTAAGTAAAACAAACCACAGTGTACAGAAAAGAATTATGTGGGCTTTTTTCTCTTTCCTTTTTCTTTCTTTCTTTCCTTTTTTTTTTGCATTGCTGGAATTTTTTCCCCCAAATATATAAATCCTTTTGTATCAGGAGTCAAGTTCTTCTGCCATAGTGTCCAGAGCTAGAGGTAAATACACAGATCTTGCCGCTGCCAGGGATCTCACATGAATACATTGCTTTCTTAATAGGTGTGCTCACCAACTGCGAATACAAAAACCTCAAACTCAAGGCTCAGATTGAGTCTAATGAAGAATTCCTGAGAGACAAAAGAAAAAAAAAAAAAGGCAAAAATCTTTCCCCCAATGATCCTGGGCCTTATGTTTTATCCATCCTTACATCAAATGGTTTAGCCTTTGAGACTTTTGCTGTGTTTATTTTGGTCTATGTCTTGGTTGGTTTGCTTTTTTTGTATTTATATTTTAGTTTTTGTCCTGGTACTGTGGCTTGATCTCAGTGCCAAAATGCTTTCCCTTAGCTTTTTTTGCCCAAAGTTGGTGCTCTAGCATATGAATCACATCTCTACTTCTAGTTTTTTTTTTTTTCTCTTGGTGCTGGTCCTGTGACTTGAACTCAAGGGCTGGGCACTGTCCTGAGCTTTTGATCTCAAGGCTAGTGCTCTACCACTTGAGCCGCAGCTCTACTTTCAGCTTTCTTCTTAATTGGAGATGAGTCTCACAGACTTTCTTGCCTGGATGACTTTGAAGCATGGTCCTCAACTCTCAGCTTCTTGAGTAGCTAAGATTAGAGGCATGAGACACTGGTAGTTGGCTTGCTTCTTCCCACTTTCCCTTTTTTGAGTGGTTCATTGGAGAAAAGAGTCTCAGGGACTTTCCTTCCAATGCTGGCTTCGAATGGAGATCCTCAGCTCTCAGCTTCCTCAGTAGCTAGGATTACAGGTGTGAGCCACCAGTGCCCAGTTGGTTGACTTTTTAGATGAACTGGAGATTGTGAGGACAATTAGAAGTGATGGTTGCCTGTCCTACCTGCTTTAATAAGTACCCTGTTTCAGAAAACTAAAGCAAGATTGCATTAAAAATGGCTCTTGGAAAGTATGTATGACCTATATACTTTATCATGTCAACTGGAACTCTTCTGTAAATGAAAGGGGGATGGGTCATTAATAATTATAAAGCCATAAAAAGCATTAGTGTAGAGCAAACTAGTCTGCAGGATTATACACTATAATCACTATACAGTATAGCACACTTTGCTATTTCAGGCATTATGTATTAAATATGTTGGGCCTTTTTGTTTTGCATTCAGTCAGTGGACTGACTCTTCATAAGGTTTAACTAGAGATTGGGTGACTGTTAAATAAACTTTACTGAGTAAGTCTTTTAAGATCACTAAGCATGAAATGAATTAAACCAAACAGTATAAATCGTCATGGTATTTATTAATATGACCTGTGGTGGAAAAGTAGGTAAAACTAAGTACTATAAAAACTCAAATAAGTATGGTGCCAATGTAGTCTGGAGTCTAAGGATCTCAATTTGAAGCCAGCAAACGCAGGAAAGTCCTTGAAATCCTTAACTCCAGTTCATCAGCAAAAAGGCAGAACGTAGAGCTGTGGCTCAAGTGGCAAAGTGTCAGTTTGGAGTATAAAAAGCATCTAGAACAAGCCCTAGTATTGGCACACACACACACACACACACACCAGAAATGCACATAGTAAATATTAATGTAAGAATGAAATAGATACTTTTTGTTTCAGAAAGGAGAAATACAATATATTGTGGGAAAAACTAAACAGCTTCTTGGAATAGGTCCTGAGAATACGCTGAAAAACTCATAGAGTGACAATAGGCAAGGAGAACACAGAGTGAGAGGATTGGCTTATTATGAGCCAAGATACTGAAATCCTTATAGAAAGGATCATGACATGTTTGGAGACCATTTGACTTGGAGATAATTTGTGTGTAAAAGAATAACAAAAAGAAGGGTTAGCAAAACAGGTTGCATTGATAATCTTTGAATACAATTGATATATATATATATTCAATATACACAGTATATTCAATATAATATATACATATATATGTATACATAGATAGATAGATAGAGACAAATAGTTGCATGGAAGGCTTGGGAAATGAGCCAGGGAAAGAAGAAATTGTCATATATAAGAGAAATAGATGGAGAAGCTGGGAGAAGAAAATGTGCAGTTAATGAGAGACTTCCTAGCTAGGTGCAGGTGGCTTATACCTGTAATCCTGGCTACTCAGTAGGTGGAGATCTGAAGATTGAGCTTCCAAGTCAGCCCTGGAAGAAAAGTCTGTGAAACTCTTATCTCCAATGAATAAGCCACCAAAAAAGCTGAGCAACAGTGGTAGAGAGCTCGCCTTGAAGGAAAAGCTGAAGGACAGGGCCTAGTCCCTGAGTTCAAGCCTCAAGCTCCCAAATCAACAAAGCAGAGTGGTGGGGGCGGGGGAGAAGGAGGGTAGGAGAGAAGGGAGGGAGAGAAGGGGAGAGGGAGGAAGAGAAGGAGGAAAGGGGAGAGGGAACAATGAGCAACAAAGCAAGGGGGGGCGGGAGAGATAGAGACAGAGACAGAGAAGAGTGAGTTTCTAAAAGCTGAACTACAGAGCTGAGACTTATTCACATACCTCCTAAGTTGCAGTGTATATCCTTATCATCTTCTATTTCCTTAGCCCGCCAGCCCATCTCATTTTCACTGTCGAAGGCTCATTGATGCATGCGTGACAGTTTCCTTCAGTTCTACTTCGAGAATAGGCTGAGTGATAGCAATGTGGGTTTACATGACCGAGAGACAGCCGAAGCTAATCAGCATTCTCTTGACTGCTTCAAGGTGTGAACACTTTGGGATTGTGACAACGATCAGTACAGGTTTGAAAGGAAAGATGCGTGCAAAGCAAATGGGAGCCCCGAGTTTGTCTCAAGAGATGCCCATAGCTGTAGTCATGGAAGCCTAAAAGTGTAACAAGTACCCTGGGATGAAATGTCTGGTGTCTTGGAGCTGTGGTGCATGGCGAATGAATCTCCTTTGAGCCAGAAGTCTCTGTCTCTGGGGCTCATTCCTGACTGCCCATGTGCTCTGTCTGGTGCACATAGAGAAGTGTGTGTGTGTGTGTCGTCTTTGTGTGTGCATGTGTTTCTTCGTGTGTGTGTGTGTGTATCTACTTTGTATGTGTACCGATTCCTTTGTGAGTGCACATTGGTGCATGTCTCTTCTTTGGTCTGATCTCTGGGCATTGCATTACCTTTTCCTGTATTTTATAGTATACAGAAAACATCCACATTTGTCTACAGCTTGTGAAACTACAGACACATCTGCGGTGAAGCCACCAGAATGCTTCCACTTCTTTCTTAATTCTATTGATTTCTGTTCAAAATCCTGATTTTATTTTTCAACTCTGATGATGAACACTGACAGCAATTGTAATTATAGAAGTTTCATTTGATACTGAAGAAGAGGAGGCATTATTTTTTTTCCTATAAAGACCCCAAGAATGTGAATCTGCTAAATGGCACCTTTAAGAATAGCCTGACAAGCCAGGCGGTGGTGGCTCACACCTGCAATCCTAGCTACTGAGAAGGCTGAGATCTGAGACGGTTCAAAGCCAGCCCGGGCAGGAAAGTCCATGAGACTCTTATCTCCAATAAACCACTAGAAAACCAGAAGTGACCCTGTGGCTCAAGCAGTAGAGCGCTCGCCTTGAGCTGAAGAGCACAGGGACAGTGCCCAGGCCCAGAGTTCAAGCCCCACGACTGACAAAACAAAAACAAAAACAAACAACAACAACAAAAAAGCCTGACTGTCATAGGGCTATGTCTGAGGAGAGAACTACTTTAGACTCTCAGTTAATACCTGGTGGCTTTAAATCAAATGAAATCTCATAGCCATAGCACCACACATTCTTGTGTCAGGACAAATATCTTTGAATTTCTATTATTAAATAATATTAAATAATATTAAATTTAATATTAAATAATAAGCCAATACATTTCGAATAATTCTTTTAAAGACAGAACATCTCTTTCCGTGCATTGTTCTTTCTTTAGAAGGATATCCTTCCCTACATTATAGCCTTTTAGTCTTAGGTTTCATCTGAGTTACAAGTTTCTAATAGAAAATGCCTATATCTGCTAACTTCATGGTATAGAGCCTTCAGCATGTGTTAGACCTGGGATCTTAGTAAACTAGAGAAGTGGAGAGAAAACTTCATTCCCATTGGAGTGCATCAATCCTTTGATGACTAGTACTTATTAAATGAATGAGATATAGGCTAATTGTCACAAGCTAATATTGTATAGAGAATTAAAATGTCATGGACTAAACGCAAGGCTCATATTGATGGCAATCTAGTATTAGATTCTACTTCTTTTTCACCTGCAAAATACAAAAGATATCACTTTTTTACAACCACCATTCCATTATCATAGCCTATGGCAACATTATCATTATCATTATTATTATTATTATTATTATTATTATTATTATTATTATTATTATTATTATTGTCAGCCATGGGTCTCGAACTCAGCCTGGGCACTGTTCCTTAGCTCTTCTGTTCAAGAGTAGCACTGTACCACTTGAGCCACAGCGTCACTCCCGGTTTTCTGGTGGTTCATTGGAGATAAGAGTCTCAAGGACGTTGCTGCCTGGGCTGGCTTTGAACCTCGATCCTCAGATCTCAGCCTCCTGAGTAGCCAGGATTACAGACATGAGCCACTAGCGCCCAGCGGCAACATCATTTTTAGGCTAGATTTTTGAAACAGCCAGCACTAACCACCAAACTTGCGGGTGAAGAACTAAAATGCAAGCCTCTTTGCTTAAAATCAAGACTCTCAAGATGGGTGGGCAGGGCATAAACCCAAGCGTGAGATGCATCTGTGTCTCAGGCCACAGCAAGTCTCGTGCCCATGAAGCAATTGTGGTAACAGCCTCCCGCAAGGCCTCTGCTTCCACTTCTGTGCATTTTCTATGTATTTGCACCTGGCCAGGGAGTGGTGAAGTTGAAATTAAACTCGTGTGATGTCATTATCTTGCAAAGTCCTTTATAAGCTGTGTTCGTTTTATATTTAGTAAAACTTAAATTCTTTTTATTAGCCTATAAGCAGCTGTTCGGTATGGCCATTGCCAATCTTTCCCAACCCATGCAAGGTCACTTTCAACTTTTGTCTCTAAGTTTGGCCATCAGGCCTTTTTTTCCTGTTTATTCCACATCTTCCAGATACTGTTCTCTCCAGGTAGAATGCTGTGGCTCAGCTCCTTCTCTGCTTCAGGTCTCTTTTCCACTGTCCCTCCTGCCAGAGCTCGTTTTCTGATAATCCAGTTAAAGCAAACACACATTTCCCCTTAGTCAGTATTAGAACTACGCGTTTTCCTCTTCAAGGTAGTTAGCCCAAATTGTAATTTCTCAAACATTTTAAATTGATGTTCTTTATCATTAGATTATAATCTCCAAAAACAACAATAAGTCCAATCTATCTTATTCACCAAAATGTAACAATGTTTAGCGTAGAATCTCTCTTATAATGAATGGGTGTTTAATAAGCATTTTTTTGAATGAATGACTAAAGGGGTAAATCAAGGTATCATTTAGAGGCTCACTAACGTAGGTAAGATATAATTTAGAACTAGGTGCACAATGCAAGCCTATAACCCCAGCACTTAGAAGGCTCAGACAGGTGTTCAGACTGAACTACATGGCAAGATGCTGTCCAAAAAGCAAAACACAAACCAAAGCCTTTTTTGAACTAACCACCTTGTTCTTCTTTACATTAATATTAAGACTGTTTATTTAAAATACTGTTTAAAATAAATGTGTTGTATATTACACCATCCTAGAATTTTAGAACATTATACATGGCAAACCTTTTTCTTTGTAATAGTTACTGTATTATGTTCAGCTAGTTTTAGTGGTGCTCTGGAAACACTAGAAATATTATTACTTGCTTTAGTATAGTAATACAGTCAGTGGAATAAAACTATGGTGGTGGTATGGCCTTTTGTTATGAGGTAAGCAACAAAGTTGTATCAATACACATATAGAAAATTAATATTGATATCAAGGCACTAATAGCTATCTTGTGCTGAAAATAAAAGATCATTACATTCCTCCATAAAAATGTAATCCTTCTGTAACACATTGTAAAAAACATTAAAAGAAATATATATATTTCTATGATACCTCATTCCATGTAAAAACATAGATACAATGTAGTTAGAAGATATTAATCTCAAAAGTGATCATATATCACCCATAGCAATTCCATGAAATCAATAAAGAATTGTTAATTATCTTTTTCTGTGATGAGAAAACTAAAATTCAGAAAGATGATCTGGAATCATGTGATCAGATAATAGTATAATTAGAATTCAAATGCTTTATTTTCTTCTCATTCAACTATTATAAATTAACAAATGCCAAAGACATAAAATACATTTAATTAAAATATACTAATGAACATACTCTATTATTTTATGGAAGATCTTAAAAGCAAAATATTTTTTTTCTATTTATGTGATTGTTTATTTGTCTGTTTGTTTAGTTTGGATTTCTGTGCCAATACTAGGGCTTGCACTCAGGGCCTTGGGCTCTTTCCTTCTTGCTTGGACTTTTTACTCAAGCTTTGTGCTAAAAGCAAAATATTATTTTACAGAAAGTTCTAAATCTGTAAAACACTGGAATCTGTCTGATATCATTCATTTACCTCTCTTTAGATTTCCCTTATCAAAAACAAATATTAAATTAATATTATAATTATTTGAGAACTAATTTTTTCTACCCTGATTTAATTTTATGGATAAAAATTAATTATCATGGCAATTAGGCTTCCCAACAAAATGCTTTTGAGAATATTTATATTCTTATTTCCAGAAAACTTCATAAAAATCACTTCCAGAAAAACTTTATTAATAATACTTCTGGTAGAAAAACACATGATGAAATTTTAAATTAAGTTTTCAGTGATATTTGCTGGTCTAAACAATCCTTAAGATTCAAGAGTCTAGGGGCTGAGTGTGCATGTATAGTTGGGTTGCTTCATATTTAAACAGAGAAGATTTGCAAAGGCAATGTTGGTATTAAGTATTGAATGCAAAGGCTGAAGTTTGAATGATGTTTCCACTTTGTTGATGACAGCTGACATTCTCTCTCTCTCTCTCTCTCTCTCTCTCTCTCTCTCACACACACACACACACACACACACACACACACACTGCCACAGATGTTTAAAGTTCACTAGTATATCTACTAAATAATAACACTAACATAGACACCATATTTAAGAAATCAATGTATAAAAATATATTACTATCTGCACATATAGACACACATATAAGATATATATTGTTACATATGTTACATAGACTGAAATATTAATATATACATAATAGTTCCATGATATTAATGTCAAGTGTTTTTTTAATGTGTTCCCTTCTCAATATGCCTGAAAAATGGATGTGTTTTAAAGATTATGTTTGGATGTTTTTCATGGTTATGTTTTCTCACTGATAAAAGTAGAATTTTAAATATAACTTCTCTTGTTTTCAACTGTCCTCAATTTGAGTGCATCCTACTTCATTAAGTTTAGAAATCCCTTCCCATTGCCCTTCTGCCATGTAGTTAATGATCTGTGAAACACTTAGAAACACTAGAGGAGTTCATTTTTGAAAAGGAACCCTATGGAGAAGCTCCTGAAATGTGACAAAAATCTCTTGTAATCAGCCATTTATTTATTTCTGCTTTAAGCACTAATTTTCTGGTAGTAAAGGGATTGTTTTTAGCAAGGCAAACTCTGCAGTAGGTTCTGTAGCTTAACCTGATTGTAGCTGATAACATCCTAATTATTTTTTCTACTAGTACCACTACTACTAGTACCACTACTACTACTTTCCTCCTCCTCCTCCCCCTCCTCCTCCTCCTCCTCCTCCTCCTCCTCCTTCACCTCCTCCTCCTCCTCTTCTTCTCATTCTCCTCCTCCTCCTCCTCCTCCTCTTCCTCCTTTTCCTCCTCCTCCTCCTCCTCCTCCTCCTCCTCCTCCTCCTCCTCCTCCTCCTCCTCCTCCTCCTCCTCCTCCTCCTCCTCCTCCTCCTCCTCCTTCTCATCTCTCTCTTCTCTCTCCTCTCTCTCCCTCTCCCTCTTGTCCTCCTCCTGCTGCTCCTCTTCCTTCTTCTTTACCAAAGTTTTGTCTGGAGTAATGAACTGAACTGCTCTGCAGACACGCTGGATTTTGGTTCAGGTGACAAGTAGAGAATGCTATTAATACCCCCAATCTTCTTCCATTGCTTCATGTTCGTGAACATTGTGGCAGCTCCACAGGTGTGTAGGACTGCAGAACAACATAAGGAGGACAGACGTAAAGGTATCTGTGTAGTAATTAACACCTCACTAAATGATGTGGCATATGGCTTAGCACCAGTTAAGGTAATATGTTTTGCCTGTGTCATGGCAAATGTGGAGTAAGGTACAGTCAACACTATTATTATTAATAGTGTGGGAGTATACAGATGGTGTATCTTATTTGACCAACTAATTTACAATCTTTAGCAAAACGAATGCCAGGAAGCTAGTGCTTAAGGTGTGTGGGGGCAGATAAATACAGAGAAGTGTGTGGTGGGGGGGTGCAGTTAAAATATTCATCGTGTATTCTATGAAATTAGGAAAATTGAGAGAAGGGGTTGGGTTGGGAGAGATGGAGGGGACAGATGGAATGAGTGGTATTGATCAAGATGTGTTGTATGCATCAAGAGACATGTTGAATGGTAACCCCTTTGTATAATTACTTCAAGAAAATAATAATATAGGGAATAAGCAACAACTGGTTATTTTCGATTTGGAGGAATGTTTATGTGGTCTGGAATATTTAGCATCTGGACTTGGCCTGGGTACTATTTAACATGTGACCATGTGAATTAGTCTTCCGGGTGTATTTTAATCTAATTTCTCTACTTCAAATTTTTCCTAAAATTAAAAGCATTTTATATTTCCATGAATTGTCATAAATCTAACCTTGGGATCATTATTTAAGCTACTTCTAGTTCTTTTCATTTACCAAACTTTATATCTTTTCTGCTTTTGTGTCCAAATATTTCTCTAAATTTTCACCAGAGTCATTAGAAAAAGAGCCATTATCTGCTTCTTCCATGATTTGTCTCTGGGTAGGAGGCCCCAAATTGCATTAGTTGTTTTTATTATCCTAATACAGTGAAAGGCTGATTTTAGTATAATTTGTTCTTCACTTTCATCCTAGCTCCAGGTCTCCTGATAATACTGCCTTCTAAATTGTGTCTATTAAATGTCTTATTTGGTATTATTATTTCACAGATTCATATCTTATACTTACTCAGGATTCATTTCATTTCTTTCCCTTTATTTGTAACCCCTTTAGTTTCTTTTGTGAGTTATCTTTTTTTTCTGAGAATTGAAAGTAGTTCCCAAATTATAGCCATCGATAAATTTCCCTAATGTTCTTTTGACCTACATTTCGAATGATGTCATTAAATTAGACATAAGAGAGGCTTTTTACATTGAGATTTTATTTTATTGTATTATCTCTTCCAGTACTTCTTAAATTTTAACAGATGTGACAGTACTCTGGTATCTTGTTAAGATGCAGGCTGTCAATTCTGGAGGTCTAGAATTTACAGCAAACTGGTGGTGCTAATGTTTCTGATTTGGGTACCATTCTTTAAGCAGCTTTGATCTAGACAATTCCACTTGATGCGAACTCGGTTCTTTTCCAGCCCCTCTTGATGATAAATGCTCCTACCTGGTATTTTTCAAACACATGTCACCTTTTCTTCACACAGCTTTACAGATTCTTTTTTTTTCAATGTATTTTTCATCTTCTTGCCTTTTTCTTATTGGGAAGATTTATCTACTTATGTGGGATTTCATTCCTCAAATAAGGTAGGTTTTATTACTGACCCCAGAGGAACACAGATGCCTGGTTATCCCTATCTGTGGTTTCCTATTATTAAGTCGGGGCTCTATCTAGGACAACAAAGTCCCTCTCATTTCCATGGTGACTGAATGAAGGAACAATGATTACAAAGCATCAGCCAGAACATAGGAAACAGAAAAAAGGAGGCTTGAAATTTCTCCCTGACTCACAAAATAGATATTCCACAGCACAGAATGGAGGATTGCTTGGGAAAATAATTCACTGTCTGTGAAAACTGCCCACACAAGTTGTATAGGCACCCCCTAACCTGTAATATGTGTAGAAACTCTCCTTTACTTTTGACACTTTTATTCACCCTTAATGATACGTGGGGCTGAAAGTGTTTTCTAGACATGGCTTGATTTGAGATGATGTCTCTCCATAACTAAATGAGATTCTTTACCATTTGGAATAGGTGCTTCTCTAATAACCAGACATCACATTTTTGGATTTGACTGCTCTGGGTAACCATCTATATTCGGATTGAAGCACTGGGTGCTTACAAAATGTTTTACTTCATTCCTCCGTTAACAAAAATGACCCTGAAAAGTTCACTGATAGCAAGCAGTATTGCTCCAATTATACCCTTCACTGCATTTGATTGTAGAGTTTTCTCTTTATTAGCTTAAAAGTGAGCAATACCAAGTCCAATTCCCCAAGGTCTTTTGTGCTTCTACAAATCATGTCAAGTTGCTCACAACCAGTGCATTCATTACTCTGATTTAAAAATAGATGGTGGTACATAGGAGGAGAATTTGAAAACAGCAGGGGAAAAAAACCCATTTTAGTATTTAATCTGTACCAGTTTACAAGTTGAAAAAGTTTTAAGTCTAGGTGAATGTTCTTTCTGTGAGAATTTTTCATGTTCTTCCCACAACTTCTAGCAAGTTCCATTTCTAGTCAAGACAGCTCTTCCTGAGTGGCTTTGCCTACAGGAAACTCACCAAGCACGTATAAGAGCCATCCAAAGGCCCTTAAGGTCCAGGAGAAAGTGGACACCAGAGGGGAGTTGTCAGTGGGAAGAATGGAATGCCCTTGTTCTTGCTGTCTGAGGACTGGCTTCAAGGGAACTAAGCTAGGAGTTCAAATTCAGAGAGAAATGCACAATTTTAATAGTAGAGAGTTCAGGACCATCAAAGTTTCTAGAAATGAGAAGAACTTCTAGGAGAGGAGATGGCTACAATAAGGGAAAACTCCAAGTACTCTGCTGATGAAATTGTAATTGATTTTTTAAACCTGGCTAACTAAAGAACTCCTGATAGGACTTAGAATCTTCCCCTTCTATTTAAAGAGTTAGTTTATCGCTCAGAATCAGACACCCTATTACTTGGCCTACAAAATTCTACGGAACTCTCTAATCTCACATTTCTCAGGTGATATATTCAAGAGTCATACATTTTCAACTTTCTTATCAGTATTAAAGAAAAGATACAGCCCTCAATTGAGAAGGTAAAAGTAATATTCTCTTAAAAGGAACTTGGGGAAACATTCCATCTTGTCTTTCAAATCTAGCTTCCTAGACATTTTCACTTAATATTGTCAAAGAATGTGGAGAGAAGTTAGCTTGGTTGTTATTCTTTTATCACCTGTTTTTGTTGTTGTTTTTTTTTTTTTTTGCAAAATAACATTTTCTTTTAATTTCATGCTTTTTGATCATGTTGGAAATCCCAGCTCCCTCCTCTATACAAACTGTTGAGGAAATTAGTTAAATGAACAGCATGTGAATATAAAACAATCGTTTATCACAGTGACACAGTATTCAAGTGGCAGGATGCCATTTCTTCTTTAGTATAGTGGGATCAGTATGAAAAAATTATATTTCCTTTTTTGCCAAGATAAAAATAGAAGAAGGAAGGGAAAAATTTTAAAGCAATCTTGGGACATATTTGTCATCTTAAGCAAACAAACCACAACTATTTAGTTATCTAATAGATAAAGTCATTCTTACAACACTCTTATTTAACATTCTAATAATAGCTTTAAAAGAAACAGCATATAATGCTAATTATTTGATAGCCATTAGTGGGATTTGAACTCAGGGCCTCATGCTTGCTTGTCTTGCCTTACTTATTTGTTAGCAGGTACTCTACCACTTGAACGATACCTTCCGTTCTGCATTTTACTGGTTATTTTGAACATAGAACCTAGTACATTTTTTTTTCTGCCCAGGCTAGTCTCAAACCACAATCTTCCCAATTTCATATTCTTAATAGCTAGGATTATAGGTATGAACCACAAGCTCCTGACATAATTTATTTTTTATGGTCCCTTTTTTCCATATTCCTTTTGATATATTTTTCTCCAGACATTACAAATTCAGTCTTCTATTCAGTATCACATAATATACATTCTGTATTATAATATCAAAGTGTTACAAATCTTCAAAAACATTATCTATAACATTTAACAAGCTTAAGCTTCTCTGGGCCTTTTGAGCCTGTAAATTCATGTTCTGTCAAATTTAGGGGTTATTTGGTCCCTACTTTTTAAATAGATTTCTGTCTTGTTCTGTGCTATTTTCTGAGATTCCTGTTAAATGAACATTAGACCCTTTGGCATTAGTCTCATGGGTCCTTTGGTTTTTCTTTTTTCTGGTCCAGGGGCTTGAACTCAAGACCTGGGAGCTGTCCCTGAGCCTCTAAGGCTAGTGAGCCCACAGTACCACTTCTGGCTTTTTCTGAGTAGTTTATCCGAGAAAAGTCTCATAGACTTTTCTGCCCAGGTTGGCTTTGAAGTGTGATCCTCAGATCTCAGTCTCCTGAGTAGCTAGGATTACAGGCATGAGCCCCTGCCCTTGGGATTTTTTTTTGTTGTTTGTCTGTTTTCCAGTTATTTGCCTTCCCCTTGTTCAAAGCTAGTTCTACTGCTGTCTTATCAAGTTCCATAAATCATTCTTCCCTCTCTCCACCAGCTGTTGAATTCACCCTGTGTGACCTTTTTTTTATTTCAGATAGCACATTTTCCAATCCTAGACTGTTTTTTTTTTTTTTGGCTTTGCTTCTTGTTTTCTTCCTCTGCAATATTTTTTGTCACATCCTTCATTATCAGTATGCATTTTAATATCCTGAATGTAGTTATAACAGGCGCCCTAAGATCCTTGACCCATCAGATTCTAATGTCATCAGCATTCAGCTACACAGATTATTTCTTTCTTGCTTTCTTTTATTCCTAATAACTTACAGAATCAATATGGACTTTCTGAATGATATCTTTTGGAAAGAGAGAGAGATTGGATACCCAAGGATACCGATCATTTTATTTTGTTGTAACACTCAAGTTCCTATCACCAAATGCAAACCTATATACTCTTGCCCTTTGTCAGTGTGAAAACTAATGTGTCTGCAGCTATTCTATCCTTAGTTTGTCTGCTTGGCACCTGCCCAGCTGTGGGGTATCACACCACAATTGACCATTCCCTCTTGGTATATCTAGTTTGAGTATCTAAATTTCAGAGACCACCACAGCCCTACACATGTAAGCAGCCAGTGAGGAGCAGGGAGATGCCATTCATCCATCAGCACCAGTCCCATCCCTTGAATTCAATTATGTGATATCTGAATAAAAGTCCACATTCATTTGTGTTTTCATATTTTTTAAAGCCTAATTCTTAACAAATTTGGAAAACAGAAACTCAGTCCTGGCTACTGTTTGTTCTAAAGTTAATTTTTCAAATAGCTTCAGGATAGCCCTAATTAACTCAGCAAACGTTCTCAAAAGTGAATTAGTCTGTTTACAACTTGGCCAATCTCTCCTCCCCCATCCCAATGAGAGCCTGTTTTTCTAAGCCGGCATTTTAGCATGTAATGGTCTACATTCTGTCCTATGTCTGTATCTTGAACTGCCTGATGAAGGGAAGTAGACTCCTTTTTGTATCATGTCCAATTTAGAAACAGCAGCAAATTTATGGGAAAACTGGCAAAATACTTTTTGTGAATGCTACTTTTTTTGAATATTTTTGTTTTAATGTTGGAAGCTTAGAAACTCTGGAAGTAATATGTCATTTGTTACCATGTTGATATCAGTTAAAGGAAAAATGGGTGAACACTTGTCCTTGATTATTGGCTTAGCTATAACAAAATGCCAAAGACTGTGATATTTATTTTTTCTAAAGAAATAGGCATTTCTATTTTAAAGAATTAGATGTTTTAGATGTGTAATAATCTATATTCCATCCAAAATTCCATTTCTTGTAGTTCTGGAGGCTGAGAATTCATCCCAAAATTAAGGCTCCAATAGCTTTGATGTCTGGTAGGGACCAGTGCATCCATTCCAAGATGGTACATTGTTCCTACAATGGCCAGAGAGATTGGGTGCTCACATGGTAGAAAGGGTTGAGGTCAAGGTACTACTTCCTCCCACCCTGAGCTCAGGTCATGACACAGTCATCACCCAAAGATCTCATTTATTTATACTGTTACATCAGAGATGACATTTGAGTATGCCATCTTGTTTATTTATTTGTCTGTTTTCTTTATTGTAATTAGCATATGTTAGTTGTACAAAGGGTATTCCACTGCCTTTTTTCTATATAGCTACATAATGTACTCTGATCAAATCCTTCTGCTCTATAATTTCTTCTCATCCTTCCTCTCCCTTCTTAAAACAATTCCTATGGGTTTCATTGTTCTATTTTCATACATATTTATTGTAGTACTCTGTTTCAGAAATTTAGTTGAGAACATGTTTTGGTATTCATTTATTTCTGGCCTACTGAGTTGGATTCTAAAGAAAAAGTGGTAAAAAGATAAGTTTGCAGAGTAAATCTGAAAATGGGAAATAGTTCAGATTCCTTTCCAGGTTTTCTTAAGATGACTGATGGTTAATCTTTATTTTCCTCTTAGCCCTTGGCAGATGACCAACTAAACTTCCTGCTCTTTCCAAACTTCCTTTTTTATATGCCAGCAAATGTATTTTTTGTTATAAATTCTACAGCTATAAGCAAGAATCTCATAATTTGCTTTTTTAAGCTTTGTGCTTCAAACTTTAAAAAAGCATAATTTAATCAGATACATAAATATTTTTCTGTAGTCTATTATTTAAGGATTTTGGAAAGGAACTTTTATTTTCGATACCTTTATTACCTTTATTTCTCATTTTCTTCAGAGAGAACTATAATGCTAACTTAGAAGAGAGGAATGCTTTTGCAAGCAAGAAATATATTTATAAAAATACAGTATTATACTCTAGCTGGACCTCTTTGTGAACAAATTTATATTCCAAAGTTTTCTGGTAAAAAAATATTTTCTGTTTAGGAGGAAATCTCATGGAAAGTTGATATTTTCCAAATCATTTTGGTCAGGAAGAATACAAAGCAAATTTTGTGGACTGTCTCTTTCCTACTGTTATATTCCCTAGACTTACTTAGTGTGCTAGTATTTGATTTAAAAAATTAAAGAACATATCACTCTACTTCCTATAAGTTTCCTCTTCTTGACACTGTACAGTCCTTGGACATAATTACTTGGAGTCTCTAGAGTGAGATCAGTAAGCAACTAATGAAAGATTCCTGGTAGAAGCAGAGAGACTAAGACAACGGCTACATAACAGAGATCAGATTATATCCACTGGGAATATGGTACTCTCTGTTTTCTATAAAAGTCTACAGTAAAAGCACACTAATTTGGATGGATTGTGTGAAGAGTTCTTTTGAACTAGTGTAAAGCCTGAATTATAGATTATTGGGAAAGAAATGAATTTTCAGGTACATGGCTAGAAAGAAGTGCTAGCAAACACTCATTTATAACAGCACATTTATTGTTGGTTTTCATGGGGATGTTGTTAGCATACTTAAAAGCTGTTAATTATCTTAAGTAGGTTAAATAGTTCCTTGAAATGTGTTTATACTAATAACTTGTTTAGTAAAGTAGTACTTCTTATAGCATAAAGATATAGTATAGTCTCAAATCACTAAATATCATGCGTTTTAAATCAGTTATGGCTAAAATGAATGCATTTGTAGTTCCTTATGAGTACTTGTTGAAACACTTGCAAATCTTCCTTTTTTCCAATTGTTCTAAGGTAATATTCATCACTACATTTCTTTAATAAAATATTAGCTCTGGATAGAGAAACACTTTTTAAGTTTGGATGACAGATTTCTATAGTGCATGATGAACACACAGCTTTTCTTTGGGTAACAGAGTCACAGAATGTAATTGAAAATCTGAGGGACTCTGAGCACACAAAGTCTTTAATAGTCTCCAAATAAGTCAAGCATTTCTTAGGGAACTAAGAATATGATGGCTACGTAGGCAGCTGGCTACTCCCTCCCAGAAAGCCAGGAATAATGCTACCAATTGCTCCTCACTCTACTGAAAATGATACAGAATGTTAGATGGGTTTGAGTTTGGGTTCCTGTAGTCTGTGTTCAAATCCCAGCTTGACTACACATCTGCAACCCAGGGACCTCGGGAAGAACCACTTCTGTATTAGCTCTGAGAGTTAAGTAAGGTAACTAAAGCAAAACATTCAGTCCAATGCATTTAGTACTAGCTGGCTAAAAGTTGAAAGTAGCTACCTGTTGCCTAGAAATATATCAGAAGAGAAAATTATGGTCATTTGGCATGAATTGTGTTCATTGACTCTTTGCCCCTCGCCATGAACCTCATTTTAGACAAGTCCTGATTTTAAAGAAGTCCTGTTGATTTCACCTTTCCCCAAATTAAGTGCTTTTTAGCCAGTGAGTTTTATATTTTCCTGGTGAACAACTGGATCTTTTTCTTAACTGTGAAAATACCGTACAGAGGGGTTACAATTACATGGGCAAGATAATGAGTACATTTCTTATCAAGCATTGTTGCCTCCTCCTTTGTTTCCCCTTCCCATCCCTTCCCATCTCCCATGCCCCCTCCTCCCACCCCCCACTCCCCCAAGCGCACCCCCCAGCCAAAGTTGTAAAGTTCATTTTTCGACATAATCTTAATGTCCTGAAATTTTCTGAGTTCATGCTCTTCCCCCATGTTTAGACTGGACATTTCTATTGTGTGAGTTGGTTACTCAGAGATGACTAAGAGCTGTGTTTTAAGCATATTTTCAAGCTTTTCCAGTTTCCTGAATGGTGTTTGCCTGGAACTGGAGGTTTGTTTTTGTTCATTTTGTTGTTGTTGTTGGGGTACTGGGGACTAATCTCAAGGCCTTGTTCATACTTACTAGGCAAATATTCTCTCACTTAAGCCACAGCACCAGTCTTATTGCTTTTAGTTTGTTGTTGTTGTTTTATGCAGGGTCTCTAGCTAACTTTCCCCAGGCTGTCCTCAAACAATGATCCTCTGACTTCTGCCTCCTGTAGAGCTGAAGATTTTGAGTTGAGCAATGACATACTACAGATTTGTACATATACGATAGGACTCAAATTCCCATTTTGGTGGTTTTTGTTCTGCTTTATCCAGATCAAGATTTTTTTTTTCTAGTGGAGAAGTTTGGAAGCAAAACAGGAGTAGAAAAGTTCTACCAGCTTTGTGCCACCTGTAATTATGTTACAATTTTACATTTGCTTTCCTCAGAGATGGTATAATCACCACCATTTTTATCAGGTGGTCCTGACTGTCACTGTGTTATGAGGACAATGTCATCTATAATTTACTCATTCTTTGTCTTTCCAATTCATGGCATTGATATTATCCATGTTCTCCTTATATCTGCCTTAGATAAACATTTTTATTTTCCCATGGGAAAACATTTGGAGAAAAATTCTATTTGTTTGAAGATGTGCATGAAAATGCCTATAGTAATGATCATATACTTTGTTGAGATGAATTAGGTTTATTTTTGAAATATTGGCCCACTTGCCTTGTAACATGGAGGTAGGTTGTTTTAATCTGAATTCTCTACATATCTTGCATAATACATCTGAATTCAAAAGTATCTGATGCTGGTATGGTGGTGTACCATGATTTCTGTGAGGAGTAGATAAATATTTCCATGAATTTTCCTGAAATCTTTCTTTTAGTACAAAAGAAGGGGGCTAGGGAGCATAGGTTATACTCCAAGAAACTTCCAGACAGAAACCTTCAGGACATATTCGAGCATTGTAAAGGTAGGAGACAGAGTCCACAGACAGATCTGAAATACTTCCAGCCACCATTTATAGGTTGTTTTTCAATCCTCCGTAGGCCTGCATATATCATGTGTGAGGGAAAATGGCCTGAATAAAAGCTTTACCTGCAGTAGTAATAAAGATAGTACAGTCTTTGACTGGTGTATCTGGGGTTTTCCTGCCACTAAGTGAAAAGCAGTCAGGGCCTGGTCTCCTGGGTAACAATGGGCACTAAAAGCCCATGGGAAGATGCTTTGCAAAAAGAAGTCTGAATTCCATTCAAATACCCAATTACTGCCTAGAATGCTGATTCTGTATGGAAAGGAGGTGACTTAAGAAAAAAGGGAAGGCAGCGTTCGTATCAACAGTTTAGCTGGGCACCCAGCCAGGCATCTGCCCACAACTAGGCAGGCATTGCAGCTGCCGAAAGGGAGATCTAACACCAGAGAG